>NC_138980.1:117959393-118590515 GCF_964341445.2 Mesoplodon mirus | reverse complement strand
GGGAGAAAACAGAAGTGAAAGGCCACTGACATTTACTAATTCCTGTGTTAAGTATTGTGCATGCATTTTCACATACTTAACCTTTTTACTCTACAAAATAACACTGCAGCATAAATACTATTTAACAGAATATACTGTTATACTGAAGAAATACAGAAAAGTAAGTTGCCAAGGGCTCCTGAGTGCTGGAGCTAGGGTTGCAAATAATCTCTGCTCCCCTCATTCTGTTAGGGAGTACTTGAGTGACTATTAAAATCTTTTGTAGTCATAGCACAGTGGTGTGCTAATTTGCAAGAGTTAGTTCTGCTCATATCTTCCCAGCTCTGAGCTCAGTGACATGTTGTAGCTTGAAATCAGCCCCCGTGGTGGTAGCTTGAAATTGTGGGAGCATGTATACATGTATACTGCAGAAATTGACAAACACTGCTTGGCTCCCTGGAGTAACGTACCACCCTTCCTTGGGGGTAATGAATGGTAGTAAGGCTTGGGATGGAAGGAGAGGTTAACTTTTTTTTAACATATAAATTTATTTATTTTGTTTTTGGCTGCATTGGGTCTTTGTTGCTGCGTGCGGGCTTTCTCTAGTTGCGGTGAGCGGGGGCTACTCTTCGTTGCAGCGCAAGGGCCTCTCATTGCAGTGGCTTCTCTTGTTGTGGAGCATGGGCTCAAGGCATGCGGGCTTCAGTAGTTGTGGCTCACAGGCTTAGCTGCTCTGCAGCATGTGAGATCTTCCCGGACCAGGGCTCGAACCCATGTCCCCTGCATTGGCAGGTGGATTCTTAACCACTGCACCACCAGGGAAGCCCAAGGAGAGGTTAACTTTTATGTGACGAAGAGAGAGAAGGGCATCTGGGAGGGAAAATGAAAAACATAGTTGAGTTCTCAGGAAATCAGTTTTAGGAAAAATATACTTATGAAAGTTGAAGACCTTCAAATTGATTCCCATGAAATTTTGGCCCAGGTGCCTGTATTTCTCCCAGGCAATCTTCATATCCTCTCAGAGGTATGTATAAACTAATTTGAAGATCACCAATGAAAAGATGTAGTATTAAGAAGAAAGACACTATCCCTTTAAATAGCTCACAGTGTAAAAAGAGAGACAGATAAGTAAATAGAAAAATAGAATATGGTATAAATCATGTTTATAGAGCCTAGTTATGTTCCTTCCACACAAGGTGGGAAGTTTGCAAGGCCAAGGGGATAGACTTATCCACAACATGTTGCCCTCTCTCTTTTAGACCAGGTGACCTTTCAGGATACCTGGGATCCTGTAATGCCAGGTTTGCTCAGCCTCTTCTCCGGGCCTGTCCTCCTGAGGACATTTGTGTGCATCTTCTAGGCCTGAAGGGGAGGTAAAGGGTAGTTGTTTGGAGGAATGCGGGCAACAGTTGAGGTTGTGGGCTGGAGTGTCTTCATACATACATGAGACACCTGCCATGCTGAATGGAGCCAGGGATGAGAGGATAAAGGAGGAGGACCCTGGGTCAGGGGAAGTCTCTTCCTGTGCAGCTAAGCACTGGTAGGGAACGTTGCAGGCCTGAGAAGTATATATTTGGATGAGGCATTCTAAATATGAAATTATATTTCTCAATAAAGAAAATAGAATATACTTAACAGCTTGCTAGTTTGATTAATAGGTTTCAGATAGTAAGGTGTATGGTAGGTGGACCTCCATGTCTGTTCCTACCCCAGGCCCTGAAAATGTTGGGATGCAAAGGTTGGAGACTGGCTACACAAACTTTCCAAGCATAATTTGGCAGAGGAGTAAAGTGATCAGCTTTGCATTTCAGGAAGGTCAGGCAGCAGTGAGACCAGCAAAGGGTAAGGGAAGGGACACAACAGCAGGAAGTCCAGACAAGAAATGATAATTCATTGGTATGATGACAGTAGGAATAAAAGGAAGGTGGGTTAGAGAAATATTTAGAATGTAGAACTCACAGGGCTTAGTTGTGACATTGAATTACCATTCAGTTAGAGACACCCAATTACCAGTTGCATATTTGGTCAGGATCTCAGGAGAGAAGTTGGGACTCAAGCTATAAATTTGGGGGTCATAGATGTGTACAGAGGTCGCTGAAGTCATGGGTGGGCAATGAGGTCACTTGAAAAGTAAATAGCATAAGGAGAGGAATCTTGAGACCAAATCCCTGAAGCAGCATCTAAAATACAGGTAGAAGGTGAAGAGTGCTTCAAAGAGGCTGAGAATGAATGCTAGAGAGTGGGCGAGAAACCCTGAGGACATGGTGTCAAGAGGGCAAGAGGAAGCGTGTTTAGAAAAGAAAGGTCAACAGTGTCAAACGCTGTAGAACTGTCAGATAGAATATGCACAGAATAGTGTCCCTTGGGTTGGTAGTATTCCACATCGATTTAGTCTGGTCAGTAAATACTCTTGACTGACTAGGTGTGGAACAGCAGAGATAGCGCAAATCTGTAAAAGAAGAAGTGATACAAAAACCCATGGGAAGTTAATGCAGCCATGCTCTCCTAGTAAACTTGAACTGTGATTGTGATATCATCAGGTAGTTGTCACCAGCCAAGAACCTGGCACAACCCTAGGTATTGTGGAGATGTTAAAATCTGACAGCATGTTGATTTCTAAAGAAGGGGGAAGTACAATAATAAAAACAGATGAATTTCTGTGGAAAAACTTTTTCTAAAATGTAAGTCAGTCGGTGTTATCTGTCGCCACAGTTCTTCCTGAGCTGCTGCTTTCTACCAAACCAAGTTCTATCCTTCTTCCACAACCAGCATAAACCCTACTTCTGCCAAAGCTGCTCCTTCAGGTTTGGCCCCTGCTCATTTGACTTTTCTTATCCACCTTTTGCTACCTGTGAACCACTATTCTACTCTAGTAATTTATCTGTACTATCTAATCACCCCAGTGATATTTTAAGGACTTTGTCCTCCTATCTATTTCCCATGGTAGCTGGCACGGTGGTTAGCAGATTCTCAAATATTTTTGAAGGAATCTTTGATTAGCACAGGGCAGGAAATGTGCCAAGTGAGTGGTGTCACTGGGAACAAGAAGGGCTACTTCTTTATGTCTTAGAAATGAATAATCACAGAACGTTAGAGTTGGAAGGGCCTTGACAAGGAATGGCCTTGTCTAACTCCAAGGTCCATTTATGACTTTTAATTAAACTTTCAGAGTGGACAAGTTATGAGGTATTATTCTTTATGTGGATTATGTAGGTGGTGTCTTCGGGACTTGTCCTCTTTGCTCTCATAGTCATTCCTTGTTCTTCTCTGGGATTGGGAGGCTGACCCATGTAGACTGCATTTCCCAGGTTCCAGCTGAGTTCAGCCAAGGACAGGCTGATGGGAGATTGGAAGGTGGGCGAGGGGAGCCAGGGTGTTTTGCCCTGGTTCTGCCTTGGCTGATGTTTCCAGCAGTGACACTGTCTTCTCCATGGCCCACATCCTGTTGGATGGGTTGCTGTGGTTCCAGGTTGACTGGCTTCTGGGCTCTGCTAATCCAGTGTTGATTCAGGGTGGTGGTGACTTTCTGTGTTGCTAATCTCTGGGCTACCTCACCATTCCCTATTTGGTTTCTAAACTATTTCGTCACTGAGTAACCAGATTTCCTTATTACATTCCCCTTGTTTGGAATACATAACATAAGGACAACCACAGAAATAAAGATATTAAGTGTAGTGGGGCTGGGGCTGGGGGACTTGAAGAAGAGATGAAAAAGAGAAATGAATGTTTTCTCCAGGAAAGAAATACAGGAATGGGTTACTAAAAACAACATGTGCAAAAACTCTGAAAACAAATGTGAGGCCTCACCAGAATTACTAGCAGCAAAAAGATTTTATCATTGGAGTAATTTGAGAATCGATTTCTCTGACTGAACACAGTGGAGCCAGAAAGGAGACAAAGGGGAGCTTGTGATCTGATGGAGATGAACTGGGAAAATTGATTTTGGCACTTTGGCCTGTGGAAGGAAGTGAACCATACATAAGTACATAAGTAGTAAAAAGGGAGTTAGCTGCTACTTGGATGAGTCTTGATTTTAACTTGGTGCCACTGATGCCTTTGACATTGTAAGACAGTTTCTACTTATACCAGATTGGCAATGCAGTGGAGTAAATAACCGAACAATTACTGGTATCAGGATAGAGTTTCTAGATTAGCATCCCTTTGCCTTATTTGTTTATAAATCACCAGTGGATTCATGTCCCGCCTAGAAAACCTCCTACATTCAAAGATGGTCTTTAGGCTCTGTAATTTCCCTGCTGTGGCCAATCTGAATGCCAGTATCTTTTTTAAAAAACTGAGCTATGAGTTTATGTTCCTTGAACTGGAAAGATGAGAGTATCCCAAGGCCCCATAAACCATACTTATGAAGGAAAGGGAAAAATATTCTCATTAAAAAAAAAAAATCCTAATTTATTTTTCTCTTTGTAATCAAGCCCAAGGCTATAGAAAGTTAAAGCAAACCCCTGGCCTGGAGAAGGATACATACGTGGCCATTCTGAATGTAACCAAGGAGGTAAAATCTGGGAACAGGCTCGTTTTCAATGGATTGAAAGCATTTAATCTTTGTAGTTTTTCCAGGAAATGCTGCCTAGATATTGGCTTTTTCAAATAATTTTGTTTTCAAGTTTTCCTGGGGTTTGGAGTATTTTGCTTATTGGATTGGGATTAGGTCGTGGGCTTTTGTGATGTAAATGAACGTTAGTATTCAGCCAAAGGCAGCCTTTGCATTATTTGGCGACATTTCCTCAGGATTCTCCAAAGGAAGCCAGAGACCTTCAGACTTCCACATTGTATCAGAGTGGGACTGTTTTTTCAGATTTTGAGGAAAATCACAATCTTTGCCCATTAAACTGGGGCTGTTCTGGTTTTGTGGACTCTGATTAGTTAGGGACTTCCTAGAAACCAAATCTTGCTCTGATATTCTACTCCTATCTCTTATTTTTTAAAAAGCATCATTCAAATACTTGACAAACTTTTCTTTTGGACTCTTTTAACTGCATTTTTATAGATTTATATAGCTATAGCATTTTTTTCTATATGCCTTACAAAAATTCCTTTTTCTAATTAATTTTCAACCTGCATTATGACTTCAAATACCAAAACAAGGCTCAATACTTTAGTAACAGCAGTGGGCCTCTAATTTATCAATCACTTGGCTTTTCCTTTTATAATATGTTAGTTGGATTTCAGGGGGAAAAAAATCCATAAATCCTAAAAGACTGGGGACCCAAGGCTGTATATTAATAAAAGTGGAAGTGCTGAGGGCAGGTGTGGTTCTATTCTTTGTTCTCTGAGTAGCTACTCCAAGACGGAGGGGAAGTGCTAAGCACTGGGATTCTCAAGTTCATAATGGACACAGAATTTGAGAACTAAAATTCCAGTTACTTGCTTTCTTAATGCCTCAGCTTCCTCATTGAGCAAAAGGATCCTTGTGAAATCATAATAGTAATTATAGCTAACATTTACTGCGTATTCTTCTACAGAGGGATTTACTAACCTATGGAAGGGTCCTGAGTACTATTGATATATATGACAATACATGAAGATCAGTTTCCAACTATATACCTTACAAGCCTACATAGATTTCATATACTTCAGGAAGGTTATGCTTTGAAAACTTAGCACTCCATCCATGGCCAGTCTGGGGCCACAAAAGCTTTCTAGCCCCCAGACTGGGGTCTCTGCTGAACAGAAGGCTGACCATAAGCTGACCCAGCACAAAGCCCTGGTTTCCACACTGACAGTGACTATTAGCCAGGCTCTCAATTACAGTATCAACTTTCTGGAGGAAGACTAGAAAAGAATCACACTCCTGTTATTCCCAGATATATGTAAAACAAGGCACAGTGGTAATCATAAACAATAAAGAGGAGGTTAATTTGCTTTCCATCTAAATCTGAATGCTAGTATAACCATTTAAATAGTGCCAACAATGGAAATAAACAGAAGACTGAGTTAAACCACAAATGTACAGGCCCACACCACTTGGCACAACATAAGAGCCAGCAGTATTGAAATAACAGCAATTAATGCTTTATATGTAAAATGAATCATAAGACTGTAGAGGGCCAGTAGAGCAGTTTATCGAATTGAACCAGTGTGACCCTAGAGAAAGGAATATGTCCTTTTTGAAATGAAGGAATGTGTTTCCATAACATTTCTTAGAAAACAGGTGAGTTCTTAAAACTCTTAGAGCCCAAATCTCCTTCCTTATTCTCCTTGGAGTACTGAGAGGCTGGGGAATGTTGAGATGCCAAGGTAGGGGAAGAGAAAAGGGCATTAGGTGGGGAGCCCTTCAGTCTGTCCTGTGCTACTACTGAGGAATAACGGCATCTTTTTTCTGCCTGGCACAGTTTCTCCACATTTTTTTTTAACCCTAAACTATTCAATATATACTACTCCTCTTGTGTCTACAAAGTGGAACTGCACAGTGGTTCCTCGAGCGTCTCTCTGCAAATAAATGAACTTTGTGTGACTAAAACACAGCATCCTGCATTAATCTTCATATGTCTCAGAGTGAGCAGGCCCAGTTCTTATGCTTCAGTCAAGCATTTGTACAACTCACTGTGTGTTCGGCTTTTAGCATTGAGTGGTGGTAAGTGTAGCTCATCGGAGCTATGGCGATGACATTTGGGGCCAGTCACTTGCAGGTTGTATAACCCCATGCAAATGATTTAATTTCTCTGTACCTCAGTGTAATCATTTGTAAAATGGGTGTGATGATCCTTACCTCATAGGATTATTGTGAGAATTAATTAAGACTGTGTATGTTTACATTCTACCTTGCAATGTGTCTGGTATTAATCACTTCTCAAAAATTAACTATCACACTATTATTACTGCGACCCAGTTCTGCCCCACAGACTTAGAGTCTGGCTGGGGAACATAGGATATATATTTATGGAACAATGAGTAAACAGGTCTTTGTTAGTTTTAAGTTGCAGCTCCCTAGATGGCACTTTCTCAAGCTGGAAGTCATTTCTCTCCTCTCCATGTCCCTGTGCCAATTTGTTGTCATTAGAATGGATTGCTGGGGAGGTTGTGTGAGACTTTTGTAAGCACCAGACTAGGAGTGGGAGATCAAACTCCATTTCAGACTTTCCCTTTTCTTTGTTGACTGGCTTTGCCCAAGTTCCTTAACTCCTTGGGGTCTCTATTTCCTCATCTATAAAATGGGAATAATACCATAATTCCCTCTCAGGATGTTTGTGAGGATCAAAGAGATCATGAAACACCAGAGTATTGAAATTTATTATTAATATTGTGTCGTGGTTATTTATGAATGTGTCTTACTCCTCAAACTAGACAGAAAGATTCCCAGCATAGGGACTTGAACAACCAGTTTTCAAAGGCTGTGGGCTAGTGGGGGAGATTCACTGTAAGAAATATGGCAGAGCAGCACTTAGATAAATATTTCTAGTCCATCACTTTATCTCTTGAGCCTTTGTTGCCTTTTTCCATATAAATTATTTTGATTTTTGTCCAAGGAGGATCCAATGAAGGGGGGAATAGACAGTTGGGACTGTCAGGGAAATTTTGCAAGAACCAGCCAGGAAGGGCAGACAACAAGTAGACAATAGTAATAAAACAAGGTACCTGTTTGTTGGGGTGAGTTTTGAACTATGATAGATATATGCAATGTATTCTTTATTTCCAGGACAAAAACACTCAAGCCAAAATAAACAAAAACAACCATTCACCAAGAACCAACCCAAGCATCAAGAACTCCCCTACTCAATATCATAAGAGCCAAAAAGAATCACAAGTAGTTTTAAGTTGCGGCTCCCTAGATGGCACAGAATTAAAAAGATCTCGCTGATGCTTAGGCCCAAAGCCTTCAATTGTGGACAGCCACAATCTGAGGCTGACTGCATGTATGTCTGGTGTCCTTACACTGGGCACCCAAGAGAAACCAGCAAAACTTACTGAGTAACTGTCACACATTCCTTCAAAGACTGGGAGAGGGGTCGTTCTTATTTATTACCACCTCTTATGATTTTAATGGGGTCCTGATTTGTGGTAACCTCATTCTCAAAGTGCAGAACCTGCAGATCTAGAGGGCCAATTATACTTCGCCATTTTATATAAGGGACTTGTGCATCCTCAGATTTTTGGTATCTGCAGGGGTCCTGGAAACAATCCCCTGCAGATACCAAGGGATGACTATAGTTCATCTTACAACAATCCTGTGAAGGACATATTATTTTTGTTCTATTGATAAGAAATAAAAGAATCAAAGAAGCGAATTAACTGTTTCAGTGCCACATAGCTTATTAATGATGAAGCCGAACTATTAAATCTGATCATGAATCCACTGTTTCTGGAGAAAGCAGATTATTTGCTTTTATCTTGATTTTTAGCAAACATCTCAAAGATTCCACTCTGGCCTTTAAGCAGTGCTTAAAGGACTTGCATTATTCCACAACATTGTGTCTAGTGAGAGGCATATGCAAAACTATCTACACTACAGCATACTTTTTTTTCAGTCTACTTTGTAGGTACTTTTAATCTGCATTTTAGGGAACTATTCTTTTTTAAAATTTTTTATTTTTATCTAATTTTTTAAAGGTTACTTTCCATTTACAGTTATTACAAAATATTGGCTATGTTCCTCATGTTGCACAATATATCCCTTAGCCTCTTAAACACAGTAATTTGTATCTCCCACTCCGCCTTCTATACTGCCCCCACCACTGGTAACCACAAGTTTATTCTCTATATCTGGGAGTCTGCTTCTTTCATGTTATATTCACCAGTTTGTTGTATTTTTTAGATTCCACATATAAGTGATGTCACACAGTATTTATCATTCTCTGTCTGACTTATTTCACTTAGCATAATGTCCTCCAAGTCCATCCACGTTGCTGCAAATGGCAAAACTTAATTATTCTTTATGGCTGAGTAGCATTCCGTTGTACATGTATACCACAGCTTCTTTATCCATTCATCTGTTGATGGACACTTAGGTTGTTTCCATGTCTTGGCAATTATAAATAATGCTACTATGAACATTGGGGATGCATGTATATTTTCAAATTAATATTTCTGTTTTTTTCGGATATATGCCCAGGAGTGGAATTTTAGTCTTTTGATAAGCCTCCATACTGTTTTAGGGAACTTTTTTTTTTTTTTTTTTTTTTTTTGCGGTATGCGGGCCTCTCACTGTTGTGGCCTCTCCCGTTGCGGAGCACAGGCTCCGGACACGCAGGCTCAGCGGCCATGGCTCATGGGCCCAGCCGCTCCGCGGCATGTGGGATCCTTCCGGACCGGGGCACGAACCTGTGTCCCCTACATCGGCAGGCGGACTCTCAACCCTGCGCCACCAGGGAAGCCCGGGAACTATTATTTTTATTTGTCTTCCACAGATTCCTGTATAATTCTGCAACAGGGCAGATTCTTGTAAGAAAGGCAATCATAGATTAGTTTTTGAACTAATCAATTGAAAAAAATTCTACCTCCAGTACAAAAGACTATCATGATTTGATCGTTGTTAAAATCTAATATGCCTAAATACAGGCAACTTGAAGCCTTGTAAATATTTTATTTTTTATTACATTGTGAGCAGCTGTTTTGGCTAAATGAGTTTTCTGGAGCAAGTGTATTACTGTATAATGAAAGTTCACTTCAAAAATGGGATTATTTCCTTCAGCAATTCTCTGATTTATGTAATGTTTAGCAAAAGTGGTGTCATAGAACAGGATATTTTAAAATATTTTTCAGAGGCTCTGGAAGTATTTCCTGGAATACTTTACGAAATTTTGATTTGAAAACTAAGCCAATACACTGTTTAGTTAGGAGTGTTTCCCTGTGTTTGCATAATTTAAGACACTGTGAGAAAAATGGGATCTTTAAGTCTGGGAAGTAAATTCTTTTCTCTTGAGCCAGCCTTATTTTGGTGATCAAAGTGCCTTCCTCATTTTCTTAGTGATTGACATTGAGGTGTGTCCCAGAGTCATCACACTATGTGGGATATTAAAGATCAGATATATACAAATATAGAGCCAAAAGCCTCTGTAAATGTTTTAGTGAGCTTCATGGTTATTCTGTAGTTTATCATCATTTCTACCAGTTGTCACTAAATGCATGATGAATGAGAATGAGAATCAGACTGAAGTGCAGACTGATCTGCCCCAAATTGTGAACTTGGCCAAGTGTGTGCTGAGTTCTTTCCTCTCCTTCCTCTTTTCCTGCAGTCCCTTCACATTGTGACCAGGTACCTAGTCACCCAATGTGTCCTCATGTTCTTCCACTTTGAGTCTCATGCTGGTTTACAAGGGTTAAACTTTTCCCTGTTTCCTTCTGTCCCAGAGTAATCTGGAAGGGAATTTATATCCATTGAGTACCTTCTCTCAGCCAGAATCTTGTCATGATTTTCTCTCAAAACAATCTCCAAGAAATATTAGAGGATATTATTCCCATTTTACACGTGAGGCTCATATACACTGAGCAAATTGCCCAACTCATATCATTAATAATTAGTGGAACTAGTGATATAAGCCCAGGTCTGTTTGACTGACAGCTCATACGCTTACTACCATGACATGCTGCTTCCCAATCTAACTTACTACTTCATTTTTATTACTTCTTCAGAGGCCAGCAAAGTGTCTGATAAGATCAACTCATGAACCAGCTCCAGATAAGTTGTTAATGGCTTGATGTCAAGTCAGTGAGAGTGTGGGATGGACCACCATTCATCTGCAAGTGGTTCCTCCTGAGGTCAGCTGTCTGTGCCCTTGGGAATCAAGGTTGGGGACTGTAGCACGAGGTGAGCCTGGGGGCCTTTACCCAGGAGGAATTTCATTTCTCATTTGTCCCTTTGAGTGTCCTTATTTGGTAAATTTTCTAACTCAAAGTGTGTTCCTTTTAGATAATATTTGTATTTTAAAAACATCCTTGAGTGACGTCGGCAAGATGGCAGAATAGGAGGTCCCAGCCCTTGTCCCCTCACACAAACACTGATTTAACAACCATCCCTGGATAAAAATACGTTTATGAGAACTTCATAGTCTAGGTGAGAGGTCACAGCACACATTTCTGGGGCACAGAAATGAGAAAAGATGCATTGAAAAGGCTGTATATATTAAGAATTTGCAGCTTTTTGTATGTCAGTCATACTTCAATAAAGTGGTTTAAAAAACAAAAAAGTAAAAGCAACCTTAAATGTCTTGAACTCAAGTGATAGAGTAGTGTAGAAATTTTAGGCACAGGGTAAGGGAGCAAGCACTAGTCTTCTCCTAGCTCCTCCCTTCGCATCTCATCCCGCAGAAATGACCTCCTAAGCCACCTACATAGAGGGCCAGCCCGTGAATTATCCTTGACACTCCATCAAGCCTAATCTCACCTGGCTTCAGATGAATAACTGTATGAATGTGAATGTGGCAAAGACAGTTAGTACAAACTAAATACTTCCTGTGCTTCTCTAAATCTGCTCTCCTCCCTGCAGTTAAGGCTGTGTGACCAATTTAGTTCAATGGACTGTGAGTACAAGTTAAAAGTCAATGTTCTTCCTCCATCTCTCGTCCCCTGCTTAAGGAAAGGTGGAAGAAACTTGGATCCCTGAATTATCAAATGAGCAATAGCTGCTCTGGAAAATTTGCCCCACCCACATCAGACTTACCTGAGAGAGAAAAGAATCTTTGTTTTGTTAAGCCACTGAGATTTTAGGGTTTATTTGTTACTGCAGCATAGCCTATCACGTTCTTAAGAACACAAGGAAATTTTGTGTAAAATGCCCTCCTTCTCAGGATAGATGCTCATTAAACTGACCTTGCAGAAACAGACTTGTTATTTGAAGAAAAGTCCTGCCTGAAAACTGGGAATTTGTTTCTGCTTTATAATGACAGCCTTGGAGAACCTTCAGACAGCAAATTTATATGAGTATCGAGAACATTGAGTATTGAGGAACAAAAGTAGTTGTAGTCATAGGCTATAGATAACTATGGTTCTGTGCTATGATTCTCCCCATTCCTGCAGTGAAGGCTTAGTTTTTATATGTGATGCAGCATTGCAAATACCCCTTTCCCAGGTCAAAATGGCTTGGATGATAGAGCTGCTATTTAATAAGAAATGCATCTGTGGCCCATAATGGGTAGTTCTGGCTTTGACACTGGCTTCTCTCTCAGTGAATTCTGGGGTTAAAATAGATGCTATTCTCTATATGATTCTTACAAAAAGAAGGATTAAAAAATTAGAGCACTATAAAGGAAGCTTACAGTGTTGCTGCCAACCCTCCCTGAACCACTTGGCCAGGACATTCCTGTGTGTTTGACAGAAGGCCGTCTGCCTCTTTCCGCCTCCAAACTCCGTGTCATGCTCCAAGGAATATGCAGATGGCAAGAATGCCAAACACACCAACCACATTTTTCTGGGTTGAAGATGTTGGGAAAATTGCAAGCAACTTATCATATTTTTTTCTTTTCATGAAAGTCCTCCTTAATTATCTTTATTGGTTAAAACTCTCTTCTCCAAACTCTCTCCTCCTCTCAAGTTGGAGCTTTTTGCCTCAGAATCTTTCCCCTTAGGCCTTTTGGGCTCTTTCCCATAATAGTTTTAGCCTCATCTCTCAAGGGATGTCTTGTCTGCCCTGACAGAGGCCTATGCAGTCTAAGCAGGCTCAGCTTTTGAATTCACTGCCTTGTTTGAATAGAAGTTTATTACACCAAAACTTGCTGTCTCTTCTTTTCTTTTAAAATCTCCTGACATCTTATTTATCCCCACCAGGATCCAGATAGAGCTCCCTCACATGTGGCTGTTCTGGCTTCATGACAGGCTCCATCCTGCCCACCCCCTGTTGAACTAAGTGAACTCTCAGATTCTGTTTGTTGTGTGTTTAGAGGGAGACACCAAAAGCAAATCTCAGAAAATGATGGTAGGGTCACTTCAGTATCCAAGTTCAATAGAGTAGCTGGGAAGTAGTATTACTGTCTTTTGGGACCATTTAAACCCTGCCTCTTTTGAGGACTATTCAGGAATGGCACTGATTAGTGTTTTAAAAGCAGAGAATTCACAATTCTTATGAAATGTTATAAAGCTATTTAGGGGGCTGAGTTGACTTAATGCCTTTCTTTCATTGAGGAGAGACTGTTAACTCCAAACACTCAACTCACTGTCCTTTACCCACACTTCTGAAACTCTATTAGGGTGGCTCAGACTCCAGATTCACCAGGAGTTTATATGGAGAGTCTGAGAAAAGAAGTGGTGGCTTTCCTGATTTGACCATCTTTATTTATTGCTTCATGACAGTATGGTCATTAATGTCATGACAGGTCATGAACCACAATGATTTATCAAACTCCAGTCAAAAATGGACTACAGTGAAGTCACATGTTAGAAAAAAGACTAAATTCCATAGGCAGTAAGTAAGTGAAAATCACAGAGACAGAATAATTCTTGGAAAGCTTTAAGGAAGATGCTCTGTTGGAAACCAAGATAGATCCAGTTTTCAGATTTTCAAGCAGATGAGCACCAGATGAAGAGGTTGGCTTACTTTTAGGGGCCATGCTATTCCAAAAATATGTAATTTTAAATACTCAAATCTCACTTAAGGGAAAAGTAGATTCACCTCTCCCGTGGCTAGGGCATTTTTTCATTGAAACAAAGGAAGGCAGGTTGCCCTCAATTGCAAACTCAATCCCCAAGTTTCTATGCCTAAATTTGTGTAATTTAGATGCACATATGGTGTGGTTGCACATATGATAGAACTACAAAGGTAGTTCCTGGAAGAAGGGTTGCCAGTCCCTAGTTTTGAGAGATAGGAAGGAGATCTGGAGTCTATTCTGGTGGATGTCACTATCGAGGACAGCAGAAGTGTTATAAAGAAGGGATTATTAAATGTAACCTCAGTGAGGAGAAAGAAACATCCATCTTCTGAATGAGGCTTTGACAGTACAGAGACTACAGAGATGTGTAGAGGGAATGAGGCTTCTGGAGAGAATCTCTAGGTACCTATATTGGAGCTGAAGTTCTAAGTGGATGAACTATTAATGGTTGCCAATCCAGGAGGTGAACTCAAGGGTACACTCTTGTAAAATCTGGAGAGCTCAGGTAGGGCTGTGGGTACCCCAAAGGGCTGGAAGATCCTTGATCGCTGTGATGTCAGAGTTTTGAACAGACTACTGTGTCGAAAGCAACAGTGACAGGAAGAAATATCTGCATTACAGTCCCTGGCTTGGAAACTCTTTCCTGAAATTTTAAAAGTTGGTTGGCAAAGTTTCACTGAAAAATTGTATTATTTTGTTAGTAAGCAACTTTGATGATTTCCATTGTAGCCAGTAGACTCTCTTTTTAATACTTTTCCTCTGGCCAGTGTAGTTTCGACTAGCAGCCCTGAGCTGCCAAGGAAAGATATTTGTATAGGTTTCTGGATAAGACTTGAATGAGGGAAGTCTTGTCCAGGGACATCTCTGCCATAATGTGGGAAGAGGAAACAGGATGAATTCTGACTTGTGTCCTCCGGACTTCATCCCCTAGAGGGCATACCTGCGAGGCTTCCTCACTAGCCACATTGGGATTCAAACCCTGACCAGGAGTCATTACTATTTTTCTGTTAAAGAAACCTGAGACAACATAACAGTGAGCTTTGATTGTCTGACAAATCAGTGGCATCATTGCCATGTGACCTCTGGCTCACACTTAACTGGTAATGCCTGTAAGTTTTGTGTAAGAATCCCATATTTTCATTTATATTAAATCAAATATCAATTTAAATAAAGGGGAAACAAAAAAAAAGTATTCATGCATTGAGAGACCCCAGATTTGGTTCTGGATTGCTTCTAGACTTGGATGAATGAAAGAGAGGGAACCATAGCAATTAGCTGGGGTTTTTTTTCCCTTATAAAGTAAAGTGATAGAGGGTTAGGCGGTGGGTTGTGGATGTTGACTAGCCTGAGATCGGTTGCTGGGCTAGCATTCTACAGGTCTGTGGATGAGCAGCTCTCTTTGCATAAAATACAAATGAAATGTGCTCTGAAACCTGTTCTTTACCTAACAGCTCTTCCTAGAGAGTGTTTCTCTGTTAACTGTGGTTCTGTATTTTGGATTTCAGTAAACAAAAAGATCCATGTGCTTTTTAATAATCCCTATGGTAATAGGTTTCTAATGAGCCTTGTGGCTCCAGAGCTGGGGTGCGTGAACAATTCAGGGCAAATAGGTAGATTAAATAGCCGATGCCAAGTTGCCAAAAAGAGTAATAATATCTGAGTACTGACAGGCATTCTATTAATTGCTCTACCTGCCTTGTTTTATTAATGCTCAAAATAACCCTATGAGTTCAGGATTGTTTTGATCTCATTTAGTAGATGGTTGTAGTGCGGCTTAGCGAGTAATGTCCCCACACTCACAGAGCGAGAAGGTGGCAGAGGCAAGAATTGAATGCAGGTTGCCTGTTGTCGGGAAGGCTCTTTTAAACATAGTGTGATGGTCTGTTGACTTTTTATGTTTATTGCATTAAACTCTTTTCTCAGGGCTTTTGGAAAATTGAAAATATCTTAAAAAGCTACATGTTTTAAGTGCTTTAAAATTGCCATCTAAAAACAAGCATGTAACTTAACCAACCGTTAAAAAATTTATATAAACTTACAGTACAATAAAATGTTCCAATTTTAAATTAAACCGATGAAAATAAATATCCAGTTTAATTCCCAGAACTGTCAGCTACTCTCTATCTATCCAGTCAACTAGACATTATCAGCTCTTTGTGTTTGTCAAGAGTTTTATTGAGTTAACCACCAGTCGTCCGGTGTTTTGATTGTTACTATGGGTGCCGTGGCTTTGCTCTGCTTTGAGAACTGCTGTCAGAAGCGATAACACGTAACTGAACTGGTGTTTTTCCCAATGAAAAGACTTTTAAATGGAAGACTGGCTTAGTGCTAACTACTTTTGATGAAGACTATGCACACAGTGAAACTGCCTCTAACATCCTCACAAGTAACCTTTCCTTGAATGTATATTTGAAAACCCCAAACAAAAGCCAGTGACAACAACAATATTCCCAAGGAACCTATTGCTTTCATGAACTGTCCCGAAGCCTCAAACAGCTTAAAGTTTTTCACAGCTGAGTTCACACATTTTCTGAGGATGCTGAGAAGAGTTTGAGGGGGTGGATCTAGAAAAGTATGAGTGAGGCTAGGGGGAAGAATGACTATTTCTTACATTTTAGTTTGACTTTCCTCCCAAACAGGTTTTATTCATGGGGACCTCTTCTTTGGGCAATCATGGCATTTTCTTATTTTTCATGGTATGGCAAAATATTTAACTTTTCTTACTGGAGAGAGTTGTCATAAAACACATGAAGGACACTTTTGTTTTTTAGCTGCACTAGTGTAATGTCCCCTCTTCCACAAACCACAAAAACTCGACCCCACCCCCTCTGTGGATTTCAGAATACCATTTCTGTCTGTTTATGATCAGGAATGTGTGAGATAAAGAAGAGGCAGCTCTTCTCACCACGAACCACATTTCTGTATGAACCCACAATAGGGTGGGCTTCTAGGAAGACAAGCTTCATGTTCTCAAACTTTATAAATGTTTTCCCCATTCCTCCTCTGCCTTTCTCATTGTTTCTGCTGGCTTCGGGCCTCTCCTGCCTTTCCCTGGCTGCTCTTACATCGATTTTCTCACTGGACTGGCCGGTTAGCATATTAAATATCGTGAGAATAAGCTGCTCCCTGTCCTGGCATTGCTTTTCGAAGGAAACATTTCCTTCCCTTGTGCAAGCCAAGGAGTTACTTCTATGAGGAGAAAGTTGGAGTGCTGATTGGAAACATGCATGATTGCTGGTTTAAATTTGGCTTATTTGCAACAGACAGAGGTTGGGAGAGATAGGAGAGAGGGATTCTCCTGCTTCTGAGGTGGTTCCCCCATCTGCTGCTTATTAGGAGCAATTGTGGAGAAAAGATTTTGAAATTAACTTAGTTGTGGAATAATAAAGTAGGCCTTTTAATATGAGGGATTATAAATGATTACCCTAGAAAATTAAGGGACGACTTTTTCTCCCCTAGGTCCCTTACTTTTTCTCAGGTGGTTTGGCACCAGGTAGAACCTGGAGAAGTATCCTGTACCTTCTGTATCCTCAGTGGATGAAGGTGCTGTTTTGTTCCCTCTGTGTAAAGAGCCTAGATTCAGGCTTTCGAGACCCAGAGTGTACAGCCAGCCAGAAGCCGTTCACCCACACGTCCCCAGTCTTCTGGGATCTACAACACCCAGGGGTATTCTTAGTGACATATACAGCTAAGTGTCTGTGGAGGGGCAGGCCTGCTGGTCTTAACTGTTCTGGAGCTCTCAGGTAGTACCATAGAAGGTGGCATTGGGGCACAGGACTTCAAAGAAACAGTATATTTTAAAACTTGCCTGACTATCTTTCTCATCGTTCCAGCTCCTGAACTTTTTTTAAGAGGTCAGCATCATAATCTGAACAAGACACCCAGCCCTCCTAAGAGCTATTCTCTGCATATTCTCATTTATTCATTTGTTTGTTTTTCTTTTTCTCTCCCCAAATTGAATGTAAGAGCTGCAATAGCAGAGCTCTTGTTACTATCTTATAATCCCTATGACCAGAGCAATGTTTGGACTGTTATAAGCAATTCACACTCAGATGTTGACTGAGTGAATCAAGGAAGCAATGAAGGAGACTCTCTGCCCGTAAAGGGTAATTCTGGATGCCACCTCAGACCCAGGATTAAAGGAGATGGTTCTGCATTGGGACTGAAGGCCCAGAGTTGCGATAGATCAGTAGAACCCCTAAAGTCAATTTAGCCTACATTTTGGGATTAGGCAGGAGGAAGCCTAATCTGTGGAAATAAGACCACTTTCTAGACCACTTTCCAGACCACTTTCAATTACCAAGATTTGGGGAGCTTTTACGTTCACTTGAAACATCCTCATCAGAGAGCTCTCAAAGTAGGAACAATAGTTGTCCATTTTTTATGGCATAAGTTTGCAGGCAAAGTGCTCAATTAGTTCTTTAAGGACCATCTAACTCCATGATTCTGATTTTCCCTCATTAAAGTGCTCCTAGATTATTGATCTTAAAGTTATTTTAAGTAGTCACTTTTGGTTTTAAGAGTCTGATCAGAAAATCATCAATTACCTCAGAAAACAGGGGTTTATGGTAAAGACAGATTTTACATCTTGTCATGAGAATTTTTTGCTTTGTTACTTTGTAATTTCTCTGCTAGAGAGTGATGAAGGTCACCTCTTCATGCCTCAACTGTGAGAGGAGAGGTTGTAACTGAAAAAATTTCCGTTGGTCATTTTGGGTGTAAAAGAGGAAGGCAGGTCATTCCAAACAAGAGAACCCATGAAAATTATGTCTGAGCTTGGCCCTCCTAAGACAGGGATGTCTCTAGTTGGTGCTCAAAATTCTGAAATGTTCATGGAGGGAAATCTCATCGCAGAGGACTGTGACTAATCACAAGCCTTGTCACTCATTATTTTTTAGTGTTAACTTGAGTAGAAAGCAAGGGGACTTTCTGAAATAATCTGCTAAACGATGTCTGTCTCAAAGAGTTCCAAACCTTTTATTTATTAGCTAATAACAAAAAGTCTAATTAATGTGGTACAAGTAAGGAGGAGCAAGCCTCCATAACCTTTGAATAAAAGTATTCTAAATTTCTTGAACTCTTTTAGTCTACCATGATCTCTCCAACTTTTCTGCTTGTAATGACTGTATATCTCCAAATTCTATGAGTAATTGACTTATTTTCTCATTCTAATTCCAAATTTCCTGGCATTCAGAGAATCTTATGGGTCATGCTCAGTTAGTTGCTCCAGAACATGGCCAGAGTCTGAATTCATCGTGTGAACCAAGTGACCATGATGGGGTTTGGGTTCAGCATTGGCTTCCATGAGGCTGCCCCTGGAGAGCTCTAAACAGAGAATTTTCCCTCAGAAGAAGCCACGTACACAGCAATGATTGAGAACCCTGGCATGTCTGAGACAGAAACCTGGCTTGTTAGTGCCTGCAATTCTTTGAGTGTCAACTCATTACAGAACAACAAGGAAGAATTTAGCTTCCATTGAAGCTGAAAGCAGCCTTGGGTAGTACTTAGATGAACTCCCTCATTTTATAGATCAGAATCTGATGAACAAATGCCTTGGCCAAGATCACAAAGGTAGTAAAGGCAGAGCTGGGAGAACTCAGGTAGACTCACTTGAGGAGTGAAGACATGGTTCTGACAAATTATCTCTAAAACCTTTGCTCCCCCACATTCCCCTCTCCCCCTATTTTCTTTAATTTCCAAATGAATACATTAAAATTATAATTAGAATATCAAGTAAAAAGGCAATAAAAAGTCCAATGTTCTGGTAGGTTTTCATGTGTTTAACCTTATCTAGCTTGTGAAATGGAAATAACTTTACCCAAAGTTTGGTAATATTGTTAACATTGTTTAGGCTGTTTGACTTCTCTCTGTAGAAATTGATAATATACCTCTGACTACATCAACGGAGGAAGTATGTAAGTGTATAGAGAAGATTAATATTAAACCAAAAACTCTCATTTATTTGAGAGAGAGATCCAAGTTGGGAAAAAGAAACAATTTATAGAAGAAAGGACATTCATTGATTTCAAATGCATAAAATAAACAGAGCCAGACTAACAATTTATTTATCTGATGGGGTTCGTAAGGAGACCTACTATGATGACAACTTAGTGTATTAATGTTTTGTAATCATAAGTTGTGCTTCTGGAGTATATATAAATTATCCAGAAATGGGGGTTTTACAAAACTAAACTTTATTGCAGACGTTGTTCTAAAGAGTACCAATTCTTATTTAGTACACCTGAACTTAAAAGTTTGGATAGTTTTGAATATTTTTGTTTCAAAATCATGTATTTCTCTGAGATTTCAACATGCTTTACCACAGTTAGGTGCACACACATATAATCTGTGGACTATATTTTGCTGATGAGTATGTGAATCTCAGGACTAAAGGAGAAGGGCAAGGATGGTGTTCACCAAAAACTGATTCTTAGACTAATGACTGCCTTAGGCAAGAGACCACACCCTGCTGTTCCCATTCATTCTAGATTTCATTCTTTAAGACTTTAGCATAGAAAAGTGAGAAATGAAATATGATAAGGGCTACTTATCATTAACATGTAGGTATTTTGAAGGAAAAATTGCCCTTTTTGTTCTTTGACCATGGGACCTGTGTTGAAAAGCAAGAAGAACAATGCCCTATAGATTGATATTTAGGACCTATACGACTCATCTCCTCTTCAGTTCAGGATCAATTTAGTCTCTGATGCACAGGGTAAAGCTCTGGAAAACAACCCAGTCACTTTCATCCTGTTTGAGGACTGCTGACTTTTATCCTTAGTCAGTCTTTTAGAAAAATTTAATTGTTGAATTTGCTTTGGCAGTTAAGCTTGATGTAGTGCATTAAAAAAAAATCGCAAGCCATTTAATTACAATAAAGGGAAGATAATTCCTTAATGGCTGCTGCTGTAATAGATAGTCATAACAGCTTTCTTCATATTTTTCATTTTTTCACCATTTCAGACAATCCAAAGGAGAAAGAATGAGAGGGCCTGTTGAGTGTACTGCCAGTGAGCTAGACACTGAGACAAAGAATATCAGTGACACGGCAGTTCCTCAAGAAACTCAGGCTGTTTAAAAAAAAAAAAAAAAACGAAAAAATGAAAAAACAAAAAAACATGAGCTTGAGAAATTTTGGTGAAACCCTTGAGGAAAAAACTTAGCAATATTAAAGGACATTCTGAAAGTTGCTGGAGATATTTATTTCACCCTTTTCCAAAAGACTTCATTGGTTCAATTCTATTTTATGAGTAGAATTAATAGGACCTCTCTCATTCTCCTCTCCCCTGTTTCCTCCCCAAAACTCCTCAGGACTGACTCCACCTCAGATCACTACAGAATATAGCTATAGACTCAAAGGGAATGCACGCACTAAACTGAACCATGCTCCCTGATATATCACATCCCTCACCCCCAGCTAACACATGCTTTTAAACAAAGCATACAGGGACCTTTTTCAAACCATCTTTGAGTCAAAGGGAAATAACAACAGGTGACACCCCAAGAGCAGCTGTGGTGGCTAGAGAATTATTGCTTCCTTCACTTTGTGGCTCTGTTGAGTCATCAGAAAGTACAAGTGAAAAATCAAAGCCAGATGACTTTGTTCTATAGGAAATGCTTCTTAAGATTCTGATATGGTTAGTAGGATAAAGGCCTTTGTAGATAATCAAACTTTATCTATTTATTTGTTCATTAATTCAAAAATATTATTGAATACCAGTTTGTGCTAACCATATGTTAAGTGGCATGATACAGTGGTGAGTAAAGCAATAGTAGACACCCTCCCTCCCCTCCTTCAATTCTTTACTTATATGTATTGTAACACTAAGTCCCATGCTGGCCACTCTATCTGTAATTATTCCCTCACTTCTTATCACACACTTCTTATCACCCTTCCTTACTTTTATTATCTTTAACCCTTATTACTATCTAATATATAATATATTTTACTTATTTATTACCTGTCTCTGTCACTATAATGTAAGCTTCATAAAGCCAGGAATTTATCTTCTAACGTGTCATAGCTATTTATATACCCAGCACCTAAAACAGTGCCTGGAAATAGGCACTCAATAAATATTTGTTTAACTAATCAATTAATTAATGAATGAAGAAATTGGAGGCAAGGACATAACTACAGAATGGCACCTAAAGCCCTTCTGTTTTCCATCTGGATCTATTCATTTGTATTCATTGCATTTTGTTTTTCAACTTCCTAGACATTTTATTGTTTCTTCTCCAAAAAAGTCAGGAATGACAGTGTCTCAAGACTTGGTAAAAACACAGTTGTGTCTGTGGTATTCCTCTGATCTACACATCAAAACTCCTAGCAGTAAAGGAGATCAGATTTGCCTGGAAAACTTATTCTTGATAACCATATGCTTGCACAAGGGCTCCAAAATCATCTGCTAAAATTTATTAATTGGGTTGATAATACCTACTTTGCTGGGTTTCTATGAAAAGTACATGAGATAAAGTAGTGAAAAACTGTGAAATCTGTATAATGTCTTTAGCTGGTAGAAGTAGTAACATTAATCTGTTTTATAATTTGATTAAGGATCAATATCAAAATCCCTGGCTTAAAATGTCTTGAACTATAGGTCACGGAGATGTAGAAGAACCAGCAAAGAACACCAAGTAGGAACAGCCAGAGAGGTAGAGAAAACCAGGCTATGGTGTTATCAGGGCCAAGTGACAAACTTTAATTAGTAGGCCAATGAAAACAAAGCAATAGCAAGGTGGATGTTATTGATGACTTTTATAAAAGCAGTTTCAATGGATTGGTGAGGGAAAAACTTTATTGAAATAGATTTAAGAAAGTTGGGGACTACAGGTATAAACAGCATTTGCACAGACTTTTGCTATAAACGAAAGGAGAAAAATGAGGTATGAGGTCATAAGAGTTTTTTTTTTTAATGGTGCCCCCCAATAATAACCTGTTGATATACTCTGGAAATGATGCAATAGAAAAGAAGAAAGTTACCGATGTGATTTATAGAAAGGATAATTTTGGGGTCTACTGGACAGGTAGTGATATTGGCCTTAACTAGAACAGAAGTGTTAACATTTTTGCCCATGCCCATGAACTATTAATAGATATTGCAAATTTGGTACAGATAGCTGATACACTGGATAATAAAATTGAAATTTAAAATGTCTTTCATAGTTCAAAAACAAAGTAGGCTATACCCTCAGTAAAAGAATAACCTTAACATTCTACTTTACAAAGGGAGATGCCAAGACAACCTGGACAGTAGGGAAAATATTATCTCTGATGATCCATAGCTAATGGATTACCCCACCTGAGTTTAAGGTTCAAAGCCAGATAATCTGTGATCAGAAAAGACTGCCACCTGAGGAATTATTTTATCATAACTGCAAATTGGTAACACTTCCAGGCACCAATGTAAAGGAAATGAATATTTCTTCTGGAGGAACCTAGTTTTTACTCAAGCTTCGTACAATTTTCATAGATAAATTCTCAATGAATAAGTAATCACAGTCAGAAATTACAGATGAGGTACTGTGAGGGAGAACAAGTAGAAATAACAAACAGCAAAACCAGACCCATAAAGCATCAGTAGTAGAGTTGGTATTTGAACCTGGACAGTCCAACTTCAGAGCCCAGCTCCTAACCACTATGTTATACTATATACTTTTTGGTATTCTGGAAACATATTTAAATAAATGAATGATGGAATCTAAAATGCAAACAAAGAATAAGAAAAACAAGGAAATGGAACATTTAAAAACTAAAAAAAATTGAAGTTAAAAACTCACTTGGAGGCATAAACAGAAGATCAGGTATAATTGGAGAAATTAGTAGACTGCAAGTTAAAGTTGAAGAAATTTCCCAGAAAGTAACAGAAAGGCAAAGTGATGGAAGATATGAGAGAAAGGTTAAAAGATGAAAATCCAAATGTTTAATATATATCTACTTGGAGTATCAGGAAGACCTATTAGATAAAGTGAGAGAAATTAAGTATGTGCACAAATAATGGCTAAGAATTTTCCAGAATTGATAAAAGACATCAATCATTAGCTTTAGGAATTCCAGAATATCAGAAACAGGATATCTAAAGAGACATAACCACACACAAAATCGAAGTACAACATACAAGAGATGAGAAGATTTTAACAAGTGGTCTAAATAGACTGACAGCAGTCGGTTCAAGTGCAGCAATGGAAGGCAGGTGGTGGAATACTATCTTCAAAATACTGAGAAAATGCTTGTTAACTCAATTGTTTATCTATTAAAAGTTATCTTTTAAGAACATATTCAGAAAAACAAAAACAGAAGCTACATTATCAGTAGAACCTCAGTAAAGGCATTTCTAAAGGATGTACTTAAGAGGAAATGTCATAGGAGTGTTTGACCTGCAAAATGAATGGTGAAATCAGAAAACTCTATTAGACATTGACTATCTAAAACAATAATAATAATGCCTACTATGTGAACCTAAAAATATAAAACTAAAATACAGATAATCAAAAGCAGGTAACTTGGGAGGGAGATAATTAAAGCTAAAATTTCAAGGTGGGTAACACTAGACTCTGTTAAATTAATTATGAAGGTCAAAAATTTTCGATGCAATCACTAAAACAAGGAAAGTGTACCTATCAGTCACTCTATTACAGAGAAAATAATGAAATTACAGAAATAAAATATCCATAGTTTTATCAACTGGAATACATGTAAGGAAGAGCAACCAGAATATCCAAAGATCTTGAAACAGGGCATGAAAATATTTAGTTTTGGTAAGAAAATACATTTGGGGGGGGGGATAGCTCTAATAATTTCTTGAATTTGATAGTCTTTGAATGTTTAAGATTTATCGTAAAAGGGCAGGGTTAAATGTACTATTTAATGCTAGAAGATTGAATTAGGGCTTTAGATATGAGTTATAGGGAGGTAATTTGGGGGTTTATTACAAGGGAAATATTTATATAAATGGAATGGTTACACTTGAGACACTGAGCTTTTCTTCACTGGAGGTTGTAGCATTGTCTGTCAGTCAACTTTTGTGTGGCTAACTCCTGCAATGGGTCAAAGTTGGACTAAAAGAACTAAATGAACTCTGCCAACTCTAAGATTCTAAAATAATACTATAGAATTAATTTGTTTAAATCATGCTAACCACCATAAAGGCAGTAATTTATTCAGTCTTTGCAACAGCACCATAAGTGTTGTCTCTGTTTTGCAGGTGAAAATGCTAAAGTTCAGAGAGTGTAAATAACTTGCTGAAAATATGTGGGTTGTATAGAGTATAACTGAGATTTCAATCCAGAACTGTCTTACTCCAAATTGGGAACCTTTCCAGCATGCCTCACTGAACCCCAGAACTAGGAGCATCAACTCAGTTCTAATCTTGCCAGATTCTCACAGGAAAAGTCCCCTCTGTTTCACAATATTTGTGTAGAATATCATAAGCCAAAATTGACAAAAGCAGACACACACACACAGGCTAAATTCCTCATACAGACATTGATGTCTCCTTCCTTTCTGGAAACCTACATATTATAAGCACTTAAAAGAAGCCTTCTTCATCCATAAAAAAATACATTTGTCAGTGTGAATTTTGAGGGTAATTTTGTTTTTAGAACTAATTCCCTCCATGTACAAAATAAACCTTTAATAGTTCTCATATAATTGATTTTCATTTGCATTGACCGATATAAAATTTGTTTTTCTTTTTTGTGTTTGATCCATTCAACGACCTTTAAGGAGGTTTGGTAGTGTTGGATATTCTTGTGCCAGTTCTGCTAATACATTTTAACATTGGCTTGTCTACTAATAAGAGAAGCCCAGAACAGCTGCACTACTACTGAATGAAAAGAAACCTAATTTGGAAGATTAGGTTTCAATTTCATTGTCACTACATGCCGATAATCAGTTGGCATGTAGTGACATTTAAGAGGGGAGTTAAGTAGAAGATAAATGGATAGAAATTATTTTAGACAAAATAGAATAAAAATTGAACATATCATGAAACTGAATTTGCACTAAGTTAAACTGCTAAGTGTTGAACATAGCCACAATGGTCCAGAGAAAGGAGACATTCTGTTACCCTGATTAGAGATGCACAGATTCTATAGACTTGAGCTAGATGGATCTTTCCTGGAAGCAAATTTTCTAGTTAGACAGATTTGATGGCATTTGGTTGGATTTAGGTGAGCTCAAAGTAAACAGTCCAGATCTAAATCCTTTCACCTGGCTGGTAAACCTGTTGGGTTCATAGGTCACTGGGGAAAAATGGCTCGTTTGACTGAATAGGTTTTGTCAAAGCTTCCAGGAGTTGTCTCTGGGCTAAGAAAGGGCATGGAAAAATTTGACCCCTAAGGAAACGGGGAAAATGTAGCGCACACTGTTGGGACCTGTCATCTCCTAAAGTTCTTGCTCACATGTAGGATGAGTATGCACTCTACCCTTCAGTTTTGTAACGGTTGAATTCCAATTTCTACAGCTGACTGCTAGGTATGTCATTTTTACTCTTCTTTTTAATCACCAATAGGCAACAATCACTATTACTGTTGAATTTTAGAACTCTACTTTTCCTTAAAAACACAGGTCTTACTGTGGGGAAAGCAGGGATGATGGCAGGACTGCTCATCTGCTCTCCCTTATCACTGATTGAAGAATGGAGGTAGAGTAGGAGAGAAGGGGAATCTGGTTGATAGTTCCAATCCATTTTGGCTTGCCCAATATAGAAGGTTTCCCAATTGTGTGTGTGTATGTGTAGGTATATGTGTAGGTGGCAATGTTTTGATGCTGTCTTCTGAAGAAATACTGACATAATCATGCTGAGGCTGTGCTTGATATTAGTTCCCTAAAGGAGTGTCCTGAAGGGATACCCTAGCTTCAAACATTGGCTCACTAGACTTACTCTAGGGGACCTGCTGTTTTCATTGCAACACTCCTTTCTTGGGAGACATATATCTTTCTTGCTTTATACAATTGCTAAACTGAAGGAAGTTTAAGCTAAGCTGTGTCTCTCTCATGTATGTAGCTAGGTAAGTTTAGCTAAGGTCAAACTAAGAAAATTTTGAGTCTGTGTCTATCAGTAGTCATCTTGCCTTCCAGGAGGAGAAAACCCACATGCAGAACAAAGTCAAGCAAAGAGAACTGGAGTTGAGATACCAAGAGATCCCTGCAAACAGTTTGGCCTAAACCCAGTTCTGTCCCTCCAGATCCCAGTTACATGAGCTAATAAACTTAATTCTTTTGCTTAAGCTTAGATTTACTTGCATTTTATCACTTCCAACTAAACCTGTGCAAACATACCCATAACCTCCAAGATTCAGAGTAAGATAGACACTGAGAGATCTATTTTATTTGAATCATTGTGATGGCCAGAAATTATATTTATCCAGAGCTCTAAAACTGGCATCGCCAAACCATCATGTAGGATTTCCAAGTGGCCTCATCTTTGCACTGCTTACAGAGAATGGTGGCTGACTCATCAGTATGACCTGAAACCCCAGAGACCCAGATATCCTCAGAGGGGATATCTGTCTCTGATAACCCCTTAAAGTGAATACATCATAAACTAATGAGGGAATATGTGGGCTTCTGTTAGCCTGTGGCTATTTTCCAGTCATTTTACTTGAATGGGACATTTATTTACTCCTTTTTGACATACAGTTTTGTGGCTCCCAGGTTTGATCAGATACTGTATTTTAGGTATTGATGAATTCTTCCTGAATGCATTATGTTTTTCTGTAAAACTCTCTACCAGTCTTCTTCCACTCACCATTTAGGATTTTGGGGGGGTAAAGATGCCCTTTAAATTGTCTGCATTATTAGAATATTATAAACATGGAATGCTAAGTTAAACCTGACATTCTTCCCCTTAGCTCACTGAACTATGACCTTTTTTTTTTTTTTTTTTTTTTTTTTTTTTGCGTTACGCAGACCTCTCACTGTTGTGGCCTCTCCCGTTGCGGAGCACAGGCTCCGGACATGCAGGCTCAGTGGCCATGGCTCATGGGCCCAGCCGCTCCGTGGCAGGTGGGATCTTCCCAGACTGGAGCACAAACCCGTGTCCCCTGCATCGGCAGGTGGACTCTCAACCACTGCGCCACCAGGGAAGCCCTGAACTATGACCTTTTTACTACAAGCACATAAGTTAAGTATGCACTGTCAGCTTTAATTGAATTTCCTAAGTTATATTTATGATTTAACCCTATTCCACAATTGGAATTTTAAAAAGATGAGTCCCATAGTTATCTTTACTAGATATGTATTTATGCTCATGTTCACTCTCACCAATTCTTCTGCCAACATGGCAGGTTTTCATTTTGAGTACCATAAAACTGCATTTGTTTTAGTGGACAGAATTACAGAATTACTGTATTTTAATGATGCTGTTTTCTTTATTCACTGTTCAGGCCATTGCTCTAATTTTCCAGTGCAGTCATGGCTAGGCAAACTAAAGTGTTTTAGGCAGTATTTAGGATGGCTTGCCTCCACCATCCAAAAACATGCTGGTAATACCATAAATCCTTAGAAACTTGGAGATTTTTCTCAGTGTGTAAATACAGAAGTGTGGGATGGATTTTGCTTTGGGTGATTTTGGAGGGGTGGCCATGCAAGAAATTGTTTTCAGAACAATCAGTCCCACCATCTGTGCACCAGAAAACAGATTCATGGGGCTGATAGCTACCCTTGGACACGGTCAGCAGAAAAGAACTCAGGAAACCATTGAGATCACCTACCTTTTATGAGAAAATAATTGGAAAAAATGGCTTTACAGAACTGCCTTTGCCTGGTGGAGAGAATCTGAAGATTATTAGGATAATGCTGATTTTTGTGTTGTTGTTTATATCACATGACTTATTGCTGCCTAACTGGCAAAATACTATCTTCCTTTCTCTTAATAATGAAAGTTTCATACCAGCATTATTAGGAGGTTCTATAAAAGGTCTAACTTTAAAAAGAATATGGAAAAATATGAGTGAGTAAAGAGCATGGAAATGTTGAATTTGCAAAGATGGACTGCTTTCCTTAGGTAAAAAATACCTTCCTAATTTCAAACTCTCTCCAGAGGGCTAAGGAAAGCTTTAAATATCCATTCAAAATTCTTCACAGCCAGACATCTCTTTTAAAGGATTTAGGTTACATCAGTTGATGTAATTAGCTCAGATTGTTTGGGTGATTCAAATCCCAAAGGTAGCAATACATCTGTACAGCATACACATTTCCCCTCTGTGCGAAGGCGCCAGCGGTTTCGATTTTGGTTGGTGTTTTGAGGAGGTTCGAGGGGGGGGCAAGAGAATGAGCTGGTGGAAGGTAATACAGAGGAGAATCATGTGCTAAAAATGTTTTCTGATGCTATCTGATTTCCTCTTAAATCATTCTTTGAAAAAGAAATATCAGTTTGGACTCTGTTAGTGGTCAAACGTATTAAAATAAAACATCTTTTGTTTCATTAGACCAGTTATTCTTTACTCCCCTTTGAGTATCTGGCAAGCCATATAGAGCTGGAAGGAGGTGAATCTTTTAGTCACTCGGTGAACTGGATGATGTGTCATTTATTCACCTCTGACTTGCAGGAAGGGGGTCCAGAATCTGTGCTTTCAGAGAAAATCCAGTTGCTTTATTTTATATTTGAATTTCATATCACATAGAATCTTTAAGCTATGAAGGTGTATTCATGCTTAACTATTTCCATCTCCTGATGGTGTTGCACCTGACCCATTTCATAGCTTTCTAATTCTTAAAAATATGTAGAGCGTCAGATAATGCCATCTTTCATGATAATTATTAAAAAGGCTCATTTCCACTACAAACCCACTCTATTTCTTGACTAGATTCTACATAGCTTTGCCAGTCTCTACTTACTCAGTGTCATATCAGCAATTGTGGAAAACAATTGTTGCTATCTTTTAGATTAAGTTATTTTTGAATTTAGATTAAAATCTTCAAAACTGATGATGTCTCCTATAGTGAGAAGATTTAGAAGAGGTGGATATAATGTGCTCAATTAATTAAGAACTTGGCATATATTTATAGAGTTTTTATTGACTGTGACTAGATCTCCAAAGTTAGAAATACATAATATTTTTACGAGAAAATTTTCTGTTAATATTTTATATAGCTTAGCTTAGTGTTGTGTATATTCATTTGTGGTAGAAAGTTATTATTTTAAGCAAAAGAAACTGTTCTGCACACAATTTTGTCTTTAAAATCAAGACTTCTTTGGTTTGGGAGTACTAGGATTTCGAAATCACATTTTATCCATGTTCTTAGAAATGTCTGGTAAAAAGATATCTGAGCCTTAGTGAAAGAATATAAAATGTAAGAATTTCAATTACACTTGAAAGAAAAGTGAAAGAAAAGTCTCCAACCTGAGACTGACCACAGTATTGGAGGAGCTTAGGTGTTTTTAAATAAATGTCTTAGTTTTTGGCCCATTTGTCTAAACATCACAAGGGAGAGTGCTTTTCCCATCAATTCTAGGGCCAATCTATACAATTCTGGTCAACTTTTTCTACCTCCCTCATCCACTATATATATTTTCCAGGGAACTTTCCTGGTTGGTAATGGTACAGCAAATTTACTCTTACTCCTGGAATTGTTCAACATTAGAGTTGCAAGAGTCCTTAGGAATCATTGTCCAGATCTTTTTTTTTTTTTTTTTTTGGCAGTACGCAGGCCTCTCACTGTTGTGGCCTCTCCCGTTGCGGAGCACAGGCTCCGGACGCGCAGGCTCAGCGGCCATGGCTCACGGGCCCAGCCGCTCCGCGGCATGTGGGATATTCCCGAACTGGAGCACGAACCCATGTCCCCTGCATCGGCAGGCGGACTCTCAACCACTGAGCCACCAGAGAAGCCCCAGCTCTTTCTTTTATAGGTGAGACTTCTGGGGTCCAAAGAGGTGAAGCAACTTTCACAGTGCCATACCATCAATCTTTGTCAGACTGGACTTAAGATTCACTGCCTTTGAGATTCTATATTCAGGCTCTGGAATCCATCACTCTACATAGATTGGTGGATTTCCAGTCCACCAATTGGGATTTTTGAAAGACAGGAATCAACCACTCTGTGTGGTGGTGTCGTGATAGACAAATCCTATTCCAAGCGAAGAGATACACTGCTTAAATGTGACCAGTCTTTAGTACATCAGTGCTATAGCTTGGCAGTTACTCAAACTTTCTGGAAACAATTGCTGCAATCCTCCAGTTGGACGAATTCACTTCTTTCACTTGCAAGGCAGGAAATAAGAATTTCTACACAATTACTGCCCCTTTTTCTGTACAAGGGCTTGAATCAGTGATCATTTTACATTGTTAACAGGTGAATTAGATCTTTTTGCCAGCAGTCTTTAGTCATAATGTTTCATACAGTCTATAAAAGCAGGTCTATCAGTGTGTTCACTTTTCTAGACCAATACTCAAGATGGAAGCTAGAACCATGTGGAACACAGTGGAGAAAATTCTCAGGGGTTATCCTCATCCAGTGTCTTGGTCAGGAGTGTGGGAAGGATTGAAGGATTGATTTTTCATGGTTTGAAATAGTTTTTCACAGAAGAGGGGGCAAGATTTTCTTTAAATGTATAGAAAAGGAATCATAATAAGCAAAATACAGATTTTTTCTGGATGCTCAGCCTGCTAAAATTTTTTTATAAAAGGTTGTTCAAGTTTGAACTATGTAATAGAACTCTCTAAAAATTATGTTTGCATGTTGAGTAGGGCCACACCAGGGAACTGCTCTCAAAGCTCCCTGCTGGGTAGGGAGAAAAAGTGCGTTTGCCCATCTGAGAAAAAGCTGATGTTTTGCTATTTGACACACAGAGAGTCCTGATACCAGATTACGGATGTCCTAATTGAATATGACCTCTGCGTTTCATCTCCCCTCCTGCCCTCAGTAAGCTGTGGAGGGGCCGAAGGAATCTGCTAAGTATAGGAGGAACCGTAGGAGCACAGGGGAGAAACAGTGAAGGAGCTGGTCAAGCTTACTCCCCTCCCCCGGTGCTGGCTTCTGAGCTGAGGAAGGGGAGAAGTTTTAAATTGGATAAGAGATCAAAGTTTTGAAATCACCTGGATGGGTCTTCTTGACAATGCAATGGTGTCTTCAAAAGGTTTTACCTAGGGGAGGGAATTAATAGTTGGTAAAGCAGGTTAAGAGGAGATTTATGAAAAAGAATAAAATTATTTCCTATTTGTGTCCTATTAAAATTACTCAGTAAACGAGTAATACTTAGAAAGTTTTCTCTGATAGGTTACTTACTAATTATGAAGGTGTTTCAATTTCACAAAATTCTGACTTTTAAGAAGTCAGTTTTTATAACAACCTGAAACTAGTCCTCCAATAGACTTTATAGCTTTAGCGCAAATTCATCTCTTTGGGTCCATCCAGAAGGAAACTAATATCTAGAATAACTCTTCTTTACCTTCCCACCTTAATTCTAAGATAACTCTAATTTTAGGTAATGTGTCTATTTCTTTTACCCTCCTGGTCTCAGCTCTGAATAAGTTCCATTAATATATTAAATGGAAGTGCCAGAGTTCAATGTAATTACACTGGAAAACAATTCTTAGTTGAATTAAAAAAAATAAAGAGCTTGAAATAGGTAAAGATTTAACTTTTGCAGTGGTGGTCTCTTTGAGACTATGATTTGGGGAATAGCTCTGTTCTCACAAACCAAAATCTAATCCTTCACATGACAGTGACTAAATTCTCACAGAAACCCTCCCCCACTATTTGTTTTTCTTTTTTGCAATTTCAGATATAATTTGTTGAAGGGGTAGTGAAAGAGTCAGTGCCATCCTTACTCCCTTGATTTCATAGCCACTGCCATCTTGCTGATATCCCACTATTCAGCAGTTGTGAAGGATGAACCCATTATGAATTGGGCAGGCTAGCGAGAAAAGCGAAAAATTCAAACCAGACAGATGTGTGTCTTGCTTCAAGTCTTTTTATGATTTATCCAGGTTGCAATTTTACCTCTGGCTTTCACTGAGTACTTAACTCCAGCAGATGAACAATATTTTGGCAGTGCTGTATAGTGAATGCAAGTAGAGTAAGGATTAATTTTGGAGGTGCTTCCAAACCATAGAACTGGTGGCAGAATGCCAGCCCTTCAGAATGCCTTTCCCAACGGCTCAAATCAGCAAACTCTTGGCTGTTAACAGCCAAATGAATGTTGCAGTTTTCAGTGGTACCTGTTACATTAAATCACATATTGATGGGGAAAGAAAGCAGAAACATCATGCCATTTTGTAGGAAAAAAAATGAAATCCAGAAGCTTTTCTGCCAGTGGTAGCCTAGTTTAATAAGTGAGAAACCGTTTTGGGGGTTTATGGTCTCCTATTTATTTGGGTGGAAACCAACAGAATTTTTCACATGTTACTGTGACTTTCTATGTTAGTTCTGAGGTTGTTTCTTCTCTGGCACGTGACAACCCTTGAGACTGTGCTTTCTACACTCCCTAGGTGTAGAAAGCAAATAGATGCATTAAGCAAAGCCCAGAATCCTAGTTAATAATTCACTGATCTGACAGACAGGTTATTAACAATAGTGTTACCTTCAAATAAATCAGTAAATTATCAGCACATTCCTAGATGTGTGAAGTATAATAACACAGCCCGGACTTAACTTACATTGGGCAGCGTGGATTGGATTTGTGGTATTCAAAGACATTCACACTGCATCCTTTTAACCCATCTCCTAAGTAGTCAATGTTCTCACCTGCCCCATTTTTCATGGCCCCACTCACACACTATTCTTATGGTTTATTCCAAAGCATGTCTAGTGCTGTCTCTGTGACTTAGAAAACACCAGCCCTTCTCTCCATTTCTCTTCAGTTTTCTTGGAGCAGTTGTCTTCACTTTGCCATTTCCTCACCTCCCACCCATTCCCCAATCAACTCTGATAGAGGTTCTATTCCCACCACTTTATCACAACTACTCCTGCTCTAGACTCCAAGGTCTAAGTGGCTAGTTCCAAGGGATGATGTCCTCCCCTCAGGCTACTGTTCTTAGTCTCCCTCCTCAGTATCACCTTCTCTACTTGGAAGGTGTCTCTACCTTAAATGTTTGACTTCCTCAGGGCTCCTCATGGACCTTCTTCTTTTTTCATTTTATACATACACACTAGTGAGTCTGCTCTGCCCCTGTGGCCTCATTTTCTATCTATATTCTCTCACCTGCCAGATCTACCTTCCCTGTTTCTTCTGACTTTTACCTGCATGGTAGACATCTCTATTTGATCTTGTGCTAGTGATTGCACAAGAGTACAACTGTACTCATGGACCTCCTCCCCCAAACTTAATTCTCCTGCAGGGTTTCTTATGTCAGAGAATGATGCCACCATCAACGAACTTGCTCAATCTGGAAATCTTGGAAACATCCAAGTGTTTCTAATGCCCCTTTTCTCTTTTCTCAATCTCCATTTAAAAACTACAACTAGTCCTGATCAATTTTACTTTATAAAAATCTCTTGAATATATCTATTTATCTCCATACAACAACATCCACTTTAATCTAGTCCACTGTCATATCTTAGTAGGTTTAATAGTTTCCAATTGCTGCTGTAACAAGTTACTATGAATTTGGTGGCTTAAAACAAAACAAATTTATTTTCTTACAGTTCTGGAAGTCAGGGTCCAAAATGGATTTCAGAGGGGCTAAAATCAAGTTCCACACTATAAATTAAAAAACTGGCAAACTGGGCTTCCCTGGTGGCGCAGTGGTTGAGAGTCCGCCTGCCGATACAGGGGACACGGGTTCGTGCCCCGGTCCGGGAAGATCCCACATGCCGCGGAGCGGCTGGGCCCGTGAGCCACGACCGCTGAGCCTGCGCGTCCGGAGCCTGTGCTCCGCAACGGGAGAGGCCACAACAGTGAGAGGCCCGCGTACCACAAACAAACAAACAAACAAACAAACAAACCCTGATAAACCAAGAAATAATAAAATTCATTAATCCAGATCAGTAGTAGAATAATGTATTAGTTTCCTATTGCTACTGTAACAAATGACCACAAACTTAGTGGCTTAAAGCAACATAAATTTATTATCTTACAGTTGTAGAAATCAGAAGTCTAAAGTGAATCTGTAGGCTGTGTTCCTTCTGGACACTATAGGAGACAATCTTTTTTCTTGCCCTTTCTACCTTCTAGAGGCGGCTCACATTCCTTGGCTCAGTGACCCCTATACTCACCTTCAAAGCCAGGAATGGCCAGTCAAGCTTTTCTCGTGCTGCCTAGCTCTGACATTGATTGTCTTCTGCCTCCCTCTTTCACATTTAAGAACCTTGTGATTACATCAAGCCCACCCAGATAATTCAGGACAAGCTCCCTATTTTAAAATCAGCTGGTTAGCAAACTTAATTCTATTTGCAACTTTAATTCCCCTTTGCTATGTAACATAAAATATTCACAGGTTCTAGGGATTAGGCTGTGGACATCTTTGTGGAGGAGGAAGAGGTAGGTATTATTCTGCCTGCCTACCACACTGGGCCAGTACAATAGCCTCCCAAATTGTTCTTCTGGCCACCATCTGGCTCCGGCCTATGCTACCAACTATATAACTATATATAGTTTTAATGATAAAATATGCATAATATAAAATTTACCATTTAAAAATACATATTGTACAACTATCACTACTATCTAGTTTTAGAACATTTTCATCATCTCAGAAGGAAACACCATACCTATTAAGCAGTCACTCCCCATTCTCCCATCCCCTTAGTTCCTGGCAACCATTAATATGCTTTCTGTCTCTACACATTTGCCTGTTCTGGGTATTTCATATAAATAGAATCATGTAATACGTGGTCTTTTGTGTTTGGTTTCTTTCACTTAGCATAATGTTTTCAATGTTCATCCATGTGGTAGCAGGTAACAGTACTTTACTCCATTTTATGGCTAAATAATATTCCATTATGTGGCTAGACCATTTTGTTTATCCATTTATCGGATGATGATTGATTGACTTGTTTCCAGCTTTTGCCTACTGTGACTAGTTCTCCTAGGAACTGCCAACCACATCTGATCTTCTCTCCCATGGCTCCCCACACCTTACTCATTTCTATCATTTTAGTGTCATATTCCATTATTTTTTTGTTTCAATATTTAATTCTTTAATAAATAAAATGAAAAATGAAAAACTAAGAATTCTTTGCACAAATGTCCAATTCAGGAGTCTGTGATACACTGATTTCTTTCCAAAGTGTTTTTGATTCCACTGTCCTATGACAGTCTAGTGTATTAGTTAGGTGAAGAGTTCACAGATGCGGAAACTGAGTTTAAAAAACATTTCAGATCACATATTTTGTCAGTGGTGTCACTGAAAAAAGAGGTTACATTACTCATGTTATTCTCTATTTTCATCTTTCCAAGGACAGACTGTCAGTGCATTAGGCATTGTCATTGTCTAGAAATTTTAAAATTGCAGGGCCTATTTTTCATTCTATGGGGCTGACCTAAAATCTATGTTATCCAAAAGGTACAAGCTGTCATAGGTCATGATACAAGATGATAAATGGGTCTAGAACAAGTTCTAGTTTTGGAGTCTTCTTATTTCATAAAAAGGACAATATGAGGACATTGATTGAAAGGGTTTCCACAATGTGAAGCCTCAACATATTACCCATGACTAGGAGCAACTTTTAAGGATGAAAATGGACTTTTGAATATGAGTAAGTGTTAAGTAAAAAAATCAAAAATGGAAATCTGGAGTATCTTTCATGATTTTAGCTTTTAATCTGCTTTTAAAAATTATCTTCAGGACTAAATAAAATTTGAGTTCTTTGATTTTTCTCAATTAAAAAATAATCACTCAATTTTAGAAGTAAAATCTTATTTAATGAAAATAGTAAAGCAAAGACAATTGTAAGTAAACATTACATGGGGATTTCTATTAAATATTATACATTTGTTATAATGTGTTGAATCAACAAAGTAAAAATAGAATGAGGAGAGAGGGAGGAGGGGGGAGAGACAGAGAAAGAGGTATGAAATACCCTTTTTCACATACACAGGTTTCTACTCAAATGGATTGATGTTATTGATCCTTAATGGGTCCTAATGGGGTTTAAAATAAATACTTTGAACTATTAAGTGATCTACTGACATTTGGTGTAAACCTCCATAGAAATGGTAGAAAGAGAAAGCATTGATTGAAATTCTTCAGTGTGTATTTTCTGAGGAACTCCTTCAGCATGAAAGAACTCATACTTTGTCGAGGCAATAATTGACCCATAGCAGGTTCTCAAGAAAAGATCAATGAATGGATAAATACTACATCTGCCCTCCCTCTCAACCCCAAGTGTATTTTCAGTTATACCTGAACACACACACACACACACACACACTCACTCACTCACTCACTCACTCACTCACTCACTCACTCACTCACACAGAGGGACTTACCACCTCCAGAAGGAACTCACTATCCTTTTGTACTGTTTTAACTGTTAGAATTTTTTTTTAAACATCAAATCTCTCTCCTTATAACATTTGCCAGTTAACTTTTGTTCAAGCCCCTAGGATCCAAGATAGAAAAATCTAACCCTTTCTTGCCCAATGAAATGGAAGTGGAGAAATGTTGTGGCCTCTTAAACACTTAACCACTCTTAAAATGTTGTGGTTCCTTTAACTATATGAAAATGATAGTTCTGATAGTCTAAGGTTTAAAATCTTCACACAAAAGGACATCTTAATTGTATCGGAATAAAATGGAATTTTTTCTCCTTCCTGAAAATAGCTAGAGGCAAAAGTGTATATTGAAAGCAGTTAGCTAAATTTCATGGAAACCCATTTTTCCTTATTTGCCATAGGAGCCATGAGCACCACCACCACCGTTAAGGGATTTTGAGGCTGTGGGAAATTATATCTTACTAGCAGGAGTCCTACATCCCTTCATAGGGTCACATAATATTTTAATTGAAGACTGCCGGACTGGCTTGTCTGAGGGTCAGATGCCTCTGCTTAGCACTTATATTATTATGGAATGATTTTGAGGTTCTCAGTCTGAAGAGATTAGGTTTACATTATAGAATGTTGTCAGAGTCTAGAAAAGATTTATAAATGTTTTGAACACTTGAAAGGACCCTGGGATAAATTGCCATTGAATTTGTTAAGGTCAGTGAATAAAAGGAGGGCTGAGCTCCAGTTCCGTTAAAGTACCTCATTAAGCCAAGAAATCAAGCTATTAGATAATCACTAATTGTTGAGCAGTGGCCATTAGGTTAGAAATAGAGCAATGTGTTTTATATGCTCATATGTAAGTAGAATATTGCTTTCATGAAGTGATCAGACTGATAAGGCATGTGCAAGACATGTCATGGACATGCGCTAAATTTCTTTCTTTTCTTCCTCTGTCTCTTATTTTGGGTTATACAAACCCAAAATTGTCCCCATGTGCTGTATATTGGGGCCATCAGACTCAGTGACCAGATTAAATAATTTGTCTAAGTTTCACTAATATGTCTTTATAGGACTTGATGGAAACTTCACAATGCCTGGCACTCTCCCTAAGAAAAGGAGGCTGCCACAAATGTGCAAAAAGACTTCTTTTGGATGCTTCCTTAGTGACGGAAGTTCCTTCCCCTCTTCTAACCGTGGTGTGCACTTTATACAGCTTCTGGCCACTCGGGGTGGAGGTGGAAACATTTGAGCTCGGGTGGCCAGCTTTCCTCCTGACAGATGCCCTCCCCTCAGTGAATGCAGCAGGAGGAAGAAAGTCCATGTGTGCCCTCTGGGGCAATGGTGGCCCCCTTTTCTGGTAGCTGTTCAAACTGGATAAAGGCTGACTTTTCTCTCCACAAAACGGCCAGAGGATGTAGAGGAGTTTATTTCTCCTTCACATCCAGGAGATGCTACCCTTCTTCTCTTACCTCCTCACCTCCATAGGAGAACCTTATTAACCAGGATGAAAGCTTTCCCTAAGTCATCCGAGATCATAGGTGAACACACTTCCCCCATGAGCCTGTGGTCCGGGAGCTGCCCTTGTGGCTCTGGGGCAAGCTACTGGTGATTACGCTGGAAGAGGATGGGTGGAGTGGATTGACCACAGGTAGTGTGTTTTGCTGTTAATTCTGCAAGGAGACTCTGAGAGGATTTACATGTATCTGACAATTACCCTAAAATGCTGCTCACTGTAATGATGTGTTGGGAAATGGAAAATGCTCAGGGTTCATTTAGCAATCATATTCTGATAGTGTTCTCTCAGCATATTATGGGGTTTTTTCCTCCCTCTTTATAGTAATATATAGGAGGAAACACAACAACTTTTCACAGCAACAGAAAATTCATATTCAGATGAGAACCATTTTAAACAACTAGGGAAATTATCTGAGAAGAGACCTCTTTGAAGTGTCTTGGAGGTTTTCATGAATAAACTTTGGAGGGCTGTACATTCTAGCTATCTTCCCCACAAATACAGTTTTTGAGCTTGTAAATGCCCACAGTGTATATGCCTGAACACGTACATGTTTTCATTATGTCCCACAATTCCCTGCCATAATTACCATGGAGAAGAAGGATAGAACACTTAGTTATAGTTAAATTCACACTTGTGAATTTAACTCTTAGTTGTCTTTCAAGGCTGTCCATTTTGATTAGAGCTTGCTTGATTATGTAAGACTATCTCCAAGCCTGAAAATCTGTAACTCTTAAGGAGACCAAGCTGAAGTCTTAACTTTTTTGAAAGTGAATGTCTTCCAAATTTCATCTCAGCTTTTTTTAAAAAGAGACTGTTATTAGAAAACTGTAAGTGTTTGTATTTAAATAGGTGTACAGTTCTATTTTATTGTATATGAATTAATGATGTATTTATATTAAGTTTTGCCTAAAAAGTAAATGTTATTACTATTGGATACATAATTTTATTATTTTTAATCACTAATATGAAGTTAAGTGTGTGGTCAGATGCCTGTCTAGAATCTCTAACTCAATTTTCCTCTTACTTAGTTTAAATCTGTTTTTAAAACAGTAAATCTTGCAAGCAGTTTTACTTTCCTTAAATATCATTTACAAATGTTTTTCCACTTTCTGAAACTCGATCAAGTATACTGTGAAAGGACTTTTAAATCTCTCTGCTTCTTGAAATATAGATAAAAGCTATAAAGATTTCCTACTGTATTTGCTGTTATAATTTTGTACTGAAATCCCACAGACCACAGTATTTACTAAATCAGGTTCTCAGAATAATGCATTGTTTACCAAGGCATGTAAATATGGTTTCCACAGTTAATAAGTACTATTGACTGAAGGGAACCACCAGAACAGCAGAGTTACAAGGGATACTTTATATCACATGAAGAAAAGTTTCTCACTAGATTATTAGGTTTTTGCGATTTTTTTTTTTTTTCCGGATGGTGTGTCAGGAGAATTAGTAGACTGGAAAAAGACTGCAAGGTCAATAGCATAAATTGTATGTAAATAGCCAAAACATATTGTTTGGGTTGCCAAACACCCACAGAAGATTGCATTATTAAGGTAGGAATTTGTACACCTTCTAAATACGAAGTGGCAACATTTCCAAACACACAGGTCATACTCACACGTATTTATGTCAAGCTGCATGGTAGAATGTCCAATTTGTTTATTTTTCCTTGTCTTCTTATTAGATGATGATGCTTGTCAACAATTATTGAGCTCTTGCTACGTGTCAGGTACTGTTCAAGGGCCCTAGATGCTCTATCGATTTATTTACTCCTCTCTAGCATAGAAAAACACATTTTTTTTTCTTGTGATGAGTGGTTTGTTGTTTTTATTCCCTCCTCGTGTAACCTCCTTCACTCCCAAGTCCACTGCCCAGGTAAATGCCATCACATAGGTCTGATTCCTGTCCTACCCTTTCCCTTCCTTTTCCATCTCCCACACCCAGCTCAGCAGCAGTGCTGGTCCTTCTAACTAAACAAGAAAAGTTTTTGTTTTTGTTTTTTTAATGGACACAGTCATTACTCAGCTTAAGTTGATTGTCACCATAAGATAATGTTGCTCTAGAATGATCATAATCTGGCTTTTAAACAAGAGAATAGAAATCTAGGTTTTACATGCAAAATTTCTGATTTTGAAATAATGGTTCAAGTTTTGAGGGGAAAAAACCTGAAAACTGAAAAAATATGCTCTTGGGCATATCTAGGCTGTAAGTTTGAAGTCTCCATTTCTACTCCAGTCAGTGCTCTGTTCATTGGTTACGATTGTAGGTGTTAAAAAACAACTGCTACTTTTATACGTAGAAAACTTTCGATTCCACAAATTACAAACTTCAAAAAAATTTAAAAGAAAAACACAAGGCATCACAAAAAGCACTGACTTCAGTAATTAAGAAATTAATTTAAGAACGATATAAGTCTCTAAGGTTCTTTGTTTTTCTATTCTGCCTCTCCAGTCACATTGCTTATTCTTTTACTTCATTTGGCAAACTTCCTTAGGAACACTGAAAGTTTAGTTAAAAACGCAATGGCAAGGGTTGCCAAAGGGGAGGGGGTGAGGGGAAGAGAGAAATAGGTGAGGGAGATTAGGAAGTACAAACTTCCAGTTACAAAGCAAATGAGTCACGGGTATGAAATGTATAGTGTGGAGAATATCATCAGTAATAATGTAATAACTTTATACAGTGACAGATGGTAGCTAGACTTACTGTGGTGATCATTTTGAAAAGTATAGAAACACTATATTGTATAACAAGAAGTAATACAGTGTTGTAGGTCAATTATACTTCAAAAACAAACCAACAAACCAACAAGCTCATAGAAAAAGTGATTAGATTTGTGGCTACCAGAGGCGGAGGGGAGGGGAGAGGGGAATTGGATGAAGGCAGTCAAAAGATACAGACTTCCAGTTATAAGATAAGTAAGTACCAGGGATGTAGTGTACAACATGATAAATACAACTGACACTGCTATACATTACATATGAAAGTTAAGAGAGTAAATCCTAAGAGTTCTCATCCTGAGGAAAAAATTCAATATCAAGCAAAAAATTAAGGCTTTCTAATTTTCAGCATCCCATTATTTGGATTGTCTTGGGGGTGGCACAGTGCACTTCACTGAAGTAAGCAAATTGTTTAAGAAACTATACCAGGTGGAAAGCAAACTTCAATTAACAGTAGAAAGGAGGGCCCTTTAAACAAGCAAAAACACTTGAGTGTTGTTTACAAGTTGGCAAAAGCCATCCTGTGGTCGAGAAGCTGATAAAGTCTTGAATGAGGGCCAGTTGGGTCTCTAGGCAGAGGAGCGGCCTGTGCACGGTCTGTGGTTCTTCTTAGATGTCTCTAGCAAGCCTGAGGTAGGGCCAGTGTGGATGCATAGGAAAGGGAGAGGAAAAGGAACAGGGAGAAACATTAAGAGAGAAAGAAGAGAGAACTGTAATCATAGCTACTATTCAATAGTGCTAACTATGTGCTGGCTTTGTTTTTTGGTTCTTTTTCTTTCATTTCATCCCCTCCTCCCTCCCTGAGTAAGCCTACAAGGTAAATGTTAATATTTTCATTTTATAGATAAAGAACCTGGGACTCAGAGAAGCTTCTGTATAGGTTAGACAGTGGTGGAGCTGATGTTTAAATTGAAGTCTGCCTGACCTCCAAGCTATTAATCACTACAGTATATGGTCCTCCCAGTGTCTCTTATGGAAAGGGAAATAAGGGTGCCCCAGAAGTTCCCTCAAAGGCCTATTGGCAGCTCCTGGACTAGGCCATAGGTGTCAAGATGTTAAGAACATCTACCTTGACTTTGGCTGTTCCAACCTTAAGATCACTTGAAGTCAATAAAAAATGGCTGGTGTGTCCCAGGGATTAGTTTTATAGATTGCCTAGCACTTCATGCCAAGAGAAGCAATTCCATTTCTCATGTGGCCCCATGTGGTTCCAACTCCCTTTCCTTCCTTGCTGTGCAGACATGCACTGTGGAGTATAAAGAGTGATTTGGTGGCCAAATATTACAGTATGGATGGAAAACCCTTGCCTTATGCAGAAGCAGCTGTGGGGTTCTTGGTATTATTCTTTCTTCTCTGACTGTCTGTTAAGGAAGCCAAGTGAAAATGGACTCTCCAGGATGATAGGCAGTTTATATATGCAGAACTGCACGCATCGACTAGGTTTTTGGTAGTTGGATAGTAGTTTTCCAGATAAAGCCAATGATATTCAATTATGGATGGAGATCTTCAGCATTCAGGTTCTATTTTTCTGACTCCCCAACACAAAACCAAATTATGGTTCATCTCTGCTGTGACTTCACTTCTCTTTTGCAAAAACCAGGATGCCCAAGTTTAAGTGGTTGATACTTTTTAAAGATTTAATTCAGCTTTATTTCAAGGCTAAAAGCCAAGTTCATCATGACCAAAGTATAGGCTGAAAAAAGGCGTATGTAGCACATTAAAAATTTTCTTGATTATGAGAAGCAGTTAGAACTTCCACAGTCTTAGATTTCCTGCCTTTTCTTTTTCCATTGCTGAGTTTTAGATTCTTGTGTATAGATAATATATCTTGTATATCTAGATGAAAATTTTGCCAGAGAACCAAAACAGTCACTATTATTAATCCCCAGTATAGATAAAACCCCAATTAGTTTGTCTTTTTCTTTTTTTTTTTTTGGTTGGGTATTTATTTCTGTTTATTGCTGTAGGTGGCAAAGATTAAACAGTACTGTTAAGTAATTTTTTAAATGTACTGAACATTTATTCTTGGTCAGATACAATACCAAGACATAGCCCCTGCCCTCAAGATTCCTATAGTACAAAGGAAGAAACAGGAAAATAAACTGACAAATACCACGCAGTAAGCTAAGTAGTTATGACCCCTGCCTTTGGTTGGCTGCTGCTTCTCCTTCATCCCAGTGAAAGTGTCTACTTCATTCACAAATGACATACCCAAAGGCTGAATCTTCCTGTGAACGTGTGTGTCTTACGGGAAAGGGAATCGAGGGAGGATTTAGGGGTCAGGAGGGAACTAACTTGATGTACAAGACATTCTTCCAGGCTCGAGGTAGGGTGTGGGCACAGGAGCCTGAATTCAGAGGATGACTTCCCGAGGATGGAGGCTCTTTGCCTTGTCTGGAGCAGCAAAGCTGCTGGAGAGAGATTTCAGTCAAAACTGATACACAGGTGGAGCATTGTAACATTCATTTTAAGCCAATTAAATAGGGTAAGAATGACAAGGAACACCTCTGAGAACTTTGTGATTGAAATGGTTTCCCTGTTCACTGAGTAGAGAGAAAGATGGGTGATGAAAGGAGAAGCATAGTTCTCAGGGTGTAATTTTCAATTTCAGAGCCAGAGTGAGTAATTTATAAAGAAGAGTAAAATAAAGCCAATTTTTGCCCCCCCAGAACAAGCCTAGCTAGTTCAACCAAGCGAAGGGTGATTTTCTATATATTTAATCCATGTAGAGAAGTATTATTTGGAGCACTTGCTAGAACTTCTTCACATTGGTCTATTTGATACATTTGCAGAAAAGTGGTTTTCGATGTATGTTTTTTTTATTAGTTTCTGCTTTATAACAAAGTGAATCAGTCATACATATACATCTGTTCCCACATCCCTTCCCTCTTGCGTCTCCCTCCCTCCCACCCTCCCTATCCCACCCCTCCAGGCGGTCACAAAGCACCGAGCTGATCTCCCTGTGCTATGCGGCTGCTTCCCACTATCTATCTACCTTACGTTTGGTACTGTATATATGTCCATGCCTCTCTTTCACTTTGTCACAGCTTACCCTTCCCCCTCCCCTCGATGTATGTTTCATTGGCCAAAAAGAAGGTTGTATTTGGCTTCCTAAAAGGTGGTTGTGTGTGGAGATGAGTGGAGGAAATTGTCATATTTTTGGTTATTTTAAATTTAATTGATAGAATCATGAACTGCATTCAAAGGCTATGTAGACCATCGTTTTCTGAGAAATTCACCAGATGTTATGTGGTTATATGTGAGCACACCTGAAAAGGATTTTAAACATTAAAGTCTGAATCCAAAACTATTCTTTAACATTTTAAATTTTTCTTAAAAAGACTCTTAAGACTGAAGGATAATAATGTTTAGGAGGTGAGCTTACCAAAGGCCCAATCAGTGAAGCCAGATCTACATGAAGCCCTAAATCAACTTCTGCCTAGTGGGGTCTTAGAATTGTCTTAAATGAAGAGGAAAATTGTCCATAACTGCAAGTGGAAGTAGTCATTAAGACAGGGTCAATCACCACCAAGATAGATCACTTTTCAATTTAAATGTGTTTCATTATTGGACACTATAATAAACCAGCACTGAACAATGAGATCACTTAAATTTACCAGATAGTTCACTGCCTGAGAAACTCGTTGCCTTGCCTTTCTCTCTGTTCTCTCAATACTCCAATACCTGATGCAGCAGATACTACAGAAACAACTAAGGAAAACTCGTCACCCCAGATTTGATCATATATGGGGAGTAAGATGTGATTGCCAAAGATTACAGGTTTATACTTGCCCAGAATATACTTGTGCTATCAGTCAATAGGGTATCTTTGAGTCCCTGTGGGTGAAGGGGAGGCAAAATTTTACCTCTGCCCATCTTAGGTTTTCAGCTGGGACTCTTTAACAAAAAGACAGATTGACAAGAGAAAAATAGTTTATTAATGCATGCAGTACGCATCATGGGAGAAACTTAAACCGAAAGTAATTCAAAATGGCAGCTTTGAGTTCCAGCTTATATAACATCTTCAACAAAAAACATTAAGTTACTAGAGACATGACAGACACAGTAAGGCAGTTTTAGGCTTCCAAAGGCAGCAAACTGGGAAGGTAAACATATGGGTGGAAACTAATGAGGTAAAATTTGTAGATTCCTCTGGTGCCACCTCTGGGCTGATAAGAGTCTGTCTCCAGTGAAAGGAGAGTTTACATCTTGCTTTTAGGCAGAAAAGGGAGAGGTTTTCTCTGCTTTTGCTACTTCTTAATTGCCTTCAGCGCAAAATTATTATTATTATTATTTTTTTTTTTTCGGTACGCGGGCCTCTCACTGTTGTGGCCTCTCCCGTTGCGGAGCCCAGCCTCCGGACACGCAGGCTCAGTGGCCATGGCTCACGGGCCCAGCCACTCTGCGGCATGTGGGGCCTTCCCGGACTGGGGAACGAACCCGTGTCCCCTGCATCGGCAGGCGGACTCTCAACCACTGCGCCACCAGGGAAGCCCCCAGCTCAAAATTATTTTTATGTCAAAGAGGGATATTTTGAGGTGACATATTCTGGTTTCCTTTTAAGGAGCACTTAACAAGGGCCTTCCCTAGCCAAAGGGTGTCTTTAGCCCCCTAAAAATATCCTCTTTCTTCTGGCATCCTGCGTACTAGTAACCACAATTGCTGTTACTGAAGTCTCAACGACGGAAAATGGTCCCATGCCTTTTTTATCTTGAGATCATATTATACTTACAGAAGATTTACAAAGATAGCCAGAGTCTCTGCCCTTAACCCAGCTTTCCCTAATGTTAGCCATTCTGTATATCACCGTCTTATTGCTGTTTGAATTTACATTTCCACAATGACTACTGATGTCAAACATCTTTTCATATGCTTATTTCCACCCATATATCTTCTTTGAGCATCTGCTCAGAAACATCTCCCATTTTTAAAAAATTGGGCTGTGTGTTTTCTTTTTTGGGGGGTGGGTTTGAGAGTTGTTTATATATTCTGGATATAAGTTAATTATCTATATATAGTTAATCTATATATTAATTTCTCCTGGTCTTTGGTGCTCTTTATTTCTTTTTGCATATTCAAGTTTTAGTCTGATTTCATATTCCTTCTGCCTGATGAACTTCCTTTAGCATTTCTCATAGAATAGATCTGCTGGCAATGAATTCCATCAGTTTGTATTTGTTTGAGAAAGTCTTTCTCCTTTAGTTTTGAAAGTTATTTTCACAGGCTGTAGATTTCTAGGTTGATGATTTCCTCCCAGCCCCGATACCATCACTTTAAAGATGTCTCTCATTGTCTTCTGGTTTACTGGTTTCCGATGAGAAATCTGTTGTCATAGTTCTCTTTCTTCCTCTCTGCATGTAATGTTTCTTTTTCTTCTAGCTGCTTTCAAAATTTTACATTTGTCTTTTGTTTTCAGCAATTTGAACATAACATTAGAAGACGTGTTGTGTCTGTATGTGTGTTAGTATTTATCCTGCTTGGTTTTCTGTTTGGCATCTGTAATTAATATTGGAAAATTCTTGGCCAATTTTTCTTCAAATATTTTTTTCTGCCCTGTTCTCGCTCTCTTCCCTTTTTGAGTTTCTAATTACGTATATGTTATAAATGTTTGAAATTGTCCCACAGCTCTTAATTTAGTTTACTTTTCACTCTTTTTTTCTCTTTGAGTTTTAATTTGGGTTATTTATATTGACTTCTCTTCAAGTTAATCGATGCATTCATTGGTAGAGTTAAGTGTACTGATGGGCCTGTCAAAGTCATTCTTTAACTTTGTTACTGTGCTTTTCATTTTTAGCATTTTCATTTGATTGTCTCTCCTGATGAAATTACTCATCTGATCTTACATGTTGCCTACATTTTCTTCAGAGCTTTTAACATATTAATCACCATCATTTTAAAATTCCCTATCAGATGGTTTCCACATCTGTGTCATACCTAAGTGTGGTTCTGATTATTGCTTTGCTTTGTGTCTTCTTTCTTTCCTTTTTGTATACCTCATAATATTTTTTGAAAGCTGAATGTCTTGTATAAGATAGGAAAGACTGAGGTAAATTGTTTTTATGCCTTTCATTAGGTCTTTAATGTGGGCATTGGAGTAAATATAATGAGCAGTTGGGCTGGTTTGAAGTTTGTTGTTGCTATGGTTACCCTCAATGCCCCACAGGCTTCAAATGTGGATGCCTTGTGTTTAATCTGAGAGTTTGGAGAGCAGTGTCAGTTTGGCCCTGCACTCTAAGTCTTCCCTTTCTACTTTACCTCAGGAGGATCTCTTTGTCCATTCTTGCTCCTCTGATGTCCCTCTCCCCACAGTATTCTTGTTACTTGTTATTTGAACTTTTTCCTTGGTGGTGGAGGACAGTGGAATGGAACATCCTCTACTGTTATAACTAAATCTCTGTCTTAGGTAGGGTCTTAGGAGTATGGCCTTCTCAATTCTCCTACCCCTTCTCTGACTGTAATTTGGGGCCTAGTGTGTATTCCTGCCCCTAACATAGGACTAACCTTTTGTCTTTTTCTATTTCCCTCCTCCCACTGCAAGTTTTCATCTGTGTCCTAAGGAAAACATCATTGTTATTCCCCCCTTCCCCAAAGATTAAGACTTTTGTTCCGTAGGGAGACTGGAGACACCGAAGAGGTGTCCTGCTTCTCCCACAGGGCTCCTCTTCTCCTCTCCCAGGTTTGCATTAAAATTGATATTTCTTAAGACTTTTTCTTTTTTGTGGATGAGCATCCAGTGGGGTTTATAGAAAAAAAAAAAAAAGGGACTGAGAGTATGGACTCTCCCAATTTCTGTGGTTCTTAGCTGTTTCATGCTGTCCACCCAGTCCTGTCCTGCCTTCAGCAATTCATCAGTTATTCTAGCTGAAGGCTCACTGGTGTGTGGTTGCTTTTAACCTGGGTTAGTGAGTGCTTATGTCTCCTCTCTCCCAGTAGGTGCCTGTTTCTCTTAAAATTTTGAGCAAGTTATTTGTTCTGCAACTGCAGGTTTCCGATAGGTTAAAAAAATGTCATGAATTTGAAGCTAGTTTAGCTCTTTTTCATTGCAATGCTGTGAGTAATATTCCTTCCAGCTAAGCTCAGCAGATAAAATACAAAACACCCAGTTAAATTTGAATTTAAGATAAATAACGATTAATCTTTTAGCATAAATATAATTCCATACAAAATTTAAATTTAACTGAATGTACTATATTTTTATTTGCTAAAACTGCCAACCCTACTCTGAGCTCTCTGTATCCTGGTGCAGAAGTAGAATTCCCATAGTTTTTATTTGTTTGTTTGTTTTGTGTGTGTGAAGTCTCATCACAAGCAAGTTCCATATTTAAAGAACATTTTAAAACAAGTGATGTTTTAAAAACGGAGCTGAAATAAAATATAATAATGAACGCAAAGGTATCAAGTCATAGTGACATTTGAGGTTTCAATGGAGAGGATATTTTTACTTGAGTTTTTTTAGCCTTTCTGCTACCTGCCAATCGTACCCTATAAGCTGGACTAAAATTTAGGTTTGGTGAACAGTTGCATTTTTTTCCCACTTATTCATTAATGATGTGATTTTTCTTACTTTGGGATCATGGAGTTCTCTGAGAAGCTATTGATAGTTATGAATACTCTCCTGGGAAAAAATTGTATAACATTTTCCACTTATGATTTCAGAGGTTCACATGACTGTAAAGATCTTTTACAAAACCTTAGATGAGGCAGAGAGGGAAGAAATATTGAATGTTACCTCAGCCTATCAATGTCATGTCAGACATACTGGGCTGTGCTATGTATTGTGGAATGGATGACAGCATACTGATTACTGTGAGACTGGAATATATCTATTTTGGTCAAGGAGATACTTATTTTAGAAATAGTTTTCTTTAGCCATTATCTGCATGAGCCTGTGCTCCATTTGCATTTTTATTTACTTCCGTGTTTGACACAGCTATCTATTACACAGAGCAGCATTTTTCTTAAACTTCCAAAGTACAGCAGACACACTGTGAAGCTGAACTTGGATGATCCATCAGTGCAGACAGCCCCGTTTCATGTTCTGGAAGTTTTTCAGAGTTATGTGCTTACTTCCATATGTACCACAATGACATCTCTCCTCTTTCCATATATTGTAATAAGCTAAAATATAGTGGTTGGGTCACTGGGACAAAAGGATGGCATAGAAACAAAACAATGTAACCTCACTCTATTGTTCTTTAAGTTTCTTGTTCTAGACTATGGGTTGGAAAAAAATAGTTGGCAGGCTGGCCCTCTTTTTATAAATAAAGTTTTATTAGAACACAGCTACACAATTTGTTTACATATTGCCTCTGGCTATTTTCAATCTACAAGGACAGAGTTGAACAGTTGCGACAGAGACTGTATGGCTCATGAGCCATGTTTAGTATCTGGCCCTTTAAGAATGAGTTTGCCGTTTTAGACAAAGGACAAAGAAAGATAGGAAAAGAACAAATTTATACATGACCACAAGCTGTTGTGCTACTCATTTAGTTTCCACAGCAAGGTTGTTGCTATGTGAAAAATTGCTTATTTATACTTAAATTCTTTAGAAGCCCCCAAGTTGCTCTCAGAGGCTCAGAGGCAATTTCAATAGCCTCTTTAGACTAGTTTGGAAAATCTCTCCAATTCTCCCTTCTACTTTAATTCCTCATTAGTCTTGGGATAAAAAATCGAGTAGAGTTGAGAGCCAATCAACTTGGTTTTGGGGATAAAAACTAAGCAGAGTTGAGAGAGAGAATTAAAAGTTTTATCTCAGCATGAGATCAGGAAGGGAAGGAGAGAGCTATGTAATCCAAGAATAAATACATTTTATTTAGGAGTCTTTTATCATTCTTGGAAATTTTGCCAATGATTTTAAATGAAAACTAATTTTCTTTCTTTTTTCTTTCTAAATAAGGAAATGCTGAGAGAGGCATTGCATTTTTCTTAAAAAAAAGATCTGTGGAATTTCTTGAAAGGTCAGTTGTAAAATGCTCTCTCTCACACATAGATATACACAGACACAGATAGCTTTTGCAAAAAATATTATCTGGATTCTGGGGCACAGACCATGGGGTTAGGATCTGGGATTTGACCTTCTTTCTGCAGAGAGCTGTCAGGCATTATACAAACTCTACAGGAACCAGTAGTGTTTGGGAAACTGCCTGAGATAGACTGGGTATCTCAGAGTTTACGTGCAGTTGTCCAGATACGATTCTAGCAGTAATCAGAGGTGTTCTTTTACTCATATCTCTGTAAAAATAACAAAAGAATAAACTGGGAGCCAAACCCACACTATGAAATTAACTTAAATATATTTGCTAGAGGTCTTCAGTTGGTGTACATGATAGGTGGATAAACTGCAAACGTTTCAAGTTGGGCCACTACATTTTGATCCAAGAGGACAGTGTATTTGAGTTGTAACTGAGTGTACATGCTGTAGCAAAGTCTGTCGGAGAGAATATTGGGCTGAACAAGTTTTGTGCCTGTGAGGTGAAAATGCTATAAAAAAGAGATGAGAGACGTGTAATAATAAGCCACAGGAAGAGTATATGTTTACTGGGTTATGCTAGAAATTTGCTTCTTCAATATATAAGAAATAGAACCATCAATATTCTAGCAAGTCCTTGACCTGGTAACACCATGCTAAGGGGAGACAAAGTACCTTAGCTTGGGTTCCCACACCCCAACCAAAAACAGAGCCTGAGACAAGAGCTTTAGTAATTTCTCTCTGAGAAGAGGTTAACAGGTGGGAGGGAAAGCCAATAAAGGATGCATAACTGACTTGGTCACCACTGTGAGCACCTGGTGCTTGATGGCACTGGGGCCTTCTGGGGGTCTACATAGACTGTCAGAACTGTCCTTTATGCAGCAGCAGAGGGATGATGATTCTGCTGGCTACTGTCCTACATGGGTCTAGGGTTGCCCCATAAGGACTAACTCCCTTGCACTTCAGGTAGCAGAATTGGCCATCCCAAAATAGGCCTCTTTGGCCTAAGGAAACTATGAGCTGATTATTTTGAGGAATTACAGATAAAGGAGAAACTCTGAAAACAAGAGGAGTAATACCCCTTTCATAAGGGAAATTTACATTAGAATGGGGGCCTGTACCAGGAAAGAAGATATTACCAGAGATCACTTTTTCCCCTGAGAGACTTATCTGCAGGGCAGGGCAATTTTGGTTACCAAACTTTTCCGCTTTTCACCTTCCCATGAATTACCTTCCCTCACTTGAAGCCCCAGACCCTATCCCTCTCCTTAGCTCAGGATGGCATATAAGTCTCAATCGTCTGGCAGCCTTTGGAGTTTCATATCTTTGTGGGGTGTACATAATCAACATTATTGTTCTTTTCTCCTGTTAATCTGTCTTTTATTATGGGGGAGGGAGGGTCTCAGCCACAGAACCTAGAAGAGTACTGGGAAAATTAATTTTCCCCTCCTACACAGGTTTGTACATGTGTAATGGTGAGCAAGTTCCCACAGGAGTCTTATACCTGTAGTGTCAGAAGTTTTGGGGCACGAAGTGCAAAACAAACAAGACAACTAAGGGGAGGTGCTGTCAGCTTATACCTGTGAGAAGCCAGCTGCCATAGCCACAGCTGGAATCAAAGTTTGCTGTGAAGATATTAGGAAGGGGAAGTGTATATTAGAGTTCTATATTGCTGTCTAATAAATGACCCCCAAATGTAATGCTTGAAACAGCATCATTTATTATCTCCATTTCTGTAGGTCAGGAATCAGGTGTGATTTAGCTCAGTCCTTCTCTGCACTGAAAAGCTCTGGATGAATATACTAACATACAAACAATGGAGGTTATGATCAAGCGGATTTTCACCTTTTCCTCAACTATTCTGAAACTTTTGAGATTTTTTGTAAGTTCTTAGTTTACTCATGTAATCAAGACAAATATACAGTTAAAATATATCACAGTTGCTTAAACACTGTTTAACAGATAAATATCAACCTCCTCAGCCAGGCACAAAACACACTTCCTGATCTGGCTTCCACCTATGCCTGGCCTTATTTCTCATAATTCCCTCTCTGCAAAGGCCACATTCTAAGGAGCAGAACTGTTCCCTGAAGATGCCATTCCCTCTGTCTGGAATGCCTTTTCTCTCCTGTTTGCTAAGCAAACTTTTATTTATCCTTTAAAGCCCATCCCCAAAGGTGGTACCTCAGTGAAGCCACATCTGACTCCCCAGGCTTCATCCTCAGACCTCCTTGGGAATGTATCTCTTATAGCCCTTTTCCCATGGTATTTTAAATCTTTCATCTCTCTCCTTCTGGATGGTGAACACAGGAATTCTGTATTTATTCTAAATGTTTCCTCTACAATTGGAAAGCCGATACTTATATGTTTATATGTTTATTTATATGTTTATATGTCTTCCTGTGCTACTATGTTAAGAACCATTTAGCTCAAGTGATACAAAGAAGACTGAGTGACAGAATTATAAATTAAAAGGAATAAATATTTTTCTATCTTTTCAAATTGTCTTTGTTGTGGATTAGTTATCTGAAATTTGAAATATATTTCTAGAAGTTAGTTTACATGGTAAGAGAGTAAAGGAAGAAAGAATGGTAAAATGTAAAACCAAATAGGTCTACTGTATGATCCAAGGGTGACTTTAAAGTCTTGCTATACCCTGAAAATTTCTTTTCATTTAACAATTTTGGATATATATATATATGTAAATATATGTAGTTTAAATTATAGCTAATTTTCCCCTGAGAAACTGAAGGCATCGAAGAGAGAGCTGGATTCTGTTTCACTAAACCAAGCTGACATCTCTGGTTCAATCCCAGCATCTTAAAGGCTACAAAGAGATAGAAAACAGCCCAACTTGCAGCTCAGACCATGAGTGAGTTTGCCAAGCTATACGTTAACAGCAAGCTCCACTGGGTTTATAAACTGCCCAAACTTGGCACATACTGGACTCAGTTTTATTCCTAGTCTGTTCACACTTCAACATCATGTTCTAGAATAATCCAAAATATCATGCTTAAGAAGAGCAATATAGTCTATGTAGTGGTTCATTGGGAAATAGCTTCTCCATGTTTTAATTACCTTTCTTCCCAAGGCATGACAAATGCTTCAGAGACAGCAAATAGGAACCCAGAAATAGTGCCCACACTTTAATGTTAAGTACATATTCTCCTAGGCTAAATGCACTTTTCCTTAAACCTAAAAGTCAGAATTACTAACTTTTAGAACAACTCAAAATGAGAGGACAGAAGGCAGTCTGCACTGTTTCACATGTTAAGCTTTAACAGAGTAAAGAGATGTGTCTGTTTGGCCAGTGGCTGCCAGTGCTAGACAGTGGTTGACCAAACCCTAATGTGGAGAAATATCAAACAAGACAAAGAAAGAATTAGAGGGAAATGGTACAATTCCTCATTAACAGCTAAGTGCCAATAAAAATGGAAAATCAAAATGAAAATGAATCAAAAGGAAATTGTCTGCCCATAAAAATCACTGGGGAAAAATAGACTGCTAAATCATACTGTCATTTTCTTTATACTCAGCTCTCCATTAGGAATGAAAAATAATCCAATTGTACTAAAACTTATCTTGGAAAATCTTAGTACCCACGCTGGTTTTTTGCACACCAGCCCCCTGCATGAGTCAGATCCATTCCCTGCTGTTCCCTGCCCTACTTTGGTCTGAAAGACACTGACGCCTAAGCACACTATTACCAGGGCTCCTTGAAGAATATCCTTGGCCAATGATAGGCACCACCAGGAGATAGGAAGGCAGCATGACAAAGGGGAGGTCATTTTTTTTCCTGTATCCTGCCTGCTTTGGGCTGTTTTCTGGCATTGGGTGCACCCCTCCACCACTAGAGGTCCTATTTTATGGGCCCTTCTCCCTGGCTCTTTCTCTCATTGGGCTTCTCAATGCTTATCTCTCTCCTGCCCCTTCAGGTCTAGGCATGATAATGCCTTCCTGTATTGCTAGTTCCTAAGAGATTCCAACATCGTTTTTGGTCTCTCTTCACCCAGCCTACACCTCTGTAAATGGTCCCTTATGAAAGTCTTTTTTATCATGTGAGTTGGATTCTCTTTCTCCATGGGAATTCAGTGATACAATTCTCCTGTGAGTCCTGAGAGGTAAACTTACTCCTGAAGCATCAAGGCACCTGATTTCGCATCCTTAATCCTCCTTGCTCACACCCCTGCTTATTGGCTTCAGTTGCATAAGAAAATGTGCTTGTTGATCGTAAGTACACTAGTGTAGTTCTGATGAATTCTACTCGTTAAACTCTACCCTGACTCACCCCCACTGACATCTTAAAAATGCCTTCGGTCACTTACATCTCATCATAGTGCTGCCCAGAGCACCAAACCACAAGCAAGTTTTGCTCTGGAGCTGATCTTATGCACAAGATGGTTGGGCGATGGTTGTCTAAAGGCGTGGGAAGGGCGACATGTAGGGAGACATCATGAGGAGGGGTGCCCAAGTTGAGAAAAGTGTGTGACGAAATCTTTTTCTAACCCACACTGAAAATTTGTTTAAGTGACACTTCAGAGAAAGTATAGAATCTTGCTGCTGGAGGGGATAGAATTCATACAGTCCAATGACTTCACTTTATAGATAAGAAAACTGAGGGTCAGAGAGACCCTCTGAGAGACTAAGTGTCTTAGTACAGAAGCAGGACTAGAACTCCAGCTGCCTCTGCAGCTTTTGTTCAATAAAATCTTATTGTGATCTCATATACTCATGGTCTATGGAGTGGGCAAAGTAGTGTGCCAAAGTCTGCAGCAAAAACAATTTATATTGATCAAAGAGAAAAACAATTAGGAACTGATTTTTATTTTAATTTTTGGATGCCAGAATTGCCATGGGATAGGAGATGAAACTTTAATTTCATAGTCTTGCTATATTTTAAGATGGCTTCTATTGAGGAAGAAAGGAAGGGAGGGAGGGAGGAGCTAGTTTATTTAAGACTAAACTTCCTGAGAAATCAAATGTCTACATCTTACATATATTAGTTCATCTGCCAGGTAGACACTGTCTCTCATCAATGACAAAACATGCTGAGTTTGCCCCTGACTCATTCAATATGGCTTCAAAATACAGACTAATTTTTCAGTCATCCTTTAGTCTAAAGCTATAAGTTTTCCTTTTCATTCATTTAAGTTTCCATGTTCATTTGCAGAAATTTTAAACCTACTTTCCACCATAACATGTGACCCCTCAATGTCTAAGCAGTATCATGTAGTGATTAGTTCATGGGTTTGGAATCAGACAGACTGCATTTAGGTGCCCCTCTGACATTTCCACTAACCATGTGACTTCGGGAAAATACAAAGCCTCTCTGGCCTCAGTTGCCTGCTTTGGTAGTCAAACGGGGATGCTAATAATAGTACTTAACCTTTTAGGGATGTTGAAATTAGAGTTTTAAAAGTGAAGTCCTTAATAGAATGCCTGGGGTGTAGTACATGTATGATATAGAATAATTATTATTAGTGGGAATAATTGTTTATAACTACCATCTTCTCTCTTCTCACTTAATTTCCCAGTTAATATTAAAAAAAACAAAACCTTTGCTGCATAAACGTATTTCATTACAGAGATGGTATCTAGCTCAGAGGATTAACTGCTAATGATTTAACCTAGATTTTATACTTCTACGCAAGTAATAATAGTAATTAAAGAGCAGAGCTGCCTGATTAGATTTAACATTTTTTAAAATCGTATCAAAACACAAAGGATTCATTGAAAATGTTATACAGAGGAAATTACCTTTGCCTCCTGTGTGTCTAAGGGAAACTTTTTTTCCCTGAAACTAATTCTATGACTTATTTTATCTTGTATTAAAAGTTTTAAAGGCTAATAAGAAAATTGTCCAACAAGGCAAGTAGTGGCCTGGAAGATTGAAGTACAGATTTTCATAAATCAGACTATTTTCTTTCTCTCTTCCCGTTATATCCAGATAACTGAATAAAAGTTTTGACTTTCTTTTGGTAAATGTTCAACATAATGATTTAGTTTTTGAACTTCAAACAAACTAAATAAACCCAACAGAAGACATAACTAACATAACTAAAGTCATTGCAAAGATAATTTCCCAGTAGTTACCAGTTACCATGGAAGTTCAAGGAATCACTTCTGAGGTCCCTTTTAAAAAATATATAAGTAATGCCTTTATTTGTTAGTCAGAATGATCAGTTAAGACTATTTCATAAATACCATGAATAATATAACATTTTAATTTCTTTTCGTTGATGTTGCTTGCACCATGAACAATTTTAATTTGAACTCGTAGACGTTACATGTGTAACCTCTGACCAGATGGCCTCTTCCAGTTGGTCAAATCAACAAGTCAGTCCATCATTCTAAAGACTTCTTAGGAATCTCCCATTATGTTTTTTTCAGTCCTAACTTTATCCTTATTCCTATTTCAAGATTCATACATGTCAGCATATAGCATCTTTATTATATATTCACATATTAGTCAGAAATACTCTTCTCCATTGAGGGTAAGTGTGGAATTATTATTGGTTGCTTTCAAATAAGAGTTAAACTTTCTCCTCAAGGTCAGCAAATGGGGTTTGAATTTTTTCCATTACCAATAGTATCAGAAAGGATTAGGTTCTGCTACCAATAACAGAATATTCAGACAAAAGTGGCTTCATCACACAGAAGTTTATTTTTCCTAAAGGTTCAGGTAGGCATTTGCTGGCTTGGTTTGGCACCCCTAGGATATCTTGGCCCAGCTCTCTAAGATACGCTTTTTTTTTCTCCTCATGAGTCCAACATGGATGCTGGAGATATGGTGATCATCCTCATTTCCTGGCAAAATTGCTTTCTCAGAAATGCCACTTAATAATCTCTGCTTCTATCTCATTTGCCACCTTCGTCTGTGAGGGAGGCAGGAAAATAAACTCTTTGTAAGAAAAAAAGAAGGAAAAAATAGATGTTAGATTGCCAACTTGTGTTTCTGCCACCCCATTCAGTCTTAGTTGATGTTAATTTTTCTATCTAGACCCTTCTAGGATATTAGAATTCTACAAGAGTCCTTACTTAAAATCACTTCCATATTTGACAGTTATTCTTACATACTTCTTTGTTTTCTAAACTCTGCTGCCCATTTTTGCAAGCTCATGTTCTCCTCAACATCTTAATAAATGAAACAAAACAAAACAAAATAGACAGAATGTATGTGGAGAAGGAGAAGGACCAAACATGTTGTTTAATCAGAAATGAAAAATAAACTGGCAAGGGGACCAAGTGCATCCACTGTATTGGATAATATGTGTGCAGTGGGATATGAGTGACTAATACGGATAAACAACAGATTGTTCTACCAGAGCCCTCAACAATTTCCTCAGGGTTGGAGGGGACAATTGCAACTGTTTGCATCTCTTGGCCCTCCTGCTTCTTCTGATTTGACCCTGCATTATATGTATTTTGGCTTTTGTGTGTCTGATGAAGCAGGCTGCAATTCCTGAGCTCTAAAGAGTGATTGAATCTCTCTTGCATTGTTAAATTCAAGCCAATGAATATATATATGTGTGTGTGTGTATTATATATGTATGTATGTGTGTGTGTGTGTGTATATATATATATATATGTATATATATATATATATATATATATATATATATATATCCATGAAGAAGCCAAAACTAATCCAAAAGCAACTACAAAGATATTTAAATAATTTCCAAGTGTCAGAGGGCACCTCATACCTGAAAATTCACTGTTAAAATGTGAATTGGGGAAGTCTGGGTAAAATGAGAAATAGATCATTAGAATCAAGAAAACTGAACTGCTGGGTTGTAATTAGATGTGGCATTTGCCATACTGGCTGTATATACACTGAGAGCTCTGTGTAAGGCTGAGGCTGTGACAGGACAAACTCTTCCCTCACATAATAATTTTTAACTTTTAAAATCTGTAGCAGTTGGAGCTCTTGTTTTACTGGTAATGGCCTGATACATGTAACAATAAACTATACCATAATAGGGCTTACAGTTGTTATGGGAGATTTTAGGGATTTAAAACCAAGTTCCCCTAGCTCCACCTTTCATTGGCCTACATTTGGGTGTCTGTCACTTCCATAAAATAAGAAAGTGATGTTCTTTCCCACCTAGAGTTCTGTTGTCAAGCTACGAGTCATCTCTTAGAGAGGTTAATGCAGCTCAATAAATACCATTGTGCTTACAGGAGAAGATACCATTTCTGATGACAAGAAGCTCTCAGTGAGTAAATGGTTGTCTTTCCAGCAGACACATGACTCTAGATCTGAGTAGTCTAGTCTCCTTAGGTGAAAACTTTTTGAGAATGCAGTTATTCTTTTTAGTTAGAAAAGTTAGTTATCACTAAAAGTTTATGTGGTTTAAACTGACCCTAGCACATGAAAAGATGCTCAACAGCATTATCCATCAGGAAAATGCAAATTAAATCTACAATGAGAGACTTCCAGTTTTTGATCTGGTATAAAATGAGCTTAGAAGTTGTCACTTTGTCCTAACAACAAGTAAAAAGTTGAACAAACTGAAAAATCAACAACTCCTGTTAGATCTGCCAGAGAAGTGAGATCATAGGAAAAAGGAAAAACTGCAACCCCCAATATTGGAGAGACAGACAGGAAGATACAGAGAACTACAACTTATTGGCGCAGGTATCCATGAGCAAAAATCTCCGTGGGAATCAGTACCTGTGTAGGAAAACCTGAACTGTAATTCACAAATTGCTGGAGCTCAGTGTGAACAAGTGTGAGTTAAAAACTCCAGGATAACACAGTTAGAGGGGCACTCCAACACTTTTGTGAGTTTCACTTCCAGGAACTCTACCATGTTTTTACAGTGAATACCAGAGAAAAATCCCTTCATGCTTCTGGCAGGAGAAGGGGAAAAGTCACCATTTTGAAATAGCCAGAGCATTCTGTTCTTAACAAAGCCTGTCCTCAGGAGAAACTGTGTTATCAGAGTCTAACCTGCTGGGGTTTTATCAGAGCCTATAGAACTCCCAGAGAATAATAGGAGAAAAACTAGATGATTTGGGGTATGGCAATGACTTTTTAGGTACAATACCCAAAACATGACCCATGAAAGAAATAATTGATAAGCTAGACTTTAATCAATTAAATTCTGCTCTGTGAAAGACAATGTCAAAGGAATGAGAAAATAAGCCACAGACTGGGGGGAAATATTTTCAAAAGACACATCTGATACAGAATTTTTATCCAAAGTACACCAAAAACTCTTAAAACTCAACCATAAGAAAACAAACAACTAGATTTAAAAAGGGGCAAAAACCTCTTAACAGACACCTCACCAGAGGAGATATGTAGATGGAAAATAAGCAAATGAAAAGATGCTTCACATCATATATCATCAGGGAAATTTAAATTAAAACAATACAGTAAGTCCCCTACATACGAACGAGTTCCGTTCCGAGAGCACGTTTGTAAGTCCAATTTGTTCGTAAGTCCTACAAATTTAGCCTAGGTATCCAACTAACAGAATCGGCTATATACTACCATACTGTAATAGGTTTATAATACCTTTCACACAAATAATACATAAAAAACAAGCAAACACAAAAAATAAACATTTTTAATCTTACAGTACAGTACCTTGAAAAGTACAGTAGTACAGTACAACAGCTGGCATACAGGGGCTGGCATCGAGTGAACAGGCAAGAAGAGTTGCTGACTGGAGGAGGGAGAGGAAGTGGGAGATGGTAGAGCTGAAGGATCATCAGCAATAGGGGACGAAGGGCAAGCTGCACTTTTATTCATGCCTGACATTGACGACACAGGTTCTGGTTCCTTGCTAGATTCAATTCTATCTACCCACTTGAAAAAACAATCCAGTGATGTTTGGGTAGTAGCTCTTTTTTTCTCATCATAGATGACACGGTAGCATGGGATTGCATTCTTAACAGCTGCTGTAACCTTCATGTACTGTTCTACTTTCAGGTCCTGTGTCTCAAAAACTAACAGTGCCTCCTCAAATAAAGAAAATCCCCTTTCCATTTCCTGTATCGTGAATCTCTTCGGTTCTTCAGTTACTTCTTCTTCCTCTTGTCTCTCTTTGTCCTTTCTCTGTGCCTCCAATTCCATTAAGTCTTCATTAGTAAGCTCCTCGTGTTGCACAGCAAGGAGTTCAGTGAAGTCGTCCTCCTACAGATCTAGCTTGAAATAAAGATGCTGTACTACTGTACTCTATACAGTACTGTACAGTAAAGTACACAAAAGCACAACCACTTGTAGAGGATGCATGCATGTGACAATGTATGCCGGACATGGGAACTAACTTACGTGATTGGACATGTAAATGCATGTTCGCATCTTTGAAAGTTCTCAACTTGAAAGTTCATATGTAGGGGACTTACTATAATGAGATACTACTATATACCTATTAGAATGGCTCAAATCCAAACCAATGACAAACAAATGCTGGTGAGGATGTGGAGCAACAGGGGCTCTCATTCATTGCTGATGGGAATGCAAAATGGTACACAGCCACTTTGGAAGACAATTGGGCCGTTTCTTACCATATGATACAGCAGTATTACTCACTGGTATTTTCCAAATGCATTAAAAACTTATGTGCACACAAAAACCTACGCATAAATATTTATAGCAACTTTATCCATAATTGCCAAAACTTGGAAGCAATAAAAAGTCCCTCAGTAGGTGAATGAACTGTGGTACATCTAGATAACAGAATGTTATTCAGCACTAAAAAGAAATAAACTATCAAGCCATGAAAAGACATGGAGCAAACTGAAAATACATATTTCTAAGGGAAAGAAGCCAAACTGAAAAGGCTACATACTGTATGATTCCAACTATATGACATCCTAGAAAAGGCAAAACTACGGAGATGGTAAGAAGATTATTGGTTGCCCAGGGTTAGAGAAAGAAAGGGATGAATAGGTGGAGCACAAAGGACTTTTATGGCAGTGAAACGATTTTGTACGACTCCTCAATAGCGGATACATGCCTTATACATTTGTCAAAACCATAGAATGTACAACACCGAGAGCGAACACTAACATTCAGGTGATAATGATGTGTCAGTGTAGGTTCGTCAGTTGTAAGAAATTTACCAGTGTGGTGTACAGACAGTGGGCATATGGAAACGCCAGAATCTGCACTTAATTTTGCTGTGAACCTAAAACTGCTCTAAAAAATACAGTTTAGTAATTTAAAAAACCAGTGAGCTATCCCTACACACCTATCAGAATTGATGAAATAAATATTGACAACACTACATGCTGACAAGAATGTGGAAAAATTGAATCATTCATACACTGCTGATGGGAAAGTAAAATGATACAGCCATTCAGGAAAACAATTTGGCAGTTACTTAATAAACTAAACATGCAACTACCATGCGATCCAACAATTGTCCTTTGTCCTCTAGGCTGTTTATCTCAGAGAAGTGAAGACTTAGGTTCACACAAAAACCTGTACACGAATGTTTACACCAGCTTTATTCATAACAGTCCCAAACTGGAACAACTCAGATGTCCTTATTGGATGAATAGTTAAGCAAATTGTGGTAGATCCATACCATGGAATACTACCCAGTAAGAGAACTGAGAATACAAGAAGTAACTGTTGATACAAGAAATATCAACAGTTGATACAAGAAGTAACCTGGGGGCTTCCCTGGTGGCGCAGTGGTTGAGAGTCCGCCTGCCGATGCGGGGAACACGGGTTTGTGCCCCGGTCCGGGAAGATCCCACATGCCGCGGAGCGGCTGGGCCCGTGAGCCATGGCCACTGAGCCTGCGCGTCTGGAGCCTGTGCTCCGCAACGGGAGAGGCCACAACAGTGAGAGGCCTGCGTACCGCAAAAAAAAAAAAAAAAAAAAGAAGTAACCTGGGTGAATATCCAGAAAATTATGCTGAGTGAGAAAGCCTATCTCACCTATCTCCAAAGTTTTTGCACACTGTATAATTCCACTTATATAACAGTCATCAAAGGACAAAACTTAGACAATGGAGAACAAATTAGTGGTTGCCAAAGTTTAAGGAGGGAGCAGGGCATGAGGGAAGAGACTGTGTCTGTGAAAGTACAATAGGAGGAATTGATGGAAATGTTCAGAATGTTGACTTATCAGTGTCAAGATCTAGTTGTGATACTGTACTGTAGTTTTGCAGGATGTTCTCACCTGCAGGCGGCGGGTGAGGGGAACTAGGTACAGTGTACACAGGACCCCTCTCTGCCATTACAACTGCAGTTGTCTATAATTATGTGAAAATAAGAAGGTTTAAAATAAATACATGTAACACATTAAAACTTTACAATTTTTTCTTCAGAAACAATCAAAAACCCCACAGCTGTCCTCAGAAGCGATTTGGCTTTAAAAATTTTTTCTAGCCAAAAGGCTAGAGACTTTCCTATGTGAATTTTTAAAGAGACTCGTCATCAGAAAAAAGAGAAAGCAAGTGAGGGAGATGAAAAAAGATGGAAAGTATGTGTAGTATTTTGCATGGTCCATTCATGCAATAAATGCCAAACTGCCAAGTCACTTATAGAAGAAAGGTTACTAAATGGGAAAATAGGTACTATGTATTAATACATTAAAACACAGGTAGAAGTATATAAATGTTGTCAGATATGTATTAATAGTCATAAATTCATTTGACAAATCTGGCATATTCCACAAAAAAATGCACTAATCATTTCTGTGCCAAGTAGTGGGTATAAAACAGTGAGCAGAAAAGCTCTTACAGCATCTGTCCTCATGGAACTCAATCTATTGGATGCGTGGACTTTTTTGCTCTTCTGTTTCCTTTAGCGTACTCTGTTAAGTTTCATGTGGGATCCAAAGGACATATTTTATATAGTTTGTGACCTTAAAGTGATTATAATTTTGGGTGCAGGGACAAGATTCATAAACACATAATAAAAATCAAAGAAAAGTAGAATATTGGGCATAGGTCCACATTGATAGAAGGTTTCAAGTCTGAGACATCACCTTGAGTGGGTGTGGAGGATGCTTAACTCTGCTGAGGGTGCCCAGACACTTCACGCACAGGTCAGTAGCAGCAAAGGGAAACAGAGTCTCCTATGGTTGACTCTTGGCCCCAGTTTCTCTGTGTAGCCAACACCTCACTGATTCTTCTAAACCAGATTTATTGTTTGAACATCCTTGCTCTCTGTGACTTCTCCCCTCCTAGCTGACACTAGTGTTGCATTTCCATGTTGTCTGTACACTTTTTGAATATGAATTTCCAGAGTCTGAGCCCAGTTCCCTTGTAAGGTTCTTCACTCCCTTTCCAAAGGAATTGGTAAAAATGTTTGACTTTTTTAATGTGTTGGTGACACCACTGAGCACATTAAAGCCTTCTCGGTAAGTAGACCTAAGGATAGCTCTGGAATTCTCTTCCAGCGCTGAGTCTCTAGTGGCTGATAAAGGCATTCCCCAAAGCAGTTATGACAGCATGGAGAAGGTGTGGGAAATGATGTGTTTCTATAGTGGCTTATGAAAGGGGAGTCTTTCATTCAAGAGCACAGAGGATGCCCCATGTAGGAGTGAGTATAGGACACCCTGCTGATAATGTCATTAAGTGAGCTCAGTGTAGACTTGCAGAAATAGAGCGTTACTGCCTGGCATAGCCACCACTGTACACTGACCAGAGGAAGATGGCATTTCATTATATAGTTTCTATGTATTCTCTTATTTTGGGGATTAACAGACACTTGCCTCCACCTCTGTTAAGCACTTCATGAACTAAGGCCTTCCCACTACCAGACAAAGACACAGTTTCTACTGGCTCTCAGGACTCTAATCACTTCTACATACCTCCACAACTCAAAATTCCATGAGGGGCTTCCCTGGTGGCGCAGTGGTTGAGGGTCAGCCTGCCGATGCAGGGGGCGTGGGTTCGTGCCCCGGTCCAGGGGGATCCCATGTGCCGTGGAGAGGCTGGGCCCGTTAGCCATGGCCACTGAGCCTGCACGTCCAGAGCCTGTGCTCCACGGCGGGAGAGGCCACAGCAGTGAGAGGCTCGCGTACCACACACACACACAAAAAATTCCATGAGGACCATAATTTTTTGGACACTGTTCAGCGAATGGGTGGAGATTGTTTGCAATGAGTCTCACTCAGCAACTCAGGGCAAACTGCTCTGTGTTCTGTTTTGTCCTAGTCTGTGGAATAAGCTTTAATAAAATTCACATGCCCAAGGCCTGTGGTTGCCTGTGAAACTATTTCATCCAACAATGAAATATTTGGATTGGCTGACGTGGGCTACCAGCTGGCTAAACATTGGTGAGGCTGGGTGTATTGAAATGGCGTCATTAGTAGACGTTGGCATACACTTTGTGGAGATACAACCACTATAACAGGACTGTGTCCAGCAGAGAATGGGAAACATTTTAAGGGAGGCGAAACCTCAAGCTTACAATATTTATAAAGTACTTTGCAATTGCAAATGGATTTTCTAAAGAGTCATTTTTCTCCCTTTCAAAAGTTTACTTGTATATCCAACATCATGATACCCTGATATAAAAGTAAAATAGTCCTCTAAGGAAACAATGGTGGTTTGTTAGGGGCCCCAGACCAAATTTCCTGAGAGACCATTTTACTGTTATTGTTTAAGTCATATTGACCTGGGGCTCAGAAAATGCAATCTCAGCAGCAGTCTTTATTCTTTCTACATGTTAGCTGTCTCCCATGACAAGCCTTCAGGGTAACAAAAAAATGTACATTGAAAACTCTCATTGTTTGTTTTTCCCGAAGTTCCTTATAAAATGTCAGTATCTTTGAAGGGGTTTTCCTTGAACTGAACTCCTGAGGTTGGAGATTTACCAGGTTGATTTAAGAGTTTGAAATCCTGGAGTGTTTCCATAAAATGAGGATTTACAGTTCATAAATATAATGACAAAAGTGTGAAGATACATTTTTGTTCTTGAAAAACTATTGGAACAAAGGTACTTTTCATAAAAAGCTTCAGTGCTGCCATTTCCTTCAGACAGAAGTCTATTCTGGCTTCATGAAGTGGCTTTTTATTGCCATTTGTTTGATTTGCTCTCCCTCCCTGCTTCATGGGGAGCCACTTCCTCCTGAAGGTGTGCAGATGGAAAGAGGAATTGAATTCTGGGGCATTTAACCAGTGATGAGCATAAAGAAATGAAAGGAAGACATGTTGCAAGGTAGAGCACATTCCTTCTGTTTGTCTCATCTCTACCTGGGTTCAGCTTCCAGATCATTATAGTCTGGTTTTCACATTTATTCTCGGATAGGTAGCTACATTCTTTCTTGCATGTGGCAGCAAATGACTCAGTTATTAATTGACGTTAAATTGGCTACTATGACTAACTGTTTGGGGAAAGAAAAATATGCCACACTCTGGCCTTACCCAATGGTATGGGGAACAATTAGGAAATTGTGTCGCTAACGGACCTTCTCAGTGGATGATAGAAGTGGTATGAGACCAGCTGTTGATGTAGCTCTGCAGAAAAAGACCTGTGTTGAATAATAACAATGGATTCATGAGTCTGGGGAAAATCTCTGGACTTTCTTCCAATTTAGTTGTAAATTGAGCTGACATGATTTCCAAACTCAGGATGAATGTTGGAGCTTACCTTGAAGTTAAAGAAAGAACAGCCTTCCTTCTTTATCCCAATGAGCTTACTTTAACCCAAATCTTAGAAAGGGAGAATCATGGTTCTGTTCTTCTCTGACTAAACATTCTGCTCTATAAATTTCTAGCAACCCAGAAGGAGGGAGGGAGTGTTGTGCTCCCCACACCCCTTAATGCTGATATTTGGTTAGAATTGGAAACAACTTGATATTGTGAAAAGAGCACTAAACCATGCTCTTTGTGTCAAAGGAACTATGATCTAGTCCTGAATTCACCATTGACAATAATTGACTGTCTTCAAAACTGGGATGTTTTGAGGGTGAAAGGGACGGCTATTAATACACCAGGACAACAGGCATAAACCAAGACTGTCTTGGGAAAACTGGGATGTATGGTCATTCTACTACTCACAATGTGTTTGGGCAAAAGAGCCCACTTCCTTAAAGTTATAGTTCCTCATCTGTAAAATGGAAATAATCCTATTTTATAAGATTATTGTAAGGATATAATGAAAGAATATGTGTGCAACTGTTTTGTGAACTGTGAACTATGAAACCATATCCAGTGCAGGTGAAATCATGATAATTAATTTTATCAGCCGTAGCTGTAAAATGCTCTCAAAGGAATGTCTATGTATTTCTCCTTGGACAGGAGCAGAGATTTGAGAGCAGCAATTGCAGATATAAACCCAGATAAGATGCGGTTTCTAGGTTTCTAAAGGAATATTGAAGGAACCAAAGTAGAGTGCTCTATTTTTGACAGATTTTTCCCTTTAAACCAATATAATTTTTAAGAAGAAGTAGGGCCTCATGTGAGAAGAGGACTGTGTTTGGGGAAGTGTTAGGAAATGTTGAAGATCCTGATAACAAAGTTAGACAAGTCTGTTTCTGTGTATATGCAGAATCTGACCTAAAATATAAAGGTCTGACATTTTGCAGAATTAACTTTACTCTTAAGTTATTGCAGCCCTGGTGAGGAAAACCCAAGGACTCTTGATCCTTCTCATGTCATAATTTGATGTTTTTTGGTCTGACTTTGCTGATCATCTTCAGGTCCTCTACCCCATTGTGTTAGTTTGCAGGATTAGAAGGAATCACGATGCCTTTTGTAGAGCTCCTGCCACCACACTGACAACTGTGTTCATGGTCCATGTAGCCTAACCTCCCCCACCATCATCCAGCCATCTGCTCAACCTACTGGCCATAGTTCTCCATTAAGCAACAGGAGGCCAGTCATTAACAAACACCTTCTGTTGGCTTACATGACCGTGACCAAGAAACTTCGATTGGCAGTTTGAGGTCACACAAGACACTTGACTTTAGTATGTTTTATGTAAGAAATTTAATTCACAGGCACGACCATGTAAGCACTATATACATGTCGATTACATGTGAATAATGCAAGGTCCATGGGCATGTATACACAGAACGGCTCTTTTGCCAAATAAGGAGTTTCTAGCTATGGAAGTATCCCTTTAAATCATCCAACACATATTTTGGAACATCTTTTAAGTTGAGAGTGGGGCTAGTTAGGTGATTGGCACAGATTTGTATTTCGTCTCCATTGAATACAGTTTGGTGCTGGGAGGCTGCTGCCCATTCAGGATTTCCAGCTCTTAGATTTCTAGCACACCTGACATAAGTGAAAACTAGTTTCTAGTTCTTGACAGTGAAACATGAATAGAGGTGGAGGTACCTTCCTCCAGTCTGATCCCCATATACTGGTTAAATCTCAATGTCTCCAAGAGCCTGGAGGAGGGAGGGTCCAGAAGGTGAAAAGAGCCTGGACCCTGAATAACCGTGTGGAAAGCTACGAAGCCAAGGAAATTAATGTGAGAAATATAATTCTATTATATTAAAATTTGAGAGGTTATCTGTTAGAGAAGCTAGTATGATCTTAAGTAACAAAGCTAGGCACTGGGACTTTATTTACAATTTGTTCACAATATATTTGAGATAACCTACAAGAATACAAAATTTAAATAGAAAATAAAAAATAAAAATGGGAAAATACAAATTAAATTATAAGACCAAAATCAGTGGTAATTTAGAACAGAAATACTCAGCTGAGCCACAATTTTGGCTCTTCAATTCCAGGAAACCAAAGCAATACTAAAAATAAATTCTTAAAGTTATATGATTCATATTGTCCATAAGAAGAGAGCATACTAATTTCTGAGGCAAAGTAAAAAATTTCCTGACACTTCAGTTTGAAAAAAAATTGTTTTATGGAGTGTCATTTAGAGAATATGTTCATTGAATAATAATGAACAATGTCCTCAACCATATCTCTTAGTACATATAAATAGTGACATTTGTAGAGACATTTCTTGTAAGGTGTTGGCATCTACCACAGGGCAACTTGTCAGTGTGATTTGGCAGTGGGGGCTAGTTAACAGAGATAAATAAGACATGTACCTTGAACTAGAGAAACTCACTTTCCCACTTTAAGTGGGAAAGAAAGATATGTTGCACAGTAAACATCAATACATAGTAATAAGTATGGAGAGAGAAGTATTAATCAGTATGTTCTGGTCAGTTTTATAAAGTTTTCTTTCCTTCTTAATGCTGTTTTTCTTTGGAGCATTTATTTTTCTTGGTTTTATTTATTTTATTTCAACAACATACATTTTCCAAGATAAGAATAAGGAACTTTCTAGATATTTTAGTTACTCCTAAGGTTACAGTCTCTGGAAACAGCACAGAGGGAAGATGAGGAGGGGTAGGCAGAGGCTGCAGAAAAGACATAGGCTTTGGATCACATAGCCCTGGGTTGAATTCCAGCTGTCACATTTATTAGCTGTATAACCTTGAACAAGTTCCTTCACATCTCTCGGTTCTAATTTGCCAGAATGAGACAATAATACCTGCCTCAAAGATAACGTACGTAAACAGTCTGATACTTCATTCGATCACAACTATAACCAATCGTCCTCAACACTACTCTGAATAAAAGATTAAAAAAACTAAGTTTTACTTAAATATTTTCCTTAAATCCTGCTTTCAACTTCCTTTTAGAGTTAAGAAGTGAATGGCAAAAAAAAAAAAAAGCTTGTCTCTTGAATCTCTGCATATATTCTTTGGTCAGTTCAAACCCAACAGTGTTTCTCAAAGTGTGTTCTTCAGATCACCTGTATAAAAATCCTCAGAAGGGTGCTTGTTGACACTTGCTCTTGGGTTTCACTCTCTTACTGAATCAGAATGTTTGGAGAGGGGCAGGAAACCTGCATTTAAAACAAATTCTCCAGGTAATTGTTATATACATTGAAGTTTGAGAACCATTGCCTTAAAGCACCTGGATTTGAACTACCTTAGTGAGAATGGCTACTGGCAAAAACACGTTTATCACAAAAGAAGAGTCATTATATTCACCAAACTGTTTTTATGAAGGTAGGAACATTCTTTTCCCATATTGTTTTAATATTGGTATTAAATATAAAATATTAGAATATAAGCAGTGGAAGGATGAGTAGTCATGAAAAGAGCTGACTTCAAACAACTGAATTTTCAGAAATATTAATTTGATGCATATGCATGCATAGAGATTATTGTACATAAATAATCCTCATAATTGATGTAATTAGCTTTACTTTTCATTTTTAGCCTTTTTTCTTCCTTCAGTAATTCTCCTGTGTCTATTTAGAAGCATCAGCACAGGCTGTTTTTCTCGGTATCATAACATAGTTAATTCTCATCATATACATTTGTAGTTATAGTCAGTTACTAGATGAAAAGACTGGTCCTTAGGGAAGAGTATTTTTAAGGCTTGAAGCTTCAGCTGAAAGAAGTCATTGTATATCTCAACCACTCCACTGCCTCCCAGCCTCATAAACCAATTTCTGATCACTCCTATATTTACTAAATTATTTCAGAAATGAATTCATCATCCATTTCTGAGCTATTCTCCATGACCCTACCACTTGACGACCAAGTCAGATAAATCCAGTAGTGAATTATATAGAAGAATTACAGTGCTTCTTGTCAGAAAATGTACAGGTGAGAAGAAAATGGAACAGCATTTCTAAAAATATCTTTCAGAAATGAAGGCAAATTAAAATAGCCAAGATGTGGAAACAAACTAAGTGTCCATCGGTGGATGAATGGATAAAGAAAATGTGGTATAACACATAGATAGAGAGAACAAAGTAGTGGTTACCAGAGGGGAGGGGGTGGCAGGGGGAGGGTAAAATGGGTAAAGAGGATCAACCTTATGGTGACGAATGGAAACTAAATTTTTGGTGGTGAGCAGACTATAGTGTATACGGAAGTAGAAAGATGGCTGTATTAGTATTCAACAAGATAGGGCTCAGAACAGGAAATATTACCAAGGATAAATGGGGATGTTTCAAAATAACAAACAGGTCAATACATCAAGAAGAAATAACAATCCTAAATTTATGTACACCTAATGAAAGAACATTAAATATCATAAACCAAAACCTGAAAATACTGAAAACAGAAATAGACCTGAAACTACTGCAAACAGAAATAAACAAATCCCAATTATAGTTGAAATTTCAACATTCTTTTCAAAGAATTTGATAAAACAAAAAGAAAAATTAAGTCAGGCAACAGAAGCCTTGAACAAAACTATTAAGCAGTTTGACCAGTCATTTATGGAATACTCCACCCTAAAAAAGAAAAAACACACATTCTTTTCCAGTACACATGGAACATTCATCAAGATAGGCCATATGCTAATTCATAAACCAAATCTCAACAAATTGAAGAGGATTAAATTGTACAGAATATGTTCTCTAACAACAGTGAAATTTAGTAGAAATTGCTAGCAGAAAGATATATGAAAAAAAATTCCCCCAATATTTGGAAATTAAACAAAACATTTCTAAACAACTCATGGGTCAAAAATCAGTCACAGAGAATTTACAACTAAATAATAATAAAAGGCCAATATATCAAAATTTGTGAGATAAAGCTAAAGAAATACTTAGAAAGGAATTTATAGGATTAAATAATTTTATTAGAAAAGAAAAAACAGGGCTTCCCTGGTGGCGCAGTGGTTGAGAGTCCACCTGCTGATGCAGGGGACACGGGTTCGTGCCCTGGTCCGGGAGGATCCCACATTCCGCGGAGCGGCTGGGCCTGTGAGCCATGGCCGCTGAGCCTGAGCGTCCGGAGCCTATGCTCCGCAACGGGAGAGGCCACAACAGTGAGAGGCCCGCATACGGCAAAAAAAAAAAAAAAAAAAAGAAAAGAAAAAACAAAATCAATGATTTAAGATTTCACTTCTAGAAACTATAAAAAGAAGAGCAAATTAAATGTAAAATAAGCAGAAGGATGGAAATAATAGTTGAATAAATGAGTTAGAAACCATAAAAAGCTTGTTCTTTGAAAAGTCAGTAAGATCAATAAAATTGATTAGTTTCCATACAGATTGAAGAAAAATTCACAAGACACAAATTACCTGTATCAGGAGTGAGAAGAGAGAGCATCACTAACGATCCTATAGAATTTAATTAAAAGGATAATAAAGGAATACTTGAAAACACTTATGCCAATAAATGTGAAACTTAGAGGAAAAGACACAATTTTTAAAAATATACTGCCAGAGCTTACTTAAAAGCAATAGATAACCTAAATAGTCCTATAATCTCTAAATAAATTGATTTCATAGTTAAAAACTTTCCCATCAAAAAATCCCCAAGCTCAAATGACTTCACTGGTGACTTCTTCCAGTTAATGAAGAAATTATACTATTTTTACTCAATCTTCCAGAAAATAGGAGGATAGAGTATTTTCTAACTCATCTTAGAAGGCTGGAATTACTGATACTAAAACAAGGCAAAGGCAAAATAGGGACTAAATAGAGAGTCCGGGTACAGATATAGACATATGGTTGATTTTTGACAAAGTTGCTAAGATAATTTAATAGAGAAAGAATAATGTTTTAGACAACTGGTGTTGGAACAGTTAGGTATCAAATGGAAGAAAAAGATCCTAACACCATATATAATTATTGATTTGATGTATCATGGCTCTAAACATAAGAGCTAAAAATGTAACACTTCTAGAAAAAAGTAGGAGAATCTTTTCTGACCTAAGTGAGACAAAAATATCTCAGGACATAATCATAAACTGTAAAATAAAATGAAGAAATTACCTCATCAAAATTCAAAATTTTGCCCTACAAAACTTTTGGCTTTGTAAAATGGACAAGCAAGCCACAGACTGGGAGACAATATTTTCAAAACATATGTCTGATAAAGGATTCCAACCAGAATATACAAAGAGTACTTCTATCTCCATAACAAGAATAGAAACAAATCAGTTAAAAAGTGAGAAAAAAAATTTGGACAGACACTTCTCCAAAGAAGATATAGAAATGGAAAATAAACATATCAAAAATGCTCAATATCATTAATCTTTAGGAAAATGCAAATTAAAACCATGATAAAATGCTTGTTCTCATTCACTAGAATAGCTAAAGTTAAAAATATTGACAATATCCATTGTTGGCTAGGATATGGAGCAACTGGAACTCTTACATATCACCAGTGGGGATACAAAATGGTGGGAATGCAAAATGGATAAAGTTAGGTAGTTTCTTAGAAAGGTAAGCAAACACTTCCCATATGTATTTTCTCAGAGAAAAGAAAACCTATGTCCACAGAAAGACTAGTATGTGAATGTTCATAGCATTGTTTTCACCGTAACCTTGAACCAATTGTGATATATCCATACTATTCAGCAATAAAAGGGAATAGACAGCTGATGCAAAAAACAACATGGATAAATCTCAAAAGCATTTCGCTGAGTGAAAGAAACTAGATATAAAATAGTGGGCACTGTATGATACTGTTTACCCTAGATTCCATAAATGATGGAACTACAGTGACAGAAAATAGATCAGCTGGTGCTAGGTACTGAGGAGAAGAGGAAAGGATTAACAGCAAAGAGGCAGAGGAAAGTTTGAGGTGATGAAAAGGACTTGATTATGGCAATTGGACCATATAGTCAAAATTATTGCACGTTGTTGTATGTAAGTTTTGCCTTAGTAAAGGTTATTTTTAAAAAAAGAACCTGAAAAACTGGTTAACTCCAGTGTTATGCAAGGGAAAATAGCTTCCCCTAGAATATCTTTTTGTGCCTGACAGTAAAGAACTGTGCAGAGAATACTGGGGGAATGTCAAAAGGACCAAGGGACCAGTCCAAAGGAAGGGGCTCTCACTGAGCAGGTCAGAGACAACTTGAACATCAAAATAAATACTGATATACTTCATGTGCATAAAGTGAGAATTGACCAATCCACACTGTTATAAATAAATTAATGAAAAAAATAAACCAGTGGGAGGAGTAAATGGAACACTTCTTTATAGCTAAATGCCATGCAAGTAAAGGTGGAATGGTGGTATTAGCAAATCATCAGTGGGCAGTAAAACTAAAAGTTTTACAACAGACAGGATATTAATGTAGTCTCAAAGTGTCCCACCCCTCCTAATTGTTCTTAATTATAAAGGGAAAAATGGTAACTTCACAGTGGAGAAAACTAACAGACACCATGTTAACTAAGTGATCAAAGCTAGTATGGCCAATACTGGGACAGAAGATACTGATAGCATCTTCTGAGAAGGATGCAGCAACATTTCCTTGCAAAAATGCATAACCTGAATCTAATAATTAGGCAGTACCAGAAAAACCCAAATTAAAGGACAGCCTATTAAAAAAAACTAGGATATATTCTGCAAAAATGTCAAGGTCAAAAACGAAAGGCTCAGGGACTAGAACTCCAGATTAAAGGAGACGAGGGAGAAATCACAGTAAAATATGTTTTGATCTTGGGTTCGATCAGGAAAAAAAAGCTATAAAAGACATTACTGGCAAAATAGTAGCTATAAAATAGCTATAAACAAATGACATTGTAGGCACAATTTGAATATGGAATATGAGTTAGATAACAGTATTATATGAACATTAAACTTCCTGATTTTGATAACTTCACTGTGGTTATTTAAGAGAATATCTTTGCTTTTAGAAAATACACACTCAAGTATTTAGAGGTAAAGGGGCATGATGTTTTCAACCTACTCCCAAATGGTTTAGAAATAGTATGGATACAGATGGAGAGAATCATAAAGTAGTATAAACAATTCATGAATCTGGATAAGACATCTATGGGGGTTCTGTGTAATAGTACATTACAACTTTCCTGTAAGCTTTAAATTATATCAAAATAAAATGTTGTAAAAAAATAATAACCTGGCTTAAAAGGGTTTGGGTCTCTTTTTTAGATTCATCTTTCATTCTCTTAATAACTTGACAGCCATCAACTGAAAATCTGTCATGTGTCAGGAATGGATCTAAGCTCAATCAGCTCTACAGAAACAAAGCTCAATATATTGTTTCTAATGTCAAGAAGTGCACTCCCTAAGAAATATAGAACTGGGATAAGTGATGTAGCAGAGTTGGTCCAGGACAACATGTGAGACATGAGAGAGGCACTGAGCAGATTTGAGAGGCAGGGAGACATCTGGGAGGAGATGACCTTTGAGCTGGGCTTGGAAATTGAGTGGGAGTTAACCAGGTGCAGGAGGCTTCCAGGCAGAAAGGGCACAGATACAAAGGAATGAGTTCAAGTTCAAATGAATGTGTTCAAAGAAATGCAGGTTGGTTTGTTATGAATGGTTGGGGAGAGGTGAGCAGAAGCAAAGTGAAACAGGAGCCCAGAGAGCAGCCAGGGTCAAATTATGAGCATCCTCGATGCCGTGTTGTAGATCTTTTCATTGTACCCCGAATGTGACATTTTTGGAAGATACTCAAGTGGAGATATCCTTCAACACAGAAGAGTCTGTGGCTCAGGAGGATAGTGCTGGGTTGGAAACTGACTTTTAGGAAACATCAAAGTACAGAGGTCATTGAAGCCATGGGGGTGGATGGACTCATGAAGAGAGAGGGAGTTGGAGCATGAAGAGAAAAAGATAACAACATGATCCTTGAGATCATCAATATTTATAGGACACTAGGAGGGAAAGGATGCAAGTTCAGAAAAAGAGGCCAAAAATTGGGAGGAAAACCAGGAGAGAATGAAATAGCAGAAACCAATTTTTAAAAAGCGGTGGGGGGATTTCAACAACAACAACAGCAATCCACAAAGCTTAATATTAACACTTTTATTCCCAGATGAAAATCCCGTATATAGTATCTGAACTAAAAATTCATCTCCTCAGTCATCTACACGTCCCTTGCAATGTGACTTACTGAGCCCTGTGGATAAGTAGGTCAACTACCTTTCCACCCTCTGTTTATAGAACTTCATCAGGAAAAGTAAGGAACTGTACCATCTGATTTCCAAAGTCTTTTCTGCTTTAAGTCCCTGTGATATTACAGATGCTTGCTCAGGATCCAGGACTCGGATTTTTCTATGTTAATAGAAAACAAAGTTGCATGTGTTTCATCTATACTGTGATGTGGCAGGAACTGCAGCTGGATGTGACTTATTTCCAAAGAGGGCAGAGGCAAGGCTTTGGAAACATATTCCAAGTAATTCTAACAGTCTGCAGTCATGTGAAACTTCAAGAGTTTAAAGCAACAGGAGAAACGAGACTGCTATTTGTTAGGCCTGCTCGACCACATGGCTTCATTTACATCATTACATTGGGCTGTGATGTGGGGCTGAGGTTAAAAGTTTAGTCTTCAGACAAAACAGGTGATTCAGATGGTGTCACTCGTGAAGGGCCCAGCCATATACTCTCACACAGACTGTTTCTGGTTTTTAAAAGAAAACTAGTTGTTCATCTACTTGAAAGTATTTGTACACACATATCATTTTTGTGCTTTTCCTATCAGTTTTGCTCAAATAACTGTCAAATATGTGCTTTATGTAAACCCAGTGCTGACCACTGCTGAGGAATAGAGAGATGAAAATGACACAGCCCCAGATCTCGAGGAACTTCCCATCTAACAAGGGCAGACTGACATAGAGGTGTGCGAAATGGGATCACTGCTATGGCAGGAGGGGAGAAAGAAGTCTTAGCTCACTGTGTCCCATTGCAGACACAAACAGTACACCAAACCTTGAGATCTGAGTTGTAATAGCACAAAGCCTTGGAAAGAACAGACAGTATGCATTTGAATTTGGCTATCACCTAAAATATTAATTAGAGGTGATACAAATTTACATGAAGACTTGATATTAAAAGTGGGGTGAAATTCCATTCCCCCTTGTCCCCTTTCCCAAGGGAAGGAAGAGGAGCTTCTGGAAGGATAAGGTAATGTGGTTGCCGTTGGGGCTCTAATATTGTGCTCACCTGTGAGATTCTTCAGCTCCCCGTTTGTGCTGTTTATATGTGAAGGAAGATTCTGAAAAAGTAAGACATTATGTATTTAACAGCCACTTAAGTAGCTCTTACTCTGTGCCAGGTACGGTTCTGATTCACAAAGAGTAACTCGATGCTTTTAATAAACATGTAAAACCTTATTATCCCCATTTTACAGGTAAAAAATTGAGGCATAGAAGGGTTAAATAATTTGCCACAGTCACATTTATTTTATTTCATTTTGTTGAAAGTTCTCAGAGGTGAAAATGGCCTAAGACATTGTTGAGAAGGGGAGGACCTGGCAAATGACACGACAGATGGCTCAGTCCTCAGGCTTAGAATTTTGATGCCGTCTTCAATGCCTCTCTCTCTGCTTTGTGTGCACTCTTCAGAACTTACTGTTCCTTCCCTATGGTATCCCGCAAAGCACTGCCCTTAGTCCTGGGCCACTGAGGCCCCTCCTCTGGGTCCCACACCTCAGGGCCACCCTTTGGTTCCTGGAACTGGCTGGGTCTACTGGTGCCATTCTGGAGGGTGTCCCAAGCCTGTAGGGGTCCTGGGTGGTCCCTGTTTCTCGCTTCAGGGCACCCTCCTTGTTCACTGAGGAAGTACAGACCACTTCCCACTCTTGCATCCTTTCAATCTAACTACAGATCACCTTTCCAACTCCACCTCTCAGGTGTTACACGCTGTAACAAAGCTGAACTGGCTCTTCTTCAAGCTGTCTGTCCCCTTCTTATCTCCTCACCTTTGCTTTTAATATTCCTGCCCCACTTCTGTCTCTCCCGTTTCTCTCTATTAAAATTGTACCCAATCTTGAAGGTTTCACATGCCTCCCTTTCCCCAAACCTTAAGTCATATGTCATAGCTCCTTCTTTTCATCTACAGTGCTTATTTACAAAACTATACTTCTTTTGTAGATTTTTCAGGGCCTCTTTAGAAGCTGACTTAAATGGCATGAAGACTAAGAGGCCTGGCCAGGGTTAGGGTTCAAATTAGTCAAATAGTCGTTCATATTGGCAGAAACATTTTTACTGCTGCCAACTATTGACACTTAACATGATTAGTTTTATTACAGAGAATCACAGACATTAAAGAGAATATGAAGCTTGTTCTTAAAGGGGAGCTGGTAACAGGAATAAGCTTGCAGTTCTCAAGATGAAAAGCCCAAATGCTATTTTGAGTAAAAACTAAGGACAAAAACAGTCTAAACCAAGACGGTCTAAAAATCTTATTAAATGCCATGCATCCACAAAGACATTTTTTTTTCTTTTGGAAAAGAATAGAGTAGGAGAAAAGCAGCTTTCTATCTTTTGCCTTTGTTGTCTTAAAAAAGCAGATTCTGCCAAAACTATAGCAATCGTGCAGATCTTGGCATCTGTGATCTCTAACAGGTTTCAGATTCCGGAAAATGACTTGAAAGTCGCATGTCAGCCAACTAAAGGGGCAAAGGGAAATGCTGATAGGGAGTGAGTTTTATGTGCTGTCGAAATTCTGAGGGAAAAAATATGCAAAATGCTAATCAGAGAGCCTTCAATCTTTCATCTTCCCTTTAGAACAATGATTAAGCTCATAATGTCTTTCAGAGACTTGGGCAAAGAAAAAAAGCTGGAAAATCAGTACAGCAAATGGCAAACATGCCATGGGTGTGGATTAGACTGAGAACCAGCATCAGTGAGAACATGGTATTTGGGTAACACTGTCCCAGGATTGGTAAACTTAGATCTGTTATATTTTTAGTCTGAAACACACTGAAATACACAGATGTGGATGTGAAGGCACAGATGCGATTAGAGCAGGCAGTTTGGTGATGAAGGTTCAGATACCTCTGATTTCATCTAGGTCCAGCCCACCTGTCACAGAGGAGGAAAAGAAGACTCCAGAATAGTGAAGTGGCCTGCTAGAGTGAACAGGCTAGCTGGTGACAGGAACACAATTAGAATCCAGGTCTCTTGATTCTTAGTGCTCTGTCTGTTCTTCACATTGTCTCTTCTTTTTCATTAAGCTCCATTCAGCTTAAAAAGTAATGTTAGATTGGGGGCTTCCCTGGTGGCGCAGTGGTTGAGAGTCCACCTGCCGATGCAGGGTACACGGGTTCGTGCCCTGGTCCGGGAGGATCCCACATGCCGTGGAGCGGCTGGGCCTGTGAGCCATGGCCACTGGGCCTGCACATCCGGAGCCTGTGCTCCACAATGGGAGAGGCCACAGCAGTGAGAGGCCCGCGTACCACAAAAAAAAAAAAAAAGTAATGTTAGAGCCTGAGATCCTATGGTTATCTTACTGTCAAAGATGAACAATTAGAAAATAGATCAAAATTGTATTTTCACTTCTATTGTGAAGGAACCCAACTTGATGGTTTAGGGAAGCCCTTATGTCAATGAGATATCAGGTAGCATGTGATGGTGCAATCGGATTGGGGGCTGGTGGGCCATTGGGTCATAATTAGCCCAGCTGAACTGCTAGCTACGATGACAGAAATATAAATAGGAGAATATTCTCATGTTTTGCAGACTTTAGAATGTTTGTGTGTGTATGTATCATTTACATATAAAAGGTATTTGCTTTATTTCTTTTATTTTTGGAAGTCAGAACCTGCTATTTCCTGAAATCAGTAGTGATTGGAGGGGTGCCTGGAAACAAAATATTGCTACTTAGAAACATATCTTTGGGACATGGACTAAGGGAATGTGGAAAGAGCAAGGAAGTACAGGCCAGATAGTGATCAACTAGGTAATTTGAGTTTTCCAGGTAAATAGGTACATGGGACCTTGAAATTTTTTTAAAAAGGTAATTTGACATTATATTTATTTGTTTGAAATCACTTAGAAATTGATGTGTCATAGGAAACCTTTCAGACCTATGCAAGTACACCAATTGCAAGAATTAGACTTTCTTTTAAAAAAGCAAGGGAGTGTTTATGTGGTAGGGTATAAACTGCAGATTTTTCAAAAAAAACTCTCCCCCAAGGCACTTTTGTTCCCAGCTCTAAAGCAGAAATCGAAGGAAGATATAAAACAGGGAACACAAAGATGTTTCTGTGCTGCTAACATGGCCCCCGGAGTCCAGCATGGGATCCATACTGCAGCAAGCTCATGTTCAGAGATCCAGGCAAGTACAGGGTGCTTTATTTTGTAGACAGCCCAGACTGTCCCAAAGAGATTAGCTCACACTAATAACAGTGCTTAGACCAAATAGCTCCATTCCAGAAGCCAATCCTAAAGCCCTCATGTCTGACCTCAGAAATGTCTTTTTATTTATTTGCGTCCCTGCTCTCCTGACATGGTAGCAAATGGCAAAAACCCTGGTCAAGGATATCCATGTAATGCTGACTTAAAGCAGGCTCAGGTCCAGGAGGGTGTGGCTCATATGCGTTTCTTTTGAAAACTAGGTTAGAAATGTGACCTAATGCTAGAAATGTCTGTAGCTCCCAGAGAGGAGGGAGCTGTGACAATCTGGTGCTGGTGAAGATGGCAACTTGCCATCCTGACAGAATTGCTCAGTCAGCTTCCAGGACACGTTCCTCCAGTTTATTTTAGGAACCAGTAAACTACACTAGAGGGCAGACTAACTTAGACCTTTTTTCCCCTTCCAGTTTAATCCATTGTGTTTGACAAGAACCATTATATCAATAGAAATGTAGTCCTGCGAGTGAATCAAACTGTGGCGATGTTTCATTATCACTGACGGAGATTGTGCCTCTGCTGGTATTTCCTTACTTAACTTTGTCCTAGGGCATTTAATGTCTTAAATGCCTAATCTAGGTAAGATTTAAGGACAATAAAAACAACAAAAAGCCTGTGAAGACAGTAGCTGGCATATAATTATTACAAGCTATCTTAATGGAAAACAAATACCACTGTGAGAAGGAGGTAATGATCAGGTACAAACAGAAACCTTTTCCAAAGGAAGAGGAAATACATGAGACATCATCACAGTGAGATAAATTGGATTCATAATGCTAATTTATGCTTAATATGGTGCTTTGTGATTTCTCATTTTTTAAACCATGAAATCTCATTTCCTTTTCTTTTATGTGACTATGAAGCAGTCTATGGACAAAGAGGACAAGCTGAGTGGAAATGGACAGTTCCAGAAATAAGCTCAGATGGTCCTATACCACCTCAGATCAGCCTTTTTCATAATTTTAAGATGTAGTGGAGAAGGGTGCAGAATTTTCAGACTGATCACTGGGCATAGATATTATGATGAAACTGCTTGATTGACACAACTGTTCACTAGTCATTCTTTTAATTTACCCAGCTAACAGGTATAAGAAATAAATATGTCTCATAACTAGTATATTCAGGGTTGTCCAGAGAAGCAGAACCAATAGGAGATATATTGACATATGTTAATTTACATATATGATATATAATAATAGGATAACCAGTAAGAGATCGATTGATCTATCTATCTACCTATCTATTTGCCATCTTCTTAACTATCTAATTTATTATAAGGAGAACTGACTTATGTGATTATAAATGCTGAAAAGTCCCAAGATCTACAAGCTGGAGAGCTGATGGTATACTTCCACTTCCAGTTATTCATCCAGAAACCACCCTCAACAGACACTCCCAGAATAATGTTTAACCAAATATCTGGGCACTCCATGCCCAGTCAAGATGATACATAAAATCAACCATTGCAGCTGGTCTCTTGTTGTATTTATGTCATGCTTTAGAGATTATAAAGTACTTTCATAAACATCTCTTTTGGTCCTTACCACAAACCTGTGAGATAGGTAGGCTATATTGCCACTAACCTTTTCACAGGTGATGACTGTGACCAAAAGTAATTATTAAGTCAGTGAATGATCTTCATGCCTTTTACAAATTATGAAAATGAAGCATAGAGAGATTTTGTAACTTGGCAAACATATAGTTTATAACAGATCTTCCAAATCTTAGCCCTAGACCCTTTTGACTACATTTCACATTTATTTCAAAGTCTAAACAACAGCTACAAGAACAATCAAGTCTCCAAAAGATGCATATTCTGATATATAATAAAAATTTCCTTGGCCAAGCTTGTCCCTGTTATAACGTACATAGTGTACCTGTAATAGGCTTGACATATTAGAAAAAATGTTAACTTGAACTCATGGTAGTAGAGGTTAAAATGGGCAAGAAATAAATGGAATAAGTATGTCAGCATAATTAATAATCAAAGAGCTACAGGAACTGCCCCAGACCAAAGACTTCTTCCCACTAATAACTCAGATTTGTCAGATTTCCTTTTCTTTGTTACTTTTCTCAGACAGCATTTTTTTCCCCTCAATATATTCCTGGGACGTGTAGCCCATTAAGTTTATAGGATGTTTTCATTTGGTGACCAGGGGCAACAGAGTACTTTAGGGGTGTGGCCTCTTAGTTGTGGCAGATGCTAAAAGGGGGCAAAGAGCGCAGAAAAGGGAACGGAATGCTGAATCAGACAGAGTTTTCATTCTCTTGGTTTTGTGAGTATATAGTAGCCATCCAGATAAAAATGTTAACTCACTCATTCATGTAACTTCTTTCTTTACCTGTAAATGAGAGTTCAGTGTAGTCACATCTTGCTTAGGGACAAGACCTAAAGTTGTCACATAAAGCAAAAATCATACACAGCCAAAATCACCCTTGAAAACCTTAAATCACCCTTGAAATGTAGTATATAGAGTTTTATAATCCTGTTTAACAATTTGTATGCCTAAATGTGTAATATATACTATATAATAAAAATGCATATGCAAATTTAAAAAAATAGACACAAAAATTATATGTATTAAAACCCTAGACTCACACTCAGCATGGCATGATGCTCATGCTTGGAGGGAAGTGTTAACTACAGGTAACTGAGGCTCTCACATCCCATCCCATCTTCCCTCATTCCATGGCCCATGCTCATTCAGTGGAATGGCAGATTGAGTTGCAATGTAATTTTCCTCTTTTAATATTTTATCTTGGCATAATTTCAGATTTACCAAAAAGCTGCAAGAACAGTGCAAAGAATTCCCCAATGTTAACATTTCAACCACATTTGCCTTATTCTTTTTGCTCTCTCGTATTTTTGCAGTAGATTTTAAAAACTGTTTCCCCTTATTTGTGCGTATATTGAGTTCACATATTTTAAGTGTACAAATGATACAACCCCACTCAAGTTGCATCTCAGGGAAATTATGAGAGCGATTTAATTAATGTCACTGGTGTGCATTAGAATCTGACAAAAATGCATAAATCAGAGCTCAGTGAAATAAAGATGCCCAAAATGTTGACCTGGCTAAGTAAATGAATGCTAACAACTGTAAAAAAATGAAAAACAGGCACTTCACTGTTGGTAAAAGTGCTATTTGGACTGAATTATGAAAATCTTCACTAAGCCAGAAAAAAGCCTGCCTTTTTGTAATTTGCATCACTAATGTGCTATTACACATTCATGTTTTTTTGTTTGTTTAACATAGAGATGCAAGTGACATGTATGAGCTCGTGAATAATTCAAAGATCCACTGTGAGTTCTCACCTCTGATTTCCATTGTTCCTCAGCAGAGGAGGTCAGCTTTCCATTACCATCGGAACTGGAAGAATTGTCACGGTGCAATATTATTATTATTAACATTATTACGAGTGATTATTGTGATTACAAGTGATTATTCTTACAAGTAATTATTAAGATCCTGAATTATCCGGTCTTCAAACATCAGGACACAACTCATGCATTTCAAAACATAACTCACTGCATCTTAATGTCTGTTTGCATATGAAGCTGGTCAGTAAGTTACTACCTGATGGAGAACTTGACCATCTTTGTGCTCTTGTACAGGCTTAGCATAGAAGTTACACTTTCTTAAACAATCTGTTTCAGATCATAGAAGATGCTAAAACACTTCTGAGAGCAGAGTAAGGAATATCCAAAAAGGGACCCCCAATGAATAAGTCAAGTCAATTGAAGTCTGCTGTTCTTTTTAGAAACGACACTTTGTCAGCTGGTTGCCTTTATGATTTTAATGATATATTCAATACCTGCAGTACTGTTTCCAAATTGATGTACATAGAACTAACCTCCGTGACTTCCTTTGTTTATAGGATACTTAGTTTTACTTGTTAGCACATCTCGGCCCATGCCCAACACCCGCACACCCCTACCCCACCAAAAAAACAGTGAAAAGATGGAATAGTCAGTGATGGTTCAGAAGCTCACAGAGAAAACAGTCTTTCAAATGAGTGCCTAGTGAACGTTGAGGAACACCAGCTGCTTGCTCTTATCTATTATAGGCTGTGGACATATAAGTCATTGAACCATAGTAACACTGTGAATAGAGTGAAATGTTTACTGTGGATATGGCACAGTGCAGGCACATCGTGGAAGGAAACTGAGGGCAATCCGAGAGCACGGAGACAGAGGACATGGGTCTCAGCACTGGATCTGCCATTTACTAGCTGTGTGACCCTGGGCATATAACTTAAGGGAGAGGCAAGAAGAAGGACTGTGTCTTTAATGCAGCATTTACTGGGACAAGAACTTATCAGAAGTCATGCCATTTAATCCACAAAACAGGCCCAGACACAGATGTTGTTAGCTGTATGCTATCTATGGGGAAACTGAAGCTCAGAGAGGTTGGAACCTGTCACCTTCTTAGAGCAAGGTAAACAGGAGGGCAGGCCACCATAAAGGTTAAGGGTATGGGCTCTGAGTCAGTCGGACAGAGGTTCAAATCCTCTGTCCTAGCTCTATCACTTATTGGCTGTGTATTCTCAGGAAAATTATTAAAATAAGCTTTATTTTTCTCATTTCTGAAATGGGAACATAATCACTTTTCTCTCCTGGGGTTGTTGTGAGGTGTAATTAAGATATTGCACTCAACTCCTTATCTCAGTGCCTGAGCCTATAAAGTGTTTAATTCTTTAGTTACGTTATTATTAATTTATGACAGAAGTGGAGTTTTTCAAACTCAAAAGCTCACAGATAACAATAATGACTCCCCTCTCTTCCCATATTATAAGCTTTTGGGGGAGCTGGTGAAATAATGTGAGGAAAGTATCTTGTAAATGGGTGTGTATGCACACTTTTGCAATTGTTCTATTTGTTCTTTATGAGTATGTCCTGGGTCTCTAGTCGCAATATAAGTTTCTGAAAAGCTGGAGTCATATTTTCATTTCTTCTAGACCTTGTGTTTCTAATTCAGATCTCTGAAAATGTAAAGTCCACAAAAAACCCTGATTCAGTAACTCTCACTGTCATTTATCTGCAGCACTTTTACTCAAATTAGAGTTTCTCAAATTAGAAACTTTTTATTTTGTATTTATCATCTTGGATGGAAAATTATATAATCCAATTTGTCTTATATAGAAGAAGGGTATTGAGACCCAAGAATGCCATGAGTCCAGCAATCACACTTTTATGATATTATAAATCTCCCCCTTCCACATGTCTTGAATATTGTTCATAGCAGCAGAAATCATTTTAAAGGGGCATGTTACTATTTTTAATACCCACAGGTGTTTCATTCTTAAACTTCTTTCTTGTCCACATGAATTGCTACTCTTACCCAGTACTGAAATAAATGCATATTAATTTTTAGGGTTGTTTATTTTATTTCTGCAGGTACATATTAATTTTGGAGTCCAGTTAAACCTGTCTAGACCTTAAATACCAGCAGAGCTCTTAAACACATTTATTTTTTATTGTTTTTGTTACATTCTTTATTATCAGAATTAATGAATGTAGTTTTTATAAAGCTTATTACTTACTTACCCTGAAGACTGGATTTGAGCGTGCTGTTCTGGTCTGCTGAGTAAATGGAGATTTAATTACAGATATTTAATTGCTTATAATGAACTTCACGGACTGGAACTAAATGAGCCCTTCTTACCCATTTTCCATATTTACATGCACTGTACAAACTCATCCTGGTCTAGCTTCCATTCTGTGCAGCTTTCACTACCAACTTATGAATCATCATCTCCTGGGGTTGTGATGTCAAACGTATGTATGTTGGACAGTCATACAGGGACAGTCCCTGGTTTTTAAAAGTATATAAAGGAAAAAATATTTTATTTGAAAGCAGAAATCAGGGTTAACCTTAAGAGAAATGAATTCATGAGCTAAAGAAGAAGATAACCTTCATTTTGGAGAAAGCATAATTGGAATTTTGAAATCAGAAACCTCACTCAAAGATTCAAGTGAAATGTGGAGTAAAATGAAACTCTAATATCTAACCATATTTATTTTCAAAAAAGTCAAATACAAAATGGGATATAATGGAATAGAGGGATTTTGGTGGTAGCAGGACATAGTATTAATATTAAACTGTAACAGTGATTGATTAAAGTTCAGTTACCGTTCCCCTTCACATTACTATTTTTTGGTGAAATGTTATGGAGAAAACTATATTTACTAAGATTTAATGGACTGAATTTTAGTAAAAAAATTATTTTACACTAGAAACACATTTATCCCGAAGTATAAAACAAACTTAAAATATGTATGTGATCCTGAAGGCTGATGAGTGCTTTAATCTGAACAATTTTATGATTAAATTTTCACTTCAAATTAAAACAGGTATTCATATTTGGACTTAGAATCTGGATACCGTTTATATTGGCTTGAAAGCAGGGAGTTAAAAAAAAACTAGTTTCAGCAAAACTGTCTCAATCAATATGACTCCCACTATGGTGCCAAATATACTGTAAATTCACAAATAGTTTTTTTTTTACTTTAAGTGTTCTTTGAATGTTATGTAACATCGTGGTCCCTTTTCTCTGTCTTGTGCATGTTTCCTTTATTTTCCTTTATTAGTAAGTCCATCTCCTTCTCTCAAACCTCACCCCTGGGATGTCCAAGAATCCCTCAGGGTGCTGGCTCAGGTCTTAGAGAGGGTCACCCTCACCTTGGTGCTGGATCCAACTTCAGCTAGGCCAGGGAACCTAGGAGGCCGATGAACTTCACAATCGTCTCTAGAGATAGTTGCTTCAGAAGGAGCTGCAGAAGATCTCAGGTCAAACTCATGGAGTTGTCCATTATCACCACTAAGACCACTTTTAACACTGTCTCCTGTTAGACCGGAAGTGCTGACCCAGGGGCTGAACTTTCTGGTCCAGTGGTTGCCACTGAGGCTGGTGTAAATTCCTTCTCTTGCGACAGTGCTTCAAGAATGTGATACTGGCCTCGGGCAATGGAGTAGCTCTTTTTATTTGATAACACAACGATATTCTCGCTGGCTGCCTTGGGTGTTGGAACATGTTCTCAGGGCTAGTAGTTTATAAATGTGGGGTATCCATTCCACTTTGGTCCTCCTCACCCTCACACTGCATGAACAGTCAGCCTTTATTCCCGTCTCTCATGGGGATTTTATTTCAGGGCTCTCATTACCCTTCCCTGTCACTTGCCGTTTGTAAGGATTATCTCATTTCACCTTGTTAGGTTTCAGTATAAATCTTTTGAATCTTTATAGAGATATATCAACCTTCTGCCCAACAACCTTCAAGATCTCCATCCAACATGTACAAAATATCAGTTCTGCCTCCCTGGATTAGCCTCTACAAATATTTTCATTGAAGCAATTGTTTTCATAGAAAATACTGTATTTCATGAGCTTTCCATTTATGAAATTACAGTGTTTTAGGTTTTGGATAATGATCAAGACTCAATTTAAAATTATCTGAAAGAATAGTAATTTAGTAGAAATTATCTTCATTTGAAAAAGTGTGATACCCTTTTAAAAATTCTTAGTTTGTCTCATTGAAGAAAATTGTACAATATATTCTGGAAAAATATGAAACCTAAATACTCATGAAACTGTACTTTATCACATTTCATGCAATAGCTTTATTATTTTACTTTTTTTCTCATTTGCTATGAGGATGACAAAATGAATATAAACAGTACTCACAAAATTTGACATGTTCACTTTTTTGACCTTCAAAAAAATCAGATAATACATGATAAATTTTAAAAACTAGCTCTGCATTACATGTGGTCTATTGGACACAAACCAAAATCAGTTGATGCTTTTGACAGAAAGGAACTGCAGACATAAGCGTACGGTAGGAGGTTCTCTGAGTGTCGTGGGCTGGAGGGGATGGGTTAGGAGTAGGTGACTTCAGAGTGACCATGGGTGAAGATGTGAACACTTTCCTTCCCGTATGACCCAAAAAGATAGATGGAAGGCTGTTTGAATGTAGTCTAGCTTTGGATGATTTAAGATATATGATATCTTAAATGTCATATATCTTAAACAAAAATATTGAACAATATTTTCAGAGAGTAGGGAACAGAAAAACATCTCCAGTTTAGTCTTTGACTCACCCTCAACGAGTTTCATGGCCATGACTATGAGATATTATGGCAGTCGAGGGTTTGGGACATCTCAATACCATGGGGTTAAAGTCAGCTGTCAGCAGGTATAAGCAAAGTCAGTATTCAAAACAGCACTTTTCATTAAACTAAGACAAATTAAAAATATGCATGCTTTCTTTCCCTTGAATAACACATTTGTAAAGAATTATTGGCAGACCCTTTGAGGGAAGGGAACATCAAGCATTGCGTTATCTCAGGGATTTGGGGAAAGATTAGTTCAGTCAGGTTGTTGGAGGTGTCAGCAGGGGAAGGAGGCTGACTTTCACTATCTCTGGTTCTTCTTGATGGATATGTCATCATGGACTCGGAGTGATTAATTGGAGTGATTTTCACCTCATATTTCTTTGACTCCTTGCACTTGGGCACAATTTTACTGATTACTCTTGGCTCTGTGACAGCCTAAGATAGTTTAACACTTCAAAGGCACAGCCATTGGAATGGAACCCTGTTATTTTTTAATAGGAAGGGGCCCTAGTCATTGTTTAGAGCTTTACCTTTACTTTAGACCTAAGACACATACAAGTTACTTGTTACAAGGATAGCAGGAACAGCTAACATTTATGGGCATTGTGATAAGCAAATAACATGGACAATTTCATGTAATCCTCACGATGATCCTGTGAGGTCCCCAAAGGATCATCATCCTATAGTCCCCACTTTACAGCAAGAAAACTGAGGCACAGACAGGTTTAGAATCCTGCCCAGAGTCACACAACTCAAAAGAGTAAAAGTGAAATTTGATCTAAGTAATCTGGCTGCAAAGGCAAAAGCTTAAATCTTATATCAATACTATACTGCCTTTTTATTTTATGCAAAATATTACATGGCAAATTAGTGCAACCCAGGTTGTCTGCCTCCCAGTCTTCCGCTATTAATCATTTGATTGAGCAATGGTAATAGCCTCCAGTTTTAAATATATTCATTCATCTATATTATATATACACACACATGCACACATATAATCAGCAGTCCTTACTTCATTGTCTTGCCCCTTTCCTCTATCTTTCTTTCTTTTCCCAGCTTTACTGAGATATAAATAACAAATAAAATGGTATGTATTTAAAGTGTACAACTTGGTGATTTATGTATATATTGAGAGATAAAGTTACCACAATCAGGTTAATTAACACATCCATCACATCACATTGTTATGTTTTGTATGTGTGTGGGATGAGAACACTTAAGATCTACTCTTTTAGCAAATTTCAAATATACAGTACAACATTATTATAGTCACCATGCTGTACATTTTGTATTTTCCTAAAGACCTTTGCCATGAGTTTAATTTACTCACCCTAAAGAATTTTGTACAACTGTTAATGTAAGTAACTGTTTGCAAACTAGGAGCATCTTTTTGTCCTTCCCAACCCCAATTCCCATATGTGAATTCTTTTTCCATTTGTTCCCCTTTCAACAAAAGGCTGTTTCTCTTCTGTATATTCCCTTGTTGATCAATTACTCTCCGTCAGTCCAAACACAAAATCCCACACTCTCCCAAGTACCTCTAGCAATTGATTTTATTTTTTGTCTTACTTATGAATTTATCATACAGAAAAGTGCATACACATAAGCTCCTTGACAGATTAATTACCATACAATGAAGCCACCCTGGTCAAGAAATCAAACATTGCCAACACTCAGAAGCCCTTTGTGGATGCTCCCTCATTACGCGCTCCCACCTCCCAAAAGGTAACCTCTATCCTCAATGCTGTGTTGTTTATTTTTTTTTAATATGTAGTTTTACCAGCTATGTATGCATACATTGAGTTTAATTCGACCAGTGTGATTCTCATTGTCTTCCTCTTCTCTTCATCTCCTTTAAGATGTCCTATGTTCTTCTTCTTGTCACCTTCACATTTCCAGTACAGAAACTCTCTGTTTAATCTTTGCATCATGCATATTTGTTCCACAGTTTAATCAAAGTTTTCCCTCTACCATTGCGGTGTACATTCATCTCTTGTGAATTCTCTGCTTGCCTTTTTCTTTTATTCATTGCTTAATTTTGTCCTTACATCTCATCATTCCCTAACATCATGAAAAGAAAGCAGAAATTCAGAAATGTGTTAGGGAAGGAGAAGTGGCAGGGTATGGCACTTAACTGTTTCTTACCTCCAGAGATAAGCACTTGAGTGTGGATTCCACACTTGGTGAGCTCAGATCTCCAAAAGGCTGCATGTCAGCTGCTTGCACTCCTCCACAAAGAGCTGAATCAGTCCTTCCACACCACCCCACCCCATGAAAAATCCTAATGGAAAACGGAAGACGTAACACATAGAACAAAACCTGGGATCTCTTTGTGCTTATTAGAAAAGGCCTATGATCTTCCCCAGCCAAAAACATTTCAACATTGTTTCATTTAAAGAAAATGACTATGCAGCTATCCCAAATCATGTTTTGAAGACCATTTTATGATCTGGGGGAAGTGCTCAAATTTCAAATTTTTTACAGTCAGTAAAAGAGCAGGACCCCAGACTCTATACAGAGCATAATCCCAATTTGGTGAAATAAATGCAAGGGGAAGAAATGTGGAGGAAAATATTACAAAATATTACTGTATTTATCTCTGGGTGGTGGTGGGATTCTGAATTATTTTTTACTTTGTTCTTTACATTTTTCTGGATGTACAGGCTTTTCTATAAGGAGCATGTTACTTTGAAACCTGAAAAAAAAATGTTATGTTAAAAAAAAAAAAAGGAAAGAAAATTAATGACCTCATCAGGTAGTTTTCTGCGTATTCTCTGACAAAAAGAAACAAACGAAAGCAAATCCGGGGAGAGTTATACAAGCCTCAGTGTTTGTCTGAGTCAGAGCCCTGCTCTACAGTCATCATGGACCATCGCCCCCCAGCAAGACAAAAGAGTGCCGCCCCGGAGAACGAAGTCCCAGAGCTGTCTGGGGTCTTGACCTGGAGGAGATTTTGTTTTGATTGCAGACATTTAGGCTGGCACTACTTTGCCCTTTCTGTTCCCATTCCTCAGGTGCCTTGATCTGGGCACTTTGGGGTCGTACTCAGCACCCGGACTTCTCACCTTACGTACCCCTAAGTGTTTCAGTAGGACCTGGGATCCGCGTTCCCCTGGTGAGTGAGGAGGCCGGGAGAAGCAAAGCGCTGCCTAATACTGCGGTCCTCGCCACCCCACACCTGCGTTCTCATGCCTGTGGGGGACACGTGGGACACCAGGGCATAGGGCGTGGCTGATTAAGGACACCCACTCTGTGGGTTCCTTTCTTCCTGCTCTGAGCTCGCCCCCCGCCCCGTACCCCCAATCGTTGGAGACTGCAAAACGATGGGCAGCGCCAGGAAGCAGCTAGAAATGTTGGGTCTCCGTGAAAGTGAGAGTTTGGGTTGCAAAGTTAATTGCAGTTTTCATCAGGATAAAGATATCCAGATGTGAGAAAGAATTAAGTCCTTGACCATGCCATGGAACAGATGACTGAGCTAAAAGAAACATTTATTCTATGAAGGAAGAAAATGAATACACCTGCATTACTTTCTGTCTATTCTCATGTTTCTCAAATTAAATTAAACCATCAAACAGGTTATACTCGCTAAGGGAACAAATGCAATACTTTACTCAAGAGTGTTTGATGTAAATTTCTTGATGAAGGAAGGATAAAAATACATTTACATGATATTTATGGATGTTGTAAGCATTGCAAGGGCTTACACAAAACTTCTTATTTCCAAACCTATCATATAAATGTGCTGAATCCATTCGGTACATTTTATCCATAGAACATTTGTGAGAAGTTATGAGAACAAGTTTCAGGTGAGGCTTGTATCTCATTACTTTAAAGTAGTACTTTATAAGATTTTTGACTGAATCGGAGAATTCTGGAGTTGGATCTCAAGGTTGAGATCATGTAGTTAATTTTTTATATGAAAAAAAGAAACACCGAGGTCCAGAAATAAATATATATACATACCCATTACATATATATGACTTGAAACCTAAATTGAAGTTAATGGAGTTTTCTTCACATTTTAAAATATCCTACAAGTTCAATGCTCTGTTATATCAATATTAATATTTGTCAGTTAACTAGTTGGTAGATTTTTAACCATGGCAAAAAAATAATATTAAGCAAGAGAAGTAAAAGGGGCTAAAAGAAAAAATATCTATCATGAAAGTGGAAACCATGGCTTGGCATATGAAGGAAATAATATGTTTTTATTGCTACTAGTTACACAGCATAATTTTTAGCAGTGTTCTCATCCCAGATGACAGAAATCACCATCACACACTAAATAAAAGCATGGGCTGTGGATTTAGAAAAGACAGAGGGATGATATTTGGGCCAAGTCTACAGTGAAGAGGTTCAAATATCTTATAGAGGATCAGACCAAACTGGTCTTTCAGAATTTGGGACAGTTTACTTTTGGCAAAGTCCAGTTTCCTGTTCACAAGAGCAATGGCTTCAGATTATTTTTTGAACATCAAACAGGCTTTTTTTTAGGACCTCATTTTGATGAGTTCTGATGGGTAATCAGAAATACATGGATTAACTCTGCTTTCAAATAAACATGGGTTTAGCAATTAAAGAGAAGAAAGCTTGGCCCAGTGTGCTCTGAGTCATGCCAAACTCTAAACATGGGACTCGGCAGTTCAGGGTATGGGATGAGAACATGTGGTTGAATTAGGCCTCCTCCAGTATTATCTTAATAACCTACAGGTCACCCGATTTTGCTCAGGTCTATCCTGGAGGATGAGCAAACTCTTGGTGCCAGAATATTAGGGACTGTCCATCAATAGCCAGCCACACTTGTGTGGCAGAGATTCGGGTGACTGATCCTGTGCCACCAATTCTTTGGGTTTAGATGTGTTCCCACAAACCTCATTAGCTTTCCCTTCACATGACAGTACAGCGTGGTGGGTGAGGGCATGGTTTCTGGAACCAGATTCCAATCCCAGATCATCCACTTCCTACTTATGTGGCCTTGAGCATTTTATTTAACCTCTCTGTTTGCTTACCTATTAAATGGGAACAATAATACTGCCTGTTTTATAGGGTTGCTGTAATGATTTTATGAGGTAATAAACAAGTGCCCAGTAGATGTAAGCCGTTATTGGTACCTATTTAAATTCTGAGAATTTGACTAAAATTTTTCAAAAATTTTGTCTCAGGCTCTTAAGAACAGACATGGATGGACCTAGAGATTATCATACTAAGTGAAGTAAGCCAGACAGAGAAAGACAAATATCATGTGATATCACTTATATGTGGAATCTAAAAAAAAATGATACAAATGAACTTATGTACAAAACAGAAATAAACCCACAGACATAGAAAACAAAAACTTATGGTTACGAAAGGGGAAAGTTTGGGGGGAGGGATAAATTAGGAGTTTGGGATTAACATACACACACTACTATATATAAAATAGATAACCAACAAGGACCTACTGTATAACATAGTGAACTATATTCAATATTTTGTAATATCCTATAAGAGAAAAGTATCTGAAAAACTATATATATATATGTATATATATATATTTTTTTATATATATATAGAACTGAATCACTTTGTTGTACACCTGAAACTGACACAACATTGTACATCAACTATACCTCAACCAAAAAATAAAATAAAAAGACTAGACAGCACCGTTAACTCTAATGATGTGATACTTCCAGAGAGAGCTGGACTAGAAAAGCGTTAGCACTTTGAAAGGTCACATTTGATAAGAGACAGATATGGGAATGCTGCTATTCTCAGCACTCCTGGGTAGGGATTTACATTCTTCAGGAAGAAATCAAATTAACTAGGTTTTACACTGTCAGCAAAAATATGGATAATGAGTTTAATAGGAGGAAAATATGGATTTTTCTTAAAGGCTGGTCTACATTAATAAAGTAGATGCTTGATATGCATTTAGATAAACATTTCCCAAAGTTTGTCCTATGGAACACCAATACTATAAGATGCACCTTGCAAAAAGGGTTCTATGGTCCAGTACATTTGGGAAATGATGATTTGCACTATGCCACTATTATCCCACCTTAAAAATTCATAAGGTACCTTAGCTTATGAAAGTCTCTGGTTAGTTCTGCTGTAAAGAAACCTATTTAACTTTAATCCAACATTTCCCAAAGTTATCTGACTGCAGATCCCAGGGGAATTTTCCATGGATCACACTTTGAAACATGCTAATATATATATCATCTAAGGAAACAATCATGGTTTCATTGTGCAAACTCAGGTGTACTGGAAGATTGGATTTCTTCAAAATCTTGCATATTGCTACCTCAACTGTAGGCTTTAAATTATTTAGTAGAGTGAACCTGCTTTATTCCACCAGAAATCTGTGACTTAATCTGTCTTTCTTCATCTGAAGTTACAGAGAAACTGAAATTTCTGCAGGTAACTTCCCAATAGCTGCATTTCAGTACTTTTAGGTTCACTTAGATAAACATTCTTTCTCCACTGTGTTTCCTTAGCCTTTGAATTAATTGGGAGCAAGGAGTGGCACATTCAGACTTGTATGGACTGGACAGAGAGCTAGTGGGTGGAGATCCACTGGAATTATGAAACCAAGGCCATGATTTGAATAACAAAGTGCCAGACCCTCAGTTACTGGGAAGAAAGGCTCTCCCTCCATTTACCAACTGAGCAGATGGGATTCATCCCTGGATGAGACACTTTGAGGACCCCAGAGATGAGGGACAATCGCATCTATCACATGGCAGAGATGCTCAGATTTTTTTTTCCCAGGCCCTACAATCAGTGCCAGAGTCCTTGGGACAGGAAACAGCAATGAAGACCAAGTCAAATTCCAAGCCTCTCAGAATATCGGAATAAAGTGCCCTGTTTTTAGTCCTAGTCTGTGGATTAACAGCTGGGTGTGGCATTGGTGGAGCACAGACACAGACCTTCTTCTTCACTCTGTTTAGAGCTGGGGCTGTGGGATGGGAGAGGGAAACACCAGGCTATTCACAGTGGAAGAGCAGCGCTTTACAGATGCTCATGTCTTCTCCAAGCTGTGGCGATAACAAGGGCAATGGTGTCTGGGGTCTCTAGGAAGTTCTTGTACTCAGTCCACAAGGAGGTTGTATGGGGGATAGTGACCCGGCATCAGGACCCCCGTGAGGAGGAACAGTACTTGAAATACCCTTGAGGCTTTTTATTCTTGCTGCAGCACTGCTGACATTCTACCTTCTACCCTACTTACATGTGAGTTTGTTTTCCCCACCAACTGCACGTGCCTTAAGATCAGACCTGGATTCTTCATGTAATGCCTGCTTCTCTGCACACAGTGCCCTTCACAGAAGCAAGTACTCAAGCAGAGACATATAGATTAAGTCCATATCTCAGATCTTTCTTTAGCTTATCCTGGATGAGGCAGCACAGCCTCAGAGAGTAAGACTGGCACCAATACAACAGTAGACCCTTGCAAAGGAGCAAGAGAAAGGTGTGGCACTGAGTGAAATGTGGCAGGTGGATTCACACGTGGCAGGAACGGGGTGCCAGTCATGCTTGGCAGAAGGTGAGACCAGCTGCAGGAGGAAGGATGTGCAGGGGTCCTAAATCAAAGCCTCATCATGAAATAATTCACCTTGCTTTTGTTTTGGGGTAATCTCTTATTCCAGAGATTAATGGGAACAAAGTGAACTTCAAAGTTCCACGTGTGTGTGAAGGCCTGCTCTACTACATATGAACTATGTTCAAGGCACTGCAGTGGATTCTGGGGCTCAGGCACAGTTCTTGCCCCTGAGGATCTCAGAGTTCAGGAGAGGGAAGCAAGACAAGTAAATGGTGGAGGCACGTAAGAAGGAGAGGGCAGATCTGCTAGAGTGTACAAGGTAGAACAAGCCCTATGAAACTCAGCTTTTGCTGATATTAGAAAATTAGTGGCTAATCTAAATGATTACTAGGTAGAAAGGGCATGGTAGCTAGAAGGGACCTCATGAATGAAGAAAAGGAGGTGAACTACAACCATGGGTGTTTGGTGGGGATGACAAATAGTTGAGAGGACCCAGAGCATGAGTGGAGGCGTTGGCATAAGACTGTAAAAGTAAAACAGAGGCAGGTTCCTGGAGGTCCTTGTCTACCTCCCTCAGGGAGGAGTGGAAGCATCTGACCACCTTTCACCTGGATCTGCAATGATTCATACGTGAATTTTTAAAAGACCACAGAGCTACAGAACATATAGAGGGCTAAGACTGCAAGACTAGAACAAAGAGATAGAAAAATCTGATAATAACTGCTATAAGAGAGAAGGGGGTCATAAAAGGATAGCAAGAGGGAAAGCAAGGAGAACCAACATAGAAACATGAAGACGAAAACATCAGAATGTACCTTCCTTTTGGTGTCTTGGCTCCAGAGTCTCTCTGATCAAATGCCATCTCTTCCAGGAGGACACCCTTTCCTTGACCACCCTTTCTAAGACAGTATCCTCTACCTTGGCCCAGTCACCTTCTGTCCCTTATCTTACTGCATTTTCTTCACAGACCTCATCACTCCCTGGGGTAACATTTGTATCTTGTTTATTGCCCATGAGGGAGGGACTTTGCCTTTGTCTCTGTATTCTCAGCAAAGAGAATTGTGCCTGGTAAGGATAGATACATAATAAATACGTTGTGTAAGAATGAATCGAGGACAATGGGGTCATTCATTGAGATTCCCACTAGTAGAGGAGTAAGTTTTTAGGAGGAAATGAAAAGCTTAATGCTTGACATACTGAGTTTGAGAGGAATCATCAAATACGTATTTGTAGGAACAATGGAAGTGAGACCTCCCTCCATGAGCTATGGAGTGGGGAGAGGGCCATCATAACAACAACAACCACAGCTAATGTTTATTGAGCGCTTGCTATGTGCCAGAAACTATTGTAAGCACATTGCTTATGCTAATTCACTTAATCTTCACAATAGCCCTCAGAAGGAGGTACCATTATTATTCCCACTTTATAGCTGAAAAAATAGAGGCTTAGAATGATTTCTGAAACTCCTCCAAGGTCACACAACTGAGAAGTGATATAATTGGATCTCTTAAGAACACAATTATTTAAAAGTTGGACAGCAGACTGGGAACTGGTGAAGAATACTGGAAGAAGGAGGCCAGAGACATTAGTGGACAAGAGAGTTTAAGAAGGAAAAAGATGACATTATTAAATGCTGCAAGATGACAAAGGAAAAGAGTTCTTTAGTTTGGAAGTTTCATTTACATTTTTCAGAGCTTTTTCAGTGATATTTTCATCTGAACACACCAGGTGTCAGTGGTTTGAAGAGTGACTGGGAGGTGAGTAAGTTGGTCTCTCAGATTCTTCTGAGGAGCTTGGCTGTAAAGGGCTGGAGAGAGATGAGGAAATAACCAGAAGTAGACACAAAGTAGGAAGAGAATTTAAAAATAGATAATATAGATATTATGGGCTGCGGGGGGAAGAAAACAGAGATGGAAAGAATGAAATTACAGGAGAGAAAACAAAGTGCTGGTTTTGAAAAATGTGAAAAGAGATGGGACAGAGAACACAGGTGTCAGAGAGATGACAATCAGGGGCTTGGAAAGTGTGGTTCAAGGCATGGCAGAGGAAGCTGACCAGGACCATGTAAAAGGACTGCAGGTTTCTGGACTTTCAAATAAATTTAGATGATACATTTCTCATGGACTCCGTCTATACGTGTGTGTGTTTGTGAGTACACGTGTGTGCTTACACAATAATACTTAGCATTCTGTGAGTGGAAACTAAAAGGTCACTAATGAGATTGAGCCAAAGTGGAAGGCAGAGTGGCAAGAGGATCCTGAGGGTTCTGGCTGAAGTGATGGCAATGGGGCCTTTGAGAGTAGAGAAGGAAACAGCCATGGGGAGGGTTACGGTCAATGAAAAAAGAGAGGAGGAGGCTTTGAAGATCTGAGATTGGAGAGCAGTTGCATTGGAATCGAGGGGGTGAGATTGCTGGGGCCCAGGACTGTATTCAGGGACCACTAGATGGAGCAACCCTAGGTGATGATGGGGCCCGGGAGGGGTTCATAAGGGTGGGTGGCTGGGGTGGAGTGCAGGTGAAGGTTGTTGGTTTCAGGAAGTGAGAAGCTCTGCGGGTGGGTGATGGACGTGTCACTCACAAGATGGTGGATGCTGTCCAGTGATGGCAGGACTTGGGGTGGAGAAGTGGACAGTATATTCCAGGAATGGGTCTCAGGGGTGTGTGGGCTTAGGAGGTGTGTAGACGACATAACAGCGGCAAGATGAGAGGAATGGCTGGGTGACACAAGCTGAAAGGCAGAGAGGTCATTCTACGAAGGAAAAAGGTTAACGTCCTGAAGGTGGTAAACGGAGGAATAAGCAAATTCTGGAAGCCATTTCCCCATCCTAGCTATTGCTTCAAACCAACTTAGGTACCTCTTGATTCTGTTCGTTTTAGGACACTCTAGATATACCTAAAAGAACCAGCCTTATGCTGCTGCTCCACCCCCTCCCCCCATCCACCTTCCGCCATATTCCAACCCCACCCCCATCTCCCCACCAGGGGTCACTTTCTTTGAGAAAGATAATGAATGCAGGTTTTCCAGTACAAGTGTCTCCAAAGAAGGCTAATATTTTAAGCTATCGTTGACTATGAACTGAGGTCTGATCACCTGTCCACTCAGCTAGGCAAGAACCTGAGAGACGAGAAATTGAATGAGATTTGCCAGAGAGTCTCCAGCAAAGAAAAGTTAGGTGCAGAGCACCTTCCTCTGGCTTGTGCCGGTGATCCAACCTGTAAATAGGAATTCTGACCCTGCAGCATGCATGGGCTACGTGAACGCCCGTGGGAAACTCAGGGGCACTGGACAAGCAGGTGACAAGTGGTGCTGCCCTGAGCCTGAGATGGATGCTCAGGGCCCTAATGGCAGGGCTGTGCAGAGACCTGGTTCCCTTATGAATATAATCCTCATGCTGTTTTTTATCCTTTCTCACTCTTTTAACTTGTTAAAAATAGGAACAGAATTATCTTTGCAGATGAGGCAGCACAGATAAGGAGGGACTGGGAAGGTTTTGTTAAGTCCCTATTTCTGTGTGTCTTGTTTGATGGGAGACAGGGCTCTAGGCTAGTCTTGGTTCTCCACCTACGGCTTTCTCTGAGCAGAGATTCCCGACCCTGTGACTGGGCACTTCAGCAATGTTTGCAGTGAGCCCAGAGAGGCAGTGTGCCAGCCTGGCAATCCAGTGGGCTCCAGCAAACAAACTATTCTCCTCCATCGGTAAACTGCTGTCTTGTCCTCCATCCCTGCTCCCAGACAGAAATGGGGAGAGTCAAACCCCAGTGCCAGTGTTTGCAAAGGTGCTATGCAGAGCTGTAGCTGGATTGTAATGGAGGAATGAAACACACAGAGGTACTGAAGCACAAGTGCTCCTGGGAAAGAGTCCACCCAGAGACAGCAGAGAAAACGGCTCTCTAAATGTGCCTTCATTATCCCAGGTATTTTAGTGGGTTATCTCAAAACAGGTGGCAAAGCAAATACATAACTTCTGAGTGCCTGATTTTATTGGGTGACAAAACATGCTGGGTAGTGAAAAGTGCCTTGGGTGGTTTGAACACTGTAGACACATACCACAGATAGTTTGGTCCTAGTTTTTTCCCAGATGTACAGACTGATTGTTCACAGGGGGAGGAACTATGGATACCCAATAGTTGAGCACTGCCTGCCTTTTCAACTCTTGGAGACCTAGCCATTGATTTTGATTGGGGTCTCCCTCATCATCTTGATGAACCGTGAACTAGTTCAGCAGTCAGCCCTTCATATTTTAAAGAGAACTCTCTCTCCAACAGGTGGGTCCACATATTCACAGTTCTCTCTGTTGCAGACAAAACAGGTCCGATTTCAAGTCTCAAGCCAGAAAAGGCCATTGTTATTGCTCTTACTGCAGGGGAATGGGGAAAGGAAAGGAAAAGCTAGGTAGAGGAAGGAGCTGGCTGGCCGCAATCTCTTCTTTAAGGCTTCTCTTTAGTCCTGCTAAATTCGCTTGATGTTTGTTCATTCTGAAGGTTTCATATTTTGTTCATATATGCATTTAGTCACAACGAAGGCATTTTTCTCTTTCATATAATGTGGAACATTAAAAAAAAATAAGAGTCTGGTGATGCACTGGGGAGGTTTGCTTTTCCTAGTGTGTGGTTCTTGGCCCAGAGTGTATAATGGTTGGAAAAAAATCAACACAAGGCTGCTCTGTACAATATTATGTCTCTGGAAGAGAGTGGTTTGGAGGGTTTTATGGAGCACGGATCCTAAAGGTAAAAGCCTTTAACGAGTCGCAACTTAGAGACTGATGAAACCTTACATTCAAACCTTAGATAAATAAACTAAAAAATTTCCAAAGGAGAGCAAGTCACCAAGTGTTCATGTTTGATTTAGATATTGCATTTAACTATTTTCCAAGTTTGATATATTCCCCTTTTTGGCAAGAAATTAATAAAACAAACATACATACATGTTGGTAATGCATGTCTCTTATTGATGTAATATCTTACTATTAGGATTTTACTATGTCCCTTCTAAAACGACTTGTCACTCTTCAGTTTTCCCCAGGAGCATTGGGGAAAGACCATCAAGTACAGTTTGCTAAAGACTCTTTGAGCAACCCTCTCCATTAAACTTCTCTGCCTTTTATATTTACTGGTCTTCACTGACCCCGTATCTTGGGTTTCTTTCCCCTTAATGACATCACTTATATTCAGAGAATTCCGTAAAGCCCATCACTAGTCTGAGGTAAGGAAGGCTTAGCATGCACTTACGATTTTACATATACCTCATGTTTTAATAAAGGACTGAGGCAGAAGTAACAGATTCTAGGGATGTTGCTGGCCCTCTGTAAGGGATCTTAGTGCAAGGGCGGGGATGTGGTGAAGAGGCTGCAGCACTTGATTCTGAGGCTAAATTGGCAGAGTGCATGATTACGCCTGGCTTCCTTAAGTGCTGTCTCTGCAAAGACAGGGATTTATTGTAAGGAACTTAGGAGTCATCCCTGACTCCTCACTTTGTCCTCATCCCCTAACATCCATTCATTTCCAAATACTGATTCGTCTAAAATATTCCTTGAGCCCAGGCCCTTTCATCCCCCCGCTTTGCCACGCTGAACTGCTTCTAAGCTGGATTGGCTGCCTTTGGTTGCCTGCCCTTTCCAGTCCATTCTCTGCTCTGTCACAATGAAATCTAAGTCTGATCACATACCCTTCCTGAGGAAACACGTCCGTGGACCTCCCATTGCCTACTGAATGAAGAACAAAATCCTTACAGGGCCCATCAGGCCCCAAACGATCTGCACTGCACCCACCTATAGCCTCATCTTTAATTAGAAAAAAAAGTAGGGCCTCCCTGGTGGCGCAGTGGTTGGGGGTCCGCCTGCCGATGCAGGGGGTGCGGGTTCGTGCCCCGGTCTGGGAGGATCCCATGTGCCGCGGAGCGGCTGGGCCCGTGAGCCATGGCCGCTGGGCCTGCGCATCCGGAGCCTGTGCTCCGCAACGGGGGAGGCCGCAACAGTGAGAGGCCCGCATACCGCAAAAAAAAAAAAAAAAAAAAAAAAGAAAAAAAAGTAAACCTAATGAGAGAGAGAGAGATGTTTGGCTAACAACAAACGTGATATTTGCTTGACGCACAGTGCAGTCAAAGAAACAAATAGATGCAAACACAAGTAGACATTTTAGCATAAACCCATGTAGTTCCAGGAACAAGGCTAAATTTTTTTCCCTCCCAATCTGCCTTCTCCCTTCCTTTTACTTTCAGCTCCACCCTACAATCTCAGTTTGGGGTTCTTTCAGGGTCCATGTAAGGTCAGCAAACTGTCTGCACCATGAATGGCCAATAGAAATACAATGTGAACCACATATGTCACCTTACATTTTCTAGGAGGCATATTTTAAAAAGTAAAAAGAAAGAAGTGAAATGAACACATTTCATTTAAATGTAATCATTTCAACATGTAATCAATATAAAAATGATTGAGATATTTTACATTGATTTTTTTTCATTCTAAGTCTTTAAACATCAGTGTGTGTTTTACACTTAGAGCTCATCTCAGCTTGTACCAATCTCATCTCAAATGCTCAATCAATAGTCACATGTCTCATGCCCACGCTATTGGGCAGAGCATGCCTAAGTCATTTATAGAGCATTGCAGGTTGGCCTGACATAAATTCCCATTCTTCACTTCTGTTTTTAAATATTCTGTGTTTTACATTCTGGGTATCCTTATAAGTTAAGACTATACCTCTGAGATTCAGGAATTAGGGTTTTTCCCCTAGAGGGCTCTGGAGCAGTATTCTTCCTTCTCTCCAACAAAATGGCCCCCAGATTCATTGTCCATCAGTCATTTATTTTGACAAGTCAGAGATTCCTAATATAGGGTCTGAAGTAATCACCCTAATTTTAGTTGCCCTCTGAACATCTGCATTCCAAAGTATCCAAGCATTGATGCTCATCCAGTGAGTGACTTAACAATGACTTGTCTACAAAAGGTATTCATGGTTCCTTATAAGAATCCTAAAATATGGAACTAGAAGGGATCATGATTATTATCTAATCCAATGCTGAGTTGTTAGGCAGCTTGATAAGGGAAATACAACCTAACAGTAGTAAGCACACATCTAGAACTTAGATTCCTGGACTCCTGGACCAGTGTGTATCCTGTCCATTACTTAGCATGAATATTGATGATTCACAGTCAGGACTCTGAGACCCAATGAACAGTGTTCCCATCAAGTGCCGTACTCCTTGACTTCCTCTCAGCACGTGATCAGTGAATGCAAATGTCATCTGGGTTAAATAGAAAGGCTGTGGGTAACACAGTATTAAGCCAACTATGCCCAAAGCAGCATGTCTTTTGGTATAGCTGAGTCAGGTATGTAGCCAGTCGTAAACCAAAATGAGACCTACAGATTGTTGCTTTTCTTGAGATAAAAATGCTCTTTTCTCACGCACTCTACTACAGTCTCTTTCTCCCACTTAGTTATGAGTGAAGAATCTCTATATACAATGACAGGATTCCTTTTGGTGAGACTAGCTGCTGCTCAACCCATGAACCACCGCCAATATCCTGGTCGGAGAGCGAGAACCACTCAGCTACTTACATTCAATTTTTGCTTTTGTTCCAAGCTGCTTTTCTCTGTTTGAAAAGCACCAGTCCCCTTATTTGTTCCACTTTGTAGTAATGTGTGAAAAGTGCCATCATTACTGGCAATAGCTTCCCGGGAGCTTTTCTTATCCTGGTTCAGCAGTTGCATGTTAACTAATCTGAAAATTATTTCCATGTTAAGTTCTCTTTTATGTTAAAAATAATAAACAATGTAGCCTGCCTAGGAATTATTTACTTATTTTTAAGCAGGCTTAGTGGACACAGGATCTTGAAAAGATGTGAAAAGTGCTCAGTCTATGCCTGACTTATTCTAAATCATGAAGTGTGGAGAGCGCACTTAAAGAACTCAGACCTGAGCTGTGAGTTAGACGTGTATCTCCCATACAACATAATTGTGGGGTCTGAAAGGCGCGGGTTGCCTCTGTGGAAATACCATGGAGAATCACGTGGGAGGTTTCTATAGCAGTGCTCTTTCCTGCAGCATGCCAGCGAGGCAAATGGCAAAGGAGGCCTGGGACATTAAACCATGAAAAGTCATTAGCACTGTCCTCTAGGCCAGATGATTTTCAAAGATTGCAATGAAGATTTCTCCCAAAGAAGATTGTCTGGTGATTGACTATTTGGCCACTTGAATAATTGCAAACTCATTTCCTTATGAGCATGGTTTCCTTTGGGTTGGCTCACTTGGAATCCTAGGATGTCAGGATCTTACCATCGCTGATGGTAAGAGACGAACGTGAGGTTTTATGACTTGAAAAGGGTCACTCAGCTGGGACTAAAACCCAAATCTATTCCTAATAGTTCCTCAAAACCAGAGGACCTGGTGTGTTGCAGTTTGTTTTATTAACTCATTAAGAGAGCTGCCTCCTGATGGAAATGTCAAAAGAGAATATACCAAATTCTTCTCTCTGGAAAACTATCTAAATACATAGTAGGCATTACTTCTAATATCTACAGTCTCCATTGAATGTAACAGAATACACACTTAGTATTTATATTAATTCTGGTTTTAAGCCTTCCCATCTTAGAACATAGGTAAGCCATTGGAACCAATGATGAGAAAACAGGTTAGTCCCCGTCCAGCCACTCCAACCCAGGGATAAACTAGATTTGAATAACAGTGACAGGGTAGAATTTCCTTACTCACCTCCTGTCTAAAAGAATGTGTGGGGACTTCAGCCTCTTTAAATTCCTCCCAGTTAGCTTAAGAAATCCCTTGAGCTTATTTCCCTATGTGATCATGTAAACAATACTGCTGGCCAATAGGTGGAGTCTTCCATTTTCTCCGGTATACACTTAAGGATGCTGTTCTGGTACCTCATAGAGAGGTAGCCCTTGCTTTCTCCCATCTGTCTGTTAGAGTAATGTTGAGCTCTCTGAACCCCATCTGATCCTCCTTGATGCATTATGTCCTGTGGGACTCCTAATCAACTCCAGACGTAAACCAGACAGACTAGTCAGGCTTCTGTGCCCTCTCCTGCTTTGCATCTTGTGTTGGGTTCCCTAAGTCCTGGTTCGGCATCCTGCTGAAGTGAAGAAAAATTCTCTATCCTAACTCGTCATACACTATTCCACGGTCACAAGGCTGGGCTGCCTCATGCTGTCAACGTCATACAGTGAGCTTAAGGAAATTGCATATTCGCTCCTGCTGCTGTCCTCTGCCTTTCAGAGGCTTCATCGTGTGGGACTGTGGCACAAAGCTGAAGTGGAGGAAAGAGCTAGAGGGCAGTATATATCCCAGTTGTGCTCACACCGTTGCCCTTGGTCCATACTTGGGTGAATCACATTTTTCTGTCCTTAGGATATGTTATTTCACATGGGGCTCTTCGTTTCCCCAGGCAGACATTGTCTTTGAGGCCCCATGCACGATGCTCAGACAGATGTGGATTTATACGATGCACGTGGCTCAAGTCCCTAAGATGAGGATGTTTCCTTCTAGAACAACAGAAGAATGCATTTAATGTAAACGAGTTTCTGATTTCTACCAGAGTTCAAGACACAGAGAGACTTTTTGTCCTGTAGTTAATTTCTTTCGGTTCACAGTTATCCACAAAACTTGTAGTCAATAAGGTACTGTTCGTTGTACCACGTATGAACCATGGAACATTGTAGTCACTGGTATGCTGGTAAATTATCAGCAGCTACCTCTGGAGAGGACAAAAACCCTGATTTGTAGCATTTGTTGATTTCCATGGTGTAAATACTCCCACCAGTGCCAGTTTTAAGCCACCAAAGTAACATCACTGAAGGTGGAATTGGGAAGAGACATTCAGGACCACACCATTATATAGTATTTTCACCACGTAGAGTCAATAGTTATAAATAACCTCAAGGGCAGAGATATTAATAAAACATAGTAAAATAATTAGGAAGTGGTGAATTTTGAGTATTTGTTACCTTTGCTTTGAATATAATTTATTTAATTGTAAATTTATATAACTTTTCAATAATGGCTGTGTTGAATAAGTGCTCACAAAATTTTTGAAAATTTAACAGTCGGTTCTTACAAGCCAGCACAGCCTGGCTCCAGCCCTCCGCTGGGTGTAATATAATGAGGCGAGTCTAATACTAATCTTCCAGAGCTGTGTGAGCTAGCACTGCAGATTGTCGTGAGGGAAAAATGAATGCATATGAAATAAAAATGTCTAGCATAACGCCTGGCACATTGGGGCTCAATAAATTCTGGGTGAGACCAGAATAGTCTTGGATAGTAGAAGAGGCAGGAATTAGTTTGGTGCACTGAAGCAAGTCAGAGCTTTCATCTTAATAATTCTGAGACTGTGTGCATATTGTGTCCCGCTCAGGGTGGATCAAATCCTGCAGTTAGAGACCGAGAAGGAGAAAGAGAGAGACCAAATGACATCATCTTGCTTATGCTCCTCAAATGGTCCTCATTAAGTTGACTGCACAGACTATAAAGAGGGATTTTAAGAGCCTGGAAAAGTTGAAGGCAGACAGTCCCTTGTTCAGAGGATGAAATGGGGGTAAACCATAACATATGTATCAAATAATATAGTCTTTGTTTTATGTAAAATTTATTTTCTTCCCTCCCCTTCCTGGACATGGAAGAGACCTAACTTGAGGTCAGTTCTCAGTACCCTTGAAAGCTGAAGAAAGGGCAGGACTGATTTGACGGCTTCTCTGGCAGGCACACGGCTGGAGTCCACTGCACAGTGGCAGCCTCGCCAGTTAAATTACGAGGGCTGCTTTGATGAGAGGAGGTTTCGTGCTTTATGAGGCTGATAGCATTCAGCGTTTAAACCATTAAATTTGCATCTGGGAAAGCCTTGGTCAGGAAAAGGTAAAAAGGTCAAATTTTCATAATGGCTTTCAGAGCCAAAATGGTATCTTTCCTGAGGGGCTGGCTGGAAAACATTCAGCTTTTTGTTGTAATAGAGGTCTTGCTTAATTGAAAACCAGTGAGATAAAGAGATCTTTTAACAGGATGCTGGATACTTAATACTTAAACTCATTGACAGATATTTTCCTACTAATGATTGGGACTAGTGGCTAAATATAGGGCACTGCTGTAAACAGAATGAATCTCCACGTTTAAAGTTGTGAGGATCTATTCCCCTGAATTCATCTTCATTGATACTGTCAAATTAAGCAGAGAATTGCCACACCTCCCATGAACTTAGTGCAGTGTAGAGTCAGACTTAAAGTCAGATTTTCCAAATTGCTTTAGATGGAACCCCAGAATTTAGTAGGGATTTTGTAATTTCATTGTGCCAATGACAGCTTATTTTATTATTTTTTGTTTGCTTGTTTTTTGGGGTTTTTTTTGCGGTACGCGGGCCTCTCACTGCTGTGGCCTCTCCCGTTGCGGAGCACAGGCTCCGGACGCGCAGGCTCAGCGGCCATGGCTCACAGGCCCAGCCGCTCCGCGGCATGTGGGATCTTCCCAGACCGGGGCACGAACCCATATCCCCTGCATCGGCAGGTGGATTCTCAACCACTGCGCCACCAGGGAAGCCCGACAGCTTATTTTAAAATGATGTTTACTGCCCTAATAGTTCTTAATTCTATTTCTCCCAAGAGCAGTTAGTTCTGCTATAATGTGACACGTGCATGCCTTAAAACCACATGCTATGCAAAATCATTTAACAGAAACCATAGAGCTTTGACACCAAAGCATGAAACACAAAAGGCAAAATTGACTGAACCTCATCAAAGTGAAAAACTTTTGATCTGTGAAAGACCCTGTTAAGAACATGGAAAGACAAGCTACAGACTGGGGAAAAAATTTGCCAACCACGTAGCTGACAAAGGACAGGTATCTAGGATATATAAAGAATTTTAAAATCTTAACAATACAAAAGCAAACAAGCTAATCTAATTAGAAAATAAGGAAAAGACATGAAGAGACATTTTACTGAAGAGGATATACAGATGGTAAATAAACACATGAAGAGACGTTCAACATTAGCCCTTAGAGAAATGCAAATTAAAATCACAAGAAGATATCCCCAAACCTGTCAGAATGGATAAAATAAAAAATGGTGACAATATTAAATGCTGGCAAGAATGTGGATTAACTGGGTCACTCATACCTTGCTAGTGGGAATGTAAAATGGTACAGCCACTCTGGAAAACAGTTGGACAATTTCTTAATAAAGTAAGCATGCAAATTCCATACAGCCCAAAATTTACACTCCTGGGCATTTATGCCAGAGTAATAAAGACTTAGGTTCACACAAAAACATTTACATGTATGTTCATAGCAGTTTTATTTGTAGCAGCCCAAAACCGGGAACAACCCAGATGCTCTTCAACCCTCAATAGTTTGTGGTACATCTGTACCATGGAAGGCTCCTCAGCAATAAAAAGGAATGAACTACAGATATATACATCGTGAATTGCCAGGGAATTACGCTGAGTGGAAAATTTCAATCCCCAGAAAGTGATATACTGTAGATTCCATTTACATAACACTCTTAAATTGACAAATCCATAGAAGTGGAGAACAGATTAGTAGTAGCCAGGCATTAAAGATGAGGAGGGAGACCAAGAGGAAAATAGTAGTATTTATAAAAAGGCAACAGGAAGGATCCCTGTGGGGATGGAATCGTTCTCTTACCTGACTGTCTCAATAACAATATCTTGATTGTGATATTATACTATCGTTTTGCAGGATGTTATTATTGGGGGAACTAACTAGGTAAAGGATACACTGGATATGTCAGTATTTCTTACAATTGCAAGTGAATCTACAATTATCTCTAAAGACAAATGTTTAATTAAAAAATTACAAGGGTACTTTTAAAGAATAATAACCTTATAAAACTGGTAGCACAGTTTTACACAGTGTTTAAGAAATACATAAATACCACGCTAAACATGGCACTTTACCTTAATGAAGAGCTGAAGTTTGCATGTGGAAGTAGGCTTTGCAGGGCTTGCAGTTGTGAGTTACTGTGATGTGGTGGAAGGAGGGTTGTTACAAATGGGATGAAGAGTTATAACACCAGATGCATTGGTGTGGCTCATAACACACGCAGTGAACTGAAGTAGCTGGTGATGTTTGAGACCTGAGATGTTGCACGTATGTGTTTTGTGTATTCCTGCTCATCTCATCATTGAGCTATGTACAGTTTTCTGTGTTCACCTACTGTTTCTTCCAGTCAAAATTACACATAAACACAAAATCTGTGTTATCCTAAAATTGTTTCCTGTTATATCAGTTGCTTTGAAACAAATTTGCATTTTTCAAAACAAGAATTAGAGCAGACCTGATTGTACATTCAGTAAACAAAAGTGATGGTATGTCCAGACAATTATTGGAAAGGGAAGAAAATCCGACTTCAAAATAGATGTCATCAAAGATTTCAGAGACTTTGGGTCATGTTGATCCTACATGTATTCCTTTCTACAACTGGAAAGTATGTTAAAATTTTGGCAAGATTTGGTTCTCTGTGTTTCTCCAATGTAAATTGATTAAACTTAAAAATAAATAAAACCTTCTAGATTTTGACTTAAAGACAGCATTAGGGTGGCATCAGATGTGAGCTAAAAGGAAATAACACAATTTGAGAAAAGAGATTGGGCATAAAATATTCTTTTTTTCTATTTTGTTTATCTTACCTTTACTTTGGTCTAACATGTAAGGGAGAGAAAAACATAGATGTGGTGAAAAATAATAGCTTTTTTTTAAAGGAACTTGAAATTTATTATATTTTGTTATTAAGAAGTATTATACCTAATGAAGTAGATGGGAACATAAACAGATTGAATATTAGAGCACATTATTACAGAATAGAAAATTGAGCCCATGGTTGATTGGTTCACTTAGGTAGAAACAGAGTCCTAATAAAACAAAGGCCATAAGTTGGAGTCCTATGGCCAAGTTAACTGTTTATTTCTGTTGATACAGATGGCTTGCCTAACCAGACCTGCCATCTTGCAATACATCCTATTGGTCACAGAAGAAATTTATGAAATTATACATTGTTCAAATCTGTTGAGACCCTATTGCTTATAGATCAATAGTATAAAGGAATTTTAACTTAGATACCTAGGCAATGAGGCCGCCCATGACATTACTATAATCATGGATTTATTTTTGTATAACTGGTCTCAGAGCTCAAACACTGAAATATTATGTGGTGATACACAAATTATGGGGAGAAAAGCACCAGATGATTTTCTTGTTCCCAACTTAAAGTTAATAACCCCCAGAGATAGTGGGATAAGAAGCGGTTGTGGAGAAAAAGTCTGAGCTGGATGTTGAAACATTAAAAAAGATTCAGTTTTCTAGATGTGAGAAGATGATGGTAACAATGACAAAAAGAGGGAGATACATGTGGGTAGGTTACGCTCCAGAAGAGGAAGACACCACGGGTAAAACTCACACTCTTTCTCAAACCCAACTGTGAACAATAAATTAGTGAAAAACTGAAGGGAAAAGCTCTCCATTTTTAATAAAACAGAGAAATAACCACAACCTCAAACCACAAATTGTAAAGCAAACCTTCCAAATACTGAGAAATCTACACCAACAAAAACGAGAGGGAGCTGAGTGCCCAGACAAACCTTTTCAAACATCAGGCAGGAGACAAATTTCCTTAGAAGTCAGCGTTACGGTCCTGAAAGGCTCAGCCAATGATCCTTTAATTAAAGGGATAAGAGCTCCAGACTGTGGGCCAACCTAGGGGAAGTAAGAGTATTCCTTATAGACAGCTAGCTCAAATAGCTCAGAATGGCCAGGAATTACGTCTGCTCTAGCCTCTTAGCCTAGGTAAGTGATAGGGCAAAGAGGAAACAATCTGGCATTTGAGGGATTGTACTGTGAAGAACACTGGATTTTTGAATGCCAATCTTGAAGGAAGAGAAATACGTACCCAGATAAGAAGAGAAACAGACACGATGAGAAAGTGTCCAATATAAACCTGTGTTGTAGAGTTGTTCATCTGTTTATTCAAATAATATTGAGAACCTTCTTTGTGCCAGAACAACTGCTCTCTGTTGGAGAAACATCTCAACCCTCACAGAGTCACCTTCCAGGGATGAAGTTGCATTCACATTCCCAACTCAAGAACACTCTTCATGACACTATTCTTTTTTTTTTTTTTTTTTTTTTAAATTTATTTTTGGCTGCATTGGGTCTTCGTTGCTCCATGCGGGCTTTCTCTAGTTGTGGCGAGTGGGGCCTGTAGTAATCCTGTAGTCCTGCATTGGCAGGTGGATTCTTAACCACTGTGCCACCAGGGAAGCCCCATGACACTATTCTTTAGCAAAAAGCTGGCTCCATTTAAAAATGAGTAATCATTAGAAAAAAATGAAAATGGATCATACACATGAAAAGTGAGTAAAAATAAAGCAAAGAAAGAACTTAAACAGCAGGTAAATGAAGAATATTATCTTTTTATTTTTATCACTATAAATGTTAATTTCACATCAATAAAATAAGAGTATGTTTTTAATTCCCAGGGACCAAAAATGAAGATGGAACTGAAAACCTCTTCTAATGCTAAGGCAGCCCTAAAGGTGTTTGCCAGTACCAGAAACGCATGGCCATCGATTTTAACAGCTACGTACAGGACAGAAATAAGGCATTAGGTCTGTGCAAGGTGGGGATTAGAACTAAGAATGCTATAGGGTAGGCAATAAAAATTTATGCTTTTTTGAAAAGGGAGACAATAAATTAATTTGTCTTTACAGTGAAAAAGAAAGAAATTCTCTCCTGAGAATTTGTAACTGGAGACCAGCCATTATGTGAGTTTGGAGTTTTAAATTTGGACTACCTGTGCAGTCCAGGAAACCTAAAATAGGAAATTAATTTAAAGTGATCATAAGTGTTCCAGAGTCACTGGAAGAAACCAATGCAAAACTTCTCTGGAGGAATGTCTCTGCCGCTTAAACCCTCATGATTCCCACAAACATAGATTACCAAACTAGGAGCATACACTCAAATTATAAACAGCAAAACAAACCCCACAAATTAACAGAAACAAGTAAGGAATTAAAGCTCAAAGGACTTCAAATTTTGGAAGTATCATGTAAGAAACATAAAGTGATTATCTTTAAATATATAAAGAAATGAGTGAATCTAAGAGACTATGAGAGCAAATTAGAAATGAAATGAAGAGTTTAATGGACAGGTTAAATAGGAGACCAAATACAATTAAAGCAAGGAACAATAAACTGGAAGATAATTCTGAGAAAATCATGCGGAATATACGTCAAAGGGAAAGTGAGGGAAAACATGAAACTGAGTTAAAGAAACATAGGGAGGGTGGTAAAATGAGAAACTCAAAATCTACCTAATTGGATTCTTAAAAAGAGAAAATGATAGAAGCCAATGTTAGAGATAACTGCCTAAGAAGTTTATATAACTCAAGAGAAACGTCAATCCAAAGATTCAGGAATCCCAACAAATCCCAGGAAGAATACAGTAAAAAATACATATCTACACACATTGTTGTGAAACTGCACAACAGCCAAACCAAACTAAAGATTTTGAAAGCACTTTGAGAGAAAAGAAACATTATCTATAAAGGAAAGAGACACTGATGGCTGACTTCTCAACAGCAACAGAAGTTGGAAGATAGTGAAATAATATCTTCAAAATGCTGCCAGAAGAGTATTATTAACTTGGAATATTTTTCCTAAAGAGCAAAATAGTCCACTTTCAGACAAATCAAAATGGAGATTAGATTACTAATGGACTTTCACAACAAAACCTTCTATGAGATGTACTTCAAGAAAAAGGAAATTGAACCCAAAAGTCCTCAGAGTCAAGAAGGAAAGATGAAGAAAGACATGTTAAACATGTGGGAAACTCCTCAAAAATATGAAGCATATAAAATAATAATGATTTCTTTAAAACAAGAGTTTAAGTATAGAAGCATAAATAACAAGATGGAAGATTAAATTGGACTTGTGGAATTTGTGTTCCAAGGTTTTTGTGTTGTATGACAGGGAGGTAAAGATGATTAACTTAAAAAATCACTAAAACAGTGTTAGGGAGTACCAAACATGAGAAGACTCTGGAGGGTGGAGAGAAGAAATCATGCCAGCTAGGGACTTTGGGATCGTTCTTATTTATTTATTTTTTCCTGCCTTTTCAATTGACAGATTTCATGCTATTACTTGATTGAATACTTTTTTCTTTCATTTGTTCTGTTCTTTTTTCTAAGAACAACAATGTATACATTGGTATTCTTTTTTTCTGCTTTTCGTCTTTTTTAGAATCACTTTTATATCTTTTTCTTTTCCATTTTATTTTTATATAATTTTATGAAACTTTTCTATCTCTTGTTTAGCTTTTATTGTTTTTAATGTAGCTTTCATCTGTTGAGGTTTTCTTTTTTTCTTCTATTCTTTCCTGAGCTTTAACTATTTGTTGGTCTTCTCCTGATGTTTTATCATCTTTTCTTTAACCTTTTATATGATTTATTTGGGATCCTTTTTTTTTCAAAGGCCATGTTTCAATCTCTCAGAGAGTATGAGAATGATATAGATGCTTTCTCTTTCATATAAGGTTTTCATGTCCTTCTCCTTTGAGGTGTGTGTGTGTGTGTGTGTGTGTGTGTGCATGTGTATGTTTCTGTGTTTGCTCCTTTCTCATCTTTGGACCCAAGTAACTATATTAAAGTTAGTATTTGCTGATGAATAGTGTGGGGAGGATTAGGACAGGGATCTAAGTCCATATGAGGCTTCAATTCAGGTTTGTTGTCTCAAACATCTTTCAAAAATTTGTTATTCTCTGCCATAGAGCTGCATATTCAAATCACTAATCAACATATGAAAAATGTTCAACATCCTTCATTATCAGACAAATGCAAGTTAAAATCACATTGTGATACACATCCACTCGAATGGCTATGATAAATTGACTGATATTATTAAGTGTTGGAGTGTCTGTGCAGCTACTAGACTATCATATACCATTGGTGGGAAGGATACATTGATGCAAATGTTTTGGAAAATGGTTTGGCCACTAAAGTTAAATATATATATATTCCCTGAGCTATACCAGCATTGATCTGAGTGTTATTATAATGATGGAATAGAGAAAGTCAAGGTGAAGAGTGGATTTAACTGTTACACCAATCTTATTCTGAGCAGTAAAGTATTCACACTTTATAGAGTAAAACACTAGTTTCTTATAGGAAAAAATTAGTATCAAGTTGATACAACAAAAGATACAGAAATAATAAACTTTTGGGTAGATAATTTCTTTATTCATGGAGTCATTCTACAAATATTTGTTGAGATTTACAATGTATCCCCCAGTACAGTTGCCATAACCAAGAGCTAACATCTGGTAGTAGGAGGTAGCTATATAAATAAACACAGTGAAGTGTTGTGTAGCCGGGATGGACGTGTGCACACTTACAGTGAGGGCACAAAGGAGGAAGTGGTTGGCTTTACCTGAGACAGTCAGAAAGGGCTTCATACAGAAGGTTATCTTAAGCTGAGTGTCTGTGTAATCATTATTGTTATTTATATTATCATCATTATTAAAGCATATAATTTAGAAATTTATAAGCATGGCAAAAATTACAAATTAATAGTGATAAAACTTGTATTTTTGATCTGTAGAGCAGCATCATACAATGGTAAAGAACAATAAAGAAAGCTTAGGAGAAAAAGAAAGAGATGGATCATTTTGGGGGGTACAAGCTTCTAATCATTACTTTTTACCCTTGAGTTTGTGTTTGTTGACTGTGATTCCAGTGACTAGGCACTGAAACCTGACAGTTTTTCAGGACTTCCCCTCCCCCTCTCCCCCTCCCCCATACTCCTTTCGTCAAAGCATGAGTAGACCCAGTGTACACACCTGTGAGATCAACTTTCCAGTCTAAATATCTTACATAAAAATCTTTTGAAAGCAACAGGGTGCACTCACTTAAAGCTTGAGGAATGGGAGCCAATTTTTAATTTGTTCCTCCTGTTTGCTGAAAATATAGTATTTTTCTTTCAAAGACTTTATTAGAAGCCTGGTTTTCTTATGGGAACACAGACAAGCAATTTACGGTGATAAATTAGTGATGATGGTTAGAGTCAAGAGTTTCTTCAGTTATTAGAGGTTTGTACTATTTTTCAAAAGCATTAAATTTGCACAAATATTTCAAATTTTAAAGGAGCTGATTCCAAAAAGAGAACTAAGAGCAGTTAATAATGACAGTCATGATGACAACAGGGACAATGATGACTACTACCATACCTCACGATGTGCCAAGAACCATACAAAGCATTTTGCATATAGATTCTCTTTTAAGGGTAAGTGCAAGTGAATGTCAGAGTCTTATTAGAATTATGTCAGGAAGTCTATTGTAAAAATGTTGATGGCAGAAGAAAAAACTTGCTTTGGGTTATTTTTTGAAGCCATAAAAGCAAAGGAAAAATAGGCCTGCTGCCCAAGGACAATGGTACAATTTTGGAGATACGAAAAGCTGAACTCCACATTCTATTTTGCTTCTCTTGTCCGTCAAGAAGAATCATCTATAGATGGAAAATGGTGAGATGAATATGAATAAGGGGAAATAAGCCCATTAAACACAAAATGATTCTAAAAGTGGCCCTAACAGCTCTAAAGGAGTCTACCTAAGGTAAAGACCAGAATAAATTCAACCACAAGGTACAAAAAAAACTTTCAAAGGAGAGCAGCACCAATCTTGGAATACAGAGGACTGCTGAGAGACCAGGGATGTGTGTGTGTAACTCTGCTATTTTACAACAGGAGAAAAGTATACTCCATGAACTGCTTTGACAGCCTAGATTGTAAGAGAGATTATTATATTTTCTTGATTTTAAGTCACACTTTTCTTTTTTGCACATTAACATTTTGGAAAATGAGAGGTGTCTAGTAACCAAAGACAAAGTACACCCTCAAGCCACCAGGCCCAATATAGATTTTTAATGCCTACAGATGCATTAGTGATGATTAGTTACCACGTGTTCTTCTGTTAAGTTATTTGCATTTAACATATATGGTAGATTTGAACTCAAATTTGGTTCCTTTTTTTGTCATATAAAATATCTTACAAACCATTTTGATCTATTGGAATGAAAAGCTATGGGGCATACAGAATATATATTACAAAGGAATGCAATGATGACTGGAAGGAATGGTCATGTTTTCTGGAATAGATCATAGAATTTTCAAAGTTCAAAGTGTTTGTTGCACTGAATCTATGTGATGTCCTCTACCTGACAAAAACTTCAGAGTGCATTTTTTTTTTTTTTTTTTTTTTTATTTTTGCGGTATGCGGGCCTCTCACTGTTGTGGCCTCTCCCGTTGCGGAGCACAGGCTCCGGATGCGCAGGCCCAGCGGCCATGGCTCACGGGCCCAGCCGCTCCGCGGCATATGGGATCCTCCCAGACCGGGGCACGAACCCGTATCCCCTGCATCGGCAGGCGGACTCTCAACCACTGCGCCACCAGGGAGGCCCCAGAGTGCATTTTTAAATTTTGTCAACAGCCAAGCCTAAAAGTAACAAGAGATCAAGACTATGAGTGTGGGTTGTGAAAGAAGAGTATTATGGCAAGCCAAAATTATTCAAAAGAATTCTTAGCTTCTGAATGTAAAGAAGGCTGAGATTTTTTGAAAGTAGTATATAATTATAGGGTAACTATGGGCTAGTTTTAATGAAAGACAAAAATAATGTAATTCCCCCCAAAATATACTATTAAATTGATGTAATTTCTTATCATTCTGTTATATTACAATTAGATAATAATGGCATTAAAGATAAACCCTAACACTTAGGGTTAAATGGTTTTAGATAAAGGGGCCAAGAAAATTCAATGAGGAATTTTCATAAATGATGCTGGATGCTGGACAAAAAGGTATCTATATGCCAAAAAAAAAAAAAGAATTTAGACTCCTTTCACCTTACACAAAAATTACCTCAGAGTGGATCATCAGCATCCATATAAGAGTTAAAACTATAAAACTGTTAGAAGAAAACACAGAAGTAAATCTTTATGATCTTATGTTAGTCAATGACTTCTTAGACATGAAACCAAAAACCCAAGTGATAAAACATTGATAAAAGGGACTTCATCGGGACTTCCCTGGTGGCGCAGTGGTTGAGAGTCCGCCTGCCGATGCAGGGAACACGGGTTCGTGACCCGGTCCTGGAGGATCCCACATGCCGCGGAGCGGCTAGGCCCGTGAGCTGTGGCCACTGAGCCTGTGCGTCCTGAGCCCGTGCCCGCAACGGGAGAGGCAACAGCAGTGAGAGGCCCGCATACCGCAAAAAAAAAAATAATAATAATAATAATAATAAAAAAAGGGACTTCATCAAGTTAAAAACTTTTGTGCTCCAAAGGATACCACCAAGAAAGTGAAAAGACAGCCAGCAGAATGTGGAAAAATATTTACAAATTATAGCTCTGTTAAGAGACTTGTAGTTAAGATATATGAGACTCAAAACTGAACAATAAAAAGGCAACCAAATTTTTTAAATGTACAAAGGATTTGAATAGACATTAATCCAAAGAAGATGACTAATTAGCAAATGAAAAGATGCTCAACATCATTGGTCATTAAGGAAATGCTGATCAAAACCATGTGATACCACTTCATACCCACTAGAGTGGCTATAATAAAAAGTGTTGATGAAGATGTTGAGAAACTGAAGCTCTCATCCATTGCTGGTGGGAATGTAAGATAGTACAGCCACTTTGGAAAATAGTTTGGTCATTCCTCAAAATGTTAAACATAGAGCTAAATATGACCCAGCAATTTTATGCTTAAGTATTTACCCAAGAGAAATGAAAACATATCCTCACATGAAAACTTGTACACAGGAGCATTATTCACAACAGCTAAAAAGTGGAAATAACCCAGATGTCTATTACTTGATAACTGGATAAATAAAATGTGGTATACCCATAAAATGGACTCTTATGCAGCAATAAAAATGAAGTATTGATACATGTACCACATGGAAGAACCTCAAAAACATTAAATAAATTTTAAAAAGCCAGTCACAAAAGAACACATATTGTGTAATGCCATTTAAAGAGAGTGTCCAGAATAGGCAAATATATAGAGACAGAAGGTAGATTTGTGGTTGTCTGGGGCTATGGAGAAGGTGAATGGAATGGGGCAGGGATGGGGAGTAACTGCTAATGGGCACAAGATTTCCTTGGGGGATGGTGAAAGTGTTCTAAAGTTACATTATGGTGATAGTAGTATAACTCTGTAAATATACTAAAAATCATTCAATTGTACACTTTAAAAGGGTGAACTTTGTGGTATATAAACATATTTCAATAAAGCTATGTTTTTAAAAGGCATTAAAAGTGAATAGTTTTCAAGCAAATTGAAAAGAAACCAGAGATCACAAGCGCCTGGACTGAGTTTACTAAAAGTAGGTCAAATTCCATTTTTCACAGGTGGGGTTACTCATCTACTAGATTGAGAAATGCCATTAACCTAGTGTATCTGAATTTTATTAAGGTATATTAGCAAGGTCTCTCATAAAGTCCCATTTGACAATTGAACAATTTTGGGAAATCAGACTTGAAATCATGGAGAGTTTGATGGATTCATAACAGAACAAATGTACAAAAAAGGGCTGATTGGGCTTCCCTGGTGGCGCAGTGGTTGAGAGTCCGCCTGCCGATGCAGGAGACACGGGTTCGTGCCCTGGTCCGGGAAGATCCCACGTGCCGCGGAGCGGCTGGGCCCGTGAGCCATGGCTGCTGAGCCTGCGTGTCCAGAGCCTGTGCTCCACAACAGGAGAGGCCACAACAGTGAGAGGCCCGCGTACCGCAAAAAAAAAAAAAAAAAAAAGGGCTGATTAATTAATATATATCATTGTTAGAGGGATACTTTGTTGTGAGTTGCAGTATTATGTATCAAATATTCTGATTAGCATTTTTATCAATGACTTGGTATATGAATGATCGATGAGAATAATCATTTATTGAATTCTAGCAGCAAATGCTATCACTGACAAAAGATCTCAATATATTTGCTAATATTTATCTGGATACACCTAGTAAAAGAAGCAAGAGGAAAATGAAACAAAAGGCAAGAAATATTTCCTGGGATGAAATTTTTATAGCTTATCATGTATTCATATGTTCCAAGTAACTATAAATGTTAAAATTTAGAAAAATGGGGTCTCAAGTTAGCTACTTATTTTTCTCCAAAGTTCCCCCAAATTTCAATTCTGAACTGAGTAGCTAAAGCCACTGGGTGGTACACACATACTGAACAACATTGCTAGTCTTGGCCAGTACAGTCCCCCATAGACTAGAGCTGCAAGCCGGCCATAAAGGGTAGTACTGGGTTATGTTTCCAGACATAGAATCCACTTGCTAAAGCAAGAAAAGGCTAAGAGACTCTTGGGGAATTAACATCCTAAAAGAACCCATCAAGTCAACCCTCTGCTCTTCCAGCCAGTTTGAAACAGAACTGATGATTCTGTGCACATGTTGTCCTTCTGGATTGCATGTTGGCTGCTCCATCATATTTACTAAAGGTGGAGAAACCAAGTACAACATGTTTTGGAAACTAAATACCTGGTGTTCTGACATACTTTCTGGATGAGCCGTGAGTTAGTGGGTTCCTCACAAACATTGGTCTGTTCACTCATTGTTTACTGGGAAAGATGTTTGCTCTACTCTCTCTCTCTCTTTTTAAAATTGTTTGGTTAGAATAGGTTTTTTCTTTGGACCTTTTGAATGAAGTTGGAAGTTATGGTTCTGCCAAAATGCAGGTTGCAAGGCACCTCTAGGTGACCTAATCTACTACACCAAGCATGAATCACATGCTTTCAACATTTTAGCAAGGGTCTTTCAAATACCAGTGTCTGTCCTGTTCTCCAATGAAATAGATACTTGATGCTTTTCTCCCGGGGCTTCTCTCAGCAACCTACTTCCACAAACAATGCAAAGCAGAAAAGTGGTGGCATTTAAAAGGATGAATGCTGAAGATTACATTTCTCCTCTAAATAACATATACTATGTGAGGGCTTTAATAATTAATCTAAAGTATTCATAACATAGTCATTTCTACCTAGAATTCTCTGATAACATCTCTTTCCTCAGTCATAATATATAATTTAGGTCAAACCACATGATTGCTTTGATTTGGATATGGGATTACTTTGCCTTGATTCTAGAGTTTTCAATGATTCTAGTAATCCTAACAATGCATACCATTTATAGAGAAAAGTGCCAGGCAGTTACGCCAAATATATGCCGTGTAACATGTCCAAACTTTTGGCGTTTCTGGAAGATAATATTACTGTTCTCATTTTCTATGTGAAGGTGTTGGCACTCAGAGTAATTAACTCATGCAGACTCAAAGCTAGTAAGTGGCAGAGTCAAGATTTGAACCCCTATTTGTCGGGCTCCAGTCTATTACCCCCTCTTCTGAGTTGGGTAAGGCAGTCCCACATTCCTTTTCTTTCAGATTTGCAAGGCTTTGTTGTTGCTGAAGTGGGAATATGTAGATGATTATGTAGAGTAATGAATATTAGGTGAGAAAAGAATATTCCACTCAGGGGTGTTAACTATATGTGATTTTAAACCTTCATTTTATAAAAGTTGTAATTAACCCATCTGTTTATTCATAGCACGGATTATTTTCTTAGTCTAAACCCCTACCATTTTTCTACCTATATTAAGTCCTGAGTCTTAGTTTTTGATTTGATATTTTATTATCTTTTCTCCTTACTTATTCTAAACTATACATTTAAAAATAATTTATTTCTCTCATTTATTTGTTATCTCCAATTTCATACTTTTCTCAGACAATTCACACATGAGAAGAATATTGTGGACCACTAATATCAGAAAAGATAAGACTACCAAAAAAAGAAAAAAAAACGCAATCCCTCCCCAAACCTCTATGTTCCTATTCATTTGTCCTGTCTTTTTTTGTGTGTGTGTCTAGCAAGACCCATAGCAGAGATATTACTTCTGTCCTATTTGTGTCTTATAATCAAAGATTTAAGAAGTGCTAGAGCTGCAGTATTTTGTAAGTAAAAAACAAAAAAACACAAAAACTTGATATAGAGGAGGGGAGTAATAAGACCAATTTATGTTTTAGGAAGCATATTCTGGAGATATGGAGCATATTTAGGAGATCATTGTAATAGTTTAGACAAAAGCCAGTGAGGTTTGAACAAAAATAGAGGGGATAGGTGATAGAGGTATCAGATATGGAAGCTGTTAAGGAGATACTATCTACTGAACTGGACGAATGATTGGATGACAGGTATGAGAAAGAGGAAATGTTCTAAAGTGCTTTCAAAATGAAGAAGAGTAGGTTTAGGAGGAAAGGTGACACAAATAGATTTTTTAATCTATTTGCTTATCACTCTACCATTAGACTGTAAGAGTCAGTAGGACACGGACTTAATTTTGTTTAATGCCTGACATTTAATAGGCACTCAATATAGGGTAAGTTTAGTTTTGATTATGTTGAGTTTAAGGCGTTCATGGGTCATATAGTTAGAGATGTAAAGAGACTAGAAGAAAACAACTAAAATACACTTGTAATTCACTCTGGTTGTTAGAATTATGATAATTTTCAATTTATCATTTTATTCTGAGTACCCCAAGTTTATTTTAGTATTTTATTTTGAATACCCCAGATAACTACAGTGAATATACATTTTTATTTTAAGAAAAAGGTAAAGCTTATTTATTGTTTCAAAAAAAGAATAAGACTGGACAGACAAATATGAAACCATCAAGGCAGCCTATAGGGACAAATAATATATATCAAAGAAATAGCTAGAAATTTGAACAGCAAGTTTATACTAATTTATATTCCAATCAAAATTTTGATAGTGCCTGTGTCACCACACAATAGATCACAGATGTCATAGCTTATTTTCAAATTTCATATGCTCCTTTATTATTTATTAGGAGGATCAGAGTTCAGAGCTAAATCACTTGGTCCTAAAGACTAAAAAAGCAAATAGCTGGTAGCATCCCTTACCCATCAGCTCCACTCTTAACATTATCCACTTATCCTTTTGTTTTGAGTTTCTGAAGTCTTTTGTTTTAAGGCAAAAGAGGTCACTATATCTGCCTATAACTGCTGCTAGTTGTCTTTCAAACCAACCTTTTACAGAAAAAATTTTCATAGCAGGCAGACTATTTTACAACAAAATGAAATATGAGGGAAATGAAATAAAAGCCACACATATAAATTAGATGTACATAAAACAGTTCTTTGTTTTTGTCTTTCCAGCCAGTGAAACTTTCAATTGAGTTTCTCTAAAACAGAAAGGGTAAGACCTAACTTTATATAAGTCAGTAAGGCTGCTTTTCATGGCAGCGTAAAGAAAGAAGAGAAAAAAGGCCGAAGAGATTTCTTTCAAGAACCATAAGAAACAAAGAATTAAAGGATGTTTAGTACCATAGAAGAATGGAAGAACTGTGATGCATTTGAGGAAACAGGAAAAAAAAAAAAAGATTTAGCAAGGAAGAGAGTAGGTACAAACAGAGCAGACATATTTCCTCCTGGTTAAAATGTAAAATATTAAGTATTCATTGCAGACAGCAATGAGAGCAAAGTGAAGAGATGGAGAAGGAAAAAAAGAACAAAGGCTGTCAAATGTCATATCGTGTTTCCTGTCATTAGCTTGTAGGATTTTAAACTCTAACCAAGTGCATGATACTCTGTATGTGTCTGTAATGTGGACACACACATTTGATATTTCTGGAAAACTTGACTTTTACTATCGACACTCTTCCTCTGCAAGAGGTTTCTTAGATGCAGACGTATTTTTAGTGAGATATGACAGATTAATGATGTACCAAGAACTGAGAATAAAAGATCTAAAAGGTTTCTAATGTCCCAAGAAGAGAAGAGGAAAAAAGATTACTTTGGGGGGAAAGCACCAAATTCAAAACCATCCTCATATTTCAACATTCAGAAAGAAGTTCAAAGACGTTATCAAGTGCCCCCTTCAGTATTTTACTGTGGGCATCTTCATTATAAAGTCACTAAGAATGTCATAAATGCCAAGTGTGAAAGAACATGATGTAAGGTTTAGAGACTGGGGAAATTCTTGAGTAACTTTTCAAAACCCATGTAGAGGGAAATAGTAAAAACTGCTGGCTGGAATATGTCATGACGTCAAGGATATATATCATTCATGTATTTATGAGCAAAGGTGTTGCTAGCTAGGTCATCATGCACAAGAGACATGGCAATGTTACAAAAGTCAGCTGTGGACCAGTTTCTAGGCAGATTTGAAGTATTTATAGAAGAATATAAATATAAGTAATAATCGTGACCAGGAGAGACTAGCATAAACCATCAATCACAGCTCTTTTTCATAACAGTGAAAACCTACGGAAGATATATTTGCCCTTAGATACTCATCATAAATTTGGGTTTTACATGCACTTAATTTGACTTGTGCAAAATTTAAACATTTCAGTTGTAGTCAACAGTGGCACACTATAACACGGAGAAAAATGTATATATTATATTATTTGCTTGGTAATGGAGTTTATATTTATTCCAGAAGAAAAGGAAAAATAGAAACAGTAATTAGGGTGAGACAAACTGTGAGAGAAATTGACAAATGCAGGAAAGGTGGTACAAGATGGCATTCAAGGGCAAAGTATGCATACATTAATGTATTATGATGCATGAAAGTTACTGGCCTAGGTTGTGAATTATATTATTAATAGCTTGGTAGACTCAGTGGCGATGATCTATTTATGTGTACATGGGTGTGATAAACTGATATCATTAATGGTCTCAGGTCTTCACCCTTCCCTAGGTCCCTGTCCTTTGCCGTGTGACTTTGCATGTGGAAGTGAAGTATATATCCTTGCTTCTTGATTCAGGCCCTCAGCTATGTAACTCACTTTGGCTGGTAGGATTTAGAAGATATGACCAAGCAGAGACTTGGAAAAGTGTTGGCATATTTCTGCTTGTGCTTTCGTCCTCTGCCATCACCATGACGACAACATGTCTGAGCTAACCAGGATGATAAGATCCATGTGGAATAGAACTGAGTCATCTAAGTCACTCTAGCCACAGCCATTAGATCAGCCTTTAGCTAGCCAACCCTACACGTGCAAATGAACCCTGCCTGGATTACAGAGATGCTTAGCCGCAGGCCCTAGATGTGTGAGCAATTGATGCTAATTGTTGTATGCCACTGAGGATTTGTGATTGGTCATTATAGGGCATCTTTGTGGCCATAGGAAAACAATTCAATGGGCAAGATGATTATACTTGTAATATCCAGGGCAGCCAAATGATTTCTTATGGATAGACAGAGTGGATCATATACTTTCGGTTATCTGTCACTCCTAAGATTTGTTTTGAATAGTGGGAAATGATCAAGTTTTCAAAGACTTTTGTAAATGTCTTCCCTTGTAGAAATCAAATATTTAAAATATTTTATTAAATGTATTAAGAACCTAATGTTAGCCATCTGGCCCTCTATTTTGAAGGAAGAATTATAAAAAATAGAAAAGACCCCATAGAAATTTTCAATTTCTATGTAGAACAAAAATTAAACATAATTTTTACCCATATCTATTTTCCAAAGGTTTATGTGCTTTACAATAGTTAACACTGTTAAGTGCTTACTGTGTGCAATATTTTAAGAGAGGTACTAACACTATAATTTACAGTGAGAAAACTGAGACCCAGAGAGGTTAAGAAACTTGTTCAGAATCGCTGAGCTAGGAAGTGATTGAACTAGGACATAATAAACCTCCACACTTAACCACCACACTTCACTAGCCTGAAAAATAGGGAATAATTAAGTGCTAGATTTGGCAATACACTTGTGGTTTTATTTTTAAGGCAGTATTTCAGTGTAAATGTATTTTAATCATTTATAAGTGCCCAATACTTGTAATTGCTTTTCTATTCAATAAAGTGAAAAGAAAGAAATGTAGAATAAGGCATTTGGACACCTGCTGCTAGTTCTATCACCTTTATTTTTAGATATTTTTAGATATTTTTACACAAATTAACCACTTTTGTCTTCATTTCCATCATATACATAACTGGGGCAATAGCTTTTGATTCATTAAAAAAATAGTGCTTTGCATTTCCTACATTAAAATACAGAATAATTATCATTGTTATTTGTTGCATTAATACTTAAGAGATGGTAGTGATGGCAATCACATGATGTCTAATCACATGATTCTGCAATGTATTGATAGAATCCTGATCTATTGATGGTACCACAACCATCAGTATAGATGCCAAGACCCTTTGTACATAGTGTCCCCAATCCTAGGCTGATAATAACCATGCTTTCCCACTTCTAGGCAGTCAGGACTAATACCATTTAGCTTGCAAAAGAGCTATGCCTAATGCAGGCAGAATATACCACTAATTTTTTTTTGGAAAAAAAAAGGTTTTTATTGGAACTCATCTTAACATCAGATATACCTGGTGTTGATTAGAAAGAACCATTTGTATATTTGATATTGATGGTGCCAAAACCAAACAGTGACTGGACATGATGGGGAAAGATGTTGAGAACAAAAACCTGATTTTGGAGAGGAAAATAAAAGCCAGTCAGATTCAGTGAGGATGCCAAACCTGGTACAACAAAATCCTTTTACAAAATATAAATTTATTATGAAAACCTGGAATTATAATCTGAGAAAGGGAAAGAAAGATAAAACAAAGCCAGCAGGAAGGAGGCAGGAGGAGGGAGAGAGGGAAAAAGAGAAAACAAAGGGGAAATGAGAGGAAAAAGAAAATATAGCTGAGCATGACAGAAGTGCAGAAACTTACCTGCCCAAATGGCATTAAAGCCTTGCTATGTAATCTCATCATAAAACAAAGCATGCTGGAATACAGTGCTCTACCTCCCATCCATTACACCACTTTTAATTAGTTACTATGACTAACATTAGACCCATAAAACTTGTGTTGGCTGCACCTCCAACTACTGCGGAGAAAGGTTGTAACATGGGCTATGCTTGTCTTGGGTGGATCCTGGCATTGTAGAGACCTAGAAGAAAAGGGTGAAAACATCTCACGCTGTTCTTAGGCAATAGCTGGAGAAAATGAATGATACAGACCATGAATTTTTACTACTCTTTCAAGAAGAGTTTTTCTAAATGTGTTCCTGTTATTCTTAAACAATGTGAAAGATCACATAGTGGAAAAATCATAGGTCTGAAGCAGAGGTTCTTAACTTTCACTATAAGTCTATGGTATTCTATTCTGGCAACCCAAGCTGACTAAGACATTGATAGTCACAGGAACTAGGAATACCACAGAAATTTGTTGCATACATTTAAAATGGAAAGAAATGTTTAGTTACAAATTATAAAATAAAGATATAAATTGGTTTTCCTATCCAAGTTCATGGATCTCCTGAATCAGAGTCATAAATCTAGGTTTCAATAAGGGCTCTGTCACTTACTGACTGTGCAAACTTTGTCATTTTAACTTTCCAAGCTGGGATTTTTAAAATCTGTAGAATGAGGGCATGAATATATACTTTATAGTGTTGTTTCATGATCAAATGAGATAATAAAGATGGAAAAGCTTCGTAAACTATAAAGCGATAACAAAATGTTAGCTAATTTTATTTTGTTTTTTTATACTTGCATCATTAAAGCAATTTTAAATTTGGTTTGGATTCAAGCCAAATTCAATAAGGTTGGAATCCAATTTGTTCTCTCCTGAAGTCAAATGATTCTTCAATCTCCCATCACCTTCTATGTAAACATAGGAATGAAAAAAAAAAGATGCAAGAAAAAGAGTTGAAAGAAGCTAAATAAAGTAGAGCAGGATCTAGTGAAAGGAGATTAACTGAAGCTAGTTCTCTCCTCTCTTCATTTTTTAAATGAAGTCAAACATTCATGTAGTCAAGTGCACAAAGTGCACAAATTTTAGGATTATACACCTTAATGACGTTTTACTTATCTACAGACCTGGGTAACTACTACCTAGAGCAAATTAAAAACATTTCCAGACATTCACAGAAAGGGAGACAAGATGAAAAGGCAGAGGGCTATGTACCAGATGAAGGAACAAGATAAAACCCCAGAAAAACAACTAAATGAAGTGGAGATAGGCAACCTTCCAGAAAAAGAATTCAGAATAATGATAGTGAAGATGATCCAGGACCTCAGAAAAAGAATGGAGGCAAAGATCGAGAAGATGCAAGAAATGTTTAACAAAGACCTAGAAGAATTAAAGAACAAACAAACAGAGATGAACAATACAATAACTGAAATGAAAACTACACTAGAAGGAATCAATAGCAGAATAACTGAGGCAGAAGAACAAATAAGTGACCTGAAAGACAGAATGGTGGAATTCACTGCTGCAGAACAGAATAAAGAAAAAAGAATGAAAAGAAAGGACGACAGCCTAAGAGACCTCTGGGACAACATTAAACGCAACAACATTTGCATTATAGGGGTCCCAGAAGGAGAAGAGAGAGAGAAATGATCCGAGAAAATATTTGAAGAGATTATAGTTGAAAACTTCCCTAACATGGGAAAGGAAGTAGCCACACAAGTCCAGGAAGTGCAGAGATTCCCATATAGGATAAACCCAAGGAGAAACATGCTGAGACACATAGTAATCAAATTGGCAAAAATTAAAGACAAAGAAAAATTATTGAAAGCAGCAAGGGAAAAATGACAAATAACATACAAGGGAACTCCCAAAAGGTTAACAGCTGATTTCTCAGCAGAAACTCTACAAGCCAGAAGGGAGTGGCATGATATAATTGAAGTGATGAAAGGGAAGAACCTACAACCAAGATTACTCTACCCGGCAAGGATCTCATTCAGCTTCGATGGAGAAATCAAAAGCTTTACAGACAAGCAAAAGCTAAGAGAATTCAGCACCAAGAAACCATCTCTCCAACAAATGCTAAAGGAACTTCTCTAAGTGGGAAACACAAGAGAAGAAAAGGACCTGCAAAAACAAACCCAAAAAAATTAAGAAAATGGTCATAGGAACATACATATTGATAATTACCTTAAACGTGAATGGATTAAATGCTCGAACCAAAGGACAGAGACTTGCTGAATGGATACAAAAACAAGACCCATATATATGCTGTCTACAAGAGACCCACTTCAGACCTAGGGACACATTCAGACTGAAAGTGAGGGGATGGAAAAAGATATTCCATGCAAATTGAAATCAAAAGAAAGCTGGAGTAGCAGTACTCATATCAGATAAAATAGACTTTAAAATAAAGAATGTTACAAGAGACAAGGAAGGACACTACATAATGATCAAGGGATCAATCCAAGAAGAAGATATAACAATTATAAATATATATGCACCCAACATAGGAGCACCTCAATACATAAGGCAACTGCTAACAGCTATAAAAGAGGAAATCAACAGTAACACAATAATAGTGGGGGACTTTAACACCTCACTTACACCAATGGACAGATCATCCAAAATGAAAATAAATAAGGAAACAGAAGCTTTGAATGACACAATAGACCAGATAGATTTAATTGATATTTATAGGACAATCCATCCAAAAACAGCAGATTACACTTTCTTCTCAAGTGTGCATGGAACATTCTCCAAGATAGATCACATCTTGGGTCACAAATCAAGCCTCAGTAAATTTAAGAAAATTGAAATCACATCAAGCATCTTTTCTGACCACAACGCTATGAGATTAGAAATCAATTACAGGGAAAAATACATAAAAAACACAAACACATGGAGGCTAACAGTATGTTACTAAATAACCAAGAGATCACTGAAGAAATCAAAGAGGAAATCAAAAAATGCCTAGAGACAAATGACAATGAAAACGTGACGATCCAAAACCTATGGGATGCAGCAAAAGCAGTACTAAGAGGGAAGTTTATAGCTATACAGGCTACCTCAAGAAACAAGTAAAATCTCAAATAAACAATCTAACCTTACACCTAAAGGAATAGAGAAAGAACAAACAAAACCCAAAGTTAGCAGAAGGAAAGAAATCATAAAGATCAGAGCAGAAATAAATGAAATAGAAACAAAGAAAACAATAGCAAAGATCAATAAAACTAAAAGCTGGTTCTTTGAGAAGATAAACAAAGTTGATAAACCATTAGCCAGACTCATCAAGAAAAAGAGGGAGAGGACTCAAACCAATAAAATTAGAAATGAAAAAGGAGAAGTTACAACTGACACCACAGAAATACAAAGCATCCTAAGAGACTACAACAAGCAACTCTATGCCAATAAAAAGGACAACCTGGAAGAAATGGACACATTCTTAGAAAGGTATAACCTTCCAAGACTGAACCAGGAAGAAATAGAAAATATGAACAGACAAATCACAAGTAATGAAATTGAAACTATGATTTAAAATCTTCCAACAAACAAAAGTCCAGGACCAGATGGCTTCACAGGTGAATTCTATCAAACATTTAGAGAATAGCTAACACCTATCCTTCTCAAACTCTTCCAAAAAATTGCAGAGGAAGGAACACTCCCAAACTCATTCTATGAGGCCACCATCACCCTGAAACCAAAACCAGACAAAATACTACAAAAAAAGAAAATTACACAGCAATATCACTGATGAATATACATGCAAAAATCCTCGACAAAATACTAGCAAAGAGAATCCAACAACACATTAAAAGGATCATACACCATGATCAAGTGGGATGTATCCCAGAGATGCAAGGATTCTTCACTATACTCAAATCAATCAATGTGATACACCATATTAACAAATTGAAGAATAAAAGCCATATGATCATCTCAATAGATGCAGAGAAAGCTTTTGACAACATTCAGCACCCATTTATGATAAAAACTCTCCAGAAAGTGGGCATAAAGGGAACCTACCTCAACTTAATAAGGGCCATATACAACAAACTCACAGTGAACATCATTCTCAATGGTGAAAAACTGAAAGTATTTCCTCTAAGATCAGGAGCAAGACAAGGATGTCCATTCTCGCCACTATTATTCAACATAGTTTTGGAAGTCTTAGCCATGGCAATCAGAGAAGAAAAAGAGATAAAAGGAATACAAATTGGAAAAGAAGAAGTAAAACTGTCACTGTTTGCAGATGACATGATACTACACATAGAGAATCCTAAAGATGCCACCAGAAAACTACTAGAGCTAATCAATGAATTTGGTAAACTTGCAGGATACAAAACTAATGCACAGAAATCTCTTGCATTCCTATACAGTAATGATGAAAAATCTGAAAGAGAAATTAAGGAAACACTCCCATTTACCACCACAACAAAAAGAATAAAATACCTAGGAATAAACCTACCTAGGGAGACAAAAGACCTGTATGCAGAAAACTATAAGACACTGATGAAAGAAATTAAAGATGATACAAACAGATGGAGAGATATACCATGTTCTTGGATTGGAAGAATCAATACTGTGAGAATGACTATACTACCCGAAGCAATCTACAGATTCAATGCAATCCCCATCAAATTACCAATGGCATTTTTTATGGGACTAGAATAAAAAATCTTAAAATTTGTATGGAGACACAAAAGACCCCGAAAAGCCAAAGCAGTCTTGAGGGAAAAACACGGAACTGGAGGAATCAGACTCCCTGACTTCAGACTATACTATAAAGCTACAGTAATCAAGACAATATGGTACCGGCACAAAAGCAGAAACATAGAGCAATGGAAAAAGATAGAAAGCCCAGAAGTAAACCCACACACCTATGGTCAACTAATCTATGACAAAGGAGGCAAGGATATACAATGGAGAAATGACAGTCTCTTCAATAACTGGTGCTGGGAAAACTGGACAGCTACATGTAAAAGAATGAAATTAGAACACTCCCTAACACCGTACACAAAAATAAACTCAAAGTGAATTAGAGACCTAAACGTAAGACCAGAAACTATAAAACTCTTTGAGGAAAACATAAGAAGAACACTCTTTGACATAAATCACAGCAAGATCTTTTTTGATCCACCTCCTAGAGTAATGGAAATAAAAACAAAAATAAACAAATCGAACCTAATGAAACTTAAAACCTTTTTCACAGCAAAGGAAACCATAAACAAGACGAAAAGGCAACCCTCAGAATGGGAGAAAATATTTGCAAATGAATCAACGGACAAAGGATTAATCTCCAAAATATATAAACAGCTCATGCAGCTCAATATTAAAAAAACAAACAACTCAATCCAAAAATGGGCAGAAGACCTAAATAGACATTTCTCCAAAGAAGACATACAGATGGCCGAGAAGCACATGAAAACCTTCTGAACATCACTAATTATTAGAGAAATGCAAATCAAAACTACAATGAGGTGTCACCTCACACCGATTAGAATGGGCATCATCAGAAAATCTACAAACAACCAATGCTGGAGAGGGTGTGGAGAAAAGGGAACCCTCTTGCACTGTTTGTGGGAATGTAAATTGATACAGCCACTATGGAGAACAGTATGGAGGTTCCTTAAAAAACTAAAAGTAGAATTACCATATGATCCAGCAATCCCACTCTTGGGCATATACCCAGAGAAAACCATAATTCAAAAAGACACATGCACCCCAATGTTCACTGCAGCACTATTTACAATAGCCAGGTCATGAAGGCAACCTAAATGCCCATCGACAGATGAATGGATAAAGAAGATGTGGTACATATATACAATGGAATATTACTCAGCCATAAAGATGAATGAAATTGGGTCATTTGTTGAGATGTGGATGGATCTAGAGACTGTCATACAGAGTGAAGTAAGTCAGAAAGAGAAAAACAAATATTGTATATTAACGCATATATGTGGAACCTTGAAAAATGTTACAGATGAACTGGTTTGCAGGTCAGAAATAGAGACACAGATGTAGAGAAGAAACGTATGGACACCAAGGGGGGAAAGCAGCAGGGGGTGGGGGTGGGGGTGTGATGAGTTGGACGATTGGGATTGACATGTATACACTGATGTGTATAAAATGGATGACTAATAAGAACCTGCTGTATAAAAAAATTAATTAAATTAAATTCAAAAAAAAAATTTTCCATATGCCAGATGTTTCCTTCATGCCCTTCCCAGGCTTGTCCAACCCTTACCCTTGAGATAACCACTATTCTGACTTGAACACCATTGATGATTTTGCCTGTTCCTGAACTTCATATAATGAATCATATAGTATGTAGGCTTTTATGTCTAGCCTCTTTGCTCAGTGTCTGTGAGCTTCATCCATTTTGCTGCATGTTATCCATAGTTCATTGCTTTTATTTCTGTGTAGAGTCCCTTCACTTTTAGCACTGGTTTCATCTTGCTCAGAATCCTACTAATTCAAGTTATAATCTGTGCCTCCACTTTAGAGATGGTACAAATATGTTGACCAGTTGCCCTCTTAGAAGAAATAGTTTCCAAGACAGCTCATAATTCGCAGATATTTCCAATTCGGGAAGAAAACTCTTCCATTTCTTGTGGGTATACTTTCTTTCTCTAGGTCTGGAATGCATGAAAACATAAATAATCTATAGTGTGAAACAAGATAATATGAACATTTTTGTGGTCTGTTCTGCCACCATCTTTGAGCAATTTCCCAATAGACCAAATCAACATTGAATCAATAATGACCATTGCTATAAATTAAAGGAAAAAAATCCAGATCTAACATTCACAATAGAAGAGCAGAAAATCATCTGAGACTCTAATACAAACCTCTTCGGGAATTTGTGAGTATAACTCTGGTTCCATCATATTAAAGATTGTTATGCTTACAGAAAAACTGAGACACTGGGATCTGTTTGCAATTACCAAATCAGAATGCAATTAACTAGTCACTGGGAACAAACAATGGTGTCTTTAAATGCCCTTTTGGAAATGTAGAATTGGTAACGGGGATCAGGTTCCCGAGGTTCGGATGTTTTCACTTATGAGTCTTCCTATAAAATATAGGTATGAGGGCCACTGTGGTAGTTTGTCTTAGGAGAGAGAGAGAGAGAGAGAGAGAGAGAGAGAGAGAGAGAGAGCGCGATGGAAAACACAAAGTAAATGGCACTTCCATCTGTGTATTGGAGCTTCTCTTATTCTCAGAACACTTCAAAGGAAACTTTCCCTCCATTCCCTGAGTCATTTTGTTCTGACCTCACTTATGTATAAATACATTTCAACCTAAGGATTGAGGTTTGCTGGCACATGGTCTTTTTTCCTTGTAAAATTATTATAGGAAATGTCTCTGATACAGCTGAGATGGGTAATTCGGGTTGAAAAAAACTTTGCTGCGTATGGAAATAAGAATATTTCATTTTTCTTTCTATAGCAGCATAGCTGACAAGATAGAAACGTTCATTTTCCCCCTTCTGTTTTGCAAAAGCATTTCTCTAGTGTATGATTTCCTAAACATTTGTTTGATGTGTGTTAGCTATTTGATATGTCTCCCAAAATCGGTCTTTAGTCAGCTTTGGGCTCTAGCTTTTAGTGGAGAGCAAAAGCATTGAAATAGATACGTAATGGTAGCAATAATAAAAACAAAATAATAACATTTTCATACTTCCAATACTTGTCCATTACAAGGGACATTAACTCAGTGAAATTAATATCCATTTTCTTTATATTTCTCCTGATACTGTACTGATAGAGGTGGAAAAGTGTAGTACAATTGTTTAAAGTTGAGCAGGAGAAGAAGCAGTGAAGAGCCTGGATGATCCATGAGCTATTTCTCAGACTCAAGTTTGGTTCACTAATGGCCCTATAATGATGATCTCAGAGAGGATCATGGGAGCTGTGAAGGATTCCCCCGAATTCAGTTGACTTCTGAGGCTTATGTTCCACTCACTCAGGAACAGTGGGTTAGTTGAGCCTAGGCACTTTATGCAAAAAAGTAGAAAAAACAATTATCTCTAAAGAGTGCTTCCTCAGCAAGAAGAAAGAAAGCAAGAAATCACTCCTAGTGATTGCAGGCCTGGGGGGAGAGTACAAATAGAGTATCTATACTGTTTCTCTAAATACTTAAACATGATACATCAAGAGAAAATACTCAAATAAAATATCCTAGCCTCCTACCTTAACAAATGTACCTTGATAACAAGCTGGAAAACCAGGTTAGAACTTGACCACTCAAGACTCCTGAGTTCCCAGCTGGCATGTGGCATATAAGGGAGGCTGGTCCAGGCTCTGCCCACCTCTCCCCATAACCCAGTCCCACTTCTCCTTCAAGCCCAGCTCCCTCCGAAATCTCAAGGTTTCTCATGGGTTCACGGGCAGACTAGCCCTCTGGTCCAAGCTCCATCCACAACCCCTGCAAACAGTCATCCCATGGCCAGCCTCCAGGCCTAGGGGTGTGTACATTATTGGCTCAGAGGGCCTCCCAGGAGATCAGACCTGCAGAAAGTGTGGCTCAGGTCCTTCAAAAAGCATTTGGGGCCATTTGTGCAGTGAATTCCGGGGTCCATGTATCTACAGCATAGTGTAGAAACAAGGGGAGGGCCCTGGGTGGGTACGCCCCTCAGCCCCAAAGAAGCCTCACCCCACTGGGAGAGGCATGACTGCAGGAGGCCAGGGTAGAGCCCTTTACAGAAGGGGCCCCCCTTGCTTGGGTCTAAGACAGTACTGAATAGCTGCTCTTGATTATATGTTAAAGGATGTCAGACACTCCCCAAAGTCTGACCCTTAATGTACCAGGGACTGTGCCAGATACTGCAGATTCAGAGATGAATCAGTTACCACCCTTGAATGAATTATCCTCTTGTGAAAAGGCTACTATGAAATGCAAACATTAACACAGGCAGAGAGGGGAGTTCCTTCCTTTCCCAGGACCACTGTAATGTGACTTTGCCCCTAAGATGGGCTAATTGTTCTATTCAATGGGTAGTACTGAAAGCCAGACCCTGGTCAGCACGGCCACTGATTCACATTTTCTGAGAGATATACATGGTCAGGTAAACAGCTCTTGACCTAGTTCCTGCTTCAGTCCTGGCCCACTGCCTGCTCCCCACCCCTTCCTCTGACTGCAGTTTCCTAATCACAAACTGAAGAAAAGGGACACTCCCCTGCCAGCCAGTACCCAGACTAACCCATCCGCGATTTAGAATCTTCCTGAACAGTAGACACACACACCAGGGCTCTCTCCTGGCCTAAACCAGAAACCAGGGGAGGAGGCGTCCAGAAACCAGGGGAGGAGGCGTCTGGGTCTTTTGATTTTTTCCCATCCCCCAGACCCCCAGCTAGATTATCTGAATAACCAGAGAAACCTAGAAGGTGAGACACTTTGCTGGACTACTTGCCCTGTCCCGTTAACAAATTGAGGTCATAATAAAAAGATTGTATTTGAATAGAGACCTAAGGAACCTAATAACCAGATGAAATGAATCTTCTTGGATCCTAGATTTGACAAACCAGCTGTAAAAGTGTTTTAGAAACAATTGGGTAAATGTGAATGTGGTCTCAGTATTGATTGAAATGAAAATTTATTAAAAGGGAAAGATGGGGCTTCCCTGGTGGCACAGTGGTTGAGAGTCCGCCTGCCGATGCAGGGGACACAGGTTCGTGCCCCGGTCCGGGAGGATCCCACATGCCGTGGAGCGGCTGGGCCCGTGAGCCATGGCCACTGAGCCTGCGCGTCCAGAGCCTGTGCTCCGCAACGGGAGAGGCCACAGAAGTGAGAGGCCTGCGTACCGCAAAAAAAAAAAAAAAAGGGAAAGATGGAGATCAGTGATTGGGAAAAAAATCAAGTTGGCAAAAAAATAAAAAAGTACAACACTTGCAGAAATATCTGTAAAGATATGCTTAAGAATTTCCAGTAGTAATCACTGGGTGGTGGCAATGTGAAGTTTTTATTTTTTTCTAATTATCTACAATGTCTGCATACTTCTATAATAAAAGTATTATTTAAAAATAATTAGAAGTTGTAATATTATATTTTTCTTTTTTTAGAGAATTACTACATACCTCTCAGCCTATTCTTTCAGACTAGCTCAGACCTGGTGCAGACCCCAGAGCAAGTTGTGATCTAAAAATCATGCATTCCCACAGGTATTCACAGGGAGAACCACATTAATCTTTTACCCCAAGTTTATTGAGTTAAGGTTAATGTTATTCCTTTAGCTTCCACAGAAATGAAATGGAAACATCCATTTGAAGAATGATTTAAAAAACTATAATAGAAGTCATTTTCTATTATTTCATGTGGTATCTCTTCAGTAAGTACCTAATTTATGAATTCTTTCTGGAGTTCAGTGCCTGGAAAAGAATGTTTTTCCTTTTATTAATTCTTTTTCTGGACAAGAGAATTCTATAATCTATCAGGTTTTCCTGTTATCTTGGCTGCTGGGGAACTCAGATGTAAATTTAGCATGTAATTGCATTAGCTAACTAATTACCTCAGAACTCGCAAGAGTCATCTATTTTCTCATTACATTTCATTATTATTTCATATAAATCTATTTTTAAAACAATTCTAATTGCCCTTTTCTGTTCATATGATCATTTTCTACACCATTTGAAATTCATCTGGGGAGAAGGTAGACTATAAATAAATAATAGGACTGCCCTACAGATCTCTGTAGAGCCTGCAGGCAATTTAACAAGTAGTAAATAGATAGTGTTTTAAAGCATCTTCCCAGCCTGACACTCGCCTCACTTTCTCTGAGTTGTGAGGCCCCTGGGGATGGACCTCCCCCACCCCAGCTGCAGTTATATAACTGGATTGGATGGACACATGACCAGATCCAAGCGTGAGAGACTCTATTCTGGGCATTTGGAATTGATAAAGTGAGTCTCTCTGGTCTTGCTTCCTTACTCAGGATGCTGTGAGGCATAAGTAAGCTAACAATTAAAACAGTATGTAGTTGTCTCTTTTTATCTTTGAAAAGAAATGTAACTTAAACAAATCGTGTTGAATCATCTTATTTTGCTTTTTCTAAAAGATGTTGGAATTAAGAGAATATTCTAAGTTCTGGAACCAAAGACAATCAAACACAACAGTACACTGTGCAGTGTTTCATGAAGCACCCTTAGTGAGGTGGGAGGGGCAGGAGTGAGGTGGCCATCATCATCACTTGGGCATTGAGGACCAACAGCACATTTCATTCCTGCATCCCCCAGTTCCCTGTAGACGAGGAAGATTTCAGGAAAGTTTGTTTTTTAAAGGCTACTGATAATTCTCAGGCCTGCCTGTATCCCTACTTCTTCCAGGAATGAACAAAGAAAGGATTTGTGTCCTTTTTAGTGATGACTATCCCACTGAGCATCATTGCAAAGGTAATGGTGTATGTGCAGTACAACAAAGTCCCTGCCAGGGAAGTGTACTTACTTCCCTACATATAATGATCATTTTCAATCAACTCCACCTTTGTAGTTTCATACAGCAATTTTTGTTGTTGCTGGTGTACTATGTGGCATTCAATGCACTGTGTCTCCAAGTTTCAGTTTATTATGAGCACCGGAGTTGTTCCCCCAAAACTAGGAATTACACCAAATCCATGTTTTGTCTCATCAATTTGGTCTCTCTAACTAAGTGGGTTAGAATAAGAGTTCTCTCTTCTCCCACCAGAACTGATTAGGTTAGTTTTCAATAAACGGTCACTGATTTCAGTTGAATTAAAATTAAGGTCACACTATTTTAAGTGGCATGAGATTGCAGCTTGTTAAATAAGTTCCTTCTGGTTTGGAAGGGTCAATGAGTTTCTCAGATGAGACAGGCTCAGTGCTCTTACAACTAAAATGCCCTGAATAGAGCAGTGAGAGGTGGCTGGGATAGTTAAACCTCCACCAGATCAAGGACCTACTGTGAATCCACTGTACTATCCCTCCCAAACCCCCGACTCAAATTCTCTGCACAGATTTCTGATCCCTCTATTTTCTGATTTTCACATGTCTGTTTAAAAAAAAAGTGATGTATTCTCAAAACAGAAACAGATGTGAGATCCAATTTCTTATTGGAAGTGACAAAACATATAAAGATTTGGCAAGATATGTGTTTCACATATTTCAAGATTTCAAAAATAGTCATCAAACAAATGCAAGAAGAGTTAGATAGCAGGGTGGTCTTTCTCTGGTTTCTTTGTTCCTTTTTCTAAGATTCCCATGATGGCCTATTGTCAATAAGATATGGAAAATACAGAAATGTCTCATATATAACAGAAAATACATACTATTAAAGTAATGATTCAAGAGAAAAAGCAGTAAATGTTCTCCTAGTTTTAAATAACTGAATATAATCATTTCTACATTTTAACGTGACCATAAACTTTCATCAAATCACTTTTAACCAAATGAGCTTTTTCTATTAAAAAGAGAAAAAGCTCAGAAATGAATAATTTTGCTCATTAAGTTCTAAGGGCAGTTGCTATACAGAGCCAAGAAGCAGGTGTAATAGCCTTTAAGAAAGAAAGGTGTGAGGAGGAGGCACACCCTGATGAGCACGTGTGATTGTGATAAGTGACTAAGCTTGCATTTATACAGCACCATTTCTCAGCATTTATACAGCACCATTTCTCAAGGGAGGCAATCAGTAATATATTCGCTACAGTGCAGGGCTCTGCTGTAAAACCCATACTAAAGAGAAATGATGTGGCTCTTTTTAAAATAAAGGCATTTGGGTCTGATGAACACTTATCTAGTTCTTACAATGTACCAGGCATCGGGCTAGATAAGGAATTCTTGCTGTGATTTAACTTTCACAATAACTCTCTTTGCTATCACTACCTCAATTTTTGTAAATGGGGAAACTGAGGGTCCAGAAAAATGACTCAGTCAGAGTCACGTATTTGGTGAATTGCAGAGCCCGGATAAGAATGCAGAACTTTCTGGGGCTAAAGTTGTTTTCACTCTACCCCAGTTAAATCAAGGGAAAATGCTACAAATTTTCAGGGATTCTTATATTTGAAAAGCACTTAAAGTTTGCAAATTAGTAGGACTCTATGGTAGAGATGAAGAAGGGTTTGCAGAGTTTCAGGGATGTGCCAAGTCTGCACGGCTTGGCCGCTTTGGGGGACTTGGTTTAGTGCCTGACACTCTAGTCAAACTCAACCATAGAAATGTTACTGCATGTGTTGCATGAAAAATCTGTTCTCCTTAGAATAGTTGTCTTCCAACTGTGTCTTGAGGAGCCTGAAGACCACTTCAGAGAGTCTCAGGTGGGCGCCTGGGAGAGAAAGGAAACAGCAGCTAAAGAACAAAGAACTGGGGTGGAATCCGTGCAAACAGGGCTGTAAGCAACTTCTCCCCTTTAATTGAGGAGGCTTGATTTAATTTGCTTTGTATATTTATCTCCCTCTTAAGACTTTGCTTGAAGAAAAGGGTTCTGTGGCCTTAAAGTGTTTGAAAACTAGATATTGCATCATTTTAAAGGTTTTGTACATTATGTATCCAATGCATTTAAGGAACCCAGTTAAAACCAGTGATTATGAAATAGACAAGAAAGGAAGGTGGTGCAGAGTGTTTAAGAGTGCATACGGTTATGCGCTATTCTTCATGATGTCACAGTCGATACTTACCAGCTGGTTAATGTTTACCAGTAAGCAGAAAACTAACCAACTCTGTCCATGTTGAGGCTTCTGACATCAAACTTAATAGATGTTCTTAACGGGAGCCTTGTTAGTGTCCCAACAGCTGTCTGTGGAGCCTGAGGAAGTGAGCACGACACTGGTGGTTAGACTTCCAATTTTTAGAGTCACTGTGAGTCTTAAAAGTGAGCTGTGCTAAGATTTCTTACAGAAGGAGACAAATAAATAGATCTCATTGTAGACACTCTCTCCCAAATTATCAACCACTTGGGGATATTCACACACACGCGTGCACACACACACACACACACACACACCCTGTTCTTCTTACATTGCTTCTGAGTCTATGCTCTAAAGAATTTTGTGCATACCGTTAGTGTAACCCCTACTATACAGCTACTGGTGTCTGTGTCTGTTTCTCCCACTGGCCTGTCTGTTTCTCATAAAGATCAAATATTACTCATTGTAATCCCTGGAGTTGGCACTGAGCATGGCACACAGATGCTTAATGACAATTCTTTGAGTATTAAAGACTATATTAGAAAAAAAAAGAGGACAGAAACATATCAACTCTCATTTGATCCTTGTTAATACAAAGAGAAAGAAGGTTTATCTTCAGGTCTTGAAAAGCAGTATGCTGCCTTACAACTTGACTATTATTCATAATTATTCCAATTTCAAAAGTATCTACAATTAGGAAAATTGGTAATGGAGTTAGAAAAATGCCAATTTCTTTTTCTGCAAGACATTTTGCATTAGCAAATATAAGTCTCAGAAGACTAGGTGGAAAGAATGTGTATAATCTGACTTTGTACCTTCCAAAGTCAGTTCGCATAATGATGCCTTTTTATAACAAGGGTGTTGACTGTTCTTTGCAGGAAGAAGAGTATTGGATGAACTTCCAAGCTTCCTTAATATCAAAATCAAAAACTATCCTGACTGTTGTACACTGGTTCTCTGTCATATTTCTTTTACTTTTTCTCAATTTTAATTGGGTTGAAGTAAAATGGCGTGGTTTCTATCTTGTGTGACTCAGAGTTTCCCCATTGACAATCCAGGCCAGTCTGAGCTCAGGGATGGGAACTTATTCCAGGGGACGGCTTTCCTTCTTTGGCACCCAGAAAGGCTAGTTGAGTCTGCTGAGAACAAGGGCCCTGGGACATGATCCTGAACCTTCCAAAGTTCTTACTCCTGAAAGGGGCCTCTCAGCTGCTACAGGGGCCATTGTGACCATTGCTCTATTCTGCTCCAGCCGCCCTTGGCACCTGCTTTATTCCCATGTTTAAATGTCCTTCCCCACTTTCCTCTGGGAGTTGAAGGAAAACATGAATACATCTACTTCTGAGTAAGTTGAAAGGAAAGATGAGAGACACCCTGTTTCAAGGTATGTGTACCTCTCTGTGTCTTGACTAATCTTTCTTCTTCCTTTTTAATATTTACAATTGCATCAACTTGGCTCCGGTAGTTCAGAGTTCACCTTACACACTGTTCTCAGGAATGCTTCTATTTTTTTTCATTTGAAGGTACCTGAGGCAAATGAGGTGGCTTGAATCATGAAGCACCTTGTAACTCCCCAGTTGGGTGGCTGGGACATGATAAGGGAGGTTTTAACAGCATATTCTGGAACAGAAGTTCTCAAGCTCGGTGGCCCATGAGAGTGCCCCCTGCACATCTGCCCAATTCTCTACAAATCTCTGAGTGTGGAACCAAGGCATCAGAGTTTCTTAAAAGTTCTCCAGGGGATTCAAAAGCATGGCCAAGCAGCCACTGCTATAGAGAGAGAGGTATGATCTTTCAAAAATGGTGATTGGGGGTAATCCATTAAACACATTTTATGGTTTGTTTCTTGCTGCTGTAATAGGCATCTTTCCATATCCTGAATGCAGAAGTCCATCCTTTATGAATCTAACTCACCACAAGAAGATTTGACTAAGCCAGATGGTTTTCTTTCAAATTTAGGTACATCATGTAAACAGCACAAAATTGAAACACTGTTCTCTCAGATGAACTCAGAGACCGATAATACATCTTTATGAGCCAGGAGTACTACAATTTAACATTTAGAATTCATTTTCACTGCCATTCAAAATAAATTGCTCAATCACTGATAATTCTAAATTCTTGACTCATACTAGATGATAGAAAACAAACGTGGGTGTCTGGTTCCCAAAAGCTTTCTCTTATAACCCAGTTTCTTCATTCTTTCCCCTCCTGTCAAAATTTGGTGTGAAGGATGAAGATTTATAAAGAAGTGGGTCTAGAAAATCTAATGTCAGTCCAAGAGCCATGTATGTTTTGCAATATCAGTGTCTTCTGTCATGGTTTTTAGTTTTAAATTCTCAGTCAATGTTTTAAAAGGCATAACTCATTTAAATGGCCAAATGTTTCTCTTTTCAACCAAGCCCAGAAATATTTCTTTTACTTTTTGGAAACAAACAGGGTAGGGATTCTTGCTGCTTAGAACACTTCTTGCTGGTAGAAAGGGAAGGCCTCTGTGTTTAGAAGGAAGTGAAGAAAGATCTCAGAGACATGATGTCATAGAGCAGTAAATTAGGGAAAAAAAGGAAAAAACTATTTTCAGACATCATTTAAAAAAGAGAAATAGGCTAAATTTGCTTTGTCAGATTTGATGGACATGCCATAAGCGGAAAGCCAGATTTCTTTTCCTAGAGAACAAGGATTAGTCTCTGGTTGGTAGCTACATTCTGTGAAATACCTTTCTCTTTCTTTAAAGTGTTTAAGAGTGGGTGTATGGCCTATAGTCTGGGCAGGGCATTGGGAGGGCTGCCTCACTGATTGCAAAGGCTCCATCAGTATCTACCCAGTGACGTTATCTTTACAGTGGTGGGAAAGGACACTGCTTTCTCTCCTTTGGAAGCTGCGTGAGTTAATTAATTAGTCTGATAAACCTATGTTACTCTTATTTTCCACAAGAGAAAGGAGGGATAAATCTAGAAATAGCCTCAAAACTGGGCTGAGGGAGCTTCTTTCCTCCATACCCAGACAAAGCGAAACGAAGGGAAGTGAGCCCTTCTCTAGTTCAAAGAAATGGAATATGTTCCCTTTTATAACATGAAACATTTTTATTCCTTCCTTTCAGGAGAAGTTGGAAATCAAAATTAAGGTCACAGGGCCTCTCTGTTTCTGGTGTTGATTATGAACATAATCAAGATCTAATGCCACTGAGAGAAAATCCTTCTGTTAAATTCAGGAGGGCTCTGCGTAGAAGGAACCTCTCTTTGCTCACTCATCTTTAGACACCTCTATCACGTCAGCCCTTTCGGAGAACTTTGTGACCGTGACGAGGAATCTCTGCATTCCTGTTACCATTATTTAAAGTACTTTCATTTATAAAATGGCATGGTTTGACTTATTTCTTTCAATTTGATTACTAACCTTCAGAGTTTAGCAAAACTATAAGTAGTAGGTTACTTACTAAATTAAATAAGTCTTACCAATTTTAAGGAAAATCTGATTGCAAGAATAAATATTTAATATATATAATTAGCACTTTCCTATAGGTATTTGACTAGGCTCTCAAAAGATGTTTGTTGGTTAGTGGTTGATTGATAATAGGTTACCAGTTGAAATAAGACAAGGACAATTCTCTCTAAATACTCAGTGAGATACTTTTGAGTCTATCTGAACAGCATACATACAAAAGGAATGAAGAATGAGCCAGAATAAGATTTTTGCACCTGAGCTGAACTCCAAGAACTATAGCCCATTCCTGGACCTTAGGCTATAGCCCATTCCTGGACCTTAGGTGTATTGATGATGAGAAACAGGCCTTGAACAGGGAGTTGAAGAAATTCAAGTTCAAGTGGTAGAGAAGATAGATGGTGACCTAATCGGGGTCAGGGGTCCAGCTTGGGGTCTGAGATAGCCTTCCTCATGGGTGCACCACACCAGCCATCTAGCTGCTAGGTGCAGGGAGCATGGGAGCAGTCACATGTGATACTTTCTTTCATTTCTCTATTGAAGGAACAAAACAACAGCAAAGTTATTGTTGTTTTCTGAAGTTAGTTTGGGGAGGATGGGAAAAAACATAAAACTAACACATGCTTTTTGTAATAATTCCAACAATACAGACATGTTGTATAAAGAAAATGTTAATGTCTCACCAAAGCTACTCCATTCCAGTAAACACTGTTATCAGTCCAGTGTGATGATGTCTTATCTGCCTTTTCCTATGCTCTTTATAAATATATACAAACACATTCTCACATAAGTCTTCTCCTCTATTATTTTTTTTACAAGCATAGGACCATAACATATATATTGCTTTGCAAACATTCTTTTTAGTAATTACATGATAAATTATAGTATGAATGTCCCACAGTTAGAAGAGGGTGGTGGTCCTTTTTTTCATGGAGGATAGGGGCACAGAAGTTGCATTATTGGGACAAAGAATTATTATGTTTAATAGATACTTTTCAAATATGATTTTTATATGCATTACATATATTAAAATTAGCACAGTGAAATAGAATGTCTCCATTTCTCATTCAGTAAGGTAAGGAAGTACATAAAGTGTGTAAGTTCTCAAGGTCTTTATCTCTACTAAAGACCTCAAAAGATGATGATGATGATGAGTGTGTGTGTGTGCGTGTGCATGAGTGTGTGTGTGTGTGTGTGTGTGTGTGTGTGTTGTATGTTAAAACAAGTCTGGCTTAATAGAGCTTGACCTGGGAAGTTATGGAATTCCTGTAGTTATTTTGTCAGTCAAGGTTCAATCAAAGAAGTAGAACCACTAAAGTATATTAATAGATCTATTGATATTTTATCTATCTATCTATCTATAGCTATATCATCTATAATTATAGATATCATACAGACTTTTAGAGTGATCTGATCTTACACAATCATGAGAGCTGGTTAAGCACTCTCTATAATGCCATTGTCCTTGCATCTGATGCTAAAGCCTGAAGTCTGCAGGGCAGGCAGCAGGAAGGGAAATGGGGAAGAGCAAGCGCAAGTTGGAATATATGAGGACACACACGTCGGTTTTCATTGTCTCTGACCTTGCTGGTGTGTGTCCCACAGAAGCTGGGGATCCTTTGTCTTGAAAGTAAACATAGACACTGGCCCAAGAATCAGAGAAGCTGAAGAAGTTCCAGGGAAGGGGGAGCAGTTGCAGTCTCCAAATCCCACAGAAGAATCTCTCATGGGGTCCACCTTAATGGGAAATGGACAGGAAAGGCAATTCTGGGAAACGTATTTCAGCCTAGCCAAGTTAACACTATGGTTATTATGCAAAAGACTATAATAACGTCTCTAACCAATCCTCAGTATTCCAGCAACATTCTCATTTGGTTTTCTGGCTAGCCCCCAAGAAATTTTTTAGTGATCTAAACTAGAAAAAACAACATTCCCAGAAAGGTGAGATTGTTGTGACACAAACTTGCACATGGGCACACACACACACACAAACATACACACATTCTTTGATTATGATTACTGCCAAGGTTCCTGTTTTAATGTCTAATTCATCTAAGTTTCTACTTTCACCATACACCCTGATTTCTATTATTCTACGACACCAATAAACTCCTGAATAATATAATTTCTGTGTCATCTAGAAGTTAAAACGTCATCATTTATTTTTATGCTTAAAATATGGTAAAATGGGCTTGAGGGAAATTTTTGGCTTTTGTCCAAAATATGCTAAAAGCAACTGCTTGCTGTTTGTGTTGTGTTGTGGTGTGTTCATACCCTGTTGGACAAACTGTATGTCTCCAATCCATCAGCATTTTGGATAGAAGAGGATCAATCTTGTCTTATGATGTCAATAATGTCTTATTGATGGCAACATTGTTTCACTTCAGTGAGTCTTGATTCAAATGATTCTTCTGTCTTTTACGATTAATACTACTTTTAGCCAAATGTATCTTTGTTTTTGGATCACTAACATAGGACATGTGTAAGTGGTTTTGAAGACGCAGGAAGCTAAAATCATAGATATCCTTAGGTGTTCCCTTTGGATGTTAGCAGAAGTATTATTGAACCCATACCAAGTGTGGTTGTGTTTATGAATGTCAAAGGGATTTTCTTTTGTATTGAATTAATGGTCTTTTTGACTTCCTGTCTTCTCATCCTCTATTGCCCACACTATACATTTCAGCTGAGATCACTTAAAAATATAGATAAACTCTTTCCCACCCTGTGTTCTGGGACCGATACTTTTCTCAGTCCTTCTAGACTAGCGCAGGTGAGGTGGCATCTAGTCAACCTTACCAAGTCTTATTTAGACCTCATGCTCTTTTTTTCATTTTTACATAATATATAGTTATTATTTAAAATGCAAGACAAAAATGACAGCTTATTCCAGCAGAGAGAGCATAAGTGTACATTGGGAAAGATTTGGCAAATATCTCAGTCCAACTGCATAGGAAAAAGGCAATGATGGAACAAGATATTAAAAGAAAAATAGACCTTCTGCTCTCAGAGCTCCCACTCCTAGGCCATGTGTGGGAGAAGCTTCCTTTTTACCAAAACGGCTGGTAGAAAAAAGGTCCCAAAATATGGTATCTGAATCACATGGTAAACTTTATAAATTTTCAGATCTCTAAGTCCCATTCCAAAAGTTCTTATTACCAGGTCTAGGGTAGGACCCAGGAAATAGTAAAGAAAACTTTCTCAGCTCTTTGAATGAATAGCTGGGTAGAGAGACAACTGACATGTTCTGTTGGTAAAGCAGCATTTCTATAGCCTCTGTTTTCTTTAGAGACTTACTTTCCAAGTAGAGAAAGTATCATTATTGACCAGTACACTGTTGCTTTCTCCTGTTTTGATCAGGATCAGTCTTATTGGTAGAGAGTCAATTTTGTGCCTCTGTGTTGTGATTTTCTCCCATTAACTTGGAACCTTTACTAAAGTTTTATTATACTTTACAGACTAAGTTTAGATATGCAGGGGGGGCAAGCCTTGCATTTTCCAGGACTTCCAGGGTTGCAAGTGACAGAAAACAACTCTTATTCACCTAGAGATCGTGAATTGGCTCCCAAAACTAGGAAGTCAAGAAGGGAGCTGGCTTAATTCATTGCTAGAAATAGAAATGTAGATGGTGTTGCTGGGGCCCTCTCTCTATCCATCCCTTGGCTCTGCTGCTTTTTGCCATGATGGTTGGATTGTCCCCCTCCTGCTGTAGCCCTCCCTATGGGGGCAGATGACATCCACTGGCACCTTGAGCCCCAATCTCTCCCCAGTCCTTATTTGTCCTTTGTATTGACAACCAAGCATTTGAATCCCAGTTTTAGAAAAAAGAATCTTTTCATATTCTATGTTCTTTATGCTTTGGATGGGAAGAAAAAGGAATAAAAATAGGCTTCTGAATTTAAGAAGAAAGATCATGAATATGACAAACTGCCTTCTTTATGAATTAGACAAAATACTACTTTTGCAATCTAGGTAAGAAGACTGAAAATGTTATCAAATATATTATCACTGAACATTGCAATATCAGCTTCTGAGAGTAAAATTAAAAATCATTTTTATTAATTTTTAGGTAATTAGAGCAAGAAAGGAATTATAGTCGGGACCTGTGTTTTCTTAGAAAAACAAATTAGTGAGATGAAAATGTAGTATGTTTAGGCCATGAAAAGAGGTAAATCTACTTTACATCCACAAAGTGGCATTTCTCTTTCCCTTTCAAAAATGAGTCTTTTTCAGCTGCAAAGACCCTCTTCCCTCTGCAAACTGATATGATAAATGGGAATATGAAATCACTATAGAAGTAGAATTATTATTCCTGTTGTGGGATCTGCTTTTCTCTAAGGCATCATAACTCCACGTGGAGGAATTTAGGATTAACACCACTGGCCTCTCTCTGCCCCTCCCTTACTCCTGCCCAGGGGAGGAGGAGAGACTGCACAGGGCCTCAGAGCTTCTGGGTTGGCTCATCAGATCACCTGGTCCATGCTCCGCCATGTTCTCTGGAGCCTTCACTTCATGGGAGACCTGCAGCTGCTTGGCTCTGTCGGAAACTTTTGGAGGTGTAAATGCTGAAATATAAAATCGCAAGCCATCTTGGCTGCAAATCAAAAGTCACATTGTCCAGTTTATCAGTAACAAAAGTAATACTTTGATCTCCATCTGTCTGACTCTTGGTTCTGTCTCTCAATTCTGCTTCGGAGTTCAGGTAGCAAAGAGAAGGATGCTAGATACTGATCCCCTAAAATCCCAACAATATTGTTATCATAAGCCACAGTAAAATTCATAAAATAAAGGACCGTGTCTTCTAAAGTTGTTTTTCACAGTAGCAAGTGCATGAACACATACATACAAATGGTGTTTGAAAGTGCAGTTTCCAACACCGAATTGGAACAGATGCCAAATAGTTTTCCTCCCTATGCAGCCAAAAGAGGAGAGTAACTCAGGCTAAAATCCAACATACATTTCCAGTCTCATGTGGGACTGAGACAACCAGAAACTGCCACTCACTTTCCGCTTTGCTAATATAATGTAACATATCTTACATCTTTATTTTTCTGAATAATCAACTTATAATTTGACCAATCTTAAAAAAATCAGAAACATTTTTCTTTTTGTTTTATTCTAAATTCCCACTTCAATATATAAACTCCAATTTGTCCTGAAAAGGAGAAAGAATGTATTCCATTTGACAAATTGAACCGCTCCCTCCTCCCTTACCTATCTCCCTTCCCGATTCCTTGTAATTCAGTTTGCTTTGCAATTGAAAAGAAAATACCAGATCCTCTAGATTTTTGGGTGTGATCCAAAATTGCTTTCAAGGATCCCGCTGGTTCTTTTGGTGAAGGAAAATTTCAGTAGATTACCTGACTGAAATAACAGGACCCCAAGAGAATTGGGCACTAAGCAGTGGTGCTTAGCTGCTGAAGTGAACTGGCTTAGTTACTTAGGAAACAATGCAAAATTTAAAAGTAATAATTACACATAAGAACCACTCCTCCCATTTGTTTTAGATTGCTTTTCTTTGTTCTCCTAAGTTGCTTAGATTTGGTCCACTTCCAAGTCCATTTAGAATTCTAGACTCTGGTAACGGAAAAGCCCTTTAATTCATCACCTCCATCCCTTGGATAACTCTTCATGTGTCGACTCAGACAGCTTAGCTGTACAACTAACACAGCATCACATACAAAGCCGACCAGAAAACAAACCCACCCATGAGCTTCCTTTTTAGTATTACTTGTTGATTTTCTCACTAACACTTGGCCGCGAGAATTCATAAGAAAATCTTTGAGAAGTCAGAAGTTTTTGTTTGGTCATTAATTTCAGCATGAAAGAAGAGTATAGAGAAAGCAGCAGAATCTGGGTAAATTTCCTTCTTCTTGATTCATAGTGCCTGAATAAAATGCATACAAGTTTACTTCTAGAAAGAACTCAGCTAGCACAATTAAGCTGACCAAAGAAAGCAGCTTTAATACGCAAGGATTGCCTCCAGCGTTTCACACCCCTCATCTCTTCCATCCCATTAATTCTTTGCCCCTGGATGTTTTTCTTCTCTGAGGAGAGTTTCTGACAGCTGAGGAGTGGGGAAGAGGGAAATTTCTCTCATCCAGTGTTGGGAATTGAAGAGCTACTGGTGAGTCTTGAGTGCCTTTGGGACACAATGGCCTCACTTAGCCAGCTTGTTAGAGTTGCTGTATTTATTTCTTCTTATTCATTGTACTTGCTTGGCCATCCTTTTAGCCTTTTAGTGTCTCCTTCTCCTTTGTGCTTGTTAACATCCTGCACAGCACACCCATGGATAGAGATGATTAGACAGCACAGTCTAGGCTGACGGTAATGGAAAAGCAACACTATCTAAATTCCAAGTCCCAGCTGCATCTCCAAAATCCAGTCATGTTGACTATCTTTTGTGGTTTTCCTACTTTAGATTGATTTTAGAAAGGGACTTGGCCAAAGAACCATTGTTACTCAAGAACTTCTTAATACGTGATGTGAACCATTTTGAAAATCCTAAGTTTCTGGGACTTGGCTTCTAGGTTGCCACCTCTGAGATGTGCTGTAATTACAGAACATTCCACTATCAACTAGAGTTGTCCCTTCAGACTGCACAAACCCCCTCCAATGTTTCACATAGAAATTCCTGGCCAGAGGTAAAAACAGCAAACAAATACAGTCCTTATCTTCTGATACTGGTTAGTTTGCTTCCAGTCCTCCTGTCCTATGAGAACCTCTGCCTTTCTCCTACTTCTTGTGATTAATCACACACACACAGACACACACACAGACACATACCTCCCTGGAAAAACAGTCGTGCTGTTTTCCTTTCTCTGAGGCTAGTCAGTGATAAGAACCATATTTGAAAGCCAAATAGTACAAAGTTAACCTCCCTTATGGCTAAAACACAAAATGCTATTTAGAAAAACGTTGATCCAATCACCTCTGGCTCTGTTAAATAAGGGATCCCTAATGTGGCCCGTGATCAAACTCACTTCCTCGTTAAGAGCAGGAGCATAGGAGAGACAGAGCCTCCTTTGTTTAACAGAGGCTGTGTGAACTCTGCCACGAGTCCCCAGACACCCCTAAGTCCTCTGTTCTGAACGTGTAATTAATTCTTAAGAAACCAGGTACCACAGCAGTCGTGGCTTGACAGTAGATTCATTCAGCACCAGCCAGATGTGAAGGGCTTTCAAAGGGACCAAAAGGCGAGCCTATTGCCTGGGGAAGCTGGAGATGGTAGCCTCTGGTTTGCAGCCTTGCCATCACCTGGTAATGCCATTTCTAATGTATTTCAGTTCACTCTTAAGAGTCACAGATGGTTTTGCAAAACCAAAGGTTATTGATTAACCCAGAATGAGTAGGAGGTCCCTATCTGAGTTCTTATATTTTTCAGCCTAAAATAACTTAAAAACCACTCAGTAGGAAATCCTGACATTAATCATATATTACTATTTTTTGTGCTGTTTTTCAAAGATGGTAATGAGTTATTTTCAGAGCTTAAAGGAAAGACACTTTCTTTTAAAAATTGTAGGTTCTTTAGAGAATTTGCTTCATGGAGAGGAATCATAAGTTTCCTCTGGGGAAACTCCATCAGAGTGTCACTAGATTCAGTTCTATTCAACCTCTATCAGCAATTAGGAAGCTATAGCAATTTCCCCCCCCTTTTTTTTTTGGCAATTAGAAATGACACAAATACTTTGAAATACTTAATGCAATAAGCTAATTTGGAATGAAAAATTATCTTGACATTAGAATCAACAAAACAGACTTTATCAGCAATAAATATGTACACTTACATTCAGGATTTAAAAATCAATTATGCAAGAACAGGATAAAGGAGGCTGGGTTTCTTAGAATTCATATGAGTAAAAATCTGGGGATTTTACTTTTATCGAGTAAAATTCACTAAGAATTGGCCATATGGTTTGGCTATGAAAAAAATCTAACATAATTTTGGACTACATTAATAAAAGGTCATTTGTACATTAGTCACATTGTATTCTGCCCTAGCCAGAGAATATCTGCAGTATTATACAAAACTTGGGACATTGCATTTTTAGAGTGACCCAGCTTGTCCCGAAGGTGCAAATGGCAAGGAATTTGGAAACTTTGTCAGATTGTGTTAAATAAACTGAGTAGACATCTTCTAATACAGCCTCCTAACTGGTGTGACAGCATCCATGCCCAATTATCATTTATCTTTGGCTGTAATATGTTCAGTTATAAGGAGCTCATTACTCTACATTGTTGGGCAGCTTCCAATTTTAAAGTCTTTTCTAACTCTGCCTTCTGTATTGCACTCTTAAATCCTAGATTATTAGTAATCTATTTCTCCTGACAAGCCGTTATAGATTTTGAAAGCCTGTTATGACTTTTTCAGAGAATTTAAAGAAATTGTTTCTTTCCCTCAGAAAAATGAACTTGTGAGAAATCTTATCAATACAGTAATGAACAAAGATGTCTATCAAGTATTTAAAACACGAGGATAGGTAAAGATTGTAATTCTCATAGGTTGTTATAATGTTTGATAGATAATCAAGCTTTTTAAAGACTTCTTCACCTATTCTTATGTTTTGTCCTTTGAGACCCTGGCCTGATCTTTAAACATTGTTAGCAAATTTATCTGATGTAGTGACCTTGAATTACTACAGCATTCTCCTCGGAGGTCATCTCTCTAGTCAATTTCATGATGCAAGTGAGCCACAGCTGGTAGTTTGGGAATGAGTTGATTTTTGTCTTTAGGAATATTTGGGAATATGACTGATGAAAGTAGTAATTTACTGTTTTAAGTTGGCCCTAACTACTCTTTACTCTTTACTCCGCTAAAGACTTACCACGAAATGGTGAAGAAAAACTATCGAAGATAATAATCTTCATGTTACACTTGTTCTTAATTATTTAAAGTCTGTTGAGAGAGAGAGAGATTGGTTGATTCAGACAGTCTAATATCAAGTCACATAAAGAAGGAAGAATGGGCAAGAGACAGGAGCTAAAGGATTCTGAATTTGAAGCAGCACTAATAACCCTAAGTATTAATACCAAGCTTGTTTACAAAACCTCACATATCAGCCACTCTCTGTTAAGTTTTACATCTGCCTCTGACAAAGACAATGATCTAGAGGGTAGTCTGGAATCTTTGGACTTATTTCCCCAAAGGTGATTTTTATCCAATGCTCCTTCACACTCTTTACACAGCGTCTGATTGTTCCAGGTAGGATTCTCTTCAGTCCATCTCTAACAAGAGCAGAAAATATGTCCTTGGCTTCCAAACTCAAGGAGACTAGTACAGAGAAATTCTGTTTGCTTTCATTTTTGCTAAATCTTAGTGGTAAGAGGCAAATTTCAGGGTCCCCTGAAGTCTATTTGAGAACTGAGGATGTCCCCATGTGAAATGTCCCCATGCACAAAAAAGGCTCTGGGTGATAAAGAGAAAAGAAAGGAAGAGAGAAAAGGAACCACACAGGGACTTGATGCCACTTGGATGGGAGCGCAGACAGGCAGTAGCTGAGGGGGGAGGCCGTGGCTATTGCCCTGTTAACAGGTCCCTCTGAAAATCCATCATTAGAGGCGAGTCCTGAAACAAGGTGTGGGAACTGAGAAAAGGAAAAACAGGAAATACACACCAACAATAAAAAGTAGGCTTTTTAATGAAAAACATATCTATAACGTCCAAAGATTCAGCGATGAGAGATGCCAAATTCATGGAAATATTTATTAGTGAAGTGAGTGAGTTCATGTTCCTTAGGATGATCTCTTTCCTCTCCTCAAAGAGAAGAATAAGGAGAAAATGCACAGAATGAAAATTTTATCCGTAAATATATAATCCTATGAAGTATATTTCAAAGCATTGTACAGAATTAATACCTTTGCTACTTCCAATGCTGCAGTTAATTAGCTCAGCCTATGTGGAAAAATGAAAAATGAGAGAACAATGAAGTAAAGCAGGTGCCAAAGGATCCTGGAATGAGAACAAAGACAAGGAAATGAGACAATTAGCAGCCATAGAGCAGTAATCCACAGGCAAATTTCCAGGAGACCTTTATGGTGGGTAATTCAGAAATATTTATTCAGCATTTATTTGTTTAAGACTGTCCTAAGTACTGAAAAAGAAACTATCTAAAAATATGTACAAATAGGTAAGAAACTAAAGAACAAAATAAGGCCATTTGTTTCCAGTAATGAATGTGCACATGAATGAAAAAATTGTGTGGGTGAATTTGGCGTAGACATGGAAGGATCTAGAAATGATATAAATGTTCAAGGTTCTGAATTGCATTTCAGAGACCCTGATAGTAGAAATCATCTAGAAATGAAAGAGATTCTAGCCTTCTACTTTCTTTTCAATCTGCGTGTGAAGAACAGGGAGCCTTTGTTACATCGCCTCATATACTCAGCACGTAGATGGGGAGCATCCTGGGTGACTTAGGATGAAACAAACAACCTCTGGGGTCACCAGCCACTCCTCTACAAAATGACACTTAGAATACTGTCACCTTAAGTGTGGTCTTTGCGCTCTGATGGTTATTACAGTGGTTCTAAGAGAGCCATTAATGGTTTTTTAAGCTTTACATATACATTAAATAATTCTTGAACAACCTCAAGTTTAGGTTCTTTGCCCCCATTTATATCTCACAAATCTAAAGGAAAGTGACAGAAAAGCTTTCCTCATATTGGGAGTGCCAGAGTGACTAGAGGAAATGAGTCATCAAGATAATTTATGATCTTTCCCATAAGTTGCAATGCACGAACATAGTAATCCTTTGTTATCCATCCCCTCAGTGACCAGACTCCCAGACCTTGATGGAACATAATTAAAATAGGATTTCTGTAGACTCAGGCTCTGCTGCATATCCCAAAATGGTTTTACCTCATTGAAATATACACATTTAATAATATTTACTGTTTTTTACTTTCCTACTATATAATCACATTAAGCTAGCCTCAGTAAGAAATTGTTTTTTAGATGAATGAAATAAATTTCATGGTTTCTCGGAGCTTATGATCTATAGGAGAAAAAGAGAAGCCCCCCTGAGAACCGGAATACTCAGTAAAGTGTGCTAGGAGTTACAGGAGAGGCTCAAAGTATTGGAGGAGAGAGAGAATTTACATTCAAACCAGGGGTGTTTGTTCAGTTGTGGTATTTTAAGATTTGAAGCTTCTGGATCAATGTGTAACTTCTAATGAGGTATGGGTTTTAAAACTCTGGTTATTTTTGAGACTCTCTGGATAGGAAAGCCAAAAGGATGCTCTTCAACTCATTTGCAGGAGGTAAAATGTTTAAGAAATCTAAGAGATGGTTAAAGTCCTATATTTTAAATAATAGTTTTATATTTTCATATATTTGTAAAATTTCACTTTGAGTGTGTTTCTAGGTTTATCACATATTACCTTAAATTTTCCCCCACCCCTGAAATGTGATTTAGCCTGATTGGGTGTTGAGGGGTATCCTCCAGGCCCAGAGCAAGGATAGCCTTTCACATCCGGTCTTCTTATAAACACCCTATCATAAAGCACTTATCCTTAACACCTTGGAAAATTGGGTAAGGCCAAGCCTTTTGTCTGCCACGTTATTTATCATGTAGATGTAGACCATTGACAATTCCAGACACCACACAGGGGCAAAGAAATTTCTAAAGTAACACATCAACCTCCCTCTTGAACATCAAACTCTATTCTGTGTGGGAATATTTGCTGAGTCAAACTCTGGTTTGGTAAAAATATTTTCTTGGGTGGATCCAACTCAGCGCTTAAAAAAGTTATCTGACTCATGAAGAACACATTGCACATTGTTTAGTCCTGGATATGCCAGCCCATTACCTACCCTCCTGGAGACATTAGACCACATATCTGCACATGTGCACATGCGTGGTCCATGAGGTCAGCTAGCAATTGCTCATTGAAATACTAGGTGCGTTTTCCTAAAGTTTGAGTATTAACTAAATTATGTAAAAACCATAACGATTTAAAATATTTTCTTCTAGACAATGCAGTCCAATTTTTGGTTTAGAGAGTATGGTCACCATACAGTGTATATACAGTGATGCTGCTGACCCACCTTCAGTATGGCATATAAGTCTTTGCAGTTCCCTAGTGATAATCTTGCCAACTTAAATGTCTGAGTAATAAATTAGTTAGTGAGATGCCTGGCTAGATTTTGCAACATTTGCTTAGCAAAATGGGTTGGAACCAAGTTATGGCCCTTTTAGGGAATAATCCAGGCAAAAAGGAGTATATGCTTTCTGAAGATGATGAGCTGAATGATAGGGAGAGAGTAAGATGCACAATAAATCCCAAGTAGAACAGAGATTCCAGAAAAAAAAATAAGTGCAATCACAATACTATACCTCCACTTCTCTGTCTCTCAGATGTTTCTAATCTCTATTCTGTAAAAGGTTTTCTAAAATGTGATTCGCTTAAGGCACACAATTTGTGCTTCTATGTGCTGCTTCCCATGTTTGGCACTTCTATTTAGAAAGATTTCTGCAACATGTGGGATTGATTTTTAAGTTGTATACAGGTATAAAAAGAATTGGTAATTAGCCAGGGTGTTTAATAAACATAGAAACACCTAGACCTGATCATTCCAGTCTTAAATCTAATGCTACATTAGTCAAATTAACAAATTATTAATAATTATTTCCTTCCTTAAAGGGTGATGTGGCGTAGAGGAAGCAGAATTAATCTTTTTAACAGTCTACTATAAGTTATGCAGTTTATGCACAATAAGTGACTTCTGCTTCATGACAAATGCTATTCTTAGCATTATTTTACTAATGAGAGAAATGGAGACTCAAATTAATAACTAGCCCGAGGTCACAGAACTAGTAGTCAGCAGAGCTAGAACTTGAATTTTGGTAGGCTGCAAAATCCAGGCTCTTTTTAAAACACTAAGCTGCCTGGATCAATTGAATTGATATTGCCTAAATGAAGATATTGATTGATATTGCCTAAATGAAGTTGAATTGATATTGCCTAAATGAAGAACAGTAAACCAAAAACATAAAACCAAGGAAAGATGGGAATATCCCTGTATGATCCAAATTTATTGTTTCTTCCTGGCAGCTATAACTATAGAATCCCTGGTGATCCTAAGCACTCGAAGATGAATGCATAAGGTATGAAAAGTCTTTGCATTGAAGAGCTAACTGATCAACTAATCATTCCAATATGTAGTCTGTGGCAACCTCCAGTGCACTGTGTGGCCGGGGGAAATGAGATATAAAGGAAAGTACCACGGCTTCTTTTATTGGACTAGAAACATAAAAGAGGGGGTTAAGCAATAACACATATGAACATTCATTTGCAATTACCTCTCTTCTAACTTAATGTAGGGCCTTGGGTCATTTGATAAACTAGCAGTTTGGGCAATTCAAGGCATAATAACTTCCTCTCTTTTCATAGATCAGAGTCAGAGAATAACTCTCCCAAATCGTGCGTTCCTAGAAGTCTCTACAATAAGCTTTTGGTGCTAACCAGTCTGGGATTTTTAGCCTTCTAAGTGACCTTCTAACACTTTCCTTCAAAACCTCATGCTTGTGGTTTGCTAAATCTTTCATGGGTCTTTTCATTAGGAACTGCTTCCTTTTCCTTATTTTGCATTGCTTCCCCTTGTTAATGGCAGTACTAAATTTACCAGTTGGGAATCTTCTTAAAGACAATGTGGAAATCAGTATTGGGAATTGAAATGAATTTCCAAAATGTTTATGTATCCAGATGAGTCCAAAAAGCCCAGTTAACAAAAAATGTCTCTGAGCTGTGGAACTGAATGAAGTACCATCCAACTTATCTCTAGTCATCATTTACAGCATTGTTAATATCAGGGGAAAAAATGTATTCCCAGTTCTATATTTATTTACTTAGTTAGTTAGTTAGTTATATAAGATATACTCATGAATGCCTTCTAAGGGCCAGGTTAAATGGTAAGTGAATACCATGAGCTGCTCATGGAGCATTCAGTCTAGTCAATTAAACACATTAACACACAAACACAAGTGTGATAAGGGAAAGTACAGGATGCTGCTGAATACAAGGCAGGGGCATGTAACAGCCCAAAAGATGAACAGGAATAAGCAGGTGAAGGTGACAAAGAGGAGGAGACAGGTCACAGGAAGAGGGAAAATGTGTGGAAGATGAAACAGGAAAGAACACAGTTCACTCAAAGTGCTTAAAAAGCTGAGCAAACTGGAGCTCAGTCTAAGAGGGGGTTAGTGACCGGATGAAGCTGGACAGATGGATGTGGGTTGGGCCTCAAGGGGTTTAGGAACAAGTGAAAGAGTTTAGACTTTGTCCCAGGGAAAAGGGAAGAGTTAAAGTAAGGCAATAGCTTTGTCGTATATTCTTTTTAAGAGATGCTTGTCAAACTTGGGAGTGCATAAAAATCATCTAGAGAACTTTTTAAAATATAGTTTCTTAGTCCCTACTTACAGAGAGTATGAATAGTGGTCCTGAATGGACTTGAGATTGCTGGTCCAGGGACCACACTTTGAGTGGTCCTGTTTTATAGCGTTCGCTCTGACACTCTGCAGAATATGTGGGAAAAGAGCAATCAAGAAATTCAAACTGTCATTTATTTGTTGGTTCATTCACTCATTCAACAAGTGTTTATTTTGGAACAGTCCATGCCAAATAGTAAACACAGGTGATATAGAAGTGAAGAAAACAAAATCTCTTTTCTCATAGAGCTTACATTCTAATCAAGGAAACAGACTCCCCCTGCAAAAAATCTGATAAATAGATAAACTATATGAGTTGGTGATTAGTGCTATGAAGAAAACTAAAACAGGATAAAGGGAATAGGGAATGGTGGTAGGGGGGTGATGCTATTTTAACTAGTGTAGTCAAAAAAGGTCTCCCCGAAAATGTGACATTTGAGTGGCGATCTGAGTGAAGTAAAGAAGCAAGTCGTAGATGAAAGGAAAAGCTTTTCAGGCAGAGGGTTAGCGTGTGCAAAGGTCCTAAGTGGGAAGGTCTGGGGGGAGGTGTTTTGGGGGAGGAATAGCTAGAATGTCAGCAGGAGTCAAAGAGGGAAAGATGGGCATCAGAGGTATCAGCCAAGTCTGGGAGGCAGGAGACTGTGGTAGAGATTTTGGATTTTCTTTTGAGAGAATTTAGAGGTGATTGAAGGGGTATAGGTGTAGAGAGTTTGTTGTTCAATGTTTGAACAGAAGGAAAATTGCTAGTAGCGGTCACTGTGAAGAATGCGGAAAGCTGAGACAAGGGAAACATAGCAGGGCTGCTGGGAGTGCTTGAGGATGCTGTAGTGAGTTTAAGGTGCCCATCGATGTGGTTGTATGATTTTTCTCCAGCTGCTCCAGGTACAGGTGAAGAGAAGGGTGGCAGATAGATTAAGTATTTTGCAAGGAAGATGATATAATTTAAAAATGAGAAACTACAACAATAAATAAACTGAGCCGATCTCACCATGGAATATGACAATTTGTGACTTGTGTATTTTATAGATATACTTTCCTAGATGAGCATATTATTCAATGATTCCAATCTTCTGAGTGCTAATATTCACTAAACATATTCACTAAGTGCTAATATGAACACTTAAAGGCTTTTCCTAAACAGCACATCATCCAAAAGTAACTTAGTTTTGGATATCACTGAAGTTGTATCCTTGCTGACATTTGAGTGTAAGGTCTCCATGTTAAGCCCACCTATCAAGCAAAATAATGAACATACCTTTTTAAGGATGTGGAAGATGGAAAGAATACTGTGTCTTCACTCTATCCTCCTGCTTGGCTGATCTTTTAGTTCTGATTACATTGAAAAACTGATGCAAGCACCCCCAAAAGCTGATGATCTCTAAGCTTGCTTTTAAACACCATCCAATCAGCAGAAAGATAATGGTTTTGGTTTAAAAGAAAGCAGTATCCAATTCCAAAAAAGCTGGAGTAAACAACCATCTCAGCCTCACAATACTGAGGGGCGTGTGTCAGGAAGCACGGTGGTGGGATGCGGTAGTAGTGGCTTGGGAATCACATAAACTGTGTCTTTGCTACTTAAATCTGTGCCACACTGGGCAAGCCACAGTGGCTTGTCTAGATCTTGACTTTCTCATCTGTTAAAATAAGGGTGGTTGTACCGAGATTGTAATGTGGTTACAAAAAACAACATGTAAAAAGCCTAAAGCTAACAGAGTGCCTAGTTCATGGTAAAGCTGCATACATTTTTAGCTGCCATTATTTTTTTTTTGTCTTGATTAACGAAGAACTTAAAAGATGATGAAAAAATGAGTAGGAATGTGAATGGAAGATTTGTGAGAAATAGCCTATATTGAAGGCAATTGAGAGATGGATGAATGAGGACATTTACATTATCAAAATTGTGAAAAAACACATTCAAAACTTACTTAACATTGTTGCACTTTGAATACTATAATCAATGAATATTGATTCTACTGGGAAATAGGCATTTGATGTACTTTTAAGTAAAAATTTAAATTAAAAATTAGGATACAATTAATAAATACAGTAGAAACTTTGGGTTACATTGCAGTAAATGCAATAAAGGAAATCACTCATAATCCCAGTGTCCAAAGAAGATGATCAAAGTTTTGGTGTATATCCTTTAAGCCTCTTACAAAATATACATCAATAATGTGGTTTATAAACAATATAACATTATCTTAAAATTAATTATGGCAATGATAGTGGTTTTATAGTAATGAGAGGTTCGATATTGTATCCAAGACAAAAGCCCATTCCATTGATTTCTTTTCTTACTGTTTATTCCTACTCAGTCAGAACTTCCTAACTCACAGTTATTAAGAATGGGACTAAGTGTTTGATGATTTTCTCAGATAACTCTGGATATTCAGATGAAACAATGACCCAGAAACCCTGGTGCCAAGAGAGTCCAGACAATAGTCCAATATCAAAGTGATAAAAGCTTGCAAGATGAGAATGGCACCAGCATTGTTGAAAAGTTCAGTGGTGATTATCCCCAGCACACATAGTAGGATATACTGTTAGACAACTGGGCTCCCTGGTAGCAATGTGGGTAAGAAGATACTAAAATAATAGAGGTCATATAGAGACTTAACTACCAGAAACAAAGTGGGTGCAAGTACAGCACTGAAAGGCAAGGTTAGAGGGGGTTATGGAGATAAAGAGAAGTTAGCATACCTAACAGCAAAGTGAATGGAAAGGCAACAAGGATATTAATCTATACAATAAAAAGAAATGAAAGATAGATAGGATTAGATGGCCTGAGGGCAGCTGTCCAATAAAAAGTTAAGGTCCATTTCCCAGTTTTAGAAACTGAGCTGTTTTGGGGCTCAGAGCTCACTGACCATAGGATAAGGTAGGTCCCCAAGAGGAAGGACTGTGCAACATAACAGAAATACATAGAGTAACAATCCCCCAAGACCCTTCTCAAAGGAGGCCATTTACTCATGTAACTGTATTGTGAGAAAAGGAGAATACTCAGATGTTTTGAGGTCTGCTCTAACAGGGTCCAGGTTGACATCAACATCAAGGCACATAAAGCATCAAGACGGAAGGTGGCCCTATTCAAGGGCTTACAGAGTGTTCGATCCACTGACATGGCATCCTAACTATCATCCCATCAGACCAAGGATCCCAATTTAAAATAGAAAAGGGGAGGCAGTGGGCACATGCCTAGGCAATTCACTGATCCTACCCTATACTGTAGCACCCAGAAGTTGCCAGCCTGATAAAACAATGGAATGTCCTTAAGTTGGTGTAGGTGAGATCGAGTTTGGAGATGACACCTACTAGAATGAAGTATTATCCTTTAGAACAGAATATACCCCAAATTGATGACTATTACATGATGCTTTGTCCCCATGCAACCAATTCATGGTTCCAGGAATTAAGAGCAGAGCAAGACTGGCCCTACTTACTGTTGTGCCCAGAAACCCACCTCCTACGTGGCACAGGGTTCCCAAGCAAGCAAAAGCAGAAGTTGCAAAGACTTAGTAAGACTTAGGTCCGGAGCTGACACCATGTTGCTTCTGCTACATTTCATTGGTTAAAGCTAATCACAGGGCTAGTCCATATTCAACAGGTATTTACTGCCTTTCCAGAGTAGAAGGGGCTCAAGGTAGATAGCTTGCCATCTTGATGCATCAGGTCCCCTGATTATCAAAAAAACTTTGGACTGTGTCCAGCTGTTTTCAAAATATTCAGGTATTTCCCTTTCCCAGAATGCAGTCATATGAGTACACTGCCATGGGCCCCGTTGGGGAAGAATGAGGGGATTACTACTCTACATACTTATTATGGTGTTGAGGGGGCTTCCTACTGGGAACCTGGTTTGAAAATGTTCTCTTTGGGGGCAACCAAAGGGCACAACTTCTAGGCCACTGGGAACCACCACTGTCACAGACTACAACACTCCAAAACAGCTCATTATTTCCCTTGGGTTTTCCATGGGAACCCAGGCTGTATCCAATTCCAAAGGTAGTGCTTCACTTGCCTTTCTATACCGTGTAGGAAAGCACCTCTAGCGTGAAGGAAGTGTGGGCTTCCCTTCTGAGCACATACCTGTTGTCTCCAAGGTAAGGGTTATAAACTTGGAGTTAATTAGTATGAATATCCTAGGCCTCTTCTTATGTGATCCTGTATTTCTGCTTTAGGGTCTTATTCGTGTTTTTGTCAGATTAGTGTTTTGTCAGATTTTTGTTGGATCTGCAGATCATTTAATAGTCCTAATACCTATCTCCTCTGGCACTTTACTTCTCTCTCCCATTTTTATTTATTAATATTTTATAGGCAGGTAGAGGAGGGAAAATCAGGAGTAAATAGTTTTCTGTCTTCATAATTAAGGATGAGTTTAATTCAGTCATTTGGAGCTGGGGTTGGTGAGGGGAGCCATTAGGGAGAGGAGAGGATGAGCAACATAATTAAGAAACTTTTCAAATTATGCACATAACTCTCTGGTGAGTTGGTAGAGAGGGGAAAGGGAAAAGTTTGAGGACCATCATCAGTACTTTTTAATGGAGAACATATTGCAAACATAATGCTTACTTTCCCAAAATTTATTGGGAAATGGGGAGTATTCATCCTTAATTTTTATCTAAACCTTAATTCAACATTTACAATTTTTAAATTCTTTTTACTCACAATGTGTTTTACAGAATCTGACCCTTAGCAGTTAGTATGAGCTATCATTGCTTTTTGTTGAAATTTTTCTTGTGTCTGTACCTACCTAATAGGTAACATAAAGTAAGTGATACAATTTCTGGAAATTTTGAAGATAGAAAGTTATTTAGAGAGAAAAATGAAATTTGATGAAAAGCCAAGTATTTTCAGCACTCTCTCCATGGCCCTCTTTAGATATCTCAAATTCCTTTGTTTCTGATCAAGTAGCTCCCTCTTTGACTTAGGCAATTGTCCTTTACAAGGTGACTTGAAGGCCAAGTGATACTCTGGGTCAAATTAGCATTTAGTGAACTAGAAGTTTCTGCATACCACCACACTAGCTTGAGGCTTTGATCATGCTAAAAGCCCATTGTCCTAAGTCTGTCAGTGCACCTCCGCCAGACCCAGAGTGAGAACTGTCTCCTTGGTAGCTCAATTTCCAATTGTAAATTCAACAATAAAAATAAACATGTAATATGAGCTGACAAATGGTTGATAAAATATGAAAATATGCTTGACCTTTCTCATAATAAAAGAAATGGAAATTAAAACTATACAGGACATCCTTTTTTTTTTTTTTACTATTACATAAGCAAAACTTTTAAATATTCCTAGTAAACAATGCTGAATAACCTATAGAGAAATAAGCATTCTCATATATTGTTGACAGGGGCTTACCTTGAGTAATTTGAGATCCAACCATTATTTTTAAAGGCTTTCTTTGTTTTCTAGAAAATTTTCAGAAGGTGTTACTCTTCTATTATGTAGAGTATTCTAAAGAGTTGTAATTTTGCTATTTGATAATTTTATTCTGTAGGCAAGTTTTTCATAAAAACATTCCTATTGCCTTGGCAATATACATTGTTTGGGTAATTACTCTATAATAAAATCTTGAGAAAAAATTTGGAAAGTTTTAGAAAATCATACCCAGCATGATTTCTCTTCTGCCTAAAATGACCAGATATCTTACAACTAAATGTGTGTTGATTTACTTACTGATTACTAGTCCAAGAATTCAATCAATATTTTATATACCTTCTCAACATTTCAAGATCGGTAGTGTTCACATAAAAATCCATATTTCTGGCCATACTTAAACTCAGTCTATATATTTCCATGAGAAATCAATGAACTGGAGCTGAGGTGCAGCTGGACACTTTAGAAGGAGCTATACTCTTTGAAGGGACACAATCCCACCCTGCCCAAGTTACTCTTTTATTGTTACCTACATGTCAGTTTATGGTGCACTTTCAGATTCCTACTGCGATTTACTGAGAGTTTCTCAACCTTGGCACCGTTGCTATTTGGGGCTGGATAAGTCTTTGTTGTAGGAGCTGTCCTGTGCATTGCAGGATGTTTAGCAGCATCCCTAGCCTCTTCCTGCTAGATGCCAATAATGCCCTCTCACCCCCAAACTCCATTGCAGCAACCCAAGATATCTCCAGACATTGTCAGTGTCTCTTGGGGGGCAAAATTGTCACCAGTTGAGAACCTCTGGTTTAACTACAATCAAAACTGCAGAAAATATGACAGTTTTAATAAAACATACTTTTCAATTTACCTGTGGATACATGGTCAACCCACTATCTATCTAATATTTAACCAGTTGCAATACAGTAAAAACAACTGTATTTTGAAAGTGATTTCTGCTAGGATCAATAGTCTCTTTCCTTACTTTACCTTAGATCATGCTGCTTCAGATGTTTTTAGCCATGGTTTATGAATTATGCTTGACATCAAGGTTCAGATTATTAGGTTAAGTAAAAAGCAATTTGAAAATGGTCCAGTGGTGGCAAAAATAAGATGTTTATGCAGGAATGTAAGTTATGTAGGATCATAAGGTTGTAAAGAGTCAGCAGCAGCTGTTTTGGGAGAAAGTTTGACTGCGTATCAATTAGGTTCATTAAATGGATTTCCACCTCAAATTCGAATTTGCCTAATCCTGTTCAAATCATTATTCATCTCTGACAAGATAAAACAATTACTAAAGAAAGAAGGTCAAAAAATTGTTTTTCTACTTAATCTTTCTGCGTTTGGATTTAGACAAGTACAGGATAGTCAAAGCACTAAGCTAGGGCACCTCCTTTCAAGGGGCCGATGGTGGGGGAGAGCAGGAATGCGGTGTAGCTGATTCACTTTGTTATGTAGCAGAAACTAACACACCATTGTAAAGCAATTATACTCCAATTAAGATGTTAAAAAAAAAAAAAGCTTTAGTGATGACACTGTGGTCCTCCCCTCCCAATTCTTTTGAAGGAATTTAAGAAAAAAATACAGAGTGAAGTAAGTCAGAAAGAGAAAAACAAATATCGTATATTAACGCATATATGTGGAACATGGAAAAATGGTACAGATGAACTGGTTTGCAGGGCAGAAATAGAGACACAGATGTAGAGAACAAATGTTTGGACACCAAGGGGGGAAAGCGGCAGGGGGGTGGGGGGGGAGATTGGGATTGACATGTATACACGAATATGTATTAAATGGATAACTAATAAGAACCTGCTGTATATAAAAAAAATAAAATTCTAAAATTCAAAAAAAAGGAAAAAAAGGAATTGCCACCTAGTATTGGACAGTATCCTCTTGTGGCTTTATCCTCTTAGACTCAGCCTGACTACAGTGCCTGCCCTGCCTACCTCATAAGGAAATTTTCCACACCCATGGTCTTTTATGCCTGGTTAGCCCTGATTTACATTTCCTGAAAAACCTCGCTAACAACCCCAGCTGATCAGAGGTGGACATGTGACCCAAGCACATCCAATTCCTGACAGGGGATTATGACATTGTTCCGGTCCTAAAAAATGAACTAGACCAAACGTATTTCGTCTTGAGGATTTAATCTAGGAAATATACATAGGAAGTTGAAGTTAATATACTACATCGAGAAATTGGCCAAGGGGCACAGTGAGGGTGTTAAGATAGAGCTGTAAGGCATCATGCCAAATTAATGTTATGAATAAGAAAAACATCTATGAGTATACAGAAACTGAAATATAGAACAATCATATTCAGAATAGAAGAAAAGAATAATTCACTTCTTGACTAGCTATTTGGGAAAGAAAAAACTATTTTTGAATTTCCACCTCTCTCCTTTCATTAGAATTATTTGTAAGGATTCCAGCAAAAGGTAATATTGTCAAGTATGTCAGTTGTGGAATCAGGCAGCCTGGGTTCGAATCACAGCTTTACTATTTAGTAGCTGGAGTTTCATGGTTGTACAAATTACAAAACTCTCTGTGCTGCAGTTTTCTCCTTCCTCACAATATGGAGAGAATAAAGCTGAAAGGAATCATTTTAGAAATAATTTTCTTCTTAATGAGTGGGTTTTTGCATATGCTTACCTTCTTTTGTTCCAAGCTCTCAACGTTGTCTGCGGCCTTCTGTTTTCTTGTTACTTTTTTAGTTCCTGAGAATGTTAAAAACAACAACAACAGCAAAACCACCACCCATTGTGAGCTAGTCACTAGCTTAGGATATTATACCTTCCTGGGAGGCTTTTGGGCAAGTCATTACTTTCTAGGATACTAACTGCTCAAAACATCCCAGGTCCCTACACAATATAGCTCCACCTTTTCCAGGTTTACCTCCTTATTTCTTTTCTGAGATAATCACAGTCCTGAAACATTCACTGATTTCAGATACACCTCTCTCATTGCAGGCTGGGCAGTATGGGAGGCATTTTCTAAGATGAATATGCTGGAAGGTTAGCAGGCAGCAGTCTTAGGATCAATGACTGTAGAAGGGGAGGGAAGGAAGCAAGATGAGCAGAGAAAGAAGCAGGGCTACAGAGCAGATCCAGCAAGGCCTGGGCAGGCCCGACGGGGGACATGGCAGCCAGGATAACCCTTCAGAGATTTCCCAAATCAGAGCAAGGGGACGAGACCTTTATACCCACGCTCACCCCATTGACCAGTTTTAGATGTGGGCGACCCCTGGAAGGGACAACTCTCATCAGCTGAATCAGCCCCCAGAGAGGCCCCACAATTGAGGTCTATTTGCGGGCAGCATCCCCAGCAGTTGTGAAAATACATCCTTCAGTCCTGAAAGGGAATCTTGGGGGGCATAGTCCAGGGTCCCAAACAGACCTCTGCAAAGATAAGGATATTGAGACCAGAAAGATCCAGTCTAGACTGTATCAGACAAGGTCCATATCGGTGTCACCAGCTGGCTTGTGACTCTTCAGCAGGTTTTCTCTTGCCCGTGTAATAAAGTACAGACTCTCCTACTTGGCAGCCAAGCCCCACTGTAGACCTTTCTCTCTCTCTCCTTCCTTTGCAACCCCCAAACCACTAGAATACTTTCTCCTGGGCTCATGTTTCTTCCTCTGTATGGAATACCCTTTGACAATCCAAGCTGTGTCCACCCTGGAAGCCTTCCCATTCGGTCCTTCACTGAACACTCACCCCAGCCTTGGCTACCAGTTCCTTCTGTGGCACATGTAGATAGTTCCATCTGCTCCATTCATCTGGGCCCTTGAATGCACCCTGCTCTGTGTAGCCATATATCTGGGCAATGTATCTATCTTGCTCTGCCTGTGAGATATTAAGCTCCTTGAGGCATGAACTATGTGTGTAACATCCAGCCTAGGGCCTGGTGCACGGTGCTCATCCAAAATACATTTACTCCTCAAACCCTGACCTACTTCAGATCAGCTGTGTAGAAGAAAAAAATCCTTGCTTCTTAAAAATGCTCATGAATGCCCTCCCTGAGCTCTCCTCATACCTGGGTGCCCCTGCTTCAAGAAGAACTCATAAGGCACTGCTTAGTAGACAAAAAAAAAAAAAAGACAAATAAAAGGATGGGGGCCCCGTTCAGATGTCCTCCTCGCTCACAGCATACTTCAGGACAGGAAATAAAGACTTCCTGCCCATTCAAATAGCATTATTTCTGTGTAAGCTTATCTACAGCCATGTAGAACGAAATACACACAAAGTGAGTTAATCATATATCGTATGAATTGGTTAAAATTGAGTTCAAGGAAATCAGAAATTTTTGAAGAATAACAAACTTCTGAAATTCACAGTCATTTCCTGAAAGTACAGTCTGGTAAAATTGGCTTATCACCTCACTTTTAATGCACATATACGATTTCCTTCTTACAACATTTCCCAAAGGGATGAGAAAAAAAAATATTTCACAACTAGGGAAGTTTTATAAGAGGGATTATCTATATTTCCTGAATAAGAAGACTTCTCCCTCTCCAAGCACACCTGCAGTTCCTAATAACCGACTTAATGCAATTTTCCTCTAATTGAATCAAAATTGGCAATGAATGTTGTATATGTCTCAAAAAGTGAATTTTTCAATCTCTTATTTACTGGTTCATGAAACTGGTTCCCTCTAGTTTCCCAGTCTGGAGGGGTGGGTTTGCAAGGAGCAATTAGGGATAAGATAGCCAAAGAAACACAAAGTCGGTCGAAAAAAGAAATCTGTGTGTCTGGCTCTCTCTATGAATTATGACTATTCAAGGGGGAAAAAAATCTGAACCTTTGCCAAAAGGCTGGCGTGTAAAGGAACAGCTGGAGTTTTCTGTTAGGGGTTACAATGCATTGCTTGTTCCATAAGGGGAAAAGGGGATCACTTACCACAGAGACTACACATCGCATGAGACACTGGTACATCTCTACCTCGTGAAGAATTTTCTTCAAAGGAAAAGAACTAAATATTTCAGGAAGGTCATTGGAGATCTTTGGGTACAGACATGCTGACCTTCCTGGTAGAAATTTGTAGCCTTTGTGATGTGCAGACTCCGTCTCTATAGATGCCTTCATGTGCTATAACTTTTATACAGGATGTATTGTTTAAACTGCCAACCCTAGTTTCAGTTCTTTTCAAGGCTCAGGAAATTCTAAGTGAAATAAAACCCTATGGTATTTTTCCTTGGTTGAAATGCAAATAACATTTTGAATAAGAATGTAAACAAGCACATAAACACGGTACCAAGTTGGAACCTTCAATGGGACTCTAAAATTGAAATGTTTTAAACAGCAAAATACAAATGAGTGATGAAGAATGGGGAAAGAATGATAACCACATTTAAAAATCTGTCAGAGAAACCAGAAACTCTGCCCCCACTGTGTTATGTCCCTGAATCTGTGCTCACAGTAGGTCTATCTGTTTGTTTATCAGCCCTGAGAACAGTACTAATCAGTGTAGGTTAAACTCAGAAGAACAGTCCTCCCCACCAGGGTCAAGGCAGAGACAGAGAAAGGGTCACATTTTTTCTAACACTACTTCTAAACAAACAAAAAGCTTTTTAAAGACTATTGGGCAAATCACGTTCAATGAGCTGTGATCAGTTTATTACATGCATTTGGGGTTAATTTCCTAAATTTCTAAAATCAGTGGAAGAGTCAGACTCCATCTTGCTGGTTGAGCATATTAATTTTAAAATTTATCTTTGACTTGCTTTAGGAAGTCACATGTTTAGATATTCATAATATCTATGGAGAGAAAAAGTAGAACTGATGAATTTAAACCAAACTTGAGGGTTTTTTTTGGGGGGGAGGTCTCAAACAAAGGGGAGCAGGTTTCCAGGATTCACTGTAGGAATCCTCTATCAATAGAAGGCAGCTAGCTTAAGGGTGGAGCATACACCAGCCCTTGTTTCTTCTTGGATCATGGTCTCAACAGTAAGCTGCACCAATGGGCCAGGGATTGTTCAGATTCAGGGGCAACTCTGAACCATTGTAGCAGGGAATATGCCACCCACTTGTCATTAGAGAACCCCTCACATATAATTTAGACGTCTGGCATTTGTGGTGAGACTTCAAAAGAAAGAAGTAACTATAGGAGACATGAATAATAGTTTCCAAAAAGGTTCTAGTTGCCTGACGGATTCCTATCATTTAAAATGTCTGTTGGCAGGTATACTGAATAAAAAGGATTTCTTCTCACCAGGATTTTACAAAATTGTTAAATGCTCATATTAATGTTAAAAGACTTGAAGGAAAATAAGAGGAGCCCACATTTTATTTTATGCCCTGTTTGCTCAGATCACATGTTAATGTTTCAGAAAGTAGCTTATTACCATTTCTATTAAGGAAGTCCCTTTCTACTTCATTTACCCGGTTGGATTTCTTTGTTATCCCACTGACAAAAGGAGTCTGTTTAGTACTTTTGTCACTGACCTTTTATCTTTGTTCATAGTTTACTCTATAATATCTTATGTGAGACTATGTATTTTTTAGAATGGGTAATGTCTGTAATCTTTTTTAATACCATACAAAGAAAAAAAGGAAGTCCTTAGTAGTAGAACTGTAGTTTTCAATCACATTTCCTTTTTTAAGCATCCTAATTTTTTAAATTGTGGTGAATACATATAACATAAAATTTAACCATATTAACCATTTTCAAGTATATAGTTCAGTATTAAGTATATTTCACAACATGCAACCAATCTCCAGAACTTTTTCATCTTGCAAGACTGAAACTGTACCCACATTCCTTCCTCCCTCCAGCCCCTGGTGACCACTATTCTACTCTCTGTTTCTATGAATTTGACTACTCCAGATATCCCATATGAGTGGAATCCTACAGTATTTGTCTATCTGTGACTGGCTTATTTCGCATAATACAATGTCCTCAAGGTCCATCCATGCTGTAGCATGTGTCCAAATTTCCTTCTTTTTTGAGGCTGAATAATATTCCATTTTACATATATACCACATTTTGTTTACCCATTCATCTGTCAATGGACACTCGGGTTGCTCCACCTTTTGGCTATTGTGAATAATGCTCCCATAAACATAAATGTACAAATACCTGTCTGAGTCCTTTCAATTATTTTGGATATATAAGTGGAATTGCTGGATCATCTGGTAATTCTATTTTTAAATTTTGAGGAACCACCTTACTGTTTCCTACAGCAGCTATACCATTGTACATTCTCTCTAACAATGCACAAAAGTTCCAATTTTTCCATATTCTCATCATGTTATTTTTGTTTATATGATGAGCCATCCTGATGGGTATGAGGTGATATTTCACTGTAGGTTTTATTTTCACTTCCCTAATAATGAGTGATAGTGGACATATTTTCATATGCTTGTTGACCATTTTTATATCATCATTAGAAAAATATCTGTTGAAGCACTTTGCCCCATTTTAAATTAGGTTATTATTTTTTATTGTTGAGTTGTAGGACTTCTTTATATATTCTGGATATTAATCCCTTATCAGATAGATAATCTGCAAATGTTTTCTCCCAGTCTATAAATTGCCTTTTCATTCTGTTGATTATATCCTTTGATGCTTTGATATAGTTCAGTTTATTTACTTTTATGTTTGTTGCCTGCAGCCATAGTCAGTCAATTGAGATTTGTACATTGTGTAGAGACTTACTAGATTTCTACATCCGTAGTTGAATTTAATGCTGTTCCCATTTGGCAGTAGTTTCTAGTAATTTTTCAAGTTTTTAAGCTTGATGGACAAGATGATGACTCTATCCCTTTAAAGGGTTAATTAGGTTGATGAAAATACAGAGATTAGGGTGTATTTAGAGAACTGCATTTTTTTGTCCAGCCAAATTTATGCTACTCGTTTTTTTGCAGTGAAAGACTGAAGGGATTTTTCATTACTATATATTTTAGCTCTCTCAAGCATAGTAAAAAGGGAGAACTGATGCTTTTAACGTATAATCAGAAACCTATGCATTAGAACCCAACAGAGAAAAGCAAAAGATATTGTTCCTATAATATGTATTGTAACTACAATTAACACAACCTGCCTTCCTCCAAAAACCAAATCTTTTGATCTTCACTGAGACCAAACAGGAGTTTCTTTGTATAGTCTTAAAAGTCCTGAATGCTGAGAAGCTAACTCTGGGGGATAAAATATTAAAGAAGCTCTGTTTGTGTTAAGAGAGCTGTTGCTCAACATTTGTGCAAGACTTAGTTACTCCACTTTAGTGAAAGTAGTACTGTAGGATTGTAGTTTCCTGGTGGAAAATATGGTAGCAAAATATCAATAAAAATTATATGCATTTACAGGTAAAGGGAGAAAGAGCAACAACAACAAAAAAGTACAAACACTTGTTATTCTTCTCAAATAGCTACCATTAAATTTTTCTTTTGCTTTTTTCCCCTCCATTCGATTGTGACACATGTTGAACTAATGGATCTATGGTGTGTAGCATTTATTGTTTTTCTTTACAAATCTGTATTTAAGCAGTTAGAAGTATTTCACTTTTCTTTTTTCTATGGTAATTCAGTAATTACTAAAATAGATAAAGTTTAAGGTCCACAGCTATCTGCGTTATTCTCTGTCTCTCATAGCAGACAGATTCTTACAGGTCAAATCTGAATTTGGTCTTTGTAGAAGTTTTAAGACCTCAAGGCTGTCTCACACTTGCTGTCATTTGCCACTTTTGACTCTCAACTTACTGGGAGAGGGTACATTTCTGCTGGTCATGGACAACTTTTTGTTCTCATATACCTGAGATTTATAAGGACCTGAGTAATGTCATGATAACTGTATGTCACCTCTCGAGATGCAAATCTGGTTGGATGATGCCTCTATGGCTTTTTCTGTGAATACTTGACCATCTATGGAAAGGCAAATTGGCTTATTACATTAAAAGGAATATTTCTTTTCTCTTTCTTTTTTTGTTACTTTGATATTAATACTCTTATTTTTAGTTTTGGAAGGCGAGTAAGTGTTACAGTGAGGAAATTTAGAAATAAACAGAAGGAAAAAATAGAAATAAAAGAAATGATGAAGAGTTAAGAGAAAAAAAGGAGAATGATTAGGAGGAGGAAGTTGGGAAGAAAAGAAAAAGTACAACAGAAGATTTTGATCTGCCCCTCTGCTAATTTCCTACAGTTTGGGGATTTATACTGTAATTATTATTCAAATGACCTTACACATTAGTATGGTAAAATGAAAAGAGTTGATTAATTGGGAATTCAAGCTAAAGGAGCCTTTGAAAGAACCTCATCTAGCTTAGCCCCACAGTTGCTGGGGAGGAAACCACACTGTGAAATGGTTTCGCCAAGTTCTTCCTGGTCATTAATAGTCGAACTGGAGTTAGAACTAATGACCAAGTCAGTATTATAAAGCGACCAACTCAAAATTTAACAAAGACCACCCCCCCATACATTATACACGCATAATTCATGCCACTGCAGTCTGTGTGAATCCTGCCCTAGGTGCTGTGCAACACAATGGAACTGGGTCAGAGGCCCTGGAAAAGGAATCAGAAACAAATTTAGGCCCTGACACAGTAGGCACATCTGTTCACTTTTCTGGTCCAAATATAAGTGTTGGACTGATGACTTCTAAAGTCTTTTCCAGGTCTGAAAATAGATTTCTAGGAATATATCCTCATTCAAACTCACATGGAACTCCCCACATGCTCAGTCCAGGAGCACTTTTCCCAGAGCAATATTTGCCTAGTGGATCTCATCAGCACACAGCCTGCAGTGTCAACACAGTCAGCCTGGTTGGCCAGTCAGGTGGGGATAAGCTTTGCTATTTTACTCACTTTGAAACAATCAGAGTTACACTCTTCATCATCCACACCACCCAAGTGTGTATTCCTGATCTGGCCAAAGTTGTTAAATGGCTCAAAGGGGAAGGAATTTTTTCTTTTTCTTTTTAAAATTCTCAACAGAGAACAAAGTGAAGGATATTAGAAGACCACACACCCACAACTCCTGCGCTAGGCTCTGTATGTCATCCTAGGGAGGACAGGTCCCTCTTTCTCCAGCCCCAAAAATCTAAAAAATAAACCTTAAATTTGTACAGCATGAAGTTAACTCCTTTGCAATGTGGAAAGAACCTCAAAAATAGACTTGGTTTACTGAAGAACAAAAGAATGAAAACAGACGTTAAGACTTTTGTAAACAGTAGAAAATGGTCTACAGATGGATGGATGGATTGCCATAAGAGCTGATGTACTTGTAACTAAGTGGAGGGAGCATACATCCTGTTTGGCCTGGGACAGTCGTGATTACTTCTCTTATCCCAGTGTAACTAATATCAGCACCTCCTTTCACTTCAAAAGTGTCCCACTTGGGACATAAAATAGCATGGTCATCCCTCAAATAGGCCACACTAATGAAAGTAAATCTTCCCCGTTCCAGGAGGGAAGGGGACCGCTCTCTTCAAGGCTCTGTTTCAAGGTCCTCACCTTGAATTCTAAATTCAAGAACATTGGCCTCCTGTATATCCATTACCAAGTTGATCCTCTCACTTCAGTTGCCTATCTGTCTAACCATGAGAAAGCTATTTGATCATACTTCTGGCTGATCCTACCCTTATGTTGGTCCATATAAAGGCAGATTGCCAAAGGCAGCATCTTCTGAGCCGTGTGTCATAACACTGGGAAAAGACCTTCTTCTCTGTTGAGAAACATTGGCTCTCTACAGCTTAACAATTTAGCCCTTATTCTCCCCTTTATGAAGGAGAGTGTGTTAACTGTTAACACGTGCCATTTGCCAGCACCAATAAGAAGGAACAGTTTCATACTGGAACACAAAAAATTAAAAAGCTTGCTTGTGGGCAAGAGAAGTAGACTGTCAATACATTGTGTGTTTTTACAAACGTGAGCCAAAATAAATTTTCAGATGTTTTCTATGGATCATGTGACTGGGGAGAGGAATTGTTGTTGCTGGGCAAGACAGGGCTTCTAGCATCATCACTCATGTGGAAAGTCAGATCATCGCACTGGGGCTTCGAACCAGGAAGTGCTGAGCATCCCATGACACAGAGAAACACATGTGGATGAACAGGGCATCCTCCGTTCCCCGTAAATCCAGATACATCCTGGGGAGCAAAGGGAAAGGAGATGAACCATCCACAGGAGGCATATTTATTCTGCAGCTCCCTCTTTTTTTTTCTGATGGTTGGTTTTAGTTTTAATTTTTTAGAAGTATATGGGGAATAACCTGGGAAGATTCATTTTTGCTTTACAGTGTCTCTAAACAGGCAGATGAGATGTCTCTGCATTAGACAATAATCGTATCAGCTATATCCTATGAGAAGAGCAAGAAGGATAAGATGTATATGACCTGTGATCATGTGTACAAGGAAAAGAAATCTCTTTTTTAATTTTTGCATTTTTTTCACCAGAAAACACTAACTGGAAATTTAAAGTGACCGTGTCTTACTCTGGGAGATTTTTTTTTTAACAGAAGCATTAATAAGGTGTTTCAAGACCTTTCAAAGTAACAAAACCAGAATAAATAATTCACTTGTTTTTAAGACAACAAATGTTAGTGTTATTATTAATAATGTTAATATTTAAGTAGAAGAAAAAAGAAGCCATTTATTATAAAAATATTTTAGCAAACTCAGACTTAGCTTTCTGAAAACAACACCACTCCCCAGTCAAGCTTATTCATCCTATCTAAAATTCTTGTTTTGTTTTTAAGAAATTTCTCATCATCCATATCCCTGAAGCCATGTCTTTCTATAATATTCCTTTGACATTTAAGTAAAGCTTTCCTTCCTAGTTCTGGAAGCCATTTCAGCTAACCTCTGAACACTTTTAAAATCACAAAAGGAGCTAGATTGAACTAAACTGTGTTCTTTTTTGACTTAAGGTAGATTCTGTTCCCTCAGTAGTTATTTAGCCAATAGTTCCCAGGGAATTTTCCTAAGATATAAAGTGAAGAGAATCAAATAGGAGACCCAGAATATTTGTACATAACTTTGGCATTGTATTTGCATAGACCTCCATGGAGCATGAAGTTTGCTTTCTGCCTAAAAATATTTGTTTGCTATGCTTGAGTTAATTTTTTTCTCCCAGTATCATGTCTTATCCCTCTTTGTACTCATTGCATCATTTATTAAAAATATTTATTGAGAGCGCAGAGCCTCAAATGCAGACAGCAGAGCAGCAGTGAGGAGGAAGCGAGAACCCAAGTCCCTCATGGGCCCCACACGGAGCTCAGGACCCCCAAAGAGGCAGCGGCAGGAGCGCACGGTGTACACCAAAGAGCAACTGGACGTGCTCAAGGAATACTTCCAGAAGAATGAGTACCCTGGCTACCAGGACCGCCTGTGCCTGGCGACCAGGCTCAGCCTAGAGGAGCACAAACTGCAGGTGTGGTTCAAGAACCGCCGGGCCCAGCGCTCCCGGCTGCAGCGACTGGCCAAGGGCCGAGGCCAGAGGGCCCGCGATGCTCCCACGGACCCCGGAGCCCCCCGCGCCCCGGGCCCCGCGCCTGCCCCTGTCATTGCCGCTGCCGCCGCAGTTGCCGGCCCCGCATTCCCAGACGGCCCGGGATTCCGCAGGCCCCCTCTGCCCAGCCCCGCGGGGATGCTCCCAGCGCCAGAGCCCAGCATCTCCAGCCACAGCCCGGCCATGTGGGCCCCGGCACAAGGCGCCCAGGCGCCCGTCCAGGCTGCTTCAGCCCCGGCCCCGGCCCCAGTCTGGCCTCTGGACCCCTACGCCCCCAACTTTGGCCCAGATCCTTTTCCAATTCCAGTGATATTCTCACGCCAAGACCCTTCCTTCCCGACGTCTGGGTACCAAACAGAAGATAGCTTTGTGGATGAGAACGACTTAGGCCCCGGCCGGTTACTGACTTTATAGGGTCATCTGTCCCCGCAAAGTCCTGCAGACCCCGCGAGGCCAGAGAGAACTAATGCGTTATGGGCGCAGATGCGGGAAGTGGTGGCCGCTTGTCTTCACAGCTGGTTACTCTCAGCCACTTGTCCGCACCTCCCTTGATCCAGCCTGGGGAGGGGGCATTTTTGTGTCACTGTGAGGCCATCAAGGGTCGCGCAGCTCTGAATGTCCCCCTCCCAGTTAGTATTTGGGGAACACGTGGGCATTTCTGTCAATGCCTAAGTCAGAGGTGGAATTACGTTCACAGTGTACATTTCGCTTTTGTGGATGCTCCCAAGAACTTTCTATAGGACCTTCACCAGCCTCGCAGTGAATTTAATTAAAATCGCGTTAAATCTTTAAAAATATATATATATATATTTATTGATTATAAAACTGTCCCATAGGGGCTTCCCTGGTGGCGCAGTGGTTGAGAGTCCGCCTGCCGATGCAGGGGACACGGGTTCGTGCCTCGGTCTGGGAGGATCCCACATGCCGCGGAGCGGCTGGGCCCGTGAGGCATGGCCGCTGAGCCTGTGCGTCCGGAGCCTGTGCTCCGCAATGGGAGAGGCCACAACAGTGAGAGGCCCGCATACCGAAAAAAAAACAAAAAACAAAAAAAAAACTGTCCCATAAATTGACTAATGAGAATAAATAGGTCTAAGCAGTCCTTGGGAGCTTTTTCATCATGAAAATGATTTCAACTTTTGAAGGGTTTTTTTTTTTTCTTTTTCCATTTTTGCTTCAATTTTTGTTTTTGTCCATTAAAGAGAGTATTCCAAGTAGGATGCTCTTAAGTGACATTCTGGGGGCAGGTCACTCCTCACATTTTTTTTAACTTTTTGGTTTATCAAGAAAAAAATCTAGAAGTGAGAGAACCAAAAGAGAGGAAAATGGCTTAGTTAGAGTCAGTGGAGAGTCTTTGAGGCATGCGAGATCATCACCTCGTCTCTGGGCTCCCATGTTCCCTGAAGCATGCCCTCTCTCGGGGCACCCGTCACCATCGTTCTAGCTACTCCTTACATGACTATTTCCCTCATCTTTTAATGGTTCAGTTGCTTTAGAAAAAGATCTTCCCTGAGCATATAAATGGAAAAATCATGAGGTCCCACTTCTCAAGATGTAATGACTTACTAGGATTTATAAATTTTTCAAAAATGAAATAAAAACCTGCAGATCCAGGCTGCATCATTGTCTCTTTTGCTTACAGAAGAGACTAGAAAGATTTGATGCCTAGTTCTTATTAAAACATCATACTGTTATAAAAATCCTTCTTAGCTGTACCAACTATCTGTAAACTAGATGCTTTCTTTGCCTTTAAGGCTGAAATAGCAGTCTTACTTTTCATACTGTTCTGTGCTTAGCCTTACTTGAAATAAAAATCATGTCCAATTTTCTCACACATCAGGTTTCTTCATATGTGAAGACATTTGCTTTCTTACTTCAGACCAATGATCTGATTACTGTCCTTTAAAAAATAATATCTTGGAGGGTTAGGGTTCATCAGTATTTATGTTCCATTTATTTGCATTCTATCCCTTTGAGAAAATGGCAAATCCCTTTGGTATGCCAGCAGGAGAAGGGATGTACTTACATACAAAAGCAGAAACAACTTTTGTTTTTAACAAATAATTTTTTTCATCCAGTTCAAACAAGGATTTCTGTACAATCTGTCAGTTGATCTTACCGTAACACAGTAAAGCTGACTCACCTGTTTAATTGACAGGAATCGGGTTTGAATGGGCTTGGATTTTTTTAATTTTTATTTTAAAGAAAAGAACTCAGCCTCCAGGAATACCATTTTAAAAATCAGGGCTTAATTCCTCTTCAGAGTTACAATTACTCAACTCTTGTGCCTTATTCATTTTTACATAGTAGTTTTCTAAATCGTTTGTTAACCACTTTACAGCCATTTTACAGATTCATGATGAAATGTATTAGTCTCAGTATATATTAGTGAATAGCTACTTATAAGTACTAATCAAAATGAAACAACCTAGCACTTGAATATTCATGCAGAGTTTTATCTACCGGATAAATTATGGTCACTTGGTTTGGCTGGTCTAGTATCTTAGGCATTAACTGCATAATACTCACCACTTTCTCCAACTCAATTTTGTTGAGAATTCTGTTGTGTTTAAAGGTATCCTTAATTAATACATAAATCCCAGTATAAAATGAGAGATACTAATCAGTACTGGAAAGACATTTTTCTAGCGATTATAATTTTTGTTGTTCATATGTTCTGTATTGATGGGGAAAAGGAAGCTATCTTCTGCATCTAAAGCAAAACTTATTTGTTTTTATTTTTGACAAAAAATTCTAAAACCATAGTTCCTGATAATACCAGAATCACTGAAGTTTTGATCAGACTTACAAAGAGAAGCATTAAAACGTTTTTGTAGTTTTTACAGAACCTTTTAAAAACTTTTCTCCTTATCAGTTTGATGATGATGCATCTTGGTATAGCTTTCCTGTTTCTTGTGCTTGAGGTTTATTGAGCATCTTGGATCTGTGAGCTTATAGTTTCATCAGTTTTAACAATTTTGCTCAATTATTGCTTCAAATAGGTTTATATCTCACCCCTTTCTTTCCTCTCCCTTGGGAACTCTAATTATATATATATATATATATATATATATATATATATATATATATATATATATATATATAGTCATTTGAAGCCATCCCACGGATCACTGATACGTTGTTCTTTTTTGTTGTTTACACATTTTCCTCTGTGTTTTTTCATTTTACTTCTCTGTCTTCAAGCTTTGTAATCTTTTCTACTGCAATTTTTGATCTTCTGTTAATCTCATGCAGTGAATTTTTTTTAATCAGACGTAGTTTTCATCACTCTAAGTTAAATTTGGGTTGTTTTTATATTCTTCAGTGGATAGAATGCAATTATAATAATAAATATTTGAATGTCCTAATCTAATTCCATCATCTTTGTCATCTAAAAGTCAGTTGCAAATGATTGGTTTATCTCACTATTTTTCTTGTTTTTTGCATACCTTTAGATTTCAGACACTGTGAATTGTACTTAGTTGGGTGCTGGATATTTTTGTATACCTGTAAATATATATATATATTTTTTTTTTTTTGAGCAAGTGAGAGTGAATGGTTTCTCACTTTTCCTCTCCAGAACCTGCTGGCTCTCCTGCTGAATGTGTGAGCACTGCTTAATGACCCAGGGGGGACTGCCCCACTGGGGTAAAGGCTTTCATCCAGCTAAGCCTTCCTGATATAATTATTTGGAGAAAGTGGGTAGCAAGATTTGAAAGTGAATTCTTCACTGAAGAATATAAACCAAGTAAGGATAAACACAGCAGTTACTACATGACTTCCAAGTCTCATAAACAGAGTTCTCAGAGCCTAGGCCTCCAGAATGAAAACTGGTATTCTTTTATTTATTTATTCAATAAAGTCCTATGGAGACTACCAGGAGTTAGATAGTCGGGTTCCAGGGGTTCAAACAAGAAAGACTTGAGCTCATAATCTAGACAAAGGCCAGAGAACACATCTAATACAGTATGATAAGGGCCAAGTATGGCAGATACAAGGCCACATGGAAGCAGAGGAGAAGCACTTGTTTTTGTTTTGTTTTGTTTTGTTTTTTACATCTTTATTGGAGTATAATTGCTTTACAATGGTGTGTTAGTTTCTGCTTTATAACAAAATGAATCAGTTATACATATACATATGTTCCCATATCCCCTCCCTCTTGCGTCTCCCTCTCACCCTCCCCATCCCACCCCTCCAGGCGGTCACAAAGCACCGAGCTGATCCCCCCGTGCTATGCGGTTCAGGTAGTTTCTTCACACACATGCCCCAATCAGTACTCGTCTGAATGCTCCTTTGCAGATCCCTGGACATCTATCTCCTGGGCAGCTATCTCCTCTCTGGTCCTCTGCAATCTCAAGGTACCTTGGCTTCCCAGACTCAAAGCTGCCTCCTCAACGCATGAACTCGCTGAGCCCTGCCTAGCTTCCCCCTCCTTTCCTGTGGCCTGGAAGCTTTCTCCAGGCAATTGTAGAAGTCAACTGATGTGTTTTCCATGTCTGAGAGATCCTTCTCCACACGATGCCCAATGTTTTGAAAGTTGTTGTTTCCTATATTTTGTCTGCTTTTCTAATTGTTTCAGGCAGAAGGGTAAATTCAATCCTTATTCCTCCATCAGAAGCAGACTTTACAGGATGGATTTTAAAACAAAATTGCTTTATGTCAGCCCCTTAGCTCCAAATCTCCAAATAGTTTCCCTTGCAACACTCTTTGCCAAGGTCCGCAAGATTCTCCATGATCTCATTACCATTCTTACTCCACTTGACTCTCATTAGTTGTCTGGCTTTTCTCCCAATATGCCAAGCTTGTTCTTGCCCCAGGGCCTTTGCTCTAGTAGACGTCTCCCCCTGGAACACCTTTTTCTCATATTTTCCGATAGCTGACTCCTCTTCACTCAAGGCTCTACTCAAAAATAATCTCCTCAACAGGGCCGTCCTATCTAAAAGAGTTCTGAACCTTACTTCATTGTATTTCCTTACACTGCTTTATTTTTCTAATGATCCCTTATTCCTGAAATTATATTATATAATTCTTTGCTTACTCACTTATGGCTGTTTCTCCTATAAAATAAGGGGAATGACTTTTTCTTATTCACTGCTTTATCATTGCCTGGCACTAAGTAAGTGCTCATTACAGATTCATTGCATGTGTGGATGGGTGGATGGATGGACATAACCTCGGAGTTAAAGGGTAGCAGAGGATCTATATAGGAATTTAGGTACTGATTAACATTTCAAACAACTCTTGTGTCATCAGCTGGTATAGGTGGCTGGAGAAAAAAAAACATTTTTTTGGTAGAAAATGGAAGCTAAAAAATTGCTCTCTTCTTCTTGTTCATTCAGAATTTAAAGGAAATCCACAACCCAGCAGTCAGAAAATGCAAGTGGTTAAAGGTTTACTCTGATGACCTCCCACCCCTTATTTTTCTTCCTTTTCTTGTTGCTTCAGCTGTTGTTTCTCTTTCATTTTGTCTGACAAAATCCTCTCTGTGGCTTGAAAGGCAAGTTCCCTGCCCCATGATGGCTGCATTCATGGTTCTTTTGTCTTAAGTCATGTAGGGCTACTTACTTTTGCCCTGTATGGCCAACAGCCCCATTCCTTTGTGGAGCCTGACACAACTTTGTCACTTTATAAGGCATAAAGATAACTCTTCAGCTGCAGAGGACACATCCTGCCAAAACTCCTATACCATCTTTCAAAGTCATTTTTAGGAACACATTTCTTTCCACTAATGTATCTATCACACATCTTCAGCTTGGCCGAAGTCATTCTGTCACTTGAGCTTGTTACTGAAGTGCCAAGCATCCTCAAAAATAGCATGTCCTACACCATGGTTTTAAGATACAAATTGGATAAGTTGATATTATTAAATACGATTAGACCTGATGCAGTAGATATCTTCTCTGAATGTTAAGTATAAAAGTCTAATTTTTTTTTCCAGATGAAAACAATCCTACTCGGAAATGAATATGTGGATTTCGTCTATGTCCCTCATTTATAAATATACACATTGGTAAAATATTACAAATTACTTCCTGGGGGAAAGGATCTCTCACTCCCCACCCCAAACTCTTGAGAATAAACTTAAATTTAGTGACTTACCAAGTTATGCATGGATATCCTTGCCCTAAAATATTGCAATGGGAGGGGAGGGGAGACATCTGAGGAAAGAACATCTAATTCTGGGGGGAGAGACAGAGGAGCTGAATTTGCAAATTAAGATTTCCTGACTTGATAAACTCCTACTTCCATGATGGTTATAGATGATCACATCATTTCAGGAATATTTATGATTGAAGTTGTTCATGGATTGATTTGGGAAACTAACTGCCATATATATTGATAATACTGTTTCTATAGGAAAGTGTATTCTGAATTACAAATAACCACCTTATAGCTAAGCTTCTTTTTTTATAGCTAAGGTTTTGAAACACAATTTTCTATAATTTGGGGACCCTCTGGATTCAGGGAACAAAAAGACATAATTGCCAGTAAGTGCCTCTAGTGGGGAAGAGAATGATTCACACCCGTAGAACAAAGTAAATCCAAAGAAGGAATAGGTTGGTCTTCTTTCAAAAGAGAAACTTCTGGTAGAGTAGAGAGTGTGAATTAGATCAGGGGACCTGACTCATCATCCCAACTCTGTCACTCCTAGCCTCAGTTTCCTCATCTATCAATTCATGACATTAGCCTTGATCTGTTCTTTGATTCTTAAAGATTGAAGGATCGGAAGAGTGGTTGCATGTGGCCTTGTTGCTACACTGAATCTTGTGACCACTGAATCTTGAGTCTTCCCAGTGTCAGGAGTGGGACTGCCAACCTACAAGTCCCTTGAAGTCAGCAGTCTGCAGCAGTCATCCACTGGAACCAGCTCTAGGCTAAATTGAAGAGACGGCTAACTTAGTCTTCATTCCCTCTTCCCTGCTCTCATCCTAGTGCCGTCCTTCTTGGTGCCCTAAGACTTCCTCTGACTTTGTGGGCTTCTCTTCCTCTGTTGACACCCATAAATAATGGTTTAAATGATGAAAAAGGCTCCATACACTCCTTTCTGGAGTGTGTGCTTTATAACAGAGGACAAAGCCTCTTATTAAGTCAAAGGAATTCATCCCTAAGTGTTGAATCTTAGGCATTAATGTGTTGTTTGGGGAGAAGCTCAGGGGAAAGAGGATTTTTTCAGCACCTAAGAAATCATACTGCATAAATAACCAATTTATTCTACTAGCTTTTCAGAAGTTGATGGTACAGTAATGGTTTTCAGCTCTCTCTGCACATTAGAATCTCTGAGTTTTTAGAAAATATCTGAGGACACAAGTCCTGCCCACAAAGATTCTGACTTATTTGTTCCAGGGTGGAACCTGGGCACTGGGGTATTTTTAAAACTTTGCAGGTAATTCCAGTGGGAGACCAGGATTGAAAGCCCTTCTTATATAGGTACAAAAGCCCCTTTGCCCTTTCCTCCAGAGACCCCTTCTTTCCCATTCCCCCTGGCCCTGCCTCTAGGCCTCTAACAAACCTGACAGTTCACCCCTCTCTCACCTCTGCCTCCTTGCTCCACAGGGCTGAGTGGGCCAGGGTGTCCACTCACTGCCCCAGGATGGAGGAGCAGCACTTCCCTGCCTGGAAAGGGGGTTTCTCTCAGAGGAAGATGTCAGTGGGGCCCCTGACTTGCCTCCTATGTGGGCCTGAGCAGGTGGGCCCTGGCCCACTGGGGAGAATAACATGCTCCTTATTCTCTAAGATGATTTTTCTAGTAGATGGACTTACAAGGGGAATTTTCTGAACAATTTGATCAAATTACAATCTATTTCTGCTCCTGTAAGTACCACAAATCAATAACAGCAGTTTCTATTGCAAGTTAGTGAGTTTGAACACTGGTATTAATGTTTTATGTGCTGAGAAATCTGTACATTTACTTGGAGTCTTTTTCTGAAAACCTTGATCACAGCCTTTTTTCTGTGAGCTCCTAAGAAAGCCATGCACAACTGATGGGCAGTTAATTGAATCAGTGAAGTCTCCCAATTCTATAGCCCTTGATTAATTAATTATTTTTGCAGAGAACTGGATCCACTTAGGCTGGTCTCTTAATGGTTCTCAATTCTGACTGCACATGAATCACCCAGAGAGATTTTTTAAAAAATATCTAGGCTCTGTACAGAGAGGAAAGAAAAACCCTCTGAGGATAGGGCACAGAAATGGTACTTATGAACTGTGCCCCAGGCCAGGAGATTTTAATGTGGAGCCAGGGGTGAGAATTGCCACTCCTCCACAGAGCTTAGCAAGTCGTTTTGGGGACAAGTCCACCGCTGCAACAAGTCTACTCAAACCTGTTCCACACACAGGTGAATTCTCTTCTGAGGTGCGATGTTTGGTTTGGTTTGATTTGTAAATCCTATAATGCTGAATTTTGAAGAATGATGTTGACCAGAAGCAAATGTAAGCAAACCTTTGGGAATCATCCGTTTTTCTGTATTTGAGGAGCTGTTTTATACATAACGTCATAAAAATTATAAGTATTTTTGCTTTTCCTGCCCAACCACGCATTACGGAACTTTGCAAGAAAGAAGCTGGCCCATCATGAGGATAGGACATTTCTTTAACACTTCTGCAACACGAGAATACTGGAGCAACACAGTGACCTCCTTTCCCCTGGCCAGCAGAAGGGAGAAGGACATCACCTGTGACTGGACACTAGAAGGGACTATCGGAGGAAACTTTCTGATATCAGAGATTATTTGGGGGAGGAATTTTTTTTTTTTCTGTCATGAGAAACTGGAGTTTCCTTGCCTCTGGCATTTAGGAGAGCCCTTTAACTTCCTATACTAAAACTTTGGACAGTAGGATCTGAATGCTGTCTTTACCAGCCTTGCTGTAAATGTCCTTTATGATCAAACGGGAATTTTCTTGGGATGAAGAAGAGAACATAATCTGATCACTCCTGTTTCCAGCGAGGCAGCCAAACAGTGTGTTAGGGCCCACGATAGGGAATATGTGCTCTGCAAAGACACAAACCAAATTTGATTTTCTAGTTTCTGTGGAAATCTAAAGATGACATTTAGCAACTACTTCTAGTTGGAATCTTATTCTAAGTAATTGTAAAAAAAAAAAGTACACATAAAGTATACATATATATGTGCATATGTGTATATGCCATTTTTGACAAAGAAGAAGAAAAACACTGTCAAGAAGAATGATGCTTAAAACATGTCAAGACAATTTTATCAAATAGAAAATAAAAGAAAGGGAGGAAGAGGGGCTTCCCTGGTGGCGCAGTGGTTGAGAGCCCGCCTGCCGATGCAGGGGACACGGGTTTGTGCCCCGGTCCGGGAAGATCCCACATGCCGCGGAGCGGCTGGGCCCGTGAGCCATGGCCGCTGAGCCTGCGCGTCCGGAGCCTGTGCTCCGCAACGGGAGAGGACACAACAGTGAGAGGCCCGCGTACTGCAAAAAAAAAAAAAAAAAAAAAAAAAAAAAAAGGGAGGAAGAGAGGGAGGGAGGGGGGAAAGGGAGAGGGAGGGAAGGAGGGAAGGGGGAAGGGAGGAAGACAGGAAGGAGAAAAAGGAAGGGAAAGGAAGGGAGGAAGGAAGGGAAAGGAACGGAGGGAGGAAGGAAATCCTAGACTGTGAGAACCTGTCTGTCCAGACCAGCCGTATCCATCCAAGCCCTGTGAGGATGCTGTGAATGCAGAGTGATGATGACGTAGAACAAGGGTGGAGTCTGGGAGATCTCTTTCTGTCCTTTAGCATCTGTATGACCCCAGGCAGGTCTTTCTTCACCTCTGAGGGCCCCGCCTTCTGAAAAAGGACAAAATTTCCTTTGAGTTCTGAGATTTCCCAGGAAGAGGAATGAGGGGAAAAGTGCCATCTGAAGGCAAAAGGGAAATTTGCTGACAAAATTAGAAACATGCTAGTCAAATTTCAAACAAGTAAAGGCAGTAGCATATTATAAGACAAGGATGTATTCAGGCTCCCCCCATCCCTGATGTATTGACGTGAGTGATATCGGGGTATTTCAGGTTTATTTAAACAGAGAAGCTCTGCTTTGTGCAACTGTATTGCTTATCAGCAGCCTGCAGAGTCCCAAGAAAGGAATGTTTTGAAAATATGGAAAAAGAATGTCAGGGGCGGAGTCTAGCTTTTTGGCCCTGAAACGAGATTGCCCTGTGTTCTCTGGCCATTTTTAGGAATCTGTGTTAGTAAATGGAGGCCACAGCATTCAGTTTTGAGGAAGGTGGGAACTTGTACCTCTTCCTTTCTCCTTCTGTGTCAGACCTTCTAGGGGAGGTTCTAGAATGATTAGGCTTTTTCCAGTATTAGTACGATGGCTCTAAAATCTAATCATTATTTAAAATCTGCTATACTGACTAGGTGTGAGTTTGGGAATATATAGCACCTGAATACCTAGGCGCGTCCTGCCTCACCAAGGAGACGCTGTTATGGAGACAAAGTGCTAAGCTTTCAGCCTTTAGCAAGGATGAAAAACTCCACGCAACCTGTTCTGTTCATCTGAGGTTTATAAGGCTCTTGCAATAATTAACGGGCGAGCCAGTTGACTTAGTGAGGTCTGTCCTCCTGGGAATTTGGGAAGCTGCCCACAAAACACTGGAGCTTTCTGCCCAAGCAGAGGATTACATCCTGATCCTTGGGAGAGACCCTCCCATTTGTCCTTTGAAGTGACTGCTTCTCTGCAGGTGTCAAGTAGCTAGCATCTTGGGGCTGGCTTGCAGATTTGGAGCTTTCTGCTAAGTACTCTCAGCAACGCTTCTCCACGGGTCTTTGGGAAATTTACTTAGTAATCCCTTAAAAGCTTTATGGATATCAGAGACAGTTCTGAAAGTAAAATCAAAGAAGGCTGCCCAGCACTCTCATTCCTGGCTTCAGTTTTTTTAAAGGTGGGGTAGCCCAGGTAAGGCCTGGAAGCCGACTACCTCCTCCTATCCACACATTCAGCGCCCTGCCTGCCTGTTCCCAGTCAAGCACATGGGTCGTAAGTGGTCGTTCTTTGTTAAATGTCCCATACCAGGATTTACTGCACCCAGGAAGAGGCAGTAGGGGTGTGTCCCATTCCTGCGGCCGCCTTGGCTGACATCCCTAGCTCAGCCTGGGGCTCCGGGACCAGCTGTTCCACCAGAGCCAGCCCCAGGTGTTCACTTTTCCTGTTTCCCCTTTCTCTCCCCAGCAGCTCTTTCAACCCCCTCTTAGTCAGGAAAGAGACATGATAGCCCTATTTGCCTCTGTGTGTATTTAGGATATTAGTATTTTCCATATTTTCTGATGATGTCCATTAGTGCTTTGGCAGGCAGGGCAGGACGAGGGGCCATGGAAGGTCACATCGGGACAGGATTCTTTGCTTCCTTCCCCAGCTGTCACTTTTTGAAGTTTAACTTCATTGGTTGTGCCCCTTTGTTTAGCTGTTTCTTTCAAAAATTTTAAAACTTCACCAGACTTAAATTTTATTTAAAATCTGTACATGACCAATTAATTATATTCATTTTACTTCATGGTACGGAAGGTAGATTTTTTGATGGTTCTTTATTTCACCAGTTTTGGTCAGAATAATTGTTAAATATTCTAAAAATGTCTAAATTTTTTTTTTTTGGTTAACAATAGACAATTTTATTTTCAAATAAGACTTGTTTGGTTTCAAGTCCTTGCCGTGTGACTTTGACCAAACTACTTCACCTCTGTAAGAGTCAGTTTCCTTAACTTTAAGAACTGAGATAATAATACCTACAGTCAGTGTTGTAATGATTGCATGAAGTAATGGTGTCCAGCTTTCAGGAGAACACCCGATCTATGGTAAAAAATCCATAAATGATAGTGGCTATGAGGATGATAAGTGAATGCTCTTTGTGCAGAGGAAGGCACAAGGTAGGTGGTAGAGGAGGAAATCAGTGTGTTGGGAATATGCAAGTTTGGAGCACACATGAAAGCAACAAAAGGAAATACTTTATTTAAAGATTACAGTGATAAACAACAGAAAAGAGCTCCAACAATATGTATAACAAGTAGTGAGATAGGCTTTGCTGACATGTACATCACATGCCCAAACACACACTCATTACCTCTCACCCACTTGCATATGCACACATATACATATAAAGTCACATACACACACCACACCCATGTACATACTCATCCACATACGATCATTTATGTATAGATATGTATAATGCATGGCTTGGAAAGCTATTGATAGTAAGGCTTTTAAAACTATGTGTTTAGCGTAATCAGTCAACCTGTCCTAGTCTTACTGCCACAAGTGTCCCTGGCTGTTTCCAGCACAATTCTATCCCAGATACAGGTCATTCACTTGACTATACATTGCATTGTCCTCGTAAACAAGCTTCTTTCCTTTCTGTGGCCCATGTGGTCTCTGTGGTCTTCTATTTTTTAATCTGTTAAAATACTTTGAAGTTCAGCTTTGTGGATTTGACATCCAGCTCTCACTGGAACCTAGTAGTGGTTTTCTATTTCTGGTTTATTGCTGAAGAGTGATCAAAAAGAGAAAGCATTAGGGCAAGGTCACTCCAATACACTAAAAAAGAAATATATCGATGGCGAACATTCCAAGGCAAAAAAAAAAAAAAAAAAAAAAGAGGGCTCTCTCTCTTTCTCTCTCTCTCTCAGGGTGATTTCCTGTCTCTGTCCTGTCTTAGAAAATGAACTATAATTCTCTGAATTATTTGCCACATTACTTACTTTATCAACCATGATATTCCAATCTTTCTATCTGCTTGTAATTAAAGAGAAGAGTCTCTGAATGTCACCAGGACACTGGGGTACAGGCAATGGGACTTGTAAGCTGCTGTAGAAAGATTTTGGTTAAAATTTCCTGCTACTTTAAAACTCCACTACTCAAAAAAACAAAAACAAAAACAAAACCCGTCTAGTAACACTTTACCCCACAAAGCGCTGCTAAACCTGCAGATCTGTGCCAAGCTGCTAACATGAGTATCTGTTCAGACAGATGATGTTTGTACAATCTGTCAAGCATAAAACCTACCTGCAAGTACAATATAGGAGAAGATGAGAGGGGAGAACTGATTATTATGCTCAGAAATGCTTGGCGATCCAAGATAAGAGTAAACACATCCAAATACAGGATGGTCGTGTTACCAACAGAGAGGGCATTTGAGAAGGGTTTGTGCACATGAATCTCCAAAGTAAAGTGTGAAGTTTCCCCTGACAAATAGTGCTGTGGCACATGGTTTTGGGTCCTGCATGCCTGCTGTGGGCCAGCACTACTTCTTAATCTGCTTGGTGTGGATACAATCTATGAAGGTCAAGTGGAGGCAGGCAAAGACGAATACAAGGTAAATGTAGTCAAGACCAACCTGGTGCCTTTGCAAGCTGCTTGGGTACAAGCCTCACCAGAATGATCCCTGGAAACAAACCTTTTGGGGCTCTGAGGGAGCTGTGGATGGATGCAGATTCAACCCTAACAGCACCAAATGATTCCTGGGTTATGGTTGAGAAAGCAAAGAATCTAATGCAGAAGCACTTTGTAAGCACATCAAGGAAAGAAGATAAAGGAGTTTATAAGAAACCATTTTCTCTATACGTTAAGAACAGCGTAACTCCAGACCTGTTAAGCATAGCTCTCTCAAATTCCTAAAACAAAAACAATCTTATCAAGTCTGATCAATTACCATCCGGTCTAGAATATCTCTATGGGACACATTTTAAAGAGGGCTTCCTAGGGTATAGACCCATGAGGCAATCAATTGTTGTCACCAGAGCACCATTACAGGACATGAAATGTGACAACTTCTGAATCTTAGCAATAATTCATTTTCTCCTCACTCTAAATGAGGTCAGTGAAAAGCCGATACTTGGGCTGGACCTCAAACTGTCATTTTAATAAAAACATATATGTAACTATATATGAATGGGAGTTGACGACCTCAGGGTTCTGGCCCTCTGTCAGTTGGCTCCCCAAATCACCTCTTTGGGGAACCCTTGAGAGAAATCCTATCTATGACAGACTTGCTGGCAAGGAAGAGTGGTGCAGAAGAAAGACCTGGAGTTTAATAGCAAACTGTGATCTTATTTAAGTAAACGTGTTCATAGATTATAGTCTGGATATGGGATTAAAAGGTGATGTGAATATAGTGATTCCTTTGACTTCAACAAGTCCATAAAATTTAGAAAGAAAAAAAATTTAATGTTGTGGAAAGAACTGGACACTGGCATTCTCATCAAGCTTTGGCCTCTAAGAATTATTTGACACAGACTAAGTAGTGCAGCCTCTCTAGAAGCCCGTCTTCACACCTATAAAACAGTGGGATTGGCTGAGAAAACCTGTAAGGCTTGCCAGTCACAGCCACAATAACTTAGAATTCTGGATTCCAAGTGTATGGATGAACATTCTTCTGAATTTCCCCAATATGTTGCCTATTCAGTACATTTTGCACCGATAATACTTTGAAACTTTATCAAGTTCAAAATTTCCTATTCAGGCAGAAACTAAAGAATAAAGAAACATTTACAAAATTCCTCTTTTAGTCATTATCTGGCATTGTTTTATGCCATGTGGACAATTTTAACCACTTAAGAATGATACCTTTACTCCATAAATATTAAATGTGATACTAATCCATTGTAATACTAAGTGCCAAGAGTCACAGATAACCATGCTAGTACAAGTTTTCTGCATTATGGTGAGAGAGATGGATTATACAGCACAATGCACTGGGGATATGAGGAGAACATGGAATTAGTAATAGTGTTTGTGTCGCTTTATAACAGCTTTTTGGTCTTTTAACAAGAATCCTGCCATGTGTGCCCTTTAGTGCTAAAGACTTTGCTCAGTGACTATCATTCCACTGCATTTTGCCCAGCATTGATATGTATGTAAAACATACAAAAGGATATCTAATCGTTCTTTTGTAAAAGTATCCATCCTTTTGGGTTTCTCTCTGGGATTGGACTGACCGTGAAGTCAGAAAACTCATAATAACGCTAGTGTTCCGAAAATACAATGGTGTGTCTCCAACCCTAAATAAATTGTAGAATGATGAAACACAATCCCATTATTCCATTTCTTTACATATGTGTCACTCTCCATTAGGTCATAAAATAAGGTTGCAAATTTAAATGTCTCAATGGACAGGGGAAGAGTGAATGAGTGAAACAGCTAGGATTAACATAATAGGGAATGATGGGGAGTGCAGAAAACTGGAAAGTGTGTACCACAACCTAGAGAATGCAAATGAACTTTCTAAAAGAAATAAAACAAAGCCCCCCAAAAACTATGGGGCCAAAAACTTATGACACTGTTCTTTCCATGGATAAGCCACTAAAGTGGATGTGGACTCTTCAAGGTGGAGGAGGGTAAATACTAGTGACTGGCCGAGGTTTAGAAGAGTTTTCATGTCAAGGAGTTTCCTGGTTCCCTGTCTAGCGATATGTTCTACTGCCTAGGGGAGTAAACCACTGCTAATTGCCCTTACTTAAATTTCTATTATCTGAGAAAACAGGAAACAATTTTCATCCCAATACCTAATTGCGCACAGATTAATTTTACTTCCATAGAGAAAATCAAGTGAAGATATGATTCCCCATAAGTGCTATATGACTCTGCTTGACATCATACAACAGCTCTTTCTCATTAAGCAACAGGCTTAAATTCAAAATTTTAAAATATCAACAACATGTTCACATTTTATAGGCAACCATTGCACATCGTGTGTCTAATTGGGATCTAAATTTGTGGCCCGTTGTCAGATAATCTCCTCACTAATGCTCACAACAAGTCTGTTATAGGATTTATTCATTTTGACAACATTACTTTCTTGGGTGTTTTCACTTTCTTTGTTAGGGGTCTCGCTTCAAACTACATTTGATGGAGTACGTGCTAAGAGAAATACAAGCCAGAAGTTAGAGCAATGCCACCAGTCAGATGTTGCTCTGAGGAAATCAAATCTTAGAACTTCCAAAGGAAATGTGAAGAACAAACAGTGCTCGTAAACTCTCGTTACGAGCTCGTTAACCCCAGAGAAGACTATGATGAGTGAACTCTGTTAGAATTTTAGATGATGCTAATGTCATTTGAAGCATCTGCTTAGGTAGGCAGTGAAGTGAGGAGATTAATAATACAGGCTCTGAAGTCAGAGGGCTTGGGTCAAGTCTAAGCTCATACTTAATCACTTAAGACTCAGGTTCTTCATCTGTAAAACGAGCTGCCTCATAGACTTGTTAAAAAGATCAAGTGAGAGAATTTGCAAAGGATTTAGTGTCAATTCTGACACATAGTAGGACTTAATAAATGATAACATATACTACTATTAGTATTTGTCTGAAATTAAAGCAAGAAATCAGATGGCATTTAATTATTTTTGGGTCATAAAGAAGCTTACATTCTACTATTCCTTATGCTGATTGTTTAAAAACGTCAACATTTGTATTATATATATATGTGTGTGTGTATGTATATGTATATATATATTTATATATATACACACACAAACACATATATAGCAGTTTTTGTAAGATTATAGTTAAAAAATGATAATTTTACCTAGAGTTACAATGATGAGGGAATTATCTCCATGCAAACTCCATCAGCAGTGTTGGAAACTATGGCAAGAAACTAGTGTAATTACTACACATTCAAGGCCCTGCATTCTTCTTATTCAATTACTGACTTCACTGAACTTTCAGATTCTTATTCAAGCATGGTGAAGAGTATATAGTATGTTCAATCTCTAGTTGAGTAATTATAAATAATTAAATCTAATTAAACCCTCATTATGCATAGAGAAAAGCCTAGCATTTCCTTGGGTCTTGAGATGTTCACGCAGTCTCATGACTAGCTCGGCTGGCTGTACACAGCAGCACAAAACCTGACTTGATAAGAAACTTAAAAAATCAGCAGATGCCAGGAATTCCCTGGTTGTCCAGTGGTTAGGACTCCGCACTCTCACTGCCAAGGGCCCGGGTTCAATCCCTGATCGGGGAACTAAGATCCCACAAGCCGTGTGGCATGGCCAAAGAAAAAGGAAAAAAAAAACAAACAGCAGATGCCACTAACTCACTTGTGCCCTTGAACAAGTCACTCAGTTTCTGTTAAGACTTAACTTTCTCACCTACATAGCCTGGGGTAGGACCAGTTCCTTCCAAGATTTCTTCCAGATTTCAAAGTCTGTGCTTATATGTTCACCTGCTCCACCTTTTTCATATCCCAACATAATTTAAGGAGAGCAGCACATTCCCATCATAGGCAGTGGGAGAAATCCTAAAATAGGAGGATAGGTGCCGCCTACTGGAGAGTATCAGAATTGCTAGTGGGGTAGGAAAGGGGAATTTGTGGTTTGAAGAAATCCCTCCACCCCAAGGTAATCTTTCAATGCCCTACAAGGGGACTTTACTTCCCTCTTCTCCACTAACTGACTTACCCTAACCATCCAAATATTAAATTTTAAAGCTTATATTATTTAGAAAATCTCTAATCCAGGGGTCAGAATGGGGTGGCTCTCAACCATTAAGAGCCTGTATTTGTACTTTATACAGTCAGTGTTCTTAAGACATTTGAATTAGTTGTCAAAACTTACAATTCAGGAGAATTCACAAAAATCTGAATTTCTGGTTTCCTTTGGAAATTCAGACGATCAGGCTACACTAGGCTCATGTTCCTGCAGAGCAATAAGTGACTGCAGCAGAGAGGTAACTGAATCTCCCTGCCCTCCCACTGTCCACAGCCCTGCCACCTCCCATGACCTGCATAATGTTTATCACTATGCATTGTTCTTTTTCTCTTCTAGTGGAGAAACATTTCTCTATACCCTAGCTCTATCGAAGGTAGGCCGAGTAAAGATAGACCATGCTTTTTACAACCACCCTGTTTCATTCATTTATCATCAGTGTGTCATCTTATTTGACCCTGTACTACAACCCCTTAGTTTGTTTCCCATGGACTGGCCAGTCCAATATCAATTTTTTTTCAGCTTTGTCCTTTTGAGAAATACTTATTTGACCATTTTTTACTTATATTCATACACTCTCAAGTTGATTGCCATATTTTTCTTTCCTTTAAATCCCATTTAACAAAGTATATTATTTGTACAGAAAAGCACACATATCATATGTATGTAATAGAACAAAATTCACAATGGACACAAATACTATAAGGTAAATATAAGAAAATATAAGCAAGAACTTCATATAGAAGATGACAAAGTATCTATGAAAGATATAAAATATCTAATTATAAGGAACAATATGCCATATTCATAAATAAGATGCAATAATATAAAAACATCATTTATCCCAAAATTCATTTATAAAGTCAATAAAATTCCTCCCAAAATTTAATATTTTTTGATGAAACTTAATAAGATGATTCTAAAATTTACATTTAAGTTTATAAAGGCCAAATCTATTGAAGAAAATTTTCAAAAAAGAAAAATGTAGAAGGACTTGTCCTAAAAATTTCAGGACTTTAAGCTATGGAAGTTAATATGATAAAGTATTGAAACAAGAATGAAAAAACAATACATAAATTGATACATCTGCATTCCTAGTTTCTATATTATGGTCTCCAAATATAATTTCCTACTAAAATGAACCAGGGCTCCTTAGAGAAATAGCTGATTCTAGGTTTGAGGTAATACATTTATAAGATGGTCTAAAATATCTTGTCATCTCCAAAGCAAGGAAGCTCTCAAAACTACTAAAATCATGACAGAAGGATTTAGGAGCCAACTTAAAGAGGTTCCCACAGACCAAAGATAATCTGAGTATCAATAAGAATGACAGTAAAAATGATTGAAGTAAATATGTATATATCCTTGAGATCACAGTGATACTACACAACAATAACCACCATAACACACCTCACTCATCATTTTTAGGGGACGCTACAGAACCAAGTCATTTTGCCAAGTAGTATATAAAGGTAAAGAATCAAGCATTTATCCTGACTTTCCAATCAAAACAATAACTCAAGTGATCCAAATAGGTGATGAGAATTTATTTTTATAAAAAGTTTTCAGCTAATAAATGAAGAAGGAATGACAGAATTAGAATATCACTACTTTGTAACCCTTGTGGAAATAATTAATCTAGGCAATGATTACTAACATCACCGAAAGCAAGCAATGAATCAATCAATCAATAAATAACATGGCTTGCTTTCTAATAGAAGTACATGTCTCAAAAGTACCTGTGGGAGTTTTATACATAGAGGTGACTGAGTGAGGACATGGAGAGGCTTAAGGCATTGAAAGAAGAATTTTATCATTGATACTTACATGTCCCAAGAGGAGGGGGCATGCCATGCACTCGGGGTCATGTTGGGGAGCACCAGATTTGGCCAGGAGGCAGAAGGGACAAGGGGAAAGCATGGCCCGTGGACTTCATTGTGTTTTCTGGTGGGAAAGCAAGAGAAACAGTTTAGGATTGGCTAGTTTGAATAATGTTGGCAGGCTCTGGTCTCTAGGGGTCATCTTTAGTTGTCCAGTACCTGGCCCTGGTAAGCAGGGATCTTGCCTCCTGGAATGTAAGGGCCAGATAGAGGAAGTGGTTCGGAGTCTGGGCTCTGAACTGGCTGGTGTATATATGAAAGTCCTTTGCTATCTCTAAGGATTGGCTAACGCTGGGAGGGGCAGCCTCTCCCCAGTCAGCAAGGCCACAAATAACAGAGCATCAAGAATACAGAAAATAGGAAAAGATAGTTTATACAGTACACACTGCCGCATATGAAATATTATTGCCTCCAAATCGAACCTGAAAGGTATAAACCAGCACACACGAAGTATTATTACCAAAAACAATTAAGCTGATCAAGATTTGAGACCTGACTGCCAATTTAAAGGATATAGATTGCAAAGAAGAAATTGTTAAAGGACACCCAAGGATACATTCAGCAAAATCCAAACTATAGGAGACTCTGTAAGACAGATAACACTGTTTCTTAAAAAAAAACAAATTGTGAAAGTAAATAAATAAATAGGAGAGGGGGACATATAAATTAAGAGATCACACATCAATCAATTGTAATATTTAGATCTTATTTGGATCCTGATTCAAATAGACAAACTAAAGATATACAATACAATTGGGAAAACTTGAACAGGAATTGGATATATAATATTAAAAGTTTTCATTAATTTTTTAGGTATGATAATGATTTTGTAGTTATTTTTAAAGAATCCTCCTATTTTAGAGACACAGGCTGAAATAGTTACATATGAAATAATATTCTGTCAGTGATTTGCTCCAAAATACCCAATGGTGGAAATGGGGTAGGTGTATAGGGAGTGGGTGCATGCCTGAAACAAGACTAACCATCAGTTGACCATTGTTGAAGCTGTATGAAATGAACATCAAAGTTCATTATATTATCTTTCTACTTTTTAAATATGTTTACATTTTTTAAAATTTATTATTTATTGGCTGTGTTTGGTCTTCCTTGCTGCGTGTGGGCTCTCTAGTTGCAGTGAGTGGGGGCTACTCTCCGTTGTGGTGTGTGCGCTTCGCATTGCGGTGGCTTCTCATTGCAGAGCACGGACTCTAGGCATGCAGGCTCAGTAGTTGTGGCTCACGGGCTTAGTTGCTCTGCAGCATGTGGGATCTTCCCAGACCAGGGCTTGAACCCATGTCCTCTGCATTAGCAGGCAGGTTCTTAACCACTGTGCCACCAGGGAAGCCCTATGTTTACATTTTTGCATAAAAGTTTAAAGTAAAAAGCTTAAAAAATAAAAAGCTGAGAAATTGAAATCTGACAATATCCAGTTTTGCAGGGGTGTAGAATACTAGGGGTATAAATTGATCCATTGACTGGATCAATTGGTAATTGTGAGGACAGGGGTACTCCATGACACAACATACCTGGTAATTGTGAGGACAGGGGTACTCCATGACACAACATATCTGGTAATTGTGAGGACAGGGGTACTCCATGACACAACGTATCTGGTAATTGTGAAGACAGGGGTACTCCATGACACAACGTATCTGGTAATTGTGAGGACAGGGGTACTCCATGACACAACGTATCTGGTAATTGTGAGGACAGGGGTACTCCATGACACAACATATCTGGTAATTGTGAGGACAGGGGTACTCCATGACACAACGTATCTGGTAATTGCGAAGACAGGGCTACTCCATGACACACCAGTTCCGCATCTACTTACTCCAGAGAAATTTTTCACCTATACATGGGAATATACACACAAGATTGCTGTTACTTGTTGCCAAAAAAAGAAAAAAAGGAAATAACCTAAATGTTCATTAACATTTAGGAAAAGATAAATGAATCCATGTAAACAAAAGATACACCACAAATTTAAAAGACATGAATGAGAGCTTCATGCATCTTTCAACTCTTTTGAGTTGAAAGAAAGCAAGTTGCAGAATAATAGGTGAAATATAATTTACACATAGCTTATATAAAGCTTAAAAACAAGCAAAATTAAATGGTATCATATTTATGAACAGATAACTAAATAGTAATAATATATGAAATATATGTTGGTCTGATAAACTCCAAATTCAGGACAGTAGTTACTGCTGGGAAGGAAGGAATCAATACAGGATCTTGGAGAAACCTCTAGGAAACAAATATATAAGTGATACTTTATCTCTGAAACAAAAATAAAACTAAAGCAAATATAGCAAATTGTTAAAATTCACTAACTCTGGATGGTGGCTACTTAGTGTTTTTCTATATTATTTTCCATAGTTGTCAACATGTTTTAAGTAGTTTATCATCCTAAAATAAAAATGGTGGTATGGGGAATTCCCTGGTGGTCCAGTGGTTAGGACCTGGTGCTTTACTGCTGGGGCTGAGGTTGGATCCCTGGTCAGGAACTAGGATCCCGCACACCACACGGTAGGGCCAAATTTAAAAAAAAAAAAAAAAATGGTGGTATGCTCTGTGTTAATAATGCAAGAATGGAATGTTGCAGCTGTTTCAAAATTGCCTTTAAATAAATTAATAATTTAAGCCAAGGTGAACACAGTAATCGGTCGAGGGAATTGAAAGTTTGAACCTCTAGGGTATTAAGTGAGTGTTGTGCTACCCAACTGGCCTCGTAGCAAAGGTTTAGCTTTAACTGCTATTGAAAGGGGATAAACATATATCATTATACTAGCTTCTATTTTTAGTGCACACAATGAAGATTAGCTGTATTCCTTCCCTTGACTTTTGAAAATCATTGTTTCCACTTGTAATGTAAAACTTTTTTTAGTACTAGCTTGGCTTTGTAGGGTGACTGCATTATTAGATGCCTCATATACACAAATGCTCTCTCCTAATACATTTTAAAGAGCCCAGGGCCTCCCTGGTGGCGCAGTGGTTGAGAGTCCGCCTGCCGATGCAGGGGATACGGGTTCGTGCCCCGGTCTGGGAGGATCCCATATGCCGCGGAGCGGCTGGGCCCGTGAGCCATGGCCGCTGGGCCTACGCGTCTGGAGCCTGTGCTCTGCAACGGGAGAGGCCACAACAGTGAGAGGCCCGCATACCGCAAAAAGAAAAAAAAAAAAAAAAAGAGCCCAAATGAGACATTCACTTTTTCTTTTTACACTGCATTTGAAATTAGGCTGTAGAAAACAGACAACTTAGTGATGACTATCTCCAAATACTGAAGGCAATAAGGAGCTGCAGAACAATCCACTCCTTGTTAGTTACAATGGTTTCTTTCCAAATGAAAAAGATATTTTAAATACTCAGAGCTTGGGGGTTTTTTTTCCTCCCTTTCAATCTTATTTTCTGTCTTTCTTTTTTGTCATTAGTATTGTCCTAGAAAGGAGGACCTGTGACATCTCTTCAATTCTGAGAAAGTTTCATTTAATACTATAGCCGTATTTTACCGTTCTCAGTTGGCACTTAGCATGTTCACTCTCACAGGAAGCAAGGTGTGAAATGTACTATAGAGCTGTCCCATATGCATGACTCCACAAAGATGCCTTCTGCTGCACAGCTGAAGCCTGTCAGCAGTATCTTTGGGGTGCAGCAGTAACAAGTAGTGGTAAATGGAGACAGAAGACTAGCCTCCGAGCACTACGAACCCTCAGCGTCCGAGGGGGGCTATTATTTATTCCTTGTTAAGAAAGCAATAGAGAGATTCCAATACACTTGGTAGAATCCCTGAAAGAAAGCTTAGTCAAAAATCTCTAGGATCCCTGCCTCCTTAATTTCAGGCTGGTAAAACAAGAAAGACCTAGCTCTCTGCTCAGGTGAGTGATGAGATGGCACAATTACCCAAGGGTGGCAGGCTTGGAGTAGACATCACTTTTATAATGTTGGAAAATTGTACATGGTCTTCAGAAGCAAGACCCGATGTAGATGTGTGTGTGTGACATATGGGGGACATTAACCCAGTGCTCTCCTGTTCAGACAATGATGCAGAACAAAAATGTAACAGAAAATCACTCAGGTTTGGAATGAATCATCAGATTCTACCCTCCTTCCTTTTCTTATGGGAGCACGCCAGGAAAATGGCCTCAATTATACAGGGAGGGAGAATGTGAAAGACTAAAGCTGTGCTTAAGTCAATGCAAAGACTATCATATTTTCCCACTCTCCTCTGTTGCCCTTTCATCATATTTCCTTCCTACCTAAACAGGGACTGAAATGGAATAGATACATGAACTCTTTAGTTTCTTTTTGTTAATCTGTACTTTTGCCTTCCATTTTATCTCCCTTGCTCTGTTCTCATCCCTCTCCTATTTTCCTTTCTCCTGCTTCTAGCTTGACATTCATAATAACCTTTTCATTTGGTTTTTACCCCAAACCACGTTTGCATATTTGTTCTTATAACTTCTGGTTATTGCAGTTGTCATAGTTCTTTGCTAGCTGTTTTCTCATCTTGTAACAGCTTCATCATAATTTGGATGTCTTCAACAAAATACATAAACTCATTCTCATACTAAACCACAATTTTTGAAATTAATCCAAAAAAATCATAGTATTTCATAAAATCCCCAGAGTTAATGGGTCAGTAAATAATCATAGGTTGTCTCCAAAAAAACCCCACAAAAAACCCAAAAAGTATTTTTACCAAAGTGAACAGAAAATACAAATGTTCCCTATGAGACTCTGAAAAATATATGAATAATTAATTCCTGTGAACAAAATTCTCCTCCCATGGTTGCGATTATTTTGACTGAAATCTTAAGATTTATTTCTGAGTTTTTCTTGAGTCTACAGAGTCTACCATCTAGTCCTAGGGGTCACAGTTTGTAACAGTTCTTGGAATAACAAGAAAATCACTGCATATGTTCAGTTCCTCTTTGTCTCTGTCAATGAACTTTCATTGGTCTAATATTTTGTCAACAGTTCATCAAGGTAGTGAATGAGCAGTCTGACAGTTCTATCTCCCGGGAGCACCATTTCCATCTGTGAGGTCTTCCAGTTGTCTCTCCACAGAAGAGTGAATGCATAGGATTGTTTTAGGGGCTGGGTGGAGGAGCATAGTCCTTTCATCCTCAGGAGTCTAATCCAATCATGGTAACAGGCCCAGGTCATTTATTCTTTCTCAAAATGTGTTTACAGAAGAATTTTTGTTTGTGTGCTCAAGCTCAGTTAGTTATGTAATGGTATGGAGCATTTAGCATCCAATTTTTGTTTCTGAAGGACTGACCAAGTAAGCTGACCAGACTGGAACCACATCTTTCTCATTGTTATACCTCCAGGGTTTAGCTAATTTAACAACACAATGTAGCACTTCACAGACATTAACTCATTTCATCTCCACAGTAGCCCTGGGAAATCAGGCTATTTCTTTGAATTTATCCCCCTTTTAAGGCTGAGGAAGCTAAGGCACAAAGATGTTCAGTGACCTTACTTAAGGTCACCACAGCAAGTAGTAGAAATTGGCTCCAAGTCTCCACAATTATGATGCTAGTTTATATGTCTCTGCTCTACAGCTTTTGGTGCTTCTACGTATTCAGTATAAGTCTATGGATGAGAGAACAAGTAGAAAAGAGAAAAGGAAGAAAGAAGGGAAGGTGAGGAGGAAGCAATTTTAAAAATATATGAATCTCGGGCTTCCCTGGTGGCGCAGTGGTTGAGAGCCCGCCTGCCGATGCAGGGGACACAGGTTCGTGCCCTGGTCCGGGAGGATCCCACATGCCGCGGAGCGGCTAGGTCCGTGAGCCGTGGCCGCTGAGCCTGCGCGTCCGGAACCTGTGCTCCACAACGGGAGAGGCCACAACAGTGAGAGGCCCGCGTAACGCAAAAAACAAAACAAACAAACAAACAAACAAACAAAAAATATATATATATGAATCTAAAAATATTATTAATGGTTCAGGGATAAAATTTGGATCTGAATTCCCTTGTTATTATGTAGCACCAGCTGGAATAAATTTATCTTTTTAATATATTTTGATAGCTAAAAAATATAGGTAATATTTATTTAAATTTTTTAATTAAAAAAATTATTTAAAATTTAAAGCATAATACAATGAATGTCCACAAAGCTAATACTCATTCAGAAACTAGAATGTAAGTCTACCTATGTGTTACTAACCTACCTCATCTCATTCCCCTGGGAAGAAGTAACAGCTAAGTGAATTTTGTGCTTATGATTCCCTTCCTTTTTTTGTATAGTTTTATCACCTATATAGGTAGGCTGAGCAATAGATTGTTTAGTTTTGCCTGGTTTTGAGCCATATTAAAATGGTATGATACTGCATAAAATCCTCTATAATTTGCTTTTTTCCCTTCACATTCTACTTCTAAGATTCATATACGTTAACTCTTCTTTATAAAATGTCCTATAGTTTTCAATGCACTTTATGTAAATTATCTCATTTGATTCACATAAAAATCTATTGATAATAGATAGGTTGGTCTAATTTTTCCTATTCCTTTTATAACAATAGTATCAAGGACTACTCTGGCAGCCACTAACAAACCCAGATTTTTAGCCCAGCCACCGTATGCATCAAGACCCACAGGTCAATTTGGGTGCTAAGACTTAACACAAACAGCAACACTACAAGCCTTCGTATCAATGAATATGTTTGAATGCTTGCAATTGTGAATTTGCTTTCCATGTGGTGTGGGTGTTCCCACATAATACTGCGAGAAAAAAAAGTAAAATGAGTCAACGCCCTCTTCTTAGGACTTCTTGGAATTTCATCTGATCTCCATATGTATGGCACATAAGTAAAGGTTTGTGTTCATTCCAAATATGACTGTCATGTCTAGTTCACCATATCCAATAGGATATGGTAAATAATAGCATATGTAAATTCCAAAATAATATATCTGAGTGAAGATTCTGTCTTCTATTACCTTCCAAATATCTTTTACAGACATTCTTGCAGCTGCCTGGCAAGCACGTGAGGCAGGAAAAGACCTGACGTTCCTGTGGTTGTCATGGCTTTTGTGTTACTTATTACTCAGTGATGTGCTAATATCTACCTTACAAAATAGCACCAGGTCAGCGGAGAAGTTAGAATTTTGCTTCCTACATGAAATGTTCAAAACAAATATGCCAATGGCCCATGATACCTGTGAGAAGATTAAGAATGCAGAAAACTTCTGTCAACTAAATTGAAAGGGTGCTAAATCCTCTGGTGGTTTCCTCCATGACATTGGACTAACTGATATCTCCCTGTCTAATGTGGTATATTTGACACAACACTGATGCTTTCTTCATGAGTTTTGACTAAAGTTATGGGTTTTTTTTGTTTTTTTTTTTGTTTTTTTTTGCGTTACGCGGGCTTCTCACTGCTGTGGCCTCTCCCGTTGCAGAGCACAGGCTCCGGATGCTCAGGCTCAGCGGCCATGGCTCACGGGCCCAGCCGCTCCGCGGCATGTGGGATCTTCCCGGACCGGGGCACGAACCCGTGTCCCCTGCATCAGCAGGCGGACTCTCAACCACTGCGCCACCAGGGAAGCCCTAAAGTTATGTTTTTATAGGGGGATTCATTAATGAATTGAAGAAACTAACAGGGCAATTCAAAGCATCCTTCCCTGACTATTGGGAAAGGGGTGAGAGGTAAATTTTCCACATAAACTTTTCAAGTTTGTTCTTGTTTGTGGATTAATTAACTGCCTAACCACAAAAAAAAAAAAATAGCCATTACATGCATATATGAGAAGCAGTGTATTCTGTAAAAATAGTGAGAATTGACTTGTGCTGAGACTAAAACAGTTACCATCCTACAGATAAGAACAAGTTGTCCTTTTTTTTTTTTTTTAAGTTGTCCTTTTAAGTAGCCAAACGAACTGCTCCCCTTTGAGTTTATATGACTTAAGAAAAAATGCAGAGCAAAAGTTGTTTCCTTTTGCCTCATTAGCCTACAGCACAGCAAGGAAGTTGAGGGCACTTGATTTGGAGTCAACCAGACTTAGGGTCAAGGCTCATCTTTGCCACTGATTAAACTTGGAGCTTAAGAAAATTACATAAGCTCTTTGAACCTCAGTTTCCAACATCATCAAGTGGGGATATTTTAAATGGTCTTTATTTCATAGAGTTGCTCTATGAGGTAAAGCAGATAGACCAGCTGACAGTCCCTGATATATAGCAAGAGCTTCTTATAATAGCGCGTCCTGTTGGGCGATGAGATCATCCTGCTCATTTAAAGAGTTCTGTCACACTTGCCATTCTAGGATAGTGCTTTCCTGCAGATGAAGTGCCAGTGGCCACACTCTTAGACATCATTTTGCATTTGGTTTCCATGTGGCCCCCCAGCTGGAGCAGAAGGACAGGCGTCAGTGCTCAGCAGCACCTGGGGAACAGCAGGTTTGCACTAGGGTTGCGCTTTCTCTACTCAGCCATCTGAGGGGCCGGCAGGGTCCCTGCAGCCTCCTCTCCAGCAGTGTGACCCCTATGGAGAGTCCGTATACACAACCCAATTTCATTCTGCTTCCACATGGTGATCGTTGTTCCTTTCTAGGGCTTCGTGTTTTCTTTCTTACCAAGTCCTTTTCATGTTGAAGTTAGTCAAGATGCACCTCCACAGCAGGCGTGCTCTCCCCTCCTGATGAGTATCTACTTCTTGTTTTCATCCCACATGGTCAAAGCTGGTTGTTTTGTGAAACAAACAGGCTAGGCTAGAGTGAGGGCAAACAGGCTGTGTTCCCACTCAGTGGGTGGCATCTATAAAGGAAAGTCCCACGTTCGGTACGCTCTCTTACCCAATGACTCTGTTTGAAATGGTCAAGAAGAGCAAAGCAAATCTGGACAAAAGGAATAAAGTTCATGCAAGTGAGATTTGCTGGTTTTGATCACAGCCCATTCTGTCTCAGAAACAAAACTGAGCATGGTGTTTTAAAGACAAGTCATTTGGAAACTGTAATCAAGTAGCACAAATGTACTTACAATATGGAACTGAAGTGAGGAGTTCCATTCTGAAAACTGAATGATTCCAAGGGGCTTCCAATGACTGGTATTTAACTAAAACATGACAATTTTAGCTCACCACTGAATAATACACACCACAGGGAGGCAGAAGATAAAAAGCAAAGGAGAGGGGGACTTTCAGGTTCAGTTCAGGAATGGAAACCATAAAGAACAAGGGTAGAGTGGAGAAAAGAAAAACTGAAGGACAATGTTATGGAGTGTATTGAAGGAGCTATATGTTTAATGAGAAATGGTCATGCTCTGAGTTAAGAGTTCTCTGAACTCTGAAGTTCTCTGAAGTCTCAAGATTCCTCCTTGTTCGATGCTTCCCATAGGCAGTCAGCTGGCAACTTCCTAGGTTGCATGTTCCTCTCACAATAGTTTCATCTTTGACTGTTTGGCTTATCATTTCTTTTTCCCAATATAGTTCTTGTACATACTGTCATTCTTGATGTCTATACAGTCAGCTGCATTGATTGAGACTGACTAGGATTTTCATCTTAAGCAGATTTTAAACTCATTTGAACATATTTCCAATTGAAATTATTTCAGTGCATTCTAGTACACTTTTTTTTTTTACTTTTGAATTTAATTTTATAAGAAATAAATTGAACTGTGGTGGTGGTTTTTTGAAACTGGACACTAAAAGGGTGAAATTTACTTAGTATCAATTATACTTCAAATTTTAAAAAGCTTTAAACAAAGAGAAGTAAATGTTGCAGAAGTATCTGCTAAATTAGAGCGCAATAGATAAACAAAACAAGTTGGGTATAGTATACTGAAGCTTAGAACATCATGAGCCCTAGATTTTAGGCCTAGCTATGCCACTAATTAACTGTGGGGCCTTGATGTGCAATTTAACCTCTAAAAACTCAGTTTATCATCTGTAAGATGAAGGGCTTATCCAGATTAGCATTTCTCAAAGTAGCATTTGGCAAAATGCTAGTTCTTCAGAATGTTTGGAGTTTTGTGTAAAAAAAAAAAGGCGGGAGGGGTGGGATTCCTTTGTCAAATAAATTTAAGAAGGGTTACATCAAACAAAATCAAATAGGTTTATTTGGTGCTGGACTTCTCATGCTTTTTGCCTATATACAAAATGTGTACAAAATTCCCTAAATGTATTTAATCATCATACCCTTTATCCTCTCCACCCCAGCCTCCAGCATCTAGTGTATAAACTTTGGGAGACACTTACTAAACCCTATTATCTTCTTGACAATTGTTCTGATAATTTTCTCAGGCAATAATTTTACTGTAACACTTAAGTTCAAATATAATGAAGCATCAAGCAAAATGAAGTTATTAGTTGCTTATTATAATACAGTGATTTGTCACAGGGAATGAATAGTCAGGACCACACTTCATGTTGCATGTGTAGACACAGACATGTTCAATGTATTCATCATATAAATACATTTCAGGTTTGCCCCAGCATCTTTTGAGTGATTTCTATGTAGAAAGCAGGCTGAGGCTAGCAGAAATGAGAGATAACAGTACAAGTATGGGCAGAGTCAAACCAAAGTCTACTGGAAAATATAAACAATGGTAGGCCTAAAAAATGTTTGAACTCTGTTACAAACTTGAATCAACTATTTTCTCTTTCCTCTCCAACAATTGTAAGAGCCAAGTCATAGTACAAAAGAGATCTCATTTTTAGCCCTATTCTGGGAGCCCCTATACTTATTGTTGGGGTGCAAATCTGGAAATGGGAGGATCTTTTTGAACTGAATGAACTAGATAAGCAGTAGACTGTTTTTCCACACTCTGATCAGCAGCCCAGCTTTATGCAGTAGTGCTTCTAAGAAAAAGCTCATCTTAACTTTCCCAAAGTTTGTTTGGTATATATCAAATTATTTATATGCTGTCAAAAATTGGCTGAAACCCAGTTATTCACAGCTATCCACAATTGCTAGAAAACTTAACATATAATGTTCCTGTGGCCTCTCTGCCTTTCTATGAGGAACTTATCTAGTTATTAATGGTTATTGGCCTCCTTTACCATTCTTTTGCAACAAAATCCTTCTGGACAGCACAAATATAGAAAATGTAAATAGGTCCCATATAATAAATGACTACTTTTACAATAGTTTGACTATATGCTGTATATGATGAACCCCAGCAGTCTTCTCTCTTTCCTAATTTTATTTATTAGCAACAGTGGTTGCTTTTCTTATGTTACCAGAAATAATACAGAATTAAGCAATTCCCAACATATATTTCTTATAAGTTAAATCCAACTAAAAACCTTGCAATTAAGTTAATGGCACCATTTTCTTGGAAAAAAAGTTGAACAAATGCAATGAGGAAAATATGAAGTCCTCAGTCAGAGTTGCAGAAAATAAAATTATGGTATACACAATTGGAAACAGAAGGATAACAGAAGTTTGTGGCCCCTCCAAGGCAAAATTTCAAGAGTGACCTCACTGGTCCTTTACTTGAGAAAATAAACCAATTTAGGTGTCTTCTCCTTCACAATATTAGAGATACTTATGTTTCATTTAAGCTTAAGAAGAAAGGAGGAAAACACATGCAGATATTATTGTTTTCTCCTGTATATTAGAGCAGTGTTTATCCATCAGCTAGTAAATAACTAATTTTTAACAGTAGGATGCTTCCTTCTACTACTGACTATACTTATGCTACTATACTCCAATCATCCTGTAAGGGAATCAGAAGTACCGATGGGGTCACTAATAAACCTCTGTAAATACCTTAAGTTGATATAACTCAACTTTGAATTAGTGAATTATAGTCTCACCTTCAGTCCCTAAACTATAACCTTTAACCTTTCCATAGTCTGCCTGGTCCCAGATGCTCCTCGGACCACTTGGGTGAAAACTGCTTTCATAATTGTAATATTTCTATACTTAGTTTGATATTGCTAACAAAGAATCAGATCTAGAGAATTAATACCATTAGCTTCTAAGACAGAGACATCAATTCTTGACCTAAATGTCAATAGTAAAAAATCTCATGGGATAATAAAATTGTATGGGCCTTTAGATTTTTTTGTTGTTGTTGTAATTTCCTTCAGTCCAGATATTTGCAAAAGACCTTAAAAAGTAATATATTTGATTTTGGTTATACAAGATGGGTAAGTCCGAGAGATCTACTCTATAGCATAATGCCTACAGTTAACAATACTGTATTGTATACTTATAAATTTGATAAAAAGATAGATCTTATGTCAAGTGTTCTTATCACAATAATAATAGTAAGTAATAAAAGGACAGGAGGAAACTTTTGGAGGTGACAGACGGATAGGTTTATCGCATAGATTACGGTATGGTTTCACAGGTATATACTTACCTCCAAACTCATCAAACTGTATACATTAGTCATTTACAGCTTTTTGTATGTAAATCAATCAATCAATCAATCAATCAATAAGCAAACAAATAAATGGAAGAAATTAATTTTTAAAAATAATAATATATTTGAACTTCTTCAAAAATAAAATAACTGCCAGTTATATATGTCTTGTTCCTGTTCTGCAAAGAAAAAAGACTGAAAATGTTACTTGAAAGTTTCCAGCAATACATTCAAGGTACATAGTAAGAGATTTTAAATGCTTATTGAATTGAAAGAATATCAGCTAATAAGTAATAATTTGTTACACAATACCTACTAATCCCAACACTCAAACGTTGCCAAAACTAAACTATGGGCTGAAAAGTTTCAAAAAGCTTTAGAACAAAATAGGAACTGGGCTTTCTTCCTATTGCAGCAGGAAAACAGACATAATGTGTCCCAGCCACAGGGAACATTTTACTGTCCAATGAGTCTTCTACCTGCTATTAAATGCCAGCAAATTCTTCCCAGAGGGGAAATCATGGACATTTTCTGTATTTTGGGACAGAGCAAGATGAGTCTGTGCTCTTCATACCCTTGCCTACATGTCCCTACTATGTGCTAGGACAGGACTGCCATACTGGGTGACTGGAAAAAGGTGATGAGCTACATTTGAGGAGCAAGAGAGAAGATGCCCCTGGTCCTAAAATATCATCCTTCCACATTTCCCAAATGGGTGTCCTCAATTCCTATATTACTGCTTCATGCCGAGACCTTGAAGACTGTTAAAATGAAAATATTTGGGTTTGCAGCACTTTGGCAAATAGGTTTGACCCCATTTGATTTCTCTGATCAAGTGGCAGAGGCTGTCTGTAGTGTGCTGACCACCTCCAAACTCAGCAGAAAATAATTCTGTTTTTGATTAGCGATGTCTGCTATGAACACAGAAGAAGAAATCTGTAACATGTAAGCTGAGTACTTCCTGACCCTGTTGTTTCTGCCACCATTATCTTGATTTTCCTTTGAAGATTCACTTCTTCCCTAACATATCCATTTGCATTCTAAAATATTTGTATCTCTGTTTTTTAACACATTAAAATTCAGATCAGTTTGATTAAACAAGAAATGTGTCAATAATCATAGGTGTTCCCTCCTGTCAACCACGTAGGCAAGCTATTTGGTTGGTGCAGAGAAGGGAGATTTGCTCTAACTTCAGTCCTATAATAAATGCATTGAAGATGAAAATTTTGCGTTGAATCATACACTTTGTGAAAACGTTCAGCAGTTAACAGAGCATTTTGCTGAGACAGAAAGAAAGAAAGAGAGAAAGAGAGGAAGAGAGAAGGAAAGAAAGGAGGAAAGGAGGAAAGAAGGAAAGAAAGGAAGAAAGGAAGAGAGAGAGGAAGGAAGGAAGGAAGGAAGGAAGGAGGAAGGAAGGAGATCAAAATATATTTCAAGCCAGTACAGGGTTGTTCAAGATATTTTAAAAGTGGTACAGAATTACATAACAAAACAATATATGTGTGTGTGTGTGTATATATATATATATATATATATATATATATATATATATATATATGATATATGAGAGAATCTGCAGCAGCAAATTTTTTTCTGAAAAATTAAAGAAGCTGTTTAAAAAGAAGGGCTATCTACCAGTGCAAGTTTCTAATACTGATGTGCTTGGTTTCTTCTGCGAAAGGATATCTTATTTGATGTAATGTACTCCTAAAATACACTTACTTCCATGTTTATCTCTTTTTCTCTAACCATTTATTTTCCATGACAGTTTGATCTTGCTATCTATGACACTTTTGAAGAAGTAAGTCCAGACTTTGTCAAAGGGGTGTTATATATCCTTTTCCATAAGAAAATCTTTGAGACTTTCCTAATAGAGCTTGATCTTGGGATCCATGCTTTCAAAAATAAGTTTAAAGATTTTCTTTATTGAGCTATTTATTTCCTCTGTAGCACTTACCTCAATCTGTAATTATTTTGTTATCTGTTTCCCCGTTCTTTGTCTACCCCATACACTACATGAGGGCAGGGACTTGTCTGTCTTGTTCACTGCATCTCCAATACCAAGCAGAGTGTCTGGCACAATAATTATGTGTGAAAAGGATGATGAATGAATGAATGAAGCTGATGGTGATAGCACAGAATACAGGTGCTTTTATTTTGCAAACAGGTTTCTTCAACAATTTAAATGGGAAGATCCTAAGTAGAGCATAGGAGTCTAGATTTCTAGGCCGCCACTCCCAGTGCATCCCTGCCATTCCTGGAATAAGGGATTATGAGCCCAAATCAGGTTTTCATGCCTCTGTTGGTCCTGACCCTGCCTGGAACCTTTATTCAGCAAAGCAAGCTATGGCACATTTTCTTCTCATTGTTTTACCATTTGAGTCTACACAAAAGTTTCGGCCTTTCAGTTCTCTGCCAAGAAACAGTCTCTACACCATTCATAACATCTGGCCTACAGCTTTTAATAACCCACAGGATGGCTTGACATAAGCAACAGCTAATTTCATATTATGCAAGGTTTTGGTAATATTAAAAAATGAAATAATATACATGAAAATGCTTTATAAACTATAAAACCCTATACAAATGAAATAGAAAATGATCATGATTATTACTATGATCATTGTTGCCTTAGCTAAGACAGAAACCTCTTTGAAAAAGCCTTTTCACATTCTGTTCTTTTGGCTTTTAAGAAATATTGAGCTACATGCTTTCAAGGACATTGTTTCTTGGCATTAAAATAGAAAAAAAATTTTAAATCACATCAACACTTCCAAGTGCTATGTTATAAAAAAGAAGAGAAAAAACAAACAAAACCATTTCCTGTTGACCCAGATCCACCATTTATCCAAAATGTGGAGGACAGGCAATTCTGGGTAGTTTACATTTATCGGGCATATAACGTAAGGTTTGAAATATACTTTCATTTCCTACCATGAAGAATGAGGCTGATTCTCTTTTTACACAAATTGTCTCCTTATCCTGCTTCACAGAAACTATCTCCTCAGGGAAGAGGCCTCGAATCAACACAACAGTATCTCAGATCACATCAGACTCATCATAAGAGAAATAGAAGTTGCCTTAAGTGTAACCTGAAGCATATCAGAAAGGTCCCCTAGACCCAAAGTCTCTACGTAGAGGTCTAGCCTTGAGTTCTGAACAGATGGAATAATAATCCTAGTCTCCCTGACTACTTTCAACTAACAAGCAAAAGTCACGCTAAGCAAATGGGAGTACAAAGATAAATACATACAAACATGCTTCTTTAGCATACAAACTGAATTACATGTTATCAAGAGAGCTCGCTGGAAAAAGGGCAGTATCAGAAAGGGTCTTACAAACAAATTCATCTGTTTCACAGCTTTGCTGTTCAAGAACATTCAGCTCTCTCCCACTACCCTGAGTAATATCACTATTTCCTAATAATCCAGATAAAATAAAATGTAGACCAAGAGTCCCTGAAAGCCCATAACTACTAAATAAATGATATAGCAGGATTCTGAATAAGTTGATAGAGATGTCAAACATGAAACATACTTTCATGAGGGATTGTACTAGAAAAAATCTAGCTCATTAATTTTTGGACAAGCCAAAGCACTTTTCAAGGCTTATTTTTGCAACATCAGTTTCTCTTCCTTTAGCTCCCCTCTAGTTATGAAGAATCGGAGGGGAAAGTAATGAAATCTATCTCTGGTAAAAGGCATCTAATTAAAGAACCTCGATATTATTTACAAGCATTTGACACTGACTTGAGGTTTCACTGATGATTGGACTGGAAATTGGCATTTGTGAAGAAGCTCTTAAAAATATGTATAATTTAGCTTTGGTAGTTTGCTTAAAGTAGAGGTTAGGCTCTGCCAATGACCATTCATGAACCTCTAGGAGTGGATATTCTTTTGGTGAAAAGGTAAAAAATAAAGACTCCTTTTTCCTACCAAGGTGCTAATTATCCTTAAGTTTATGTAGCTCTGACTGTTCATGGGAGATCTTTATAATTTACTACTGGGTAGGTTCTCTCTGTGAAGCTTCTTTTTTTTTCCCTTGAGAGAAAAAATTTTTTTAAACTAACATCCTTGCAAATTGGATAAGTGTGGCATTACAGTGGTTTGCAACCCATTGATAGAGGCCCATATGCTTTGAGCTTTAGTAACAGCATTTGAAAGAGAGATTAAAATCCCCTTAACCAGCAAGCATTCACTTTCTAAAAGTTCCTATTTCCAAGGCATGAAAGCACTGCATTTTGAAAGCCATGTAAGTCCAAGCAAAGCAAAATGTACCTCTACACAAATGAGTTCAGTGGTGGTCAGGGCTTTCAGAAAATGACTTTTTTTGAGGCTGTCTGCCAAAAGAGCTGGCCCTTCACTCAACATCACAGCGTTCTTCTGCCATCATGGTAATTACACATGTTGCCAACCCAATTAAGATTGCATGGGGAGAGATGAGTATTCATTGTAGCCATTTCACTTTACAGTCAGTGGTAAATTCTGTGAGAAAACTTCATCCGGTGACTTTCCCATCCTCTTGGAAGGGGGGCCCTTGGTAGTCAGCCAGAAATATGCAAACCTATCAGTATAATTCATGCTGCTTAGGGGTTCAAAAAAACAGATATTTCCCAAGGGCAAATTAGCCTTTGGCATTGGAGCTCTAGATTATTTATCCACTCAGGCACATCTATACAATGAGAAACAACTGCCTAGAAAGGCAATAAAATGTTGCATACAGTTCCCAGGGGAAGGCCTGCCTGATGAAGCATTTAATCAAGTAGGTCACAGAGCTGTTTGCCTTCTGCACGTGCAGGGGAGGTAGGCAGTGGAGCTGGTTGAGAGGAAGCCATCTAGCCCAGGGCCTGATTTTCTCCACAGGGCTCCTCAGGCCAAGTCCCAAAAGTCCATCTTCAGGCTCTTGGGGTGTTTCCAAGCTCAGAATGTCAGCTCTGCTTTCTCAGAAAACTCAGGGCAGGAAGGTGTTTATTCTCTTACACTCTTCTTGAACTTTCAGACTTGTGGTCAGAGCTTCTTGCTCATCATTTTGAGTGCTTTAGTTTTCTTTCCTCAATAATAATGTAGACTACACAAAGGCAGGATGATGACATGTCCCCCACAGCATCTAAAAGAGTGCTTAGATGGATAATTGGTTCTGAAAAATATGTCTCGATTGGTCTATTTGTGGCTCCTCACCTAAACAAAATTTTTATTTGGAAATGGGAATACCCCAGTCACTTACGTAAACACTGCCTTCGCTTTCTTTTGATCTAAGCTTTTCCCTCAGCCCTTTCCATCTAATGGTTCCCTACTCTAAAGTCTCCTGGGTCCAAAATTTGCTACTTAAAAAATTTTCAGTATATAGGTTTTCAAAGTAACTATGCATCAGAGCAAAAGCACAGTATCCATTTATCTAATAGTATTTTGCATTATAAGAATACAAGGGAAAAGATCTTCCAGAACTCTAGTTGATCATCTCTAGAGGAGTATCTGTACAGATTATCTGGCCTCCTTATTCAGGAAGCACAAAGAACCTTTCTTTATGTATTTGAGTATTATGGATGCATTTGTTTGTATAAAATGGGCAGGCTCTACAATGAGTTCTAGTGCTAACCCCCAGTTCCTCTTCACTGTAGAACTGCTGATGACTCATTTGGGGTCTCTGTGCACTCAAACATAACATAGGATAATTCCAGCTGTATTTTGGTCACATTATTTAGCTTTGATATCTCAAGTTTCCAAATCTGTAAAATGGAAACAGCGATAGTACCAGTTCAAAAGGCTGTTGGGGAGATTAAATGAGTTAATACATGTAAAGCACTTACTGCCTAACACTTGATGTGTACTCATCAATTAATAGTTTTTTTTTTCTTCCAGATTTAGGGATGTTCTGATGTGTCCTAGTAAATCTTGTCCCATATCAGCTGAGAGTAGTAGGGAGATGCCTCTTAATTTGGGATTCTTAGTGCTGAGTCCTTGACCTTTTATCATATACTTGTTCAAATGACAGGCTTCAAGTGATGACTCTATTTCTACGACCTCCAGATTATAACTTAGATTGAGAGATTCCTAAGGACACACTCTATCCTAAATTTCTTTGTATTACCCACCATGTCTAACACAGTATGTCACACAGAGTAAGAGCTCCGTATTTATTTTTTGTTGATATTTTTTTCTGTTTCTTCCTCTCCCGTTGTCCAAGGCTGATTATGGCAGCGTTCCACTCTTCATTCTCTTCCGCACCATGTGTGTTTTGATCTGTGAGGGGTTACAGAGCCTGTGAAGCATAAAGCAATGGGGAACTTAACCCATCAGTAACCAAACATGTGATCCTTGCCAGAACTTTTGCTCTTTAGATGGAAGAAGGGGCAGAGATTTTTTGGGACAGATTTGTGTCCTGGGTCATGTTATTTGTGGGCTACTGGTGGGTTACTTATGGGCAGGCATGCTGATAACATTGGAAGGCAATACAAAATTTTCACCAAAAATCAATTGAAGCCAATATGAGAAACATTGATTTTGATTGTAGCAACTTTGGCTACAATAGTGGGGGAGACAGTCCATAAAGGTGTGTTTATGAGAAATGCTCCACCATGTGAATGAAATAATGGATGAAAAATTCAAATTCACTGGGATAGACTCCTTTCCACACATTCTTATGTGGTCCAAGTACAAAATACCTTTATTCTCACCTATTCATTGCACCTTTGAATACAAATTCGATAGTGAATTGACTTCATTCTCTCCAGAGGAACTGTTTCCAGTGCTAAAAAATTCAACCACAAAAGAAAACCCTTGTAGAGGAATTTCACTCCAGTGGGAAGAATCAACCCCCAAGCTACCAGATTGTTTTTTCATGAACTTTTTGGAAAGTCCCTTCTCTTATTTAGTCCCTTACCTCCCCATTCAGCCTAATCCCCTTATTTTAGTTTCCAGAGTTATCTTGTGATTATTATTAATGTTATTAACATGCTATTTCAGACAGCCTACTCTCTGGTCCATAAGAGTGAAGCATACCCTTTCTTTCCATCTACTGGCAAAAGACCTCTCTTGTACTTTTTTTTTCTTTAAGTTGTGACTTTTCCTGGCACTTTGGTTTCATCTCATTTGTTCTGTGACCTGTGTACAAGGCATGTCTTTTTAGTTGGAAATGAGGTAGGGTTTTTGGTGATCACTTACGCATGTTGCCATTTTCCCTTTGTTTCTCTACCTACTCCATTCTAAACCCCTCACATGATAAGGTGAACTCAATTGATTTTGAACCAGGTGAGAATTGAACTTTGGACTAAAGTTTTAAACAAATGGGTTTTTTGAGTGAAGAGCTTTAATGGTTTTTGCTTTTAAATTTTGCTCTTTTCAGTCATGTACCACAATGTTCATTGCAGCTCTATGTACAATAGCCAGGACCTGGAAGCAACCTAAGTGTCCATCAACAAATGAATGGATAAAGAAGATGTGGCACATATATACAATGGAATATTACTCAGCCATAAAAAGAAACAAAATTGAGTTATTTGTAGTGAGGTGGATAGACCTAGAGTCTGCCATACAGAGTGAAGTAAGTCAGAAAGAGAAAAACAAATACCATATGCTAACATGTATATATGGAATCAAAAAAAATGGTTCTGAAGAACCTAGGGGCAGGACAGGAATAAAGACGCAGATGTAGAGAATGGACTTGAGGACACGGGAGGGGGAAGGGTAAGCTGTGACAAAGCGAGAGAGTGGCATGGACATATATACACTACCAAACGTAAAATAGATAGCTAGTGGGAAGCAACCGCATAGCACAGGGAGATCAGCTCGGTGCTTTGTGACCACCTAGAGTGGTAGGATATGGAGGGTGGGAGGGAGACGCAAAAGGGAGGGGATATGGGGATATATGTACACGTATAGCTGATTGACTTCGTTATACAGCAAGTAACACACCATTGTAAAGCAATTATACTCCAATAAAGATGTTTAAAAAATTTTTTTTGCTCTTTTCAATGCTTTTCTAAAACCTGGTTGTTGTTTATCATTAGTAGAGGGCATTTGAACTGCATGACTAAAAAGATATCAACTATTATTCAGTGTGTTACATATTTTTTAAACACATAAAATCAAATCAGAATTACTTGTTCATTAGTTGGTGACTTAAATTTGCACTATAATGAGAAGAATTTCATGCTATTGTCCAGCATGAATTACTGAGGCAATCTCAAATAAGGAAATCTTCTTCCATTGGTCTGAACATCAGAAAAGGGGTAGTCATGTATCACACTAGTTTCTGTGGCTGCCAAAGGGGTCAGGAAGATCCTTCATGATGTGGGATGAGGGCAGTGATAATTGCAAGAAACGGAGTCTCCTTAATTTCTGGAACCTAAGACAAACCAGAGAGAAGGTTCCTGAAGGCAGGGATGAGATCTTTCTTTCTCATCCTACAAGCCCTCTCTTTCCCACCAGAATCAATAAGAGGGAATTTAAAAAGTCTAACATTAAATCTGAATTGAATTTTTAGTTTCGGTTAGAGTGAAAGCCTTTCAAATCTCCTAGAAATAATCACTAGGCAGTTGCTCCCTCCCCACCATAGCAAGTTACTTAATCTCTGTCTCAGTTTCCTCATCTTTGAAAGCTGTATAGCTTACCTCCTCCACCATCTCTCACATACCCAAACAAAAATATCAGTCCTGCTTGTTACTCAAGCTGTACAGCTTTGTATCTTCAATGTAGGCTATTTCTACACAACTAAAGTGTAACAGAGAATTGAAAGTAGTATGAAGAATTGAAGTCTCAGGCCCAGTATCACTCTTGCAACACTCGGAGAATGACTATCTTTTGAATAGCTGTTTAAGTGCCCTGAAACTAGGCCCTGTGGTAAAGAGAGAAGTAGATGGTATAGGTAATATACCTATACCATGATATAAGTAATACTACTTTACAGCCCATTTGCTTCAAACTTCACTTCACTTCACACTTCACCCCAAGTTCACTAAAATGACTTGTGCTAAGACCAGTATCTTCCTAATTATCAAATCCAATGGAAAGCCAAGCTATTCCCATTCATTATCTTAAGTGACCTCTCTGGAGCATGTGGCACTGTGAAAACGTGGACCACTCTCTTTATCTTGACTCTTTTCTTCTTTTTACTTTGGAGAGATATTATAGAAGAGACAAGGGTACCAAGTCTGGAATCACATGCCAACCCCACTACTAGCTGGTACTCTTAGGCATGTTACCGGGCCTCTCTGTGCCTCGGTGTTCCCATCTTAAAAATGGAAATAATAGAACTTACTTTATAAGGTTATTGTGTTGGTTGAATTAACTGAAGCACAATGCTTAAAAAGAGCTCTCCCATGTAGTAGATTCAATAAATATTAGCTTCATTATTGATAACACTGTTTTTCTTAGCGTTCGTCCTGTTCTGATCATTGTCTCATGGTCTCCTTCAGGGGAACTAATTCCTTCGCCTAATCCCATAAAATCAGCATCCTTGTCATTCTTGCTCCATACACTCAGCTTACATGATCTCATTCACCCCAAACCTTCACTTACAATCAAGAGGTGAAAGCCCCTTCAATCTCAGTCTCCAGCCAGGCCTCTGAAGCTCCAAGCATATCTCCAAGTCTTTACTGTACAATTCCCCTTGTTTGTATTGCGGAAATCCCAAACGAACTTTTTGGCCAACCCAATGCTATCAGTACCTCAGATTTAATATGTCCACAGAGGAACTCATCAGCCCCTTTACAGAACTTTAACCACCAGAGACAAGGCTGTTCTATTCAAAACAAAATGGGCAACATGGGACGGGGCAGGGGCTTGGGGGGTGTGTGTTGAATGTTGACCGTTCTCCAGCTCAGTTCCAGCACAGGGTGGGCAAAGAGACTTCAATCCAAGAAGGTAGATTTGGCTCAGATTTTTATAAACCTTGCTTATAATTCTGAATCCCATTCCATAGGGAATGGGGGATCATTGAAAATTTCCGATTAGAGCAGCACCTAAAAATGTGATCGCATGTTTCTAGCTCCTGTGTCAGCTATTAGACTCTAATGATATCATGGATGACCTCAGTCTCTTTCTCTGTCTTCTATGTACCTCTGTAAAGAGCTTCCTGCTGTCAGATTTTCTCTGAGTGAGCTGAAAATGTTTAATATGTGAACACGAATCCTTTCCACCATGGAAACCTGAAGACCAGCTGCTCGGGCTCCCGGCCTTTTTCTGAAACCTCTGCTGAAATGAGATTATCCAGTTGCAGTTGCAGGACATCAGGCCACTCTGATAGTTGTTGTTTCATGGCCTTTTAGACTGCACTATTTTAACTTGTACCTAGGAGGGTATTTTTCAGATTTCCTGAGTTATGATAACAGTTTAATATTAGATATCTCAATAGATGGTAGATTCTGATTTCTTTACTATCCATATATTCATGCAGCAAAAGTCCAAAGGCCAGGGCCCAAACTGGTTGCTCACTGGTAATAATTTAAGCTACTCTAGAGAGTTAGCAGGGCAGCCAGACAACTCACAGGAGAGGCCCTCAAAGCATCTTTCCTTTATCTGGTAAGAAAATGTAGCAAGTCAAAGAAGATATCCTCACTCAAGACCATCACCTAACACAGTGCAGGACAAAAGAGGATCACAACCACACCAGGTTTGGATGGCATGGAGCATCCACATCCAGGAAGAGAAATTTCTGACTGTTATATGCCAAGTACACAAAAATTACTCAGGAGGAACGCTGTTATTCACACCATTTCATTCAATATCTATTAATTTAGCACCTACTATATACCAATACAAGGCACTCTTCTAGATGCTGGGAATGTTCCAATAAACAAATAGACAAAAATCCCCATACTCGTGGAACTGACATCCTGTTGTACTGAGAAGGAATTTGAGACATAAGAGAAAGTTTGGTTGGAAATGTTTGCTTACTGTTCTTACTGAGACCAAATTTCTTAATTGTACATCTATGCTCTAGTGTTAAAACAAATAATAAAGCACACACACACACTGAGATGTATGCCTATATATGTATATATTCATACATAATCATATATATCAATATAATTAACAACACCATTCCCCTCACCCCACATGTATTTTTACAAGTAAGAAGGTATTCTCTCAGATGGTGTCACAGTTGAAAAGAAAAGCAGATGGTGCTTCTGGACGAGGCAGCTTGCTTGCTGAAATGTCATGGATATAAAGAAATAAAGCCGAAAATGAAAGGCAAGAAAAATTCTCATTTGAATAACGAACTATCTCATGTTCCCTCAGAGCCACGTAGCTCAGATAATGAAAAGAAACACTCTCAGACCCTTTGTTCTGCATGTACAATAAAACTCAAACCACATGTCTGTCATGTAACAAGCCACTCTGGATAATTTCTTGAAGAATAATAATCACTATTTGATGGGACCACTTGTAAAATCCAGAAGGTACACCAGAGAAACTGGCACTCGGAGTAAACCATCCAAGGGGTAATTTGTGGGAACAAATGATACACCGAGTATTGCATTTGAACTTTGAAACAATCACTCACACACAAAAGAAAACTAATGTCTGAGCCCGCTCTCCACCCCAGCTTCCTGTCACTGTTCATTTTTCAGTGTTCCCCATAGTTGAAGGAAGCCCTCGGGACTCATGGCAGCAGATAGTTCAAAATGATGCCTATAAAGCTTTTATAATTATTATTATGTTAAACACATAATTTGGTGGCTTTGTTCTGTGACTCTATGTGCTTATTTCAGCCTTATAATAGTTGCCAGATTCTGCTGCAGGATTTGTATCCTGCAGTGAAACACACAGACCACGGGTTCTTTCCTCTGCACGCACAGTTCCACCAGCACTAGGCGCACAAACAGTGCCCATCACTGTCTTCCGGGAGCCTTGTCCAGACCTGAAGTGACGAAGGGGAGTGACTTTGGACAAATCAACAGCATGTCATTGCAGGTGAAGAGTTGGCCTTTACTCCCTTGAAAGGTCTTTGAGGCCTGGGATAAATTTTGACTCAACACCAATTCAGCTGGTTTTAGGATCAGCTGTTTACTTAAATCTGTAACATCCAGATTTTACACAAGCCAAGAGACCCACCCGCAGAGCCTGCCCAGAGTGTACTGTCTTCCAACTACCTTCTGGGGCAGGGAAAATCCTTCGGGAAAGATGAAATGAACGATACTTGAGATGTGACCTTTAGCACTGTCAGGGTGGACCAGAACCAAGCGGTTAAGGCCCCTGGGATCCCAGTGATGTGGAAGAGGAGCCGACCATTGTATAAACCCCTCTGATTGCCTTGCCCCCCCCACCCCCCCACCCCCGGCTTCCTCCTCCCGAAGCTGCTTCTGGGAGCAAAGCAATTTGCCTGCTATTTGGAAACAAACCACCCCAGGTCTGAACAGACAGAACACACATTTCTTTTACGGAGAAGATGAGATACCCTGAAAGCAATGTGAGCCAGCAAGGGAAGAGGTTTGGAAAATTGATTGAATTGTTTTCCCTTAAGAGTTATTTGATTGAATAGTGAGAGGCCAATTGTTAGGATTTGAAAACAATTCAGAAGCTGTAGAAATCCTTTGATTGTAACCTCCCTTGCCCAGACTTTGGTCTCATGAGGAAGAAAACGCTCCACAATTAGACTCAGCAAATAATGGCTCCACGAAGGTTCTCAGTAAGGGCAGATGAATCAAAGTCAACAGGAGGCAGCCGATAGCAGTGCTCTGCAGTCTGACAAATCCTGGTTTTAAAAATCAGGCCTCTCCTACGTAGTGGAGAAATCGGACAGCATATTGACCAGGTGGTCACAATTAAAATATCGAGGAAGGGCAGACAGACTTTGGTGCCTCTGGGTGTCATATCCTGAGAAGCACACGACCTCATCTCGGTAGTCGTCTGAACAGGACATACATAAAGTTGACTCTAATCATAAGGAAACATCAGAAAAATAATTTTGGAGCACTTTATTTAAAAGGGAGGAGTGAGGCTGGAGGCTTCACAAATGACAATGTGATAAAAGGCAATGAAAGGATAACATGTGATCTTAGACTGGCTCCTGGATGGAGGGGGAAACGCTATAAAGAACACTGTTGGGCTAATTGAAACATGGAAATATTAATTAGAGATTAAAGTATCCAATGTTAAATGCCCTATTCTGGTTATGTAAGAGAATGTCCTTGTTCTTAGGAGATACACACTGAAGTATTTAGAAGTAAAGGGGCATAATATATGCAACATATTCTCAAACAGTTCAGAAAAAAATATACATATATGAGAGAGAGAGAGAAGATGGGACAGAATGGAGGAGGAAGAGAGAACGAGAAAGGAAGGAAGAGAGGGAGGGAGGAAGGAAGGAATTAAGGAAGGAAGGAAGAAGAGAGGAAGGAAGGATAGGAGAACAGGAAGAAGGGGAAAAGTAACTGGAGCAGAATATGAACAATAGGAGAATCTTGGTAAATCATATAGTGATGTTCTTCGTACCATTCATGCCACTTTTCTATAAATTGAAATTAATTCTAAATAAACAGATTTTTAAAAAAGCTTTTAGGATGTATACCAGGGTGTCCTTTAAGAGAAGGCAAATTGGTTCCTCTATTTATGTGTTCTAGTTTATTTCAGAATCTTCTCAGATTAAGGGTGATTAAATGATGAAGGAAAATATACATGGCATCCAGGCATTAGCTAAAACCTATATGAAAGGTTGTGAGTCTATTTTCTGATTATAATATTTGGTTAAGAAAGTATTTGAAAGACATTTAATAATTTTTAAAAACAAATCAATAATACTATAATAGAGCATTTAGTAAACATAAATCAGTTTCTAAACTTAAAGAAAAAAAGCAGCCTCTTCAGCTGCTTGTCCAAGATTCTCAACCTTTCTGGGCCATGGTTTCCTTAGAGTAACATGGAAAAAAATGCTACCTCGACTTCTCCCTAAGGTTTACATGAGATAACATATGTATCGGTGTACATGTTTTACTGTAACTAAAAACATAACTCAAAATAGTTTAAATAGTAAGGGAACTTATTATCTCACAGAAGAAGGTGTTCCAGATCAGGATATTGTCTCAGAATAAATATGCTGAACTTACTCTACTCCCTCTTTTCATGTCCTGCCCGTGTTCCCATTGGTTAGAACCAACCGGAAGCCAGAGGACAAGACAGCCCATCCATACAGGTGCAGACAAGTCGGTCTTTCACAGCAAAGAGAAGGGTGAGAAAAGTAGATGATGGCTATGCAGGGTGAAAGGAGGATATCTGCCCAGCGCAGTTTAGGTTTGGTTGATTGATTTAATGACTGTGGCATCAAGGATCTAGATCCTTCCATTAGATCCTTCTAGATCCTTCGGGGTCTGCCACCCCGAACTTTGGCTTCTTCACCCCCAAAATGGAAAAACTCATTACTTTCAGTCAGATTTCCCAGATTAGGTCTCATGCCCAGCCTAAATCCAATGACCCATTAGGTGAGTGCAATGCTCTGATGGGCTTAAACCTGGGTTTTCAGAAGCCCCTACAGGAGAGAGAATGGAATTACTATGATGGGATTAGCCTGTTTAGAAACCATTCCTTTGTTGCTGCACAAAGGAAGGGGTTGGAATGGAGGTCAGAGAGTTAATCTCAGTGTCTACTATAGATGTAAAGCACCCCTACAATTCCTGGCACTGAGTGGATGCTTAATCATTTTTTTTTCTTCCTGCTGGGCAAGGCCCTCTGCCAAGCACTTTCCTTTCTTGCTTGCTTGCTTTTTTAAGATTTATTATTTATTTATTCTATTTCTTTATTTATTTTTGGCTGTGTCAGGTCTTAGTTGCGGCACACTGTGTCTTCACTGTGGCGTGCGGGCTTCTCTCTGGTTGTGGTGGTGGATTTTCTCTTCTCTAGTTGTGGCGCGTGGGCTCCAGGGCATGTGGGCTCTGCACTTGTGGCTCAAAGGCTCTTTAGTTGAGGTGCACGAGCTCAGTAGCTGCGGCATGTGGGCTTGCCCCGCGGCATGTGGGATCTTAGTTCCCCGACCAGGGATCGAACCCACGTCCCCTGCATTGTAAAGCAGATTCTTTATCACTGGACCACCAGGCAAGTCCCCAAGCACTTTTCTTGCTCCTAAACATTCTGGGCATTAGAATGTGACACATAATTTCTCTTTTTAGAGGATTTGTGATCCACATGAAGGAGATGAGGAATATGAACATAAAAAATATATAACCGAAGAATATCAGTGCAAAGTGGTATATTACTAGGGGCACTGATTTGGGGCATTTAGAATAGTGGTTTCCATGACATGGTCTCTTGTAGACGGGTGGAAAGAGTAAAGCATTACAAGAGTTTGGGAATCCAAGTGCTCATCAAGCATTAACCCTAGGTTTCAGGCTGTATGTGTTAATAGAATAAATATACACCCCGAGTGCACTCACATTTCTTGGTGGTGGAGCAGCCTTCAGCAGTCTCCCCTGCAAATGGGTTGGGTGGTCTAGCGCCACCAGTCCCTTACACACCTGGGCTTTTGTTAGCCACAAGCGGAGCATGGCAGCCATGCTCTCCAGCAGCTGGCTCCTGGCTACTCCTTAGACGAGTGTTGGTGCTGCCTGGATCCCCCTTCCAGTAAAAGTTCCTGCAGAAGTGACAAGTACCCTGGGGAGCCATCCCTCACCACCCAGTTCCCCCCAAGGCAGGCCCTGGTGAGCCAGCTTGTCTTTGGAAAGTCCACTCTCCCCTCCTGGCCATGGTGTTGGAATCCCCAGAGCTCTCAGACTCTCCCCAAGGCTCTAGTGGCATGATCCTCTGTGAACTGGCTGGGGAAGCCAAGAGGAAGCAATTGGGTGGCTGGCAAGGCACAACTGCAGTCACCAGCCTTCGTGTCAGAGGCAACAGAGCCCTAGCTAGGCAGGCTGCAGTGAGCACAGAAGCAGTTGGGTTTCTTTTTGCATCAAAACGCCAAAAACGGGGCTTCCCTGGTGGCACAGTGGTTGAGAGTCCACCTGCCGATGCAGGGGACACGGGTTCGTGCCCTGGTCTGGGAGGATCCCACATGCCGTGGAGCGGCTGGGCCCGTGAGCCATGGCCGCTGAGCCTGCGTGTCCGGAACCTGTGCTCCACAACGGGAGAGGCCACAACAGTGAGAGGCCCATTTATAGCAAAAAAAAAAACCCACCAAAAATGAAGTCAAGAGTACACCACTGTTACTACCCAAGGCTTTCCTTATGCAACCAGCAGAAGTAAAATAATAAAATAAAAATATTATCTGCTAGTATTTGTGAAATGTTAGATACAAATTAAAGTATTATTATATTCATGGTAGCTTTTTGCTATTATATATTTCACTCAAAACTAATATTAAATGAACAACCATTGTCGTAACACATCCCTGAAATACTTTTCATGCTTATGAGATATCAAACTGGAAAAAGTTGAGACCCCTGATTTAGGAGTTCTTAGTTGCTTTTACCCTTAGTTGTTTTACCCTCCTCCTCCCAGCACACGTTCCTTGTCTTCCTATGGGAATCATACGGGCTACTTCATTCTTGTCATGCTGTTCTGTGCCCCGTGAACTTTCAGCTGGAGTTTGTATTAAAGAAAGTACTGAGGAAAGGGAGAGATGTGCCTGGCAGGAGAACCTGACCCTTTTATAAGCTTCTGCTACCAGATCCCACTCACTTTGGCCTGGGCTTCAGAGCATCCACTCTTCTTTCTGGACACAAAAGTGCTCTGTCAGAACTCTTGGGTTGAAGACCCATCTTGCCAAGGAACTATTTTCCACTGACAAATCAAGAACCACATGTGTGAATTTTCTGAGGAAGAACATCTATTTTCCCTCATTTCCCATTCTCAAGAGAGCAATGTAATATTTTTCCTGTAGAGACAGAATTTCCTCTATTTCATTCTCTCTAGGGGATTTGAAATTAGATAGACTTTTTCCAAATCCTAACTCTGTATTTACTAATCGCATGACCTCAAGCTGTATTTTACCCATCAGTAAAAATGGCTTATGGTGAAAGATAGGATATTCATCTTTACACCATCAAATACATATAGGAAGAATTCAGTAAACTGTTGAGTGTATGAAAAAATAAGTAAATAAATTCCTAAACATCCCTATCCCAGCCAAACTAGACCATGATCTTCTTTAAAGCCATAGAAATAAAACGTTAAGTGGCAAGTACAGCTGGAATGGTCTTGGGTGATCTGGAGAAGACATTCTCTTAATTGGAAACCTCTGGCTATTCTATTCTTGGTATATATCCCAAGGAGGTGCTCACACAGATCCAAGAGGACTTGTGCAAGTATGTCCACTGCAGCATTACATGTGGTGGCAGAGAGTTGGGGCGACATGGGTGTCTATCACTGGGAGTGTAACTGTCAAAAGAAATGGATTCAGTATACACATGGCAACATGGATGTATCTTAAAACAGTGGTGCTTAAGGACAAAAGTAAAACACAAAGCAATTTACACACAGGCACACAAAACAGCAATAGTCATTTTGCCAGGAAAGCATGCAAACGAAAGATTCACAATAAAAGCCATTGCCTTTCTTTCTTTCTTTCTTTCTTTCTTTTTTTTTACTTACTTTCATGGCAGGCAAGGTGTAAAAGGGGAAAAATCAGTTTTATTAATCAGATGTTACAAAAGCAATATACCATTCCTTTTCACACAAGAATGAAAAGCAGGGGCTTCCCTGGTGGTGCAGTGGTTGAGAGTCCACCCACTGATGCAGGGGACACCAGTTCGTGCCCCGGTCCGGGAAGATACCACATGCCGCAGAGCGGCTGGGCCTGTGAGCCATGGCCGCTGAGCCTGCGCGTCCGGAGCCTGCGCTCCGCAGCAGGAGAGGCCACAGCAGTGAGAGGCCCGCGTACCGCAAAAAAAAAAAAAAAAAAAAAAAAAAAAAAAAAAAAAAAAAGAATAAAAAGCAAATCCAAGAAATTAGTTTGTTTAGTATTTCTTCAAATCACTTGACATTGGCAATAAAACATTAGCTGAGCTGGTATCTATTATAATTATGCATGCTGATGTATGTTATTTCTTATTCCATGGAACACGTGGCAACTCTCCAGAAACTCTTGGTCTGTTATTATATTGTGATATTCTTCAATACAGAGGAAAACTTTAAAAAAAAATTTTTCCACTTTTGTTTGAAATGATTTCCCATGCCTTTCATGGACCTTGGTAATGTTCCAATACTTTTCTAATCAATCTAACTTTGTAAGTTGTCAGAACAGATTTTCTTCCCTAAAATTTCTATGACACTTAACATTTAATATCTTTTATACATAAATCCTTCTATTGTTTTTTCTTTGTATTGTTTCCTTTGTTTCTTGAGAGTCATTTTTTAAAGATCTATTGAGTTATCTCCAATTTTAAAAGCTTTATTAAATTCTAGAGCTTTAGCTCTAGAATTCTATTTTCAGAAAAACTGAATCTGTAAAATCTTTTTCACAATTTTCTATCATGTTCCTTGGGGTTTGTGACTCACTTCATTTGAAAAGTTTCTAAAAAGAGGGGTGTTAGAACTTTGAGGAGTATGAACTGTTTTGATTGAACTAGTTGGCAAATTCAGTCACATAACCAGAGAATTCTGATAAGAAGTTTGATGATTATGGGATTGTTTTGTTGTTCTTTTCATATATTGAGTGGCTGCTTTTATGAGTTTACCAAAACAGAAGTTTTGTTTGTTATGTTTTTGCCTCATTCTAGTCCATAATCAAAAACTAACTATATCGAACATAAAAGTAAAGATTAAAATTAAACAATAATTGTAACTTGATAAATGAAAGTTCCTTCTTCATGTAAACAGTTTACAAATCTCCCATGTTCAGAAGTTGTTTTCATTGTCTTCTTTGGCCATTAGCATCACTGACATAAAAATATCACACTGCACAAGCTCTTTAATCTATCGACATGATATTGGCCTCCATTCCTAAAGAAAATCCTCTCTATGGTTTCTGTGGTTCATTGGATTTGATAATGTGAATAGAAAAATAACAATTGCCTGAAAACAGAACATAAGGGCTGCTTATGGTGTATTAAAATAATAGATCAGTTTATTGTCATTGGTTTGTTTTGTAGATTTTGGGTTTGTAATTGCTGTCATCCTCTAATCTCCACCTGCAGTGCAGTGTAATTTAGGAGTCACTGGGTGTTGGTTCCATGTGGCTCATTTATGTCCCTGCTACTCAGTGTGGTCTGGGGGCCAGCAACATCAGCATCTGCTATTGTTTTTTGGTTGTGCAGACTCAGGCCCCAATATGCACTTGAATAGACTCTCCAGATGCTTTGCGTGCACTTGACAGCTTTGACCTTCTAAACTGGCTTCTTCTTGCATTCATGCATGTTCCTAACACGACTTCAGTTTCTGGGATGAATTACTTGTTTGTTGCTTAATGAAAATGATTATAACCCCACCAGCAATACTGTTTATTTCTGTGGACTTCTTTTTCACTGTAAGCAGTAACACAAAAACAAACACATTGACTTTCTCCCCCAAGTTAATTAAATCAGCAGAGTCCCATTTAAATGCCCTTTACCTGAAGTTCTGTCTTTAGGAACTGCCCTTCTCTAAGATGTGGCCTCACTAGCAACTCAAAGCTCACCTCAAACATGTCTGTTAACAGATGTTAAAGTTATAAAAACCAAACAGTAAAAGTGGGTCAAGGAAAGAATGCCTGCAGGAAGGAGGAGTGCTTCAGAATGCTCTACTCATTCCCCCTTTGGTCCAAGGGGATTTCGCAGGTATCTTAAAGGCAGAAGGATCTGGCTACTGCAATTTCTGCACAATAACTCTCCTTTGCTCCTTTCTTGAATTTAGCTCAGCAGTTCACAAACTCTAATGTGCTGAAGAATTACTGTACAGCAATCTTATGCAATAATATACATCTTGGCCTCGATGGCCTAGTGAGGAAATTTAAGGGTGGGTTTGACTTCCTGAAATTTTTATCTTATGTAGTCATTTAAAACCTAATCTCCATATAAAATGGGGCTGTACTTTATTGTTTTAAACATCAATAACTGAAGTTCCTGAAGTGTTTGTATCATGTGATTAAATATTCAGAATTACTAGATTATTTTGGCATCAATTTACCAATTTTTTAAAGTACATATGTTATGTAGGTAAAATAATTGATAATTCGGGGAAATGCTCAAATGTTAATAATGGATTATCTGAGTGGGATGTAAAAATAACATTATGTAACAAATTAAAAGTGGAAAAACTGAGTCTGATATTCACCACATAAAATACTATTCCTCTCTATATAATGTTACCTTAGCTGTCCAACTACAATTAAGATTTGAGCTGCATATTATATTTCAGTATTATATTAACTTTGTGTGTTACTGATTGTTCTTTCAAGAACATACATTGGAGAATATATGCAGAATTCTATATATTGTTTGCATCTCTTAAAGATCCCCCAACCATTGGGAATATGTCAGAATGGGTACGTGCTGACCTTGGAACCACTTACCTTTGTGTTACTCCTGTACGTGCCATGTGGGGAAAAAAGGACTGAACATTAAAGAGTATGTGATTGACTAAGAACAGTAGAGACTAGCCAAGTCAGTGCTCATGAGTTAGTAAAAATCATAGTTATTTTGCAATATGAACTTTTCTGTTAATTTGGGTTTAAGGCTAAAGAAGCATTATATAAATACATTGACGTTAGACTGCTGACAAAGTAAAAATGTTTTGTTTTCTGAAAACACCACAGACTATTTCTGAAATGTTTAGACTTTGGCATTAACCAAATGTACTTTCCAAGTACCTTTCCCCTATTTATAAATATGAATACATATAGTCCATATGTTTCTGATTAACTTGCAACTAATTTATCAAAATTGGCAAGACCTATTTGCTAAGCACAAGGTCTAGGGAGTCCATGAAAAAAAAAAGAAAGTCTTTTAAAATCTTCCTTTTGGATTCAGTTAATCCAGAGGGGATTCAAGCTCTGATTATGAGAGTTTATTAAAAGTTGAGAAGCCATTGCATGTTTCTTTTCACTTTATTTTTTTCAAACTTAAAAAAAATTTATTTATTATTTATTTGGCTGCGCCGGGTCTTAGTTGTGGCAGGCAGGTTCCTTAGTTGTGGCTCATGGGCTCTTTTAGTTGTGGCTCGAGGGCTTCTTAGTTGCTGCTCACTGGCTCCTTAGTTGCAGCATGAGAACTCTTAGTTGCGGCATGCGTGTGGGATCTATTTCCCTGACCAGGGATTGAACCCAGACCCCCTGCATTGGGATCGTGGAGTCTTACCCACTGGACCACCAAGGAAGTTCCACTTTATTTTTCCTGTCTTATCTCCTTTGCCATTCTGAGAGGTCCCCAATTCTCCTATTGTTTGCTTTGCTCTCAGGATAGGTGGGACATGTCCATTAACAATATTAACAATGATAAATCCCCAAAATGTGTATTATGAATATGAATGCTTTCATCCCCCTTGATTCTTATTTTCCAAAAGAAAAAAGTTATTTGAAGTCAACTGTATAATAAATTCAGCACATGTGCTTTGAGTTTCTTCCATACTTAACTGGTGGTGTGTTTCAGTCTAGATGTTCTCCACTTAAACATTCCCTAAGACCCAATACAGAAGCTAAGTGTGCATATTAGCAATGGAACAGCTGAATATCTACACGTCAATCTATCTGTTAATTAATCAGTTAAGAAATATTTCATATTATCCAGTCTCCCAAATGTGCTTTATCATAGGACTTACTTGAGCACTTCCTTAACATACAGAACCCAGGTCCCTGCTCTGGAAGCTGCGGAATGGGTATATTTAAACAATGCCACAGAGTGATTCTTGACAATCTGGTCCCCAGAGACACTATGCTGGTTAATTATGCTGCTATGAAACAGAAGTTCTCAAAAGGCCTTGATTTGGGGTCATTTTAATCTTTTCAATGAATATTACATTTTAAATGTACAATTATATATGATTTAGTATTTACATATCATAAGACCTTTCCTATTAATATATTTATGAACTGGAAGATTTCCTGTATCAGACCACTTGTCTCAATTTTTCCTTTGGAAAAATGATCAACATAATATTAAGTATAGTCTTTTTCTTCAAGAAAATTGAAGAAGCTGTTTAGACAGGGGACATAATATGATGGTGACAGCCACAAACTAGCTTTGTGATTTTGGACAAGTTACTTCATGTTTTTGAAATTTATATTTGGCCACGAAGGCAAATATCAAAATTAGAAATGGAGTTGCATATACTTTGAAAACAAAGTAGCGCTATGTCATTGTTTTTACTTTATTTGGTCAAAGTATTTATTTTTACTTTGTATTTTAGGTAACATTAAAAGAGTGGTAAATGTGTAAGTTTACTGTTATAAAATGGGGGACATGGATTAAAACAGGTTAAGTATAGGTTTAGGCAGTGCATTTGTTTTCTATTGCTGTGTAGCAAATTATCACAAACTTAGCAGCTTCCAGAAACACATTTTATGTCATAGCTTCTGTGGATCAGAAGTCCAGGTATAGCTTAGCTGGCTCTTCTGCTCAGGATCTCATCAGTCTGTAATGCTGGATTGATTTGGAGCCTTGAATAGGGAAGAATCTGTTTCTAAGCTCATTCACATTGCTGGGAGAATTTATTTTGCTTTGGTTATAGGACTGAGGGCTCTTGCTTCTTACTGGTCATCAGCTGGAGGCCACCCACAATTCCCAGCCCTCTCCATTGGCAGTTTATACCATGGCCATTTGCTTTTTCAAGGCCAGCAGGAGAATCTCTCTCTCCAGTTCACTAAGATGGAGTCTCATATAACAAAACAATCAAGGAGTGACATCCAGCACCTTTGCTATATTCTGCTCATTAGAAGCAAATCATAGGCTTTATCTGCTCAAGTGGAAGGAATTCTACTAGAGGCATGAATCATGTGGGTCACCACGAGTGGGTCCACTTCAGGGGTGTCAACTAGATGATCTCTTGAGTAAGTTATTTACTTAGAAAATAGTGTGGCTTGAAGTATGGTCCCTAGACCTCATACTTGAGGATCTCCTGAACTGCCTTCTAAAAATACAGATTACTAGGTCCAAAGCCATACCTACTGAATCAGAATGTCTTGGAACAGGTTGAGGGAATCCTTGTTTTTCACAAGCTCCCAGGTTATTCTGATGCATATTAACATTTGGGGACATTATGATTCCTATGATTCTGTAAGTTAATTGTGGAAAAGTAACCTTTAAAAGGCAATGAGGATACCAAAGAAAAAATAAATTGGACTTCATTAAAATAAAAACGTTTGTGTTTCAAAGGACACTGTCAAGAAAATGAAAAGACAATTCACAAAATGAATAATGTACCTAATAAGGATCTATTTTCCGGAATATATTCTTACAACTAAAAATTCTTACAACTCAAGAAGACAAATAACCCAATAAAAAAGGGGCAGAGAATTTGAATAGACATTTCTCCAAAGAAGATATAAGAATCTTTCCATAGGCATGTGAAGATACTCAACATTATTAGTCATTAGGAAAATGCAAATCAGAACCTCAATGAGATACTACTTCACACTCATTAGGGTATTAAAATAAAAAAGATGAACAATAACAAGTGTTGGTGAGGACATGAAGAAATCGGAACCCTTACATATTGTGGGTGGCAAAGACCCCCTCCTTGATCAGACTTAAGTCAGGCTCCTCTGAGCCCTCATCTCCACTAGACATCATCCTTGGCCTGCCCATTCTTGGATTGATGAGCCCAGTTCAGCAAGAATCCTGCCAAGACAGTTTAGCAAGAATTACCCACCTTGATACCCAACTCAGATCCTCTTAATGATTTTCCATCCACCTACTCTCTCACCCTGCCAGCTGTCTGTAAATTCTCAGCTGTTCCTGTTATATCTGGAGTTGAGTTCAATCTCTCTCTCCTGTTGCAATAATTTTGAATAAGTCTTCCTTGCCTATTTAACTCCATCCAGTACAATTTTTTTTTTTTTTTTTTTTTTTTTTTTTTGCGGTATGCGGGCCTCTCACTGTTGTGGCCTCTCCCGTTGCGGAGCACAGGCTCCGGACGCGCAGGCCCAGCGGCCATGGCTCACGGGCCCAGCCGCTCCGCGGCATATGGGATCCCCCCAGACCGGGGCACGAACCCGTATCCCCTGCATCGGCAGGCGGACTCTCAACCACTGCGCCACCAGGGAGGCCCCAGTACAATTTTTATATGACAATGGTGAAAATGTAAAATGGTGCAGCTATTTTGAAAACAGTTTGGCAGTTCCTCAAGAGGTTAAATATACAGTTACCCAGCAATTCCATCTCTAGGTATATATCCAGGAGGACTGAAAAGATACCTTCACAAAAATAATTTGCACACAAATATTCATAGCATATTCATAATAGCCAAAAAACAGAAACAACTCAAATGTCTATCAACTGATGAGTGGAAAAACAAAAGGTAGTATATCCATGCAATGGAATATCGGTCATCCATGAAAAGAAATGTAGTAATAGATGTTAAAACATGGATGATATGAAGACATTTTGCTTAGTAAAAGAAGGCAGGCATATAAGGCTATATATAACATAATTCCATTTATATGAATGTCCAGAAGAATCCATAGAGACAGAAAGGAGATGAATGACTGTCAGGGCTGAGGGAGGAGGGGATTGGGGACTGACTGCTAATGGGTACGAGGTTTCTTTTCAGGATCATGTAAATTCCCTGGAGTTAGATAGTGTTAATGATTGTGCAATCTTGTGAATATACTAAAGGCCACAGAATTTTACACTTTAAGAATGTGAACTTTACGGTATATGGATTATATTTCAATTTTTTGAAGTATATTTTAAAAAGCAGTGAGGAAGAATCATCTTCTGAATGAACTTGCCTCATGTGTGTTTGTGTTGTGTGTATGTCTGAGTGTTGAAAATGAATATTCATTATGAGACTAAAATAGAAATTCTGAATGTTAATATTTCAAACAAGTACACCATCAGAATCCCTTCTCTTTTCCCAATCGCTATACCTAACCTTACATTAAGCTTTTAAGGATTTGTCATCCCTAAATAATCAATAGAAAAGACACAGGGAACTAATATGTGTGAATGAACCTTTTCTGCATCACATTATCAGAGATACACACATCTTCTCAGGTACATAGCTTATCTCACCTGTGCTTCTCTCAAGCTTTATGTTATCCAGGAAAGGGGGAAAAAAGAGGAGGAGGGGAAGGAGGAGAACAAGCAGAGGGAGAAGGAAAAGAGATCAAAAAAGAAAGGGAGAGGAGAAAGTCATCAACGTGCATCCCCAAAACTAAGCTTTCTGGCTTCGTGCTTTGAAGCTACTGCTGGTTTTCTCCAACACCTTCTTGAGATTAGGCATTTTGGCTGCAGAGCATGTTATAATACCTTCCATAAAACATTCTGCAATATTCATTTGTAGCTGTTGAGTTACATAGCCAGTAGTTTGGAAGGAGAGAAATAAACCGGAGAGAAATAAACCAGAGAGAAATAAACTGCTTTGCATAAGAAAGAAACAGGAAACTCATGGGTGAGAGACAAGCAATTAAAACAGCCTAAGGAGGGGTGGGAGAATCTATTTAAAAGACAGGGTCCCAATAAAATGGTGAGATGTCCGGCTCCGTGGCAGGGATTAGCCATTGAGAATGAGGAGGGACTTTTAAAGAACAGGATTCTCTAATACAATTGAAAGTCACTTTCTGAGTGGTGCTATAGTAAATACCACTTGCTTTCCCTCAAAGTCTGCTGAATGCACAGCCTTGTGCATGTAGTAGTGTGAGCGGTGAATAAAAGCCAGGGGTCAGGGAGAGACTCCAGTATACAGGTGAGGCAGTGTGTGGGTTGCAAATGAACTGCACATATAATGAGGTGAGAGAGTAGGGATGTGTAAAAAGCAGGAGATAAACCTGATGAGGGGATATCTTGACTGTATCAGAAGGACCCCTACATTTCCCAGTCTGTGTTCTGCTCAGCTTTCTTCTCAGGAAAGATGGTAATAAGGCCTCCTATGAGTCAACAAAGAGTAAAACTGAAAATATTAAGCTTATATGTTTCTTACCCTATGGACCAATTGTGATTATTTCTGGTCTGATCTTGAGTAAGGACTTGTAAGAATTCAATGTGCAGCATGTCACATACAGAGAATGACCCAAGTCCCTGCTAAAAGACCGGGTTTGAGCCAGAACACCCTAGCCTGCCCATCCAGCCATATTCACTGGGCAACTACAAAGTGTTTAATGCCTTGATCCATGTTTTGGCATGAAGATCAATAAAAGATGGTCTCTGCTATTAAGGAAATAGCTGATCTGTGTTTAAAATGCAAATATAACGTTAATGGTGCTCAAGTACAGTGCTACTCAGAGTGTGATCTGAACACCACTGCTAGTCCACAGATGTTTATTGTTTCAAGATAAGTACAGAAATTGAAAGTAAGTGTTTAAAACTTTTATTGTACATTGACAGAGTAATTTTGTATCTGTTGAATCTAATGATTAATAATTGTGATTGTATTATACATCTTTTTATTTCATTTTTCTATGAATTGATTTGTATTGTATTTTACAAAATTATTAGTCCATGATAGATTGGAGCTAAAAAAATACTAGTCCTTCACCACTGATACTTTGTGAAATTCTGTTCTGAAAGAGAGATGTGGGATGCACTATAAACTTTCCCTGGAGAGTCAGGGTAAACCTCCCAGAGGAGATGATTCTTCAGGAGAAACCTCAAAGATAAATAGATTTGTCAGGCAGGAGAAGGAAGAAAGGCATTGCAGGAAAGAAGTGCTTATACCAAGGTAGAGAGTCATCAGACAGCAAGGTGCTCTCAGAGAACTGCAAGTATTTCAGCATGGGTGCTGGGTTTGGGGGCAGGGGAAATTACCAAGATGAAATTGGAAAACGGCCTTATACCTAAGTTTGAATTTCATATTGCAGGCAATGTGTGAGGTTAGCAGGTAAGAAATATAGCTTGTCTTAGTCTGCTTGGGCTACCATAGCAAATTACTATAGGCTGGATGGCTTAAACAACAGGTGTTTATTTCTCACAGTTCTGGAGGCTAGGAAGTCCAAGATCAAGGTGCTAGCAGATTTGGTTCTTGGTAATAGCTTTCTTCCTGGCTTGCAGACCACCGCCTTCTCACTGTGTCTCTACATGGCAGAGAGAGGAAGCTAAGGGCACTAATCCCATTAAGGGGGGGGGTCCATCCTCATTATCTCATCTCCCAAAGGCCCCACCTCCTAATACAATCACATTGGGGGGTCAGGACTATACACATGAATGGGGGCAGGGGGCACAAATGTATCTCCAAACATTCAGTCCATAACATAGCTAATGAGTTGGCCATATCTTATTAGAGTAGTAATTGTACATCCAGAAGAGCTGCCCAGTAGGCAGCTATGTATACCAGCAAGGTACACTGCAGAGACTCAACTAGGTTCAAGATTCGGTTTGTAAAGTCATCAACCTAAAGGTGATAGTTAAAGCCAAGGAAGCACTATGATGCTACAGATAAGAAATATAGAGTGAATAAAGAAGAGGGTCAAAAACCATGGCAGCTCCAAGGTGCAGACAGGGAAAGAGGAATCTGCTTAGGATTCCATAACACTCCGTCAGAGAGCGAGGAGGAGAATGGGAATGCAGAGTCAAAGAAGCAAAAGAGAATTCCAAGGATGGGGAAGGGCTATTCAGGGAGCACTAAGAAATTGATGTACCCCCTAGTGCCTCCTATTGGCTGGCCTTGTTGCTTAAAATTTCATCATCTGATCATCCCAAATGATGGCAACCTGGTGGTGGAAAGAGACAAGAGTATCTTGACTCGGCTTAGTTTCAGTTCAGACTTTGCTACTTATTGTGTCACCACCAGCAAATCATTTAGCCCCTCAGAACCATAGTGTGGTCATCTACAAAAATCAGGATACTATTGGATTGGCAAAAAAGTTCATCTCGGTTTTCCCATAAGATGTTATGGAAAACCCCGAACGAACTTTTTGGCCAACCCAATATTTCTAGCCACGTCTTCTCCTTCATGGGGTTGTCAGTATTGAGTGAAACCATATGTGTGATTATTAAAATGCTATATCTGCAAAGTGATAATATTTTAAGAGTCTTCTGCTAAGCTGCAACATCTTAACTGAGAAGAGTTAATCCATAATCATATTTATGGATAATTAGTTCTCATCAGCTTCCTCTCAGTGATGGAACATATGCTTAGGTGATCATAGGAAATGTCCACGGCAGGAAATACAAAGTTGGGCATCAGAGGGACACTGCAGAGATGGATGACAACTAAGGACAGGGGCTGTTGAAGAGGAAAATTGTCCTGGGCCAGAATCACTGGGAATAGAATGGGTCATGAATTCACAGCATTCCAAAGTCCCTGCAATCTGGTGAAAGGACAGGTGATCCTTTGAACTTAAGTTTTAAAGTTACATTTAAAAGGCACATGCAGTAGAATAGGCCCTTTAAAAGAAATAATAGCTTAACTGTTGGCACAATTACCAGCAGGTTTTCTAGTGTTAAGTATACATTCTGAAAATAGAAAGGCCATTTCATAAAACTTCCTCTCTAGCCAAACAATCAAAAGCAAGTGTTAAAACTCTCAGACCTTTGGATGACAGAATTACTGAACTCAGGGAGGAGATACATTTCTTACCCTGGGACCTCTAAAATTACTGGTAACATGACTATGGAAAACGTGTCAAACAAAAACACCAACTTCAGACAACATAAGTTCCCAATTTCCCCATGAAGAATATCAAATGTTTTAGACTTACTGGGCCAAACATATGCTCAAGTTAGGTAAAGAGAGTGTGTTATAATATTTTTCATTTCTCTTGCTGTGCATTTATTGTTAATATATTACAAGGAAAATGAAGGTGATAAGTTGACAAAATACAGACTAGATGTCTTGATGGTCAAATTTAGTTCTGATTAAGGCAGCTGCTATTAGGGAATTTCCCATAAAGGGACTTAAGTCTTCCAGCCTTGGGCTTAAGGAGAAAGGGAGTTATTGATGTAGAGATAAATGAAATAAAAGAATAGGGAGATGCCCTGCCAAGTGAAAGATTCTAAAGGGAGACAACTTTTCTTGAAAGCATGTATTCATTCATAAAACAAATCCACACTACAATTATTAATTAGCCCTTTTATGTGCCATACATGTTGCCAGTGCTGGGGAGAGAGCAGGAAGAACTTGGAAGGGGCCCCTGCTCTTATGAAGTTCACAGTATAGTTGGGAAGACTTAGATCAATCAAGCAATTAAACAAAGCATCACCTAACTGGACAGACAATGGAGTGTTGGATGGAGATGAATGAAAGGTCATTTGAGGCTATGGATACTGTTAATGTCTATAGCATCCCCTTTCCCTCCGATTCCTATTTGCCTCACACACTGTGACTCTGTTCCAGCCTTCCTTTGCTTTTAACAAAAAAATCTGAAAGGTTGCATGTCAGAAACCGAAGAAGCTCCTTGGCTCAGCATAGAATCAAGTGCAAGTTCCCTCGCAGCAGCCAAAGTTCAGCCATCAAACTAATGACATGCGTACTACCTATTGTGCTTCATTGTAATTAACCTAAATGGTTCAGGGAAATCACTTTAACTTGTATTATGCCGACAGACTCAAACTACTTTTTTTGCTATTTTTCTCTTTACCTTTTAGTTTAATCTTGTCTGTTGTTGACATCATAGATCATGCTAGGAGAGAGACATCACTGTTTCTCCAATTTGCTACTGTCTGAAATTCCTTCCAAAATGATAAGAGAAAGGAGTGGTGTCTTGTATCCCATCAGCAGGGCTGGAATGAGTGACATTGAAGAGTCAGAGCTCCATATGCATGGGCCCTTCCAAGCAACTTTTTGTATTTGTAATTGTGTATTCTTTTTTCTTGAAGAGTGTCCCCAAAACCTGGATCCACCCTCAAACAAGATTCAAACTAAAAACACTATATGCCCCTGAGAATAAAAAATGTTGACTAAAGTATATTCCTATCATATCAACGGGGCATCACAATAAAAGATGTATTTGCAGGTGGGTCAGTACTGTCCAGGGAGGGAGGAAAAGGTATAGAAATAAACTTTACTGGTCTTCTTTACTCTTGCTTGGGGTGGACACTGTTCAAACATTCAATAATTCAACAAATAGTTGTTGTGTGCTCACTCTGTGCCAGGCAGTGTCCTAGAAAAGTGGGATTTATCAGGAAAATGAAACAACTAATAATACCTGATTTGTAGAGCTTACGATCTAGCAAGGGAAGACAGACAATAAACAGTAAGCATAATAAGTAAACATCTATTACCTTAGAAGGTAATAAATACAATAGGGGGGAAAGGTAGAGCAGGATAAGGGAGACTGAGAGTGTAGAGTGAGAAAACAAGTTCCACACTGATAGGAAAAGACTGGTTATTTTTGTAGCTCTAGTAACAAGACAACTTCAGTGAATCAGGACAACTCACCTCTGTGAACACACTTTTACAAGCCAAGCAATCAGTGTCAATCCCTTTCTTCTAAAAGTCAGCCAATCAGAAAGGAACTTGCTCCAAAAAATCATACTTCTGAGTGCCAACCCACCAATCAACAGCAGTCTCTTGGAGTAATCTCTCTTCTACCAATGAATTCATGCCTCTGAAATTCTGCCAATCCTTAAACTTCATGTTTCCCAAAACTTTATGTAAGATTAACGTAACAGTCTGCTCTCTGCTTTGCTTGGAGAAGCTGTGGGTGATCTGCATAGCTCTCTCTGACCATAGTAAGGAAAACAATTGAGCTTTGTCTTTTTAATCTCTGAGTTGCTAACGATATCGGGTGGTGGACAATCGGACAGAGTAGATCCCATTGAGAAGATGACATTTGAGCAAAGATAAGAAAGCTAGAGAGTTGGCCAAGTGAATAACTGGAGGCAGTACTAAGAAGGGATGAAAAAGGAGTTCACTCTTCCCTAGATCATTTCCTGAGTTCTTCTCAGCAGGAGGTTAATGTTTAAAAACATGGACTTTTTAATGACATGGTTCTTACATGCAAACTTACTACACTACTTGGTGTTTAATCAGAGAAACAAGAATCTATTCCAATATTGAAAGAAAAATTGACAGTGCTAGACATATTGAGAGATGGGCTGTGGCTCTCCAAAAAGGTAACTTCTTGAGGATTTTCATGGAAAATTTGATTATATCTAAATATCACTTTACTTACTGATTTTCAAACCTTATCATCAAGTAACAGGCAATTCCATTTGTATGGAGACATAATGCTGCTAACACTATATTTCAGGTACTATTAAGTAAGTTAATTTATTTAATCCTCATAATAACTCTATAAACTTATATGCATGCATCCCTATACACATACATAAAAATCCTATAAAGTTTTCATTTTACTTATGAAGGAACTGAGGAACTGAGAGGTTTAGCAACTTACCAGTCTTACACATGTGGTAATAGCAGAGCTTGGGTTTCAGACCCAGGGAGTCTGGCTCTGGAGTCTGAACTTCCACAAGACTAGGATATACTACTCTCTGAATGCTTTTATGATGAAGTACTGACTTTTGCAAACTCAAAAATGGTTACTTTCTTGCAAGCAAAGGCAAAGTGTCTTCTCACCAGGCAATCTGAAGTCACTGAATTCACTGTGTAGCCAGAAAGGTTATGTGTTGAGAGAGTCAAAAGAAATGTAGAATGTACAGACCCCTGATGTTTAGAAAAAATGAAACTCTCTAAGACAATAGAGAAACCTTCCTTGGCCTCTCCAAGTACACCGAGGTAGCATTTTCTGGGAATTAATCATCTGCTCATTCACCATTCTCCATGCCCCTCTGCACCTGCTGCATCCACCCTGCCCCTCCAGAATGGGAGCATCTGAGAAGGTAGAAATCTGCTGTCTTCCTCATAAAATCCTAGGTGCCTAGTATGGGGCCTGGCACAAAATAGAGTCTCAGAGTTGTTTTGAATGAAGTAATTAAATGAATGGGGGAAAAAAGGAATAAAATTGTCATTTACATGATGATTGACCTTTCTGTTCTTTTTTATATCTGTGTATGAGTCAAAAATGCAACCATATATTATTCAGTAACCTTGAGGCTGCTGCTTGTCACTTTCATGGAGCCCCAGGTAATTATGCTGTCCTGAAAACATCCATTACTTATGTAAAATCTTCAGATGTTTATCTCTAGGGGCAGTCAACTTTAGGTGACCTAAGGCAATTTTTGGAAGCAGTAGCTACTAAAACTAGTAGAGAGTGGTTGCTCTCTTTTATGTAGATGGTAAATTTGCTGTCTTTAGTGTTGCCTTCAGAATAAGAGAAAGTATGCGCTTTTAGGCTGAAGAGTAGAGATAATGAAATGGTGAGGAAAAGGCCAAATTCTTTGCTGGTTTCTAATGATTAGCAATAAAGACAGTTAAAGTTCAAGGGTGTGCTGTCTGAGGCAGAGTTTTTCACCTCAGGGCAATCTTTGCTTCTTTGTGAAACCAAACTGCCTAATTGGTACCCTCCTCTGGGTCCCAGGAGCCCTGTAAGTATCTAGGGCTCCCAGCTATCTAGCAATAATGGGGACAAGAGGGGAATAAATTATCATTAAAGACTCATTGTCCTCCAAAGCTGGGAGTTTCAGCATTTGAAAACATCAAAATGTGCTAGGTCATTTAATAATTCACTTCCTGAAGCGCAATCTAATCTTAATTGAAATGTATGTTCTAATTAGCACTTTGTGGGAAACCTAAAGTAGAACCACACTTCTAAAGGTATTTCTTTGAGGAAGCCTGGCTTTAGTTTTATTGAACAGCTTTCCCTTCATCTTCATAACTTTGTAGTTCACATAGGTTTTATAAAGATAACTTTATTTTATAAAGATAAATCTAAGGTGGGTTTTTTCCTTAGGATTTGTTCTCTCTCAGAATTCAGATGCCCGGCTCTACAACAGAAAGTGAACATGAGTGCTTTGCAGATGATTTTTACTTGTACATATGGCTATTATGTTGTACATTTTAAACATTATATTTAATGCAGTAAATTCAAGTGCTTTCCATATATTTTTTTTCCTCCAACTCCATGTGGGTTAGTTCTTCCTCTACTATTTCATAACCTTGAGGGATATATTAATAGGCCAAAGAACGACCACATACCAGCTTCAAATTGTATATAGTTAGGACTCTCTTGGCTGCAAGTAACACAAGACAGCTTAAACCATTAGGACAAATATTGTCTCATTAAATGGAAAGTCCAGAGTCAGGGCAAACTCCAAGTTTGATAAGCAGCCCAACAATGTCACCAAAGCCCTAGGTTCTTTCTTTCTCTCCTCTCTACTTAATTCAGTGTCAATGTCATCCAAAGGCTGGTTCCTCTTGTAGTACCAAGAAGGTTGACAGTGTTAATCAGGCCTTTATTCTTTCTTATTCTTGTCCAGCAGGGGAGAGAAAAGAGAATCTCTGCCCACAAGCAAGGTCTCTGCTGCCAGCCTGGCTGGGCAATCTTAGGCTCCAGATGAATTATAGTTTCCAAGGAAATGTAGTCAACTTAGACCTTCAGTGACCAATATGGTGGCCGCTAGTCACATATGGCTACTGGGCACTTTGAAATGTGGCTGGTCTAAGATGATATGTGCTGTAAGTGAAAAAGATACACTGGATTTCAAAGACTTAATATCAAAATTATATCACATATCTCAATAAGTTCTATATTGATTATATATTAAAATAATGTTAGATAAGATAAAATACATTATTAAAGTTAATTTTACCTGTTTATTTTTACTTTTTTAAAAAATGTGACTACTAGAATATTTTAAATTACATATATGACTCTCTGTATTTCCTTTGGACAGTGCTAACTAATCTGGATTCCGCCTGGGGGGTGGGGAGGTGGGCAGGTATACATTAAAACAAAATTCAGGGGTCTTTTAGAAAAAGAGAGAATTGGTGTTCAGTAAACATATGGCCTACTACATCTGGAGAACTATTTCTTTAATTACTCTCGCTGTTTTTATTCTAATTGCTAATTGGTGGCTAGAGGATATAGGAAAATCAGTAGCCAGAGGTGGGTTTCATTTGGTACATGACAGTTTTCTCTAAGCATTCCAAACCTACAACCACTGTCCTGTCCGGGAGTTCCGAGAGAGCAGAGATTTCAAATACTCTTCCTCATTTACCTGCAAAACCACTTACATGTGGGAACAAAACTGGATTGATCTCATAGGCTTGAGTTCTCTTTGACTACTGATGCCAAAAACTCGGCCTTTGTGCACCAGTGCTGAATTGAATCTTGGAGATAGAGTTTGGGGTGAAGTAGCAAAGAATATCTTTATTGCTTTGCCAGGCAAATGGGGGACACAGCGGGCTTGTGCCCCTCAAAATTGGGTGTCCCAACCCAGAGGGTATTTGGTGAGGAGTTTTATCACGATGGTTCCAGGGTGGGGTTTCTGATAAGGATCAGGGTGTGAGCAGGGCCTGCACTCCTTTAATCTGTCCTCAGGTGGTCTCCTGATGAGCTTCTCTGGTTCCTTTAATCTGATCTCAGGTGATCTCCTGCTAAACTTCTTGAAGTTATCAAACTGTGGCCTTCTCTGGAATGAAAAATGCTAACATCTTCCATTTCTTCGGGGTTTAAGTTCTGTAGAAGAGCTCAGAGATATTGTTATGTGTATCCCTTGAGGCATAACCAGGACCCTGCCACAAGGCTGCACTATTGTTTCTTGACTGTTCCTGCCTTGTCTCTGCATCCCCTCCCTTCCCTGATTAGCAACAGTTGGAATCTGCCTTTTGGAACTCAGGGAAGGTCATGGAGGCTGGAGTCTATTCCCTACAAACAAGAAACGGGAGGGCTACCATGGTGGCACAGTGGTTGAGAGTCCGCCTGCCGATGCAGGGGACACGGGTTTGTGCCCCAGTCCAGGAAGATCCCACATGCCACGGAGCGGCTGGGCCCGTGAGCCATGGCCACTGAGCCTGCGCGTCCAGAGCCTGTGCTCCGCAGCAGGAGAGGCCACAACAGTGAGAGGCCCACGTACCAAAAAAGAAAAAAAGAAACGGGAGACAAAGAAAGGCTCCCAAGCCCAGAAGCCCCACAGGATCCTCCTCAGTTTCACTACTTAGGCCTAAACAATTTTATTTTGTTCATATGCAGTATTTATTGTTATTAAAGCTATATGTAACAGCAGCACCAAATGCATAACATTGATTAAAGTGCTGTGGGGACAGGAAAATCATTGATGGGTATTGCTTCCTGCTTTTCTCCTCAGCACTATTTCTCTTTCTCCCCTTCTGTTTTCTTTCTCATGCTCATAGGTAGAAGGGTTCTTTTCCACATTTACCTTATTATGAGGTTATCCTTGTCTCTCTGACAGCTAATTGCACGACTGTTCTAAGAACAAGGATTCAAAAGAATTTGTAATCAGGAGAACTTTAGAAATTGGCAAAGAAAAATCAGTGTGAATTCTCAACAAATTATATGTTATGGTCAAGATTCTCAGTCATAAAGTGAAAACACTTCCTTTGAGAAAATTTCCCCTCTCTCTTCATTCAAGAAGTGCACATGGAGCAGAACTACATTCTCTTTTAGAGTCAACTATACCCAGAGCTGACATTCAGCTGGTGCAGCATACAGCACAGGCTATACCATGAGCTACAATACTGAAGTATTTGTGTAGTAATCAGTAAGTAACCATGGCCTCAAGCCCCCAGATGCCCTTTTTGCCACCCTGGCTCTCCTGGCCTCTCCCCTGCAACCGTGTTTTTTTCAAAAAACATAATTAACTTCCAAGATTAAAAGAGACCTAGTTAACCATGAGCATATGAATGCTGTAGACTCAGGTCATGAGGCCATAATGCCTGGGTCACTCTTCACCTAAGAACTTCCTCATAGAGCAGGCAGACAGCTGTAATTAGAAGGAAAAGAATCAAGTTCTACAAGTGTGCATGCCAACCTAAGCCTGCAAAATGATGGCCAGCGTCCCAACCATACTTTAGCTTTAAAGTTGGATTGAGAATGAAGCAGCTCTTTGTTAAAGCCAAAGTAGAACAAAGCATTTTTTTTTAATCATGCTTGACGTAGATAACAAAAGAAATAAATCCAAATTATAGCATGTGGTTGACCTTTTTTGGAGTGGGGGTGAGGATGGAAGTTGTTGAATGTAGACTTTACAAATGCATATTTGTTGCTTAGTAATATAAGGAGCAGCTTTTTACTAGGGGGGAGGAAGATGCAGGTGGAGAAGGCTTGAATCTGCTTTCAATAGGAACAGACAGGATGTATCTTCTCTGACCTCTTGCTACTCTCCTATTTATGTCAGGCCTTCTGGGTGATTGTGCTCAGTTTCTTATTTAAATCCAATTAAATCTGAGACTTGAGTAAACACACATGTATATCATCCAGAAGATAGTATTAAAGGATTCTGCACTTAGGCCAGAGCAGCTGTATCTTTTCTTCTATTTAAGATTTGTTCTTTTTCTTGGGATCTTTGGGGGAAAAAATTGGCAGTAAATATTGGGGGTTTTAATTTCATACAAAACCAAAGTGTTGCTCTTTTCTGGTCTTTCCCCCTTTTTGATCTAGGCCAGACTGATTATATTAAAACAGAGTCTGATTGGGTCTCCGTTTTCAGAGTCTCCCCATCACCCACAAAATAAAATCCAGCCTCCTAGGGGAACCTCAGATTCCCTTTATGTTCTAGTCTCTCCTTGCCTGTCTAGCTTTATGTCCTGCCACTTCTCACATAGAATATTCCACCAAACCCAGACTCTTGCAATTTCCCCTGCTCAGAGCTATTTCATACCTGCATGCTTTACCAGCCTCGTTTATCTTACCCACATTATTACCATGTGTGTTTGTGTGTGACTGATCCTCATCTAGCTGGTGAGCTCTGTAAGGGATGGTCCTCCCTCCTAATTGCCTTATACTCCTCAGTGGGTAGTACAGTAACCAGTACGTACATGGTTGATGTTCTGTGAACGTCTAATGAAAGAATAAGGCATCATGTTCCTGAGGTATAGGAGCCTGTAGACACTTTCATTATTATTGGATAGTTTCTAGAAAGAAGATGATTGAGGGCTACCTGTGAAGGGCAAGAGTTTGAATTTACGATACTTGCTTACTCGCTTTGTGCCAAAGTAAATGATAAAAGGTCATCAGAAACTATAGGACTTTAGCTGGCATACAACTGTTTTGCACTTCATGGACATGGATGTGGAGGGTATCAATTAATCAAGAACTAAACTGGGAGCATAACCATCCTGAGAACCAGCTAAGTGACCTTGGGCAAGCTGCTTAATCTCAGTATAATCTAATCTGTAAACTGGGAGCAATGATAGACTATTTGCATTCCCCACCTTAGGTGGAGGTGTTAGAAAATGAGAGAATATAATTTTTGTGGACATTTCTGAAAATGTAAATAAGGCAATTCCTAGCAAGGAGTGATCTTGCCCCACCCCCCAGAGGATCTTTGGTAATGTGTGGAGATATTTCTGGTTGTTGCAACTGTTACTGGCAGTGGTCACTGATGCTGGTAAAAAAAAAAATCCACAATTCACAGGACAGTCCCCGGACTCTCAAGAAATAATTACCAGGCCCCAAATAACACTAGCTCTAAAGTTGGGAAATCTCTATGTAAGGGGCACTGTGACATTTCTTAACATTTGGTTCTGTTAATATTTTTTCTTACATCTTTATTAAAGACAACAAAGGATGGCAATAGTACTTAAGTTTTACCAACTGTAACTTGGAGACACACTGGATTTATTGAATTGTAGATTGTCAACATGCCATTCTCTGCCACCTTGGTTAACTAGCTGCTATCATTGAGCCAGGTGCTATTCTAAGCACTTTACCTGTATTAACTCATTTAATCCTCACAACAACCCTATAAGGTAAATAATTTATTACCCCTATTTGACAGATGAGGAAACTGAGCCAAATTGACAAAGCCGGGTTTGAACCCAGTCTTGCTCCAGGCATCATGACAAAGATTCAGCGAAGACTAAGTCTCTCCACCTTCCACTACGAGTATCTCACTTCTGGTCTTAATTTTTTTTTTAAGCTTGTGTGATTTTCTTTTCATTGTCACCTTTGGCAGGGAAATTAACTCTGGTTTCTCAGGTCTTCTTAACGGAGGACCTACTGGTTTGAGGTGCTTGACTAACTGGAGAGGAAAACGGCAACAACATGGAAAAGGACATAAGGAAACAAACCTCTGAAGAATCTGGGATTTGAGCCTGGCAGTCTATGGAAAAGCACTTCATAAGTGGCAGGGCAGTGGTTTTCAAACTATAGCATATTCAAGAATTACCAGGGGAGCTTGTTAAAAATGCTGATTTCCCAGCATTACCCTAAGAGCTTCTGAATCAGAGGATCTAGGAGTCTCCCAGGAATCTGCCTCTTTAACAAGCTCCCACGTGACCCTGATGCAGGTGGTCCAAGCGCACGCCTTGAGAAACACTCTGGTATATGTAGGGCTTGGGGACAAGCACTAGCTGATCCCAGAAGAAGATTTGGGTTTGCCTGCACGTTAATTCAAACCACCTGCGAGGGAGCATATTCGTGCTGTTCTGGTCCTGTAATTCGCTAGCTTTAGGCCAAGGAGGTTGATTGAGAGGGCAGGGATGGGGAGGACGGAAAGGAGAAGAAAGGAGTAGGGCAATTACAACCACTTCCAGGGAGGTGATTGTTTCCCTGCTGACAGAGAAGGAGCTGTCACTGGAGACCCTTCTTCCTTCAGTGTCCCCCTAATTGGCTATTGTGACTATCGTTCTGCCCCAAGGGAGTTTAATAGAATCAAGAAGAGAGAAGAAAAGGATGCCAAATAACTTGGAGCAGGAACAAAAGAGGAACAGGGCTCATTTCCACCAGCATGGAGAGAAGCCCTGATTGGTCCCTTTCCCCAAGGTCCTCTTTCACACCATCTCTGTCCGAGACCTTTCCCCTCTTTTTTCTTTTCTCCCTCCCAGGGACCAATAAATGCAGGTTGTCTGGACAAGCAGAGCTTTATAATTATACAGGGAAAAATTCCGATGGCCCAGAATTCTGCCATAAAGTCATGTTGTTCTATTGCAGCAGCAAAGCCGGGGATGTTTTAACCTTCTCGCTGAATCACATTGCTTTGGAGATGAACACCAGGAAGAGGCTTTTTTATTCTGAGCATCTTTTCAAGAGATCAATTGAGTTATTTTGATTTTAATATCTGAGCAGTATATGACATGCGTTAACAACGTAGGCAACTTCCCTTTCCCTGAACTGAGTAACTTAAAGCCATTTCAGCAATATAGTGTAGCATAGTGATTAAGATTGCCTGGCTTCATTCCTAGCCCTGCAAATCCCTGGCTGTGTGACGTTGAAGATTACTTTACATCTCTAAGTTGCAGGTACTAATCTGTAAAACTGAGATAATAATAGGACCCCACTCTCAAAACACACAGGCGCGTGTGAGCGTGCGCGTACGCACGCGCGCGCGCGTGCACACACACACACACACACACACACACTTCAGTGGATTGTTGTGACCACCAGATGAGACAGTATATTTAAGATATTCTCCCTCTTTCACAATAAACCCACAGTGTTTGCCTCCATCATTCAACTTGTTTTCCCTGAATTATTAATGTTTGATATTTTAAACCCATCTCTGGACAAAAATCAGCAGAAAAACATAAGGAAAAGAGAAACAATGAGAAAGGTGTTTCCACTCTCTTCGCATTGAATTTCAAATTGTGAGCTGGACAACAGATGACTTCCATCCGAAGGGAAGTACACAGAACTTGAGAAGCAGACAGAGGAGAACAAGATAAATCACTCAGTTGCCTACCACACACATCGTGAGATATTCAGTGTGGATTAGAAGTTTCTTACCAACAGTTTGGCCTCCATTTCTTGAGTGGTTTTATATTTCCAGACTGCAGACAAATGATTATATGTGTGAAAAAAATATGTAATAGGCTGGAGGACAGATTCAAGTGAGCCAGAAGACCAGGGGCTCTGGAGTTGCAGCTCTCTGCACAAGAAATCCTCTGAGTGCAGAGTTGCCGCCAGGCATCTCGTTCACGGGCAGCTTCCTCCCGGTGGTGGCTCTTGAGAGTAACAGCCCCCAGTCAGTGTCGGGGTTATTAGCAAGCAACTCATTCCCATTTCGACATTCCAGGAGAGAAAGTCTTGATTTTAAAAACAAAAGAAAACCGAAAAACCCTGCTAAGCAGACTTAATAATACACACACACACCCTTCTCCTTTAAGTAAATTAACCCTTGAGGTATTGTACCTTTACCAGATAGCACAACCTCCTGGGGAAATCGAGTTAGAAAGCAAGCTGTAATTTTACAAAGTAACTTCAAGCACTGTCCTAAATTACTGCTAATAAATTTTATTTTAAAGTGGAACCTCTTATAGTGAATTATATCATATGCCTCATCTCTCAATTGGGTGCCTGAATGAAAAGCAACTATCATAATCTTAATAATAGTTTTAGCCACTCAATTAGCCAGTTTTTACTTTTGGACTTAAAGTTGCGCTATTTTTGTGTGTGTGTGTATTATCCAAGTCATACATGCTTATGGCAAAAATTATTACATTTAAAGTAGTTAATGCACAGATGATAACAATGAATAGTTGACTGGATCATGAGCTTATTTTAAGAATTATAAATAGATCTGTACATATTTGCATGTTCCCTACATACCCCCTTAGGAGGACACAACAAAACATTTTTGTGTTCTAGTTCTCACCTTGATTAGCGTTTATTAAGCATTGATGTGTGCAGAGCACTGTGCTAGACTCCAGGGTTGAAGTGGGAAAAGGAAGAAGAGACACCATGTAATGGCATAAGGTCCAACCACTCTAGGAAGTGTACATTTCAATGGAACAAATAGACTCATGCATAGATAAAGCAAGAGGTGGTGGGAAGAGGAATGAGAAAGCTCTTACTTATGTCATAATAATTGAAATTCCTAGCTTCAAATAGCCAAGTGATAGCATCACTGTTCTAACCTTTCCCAGGATTGGGCAGGAGAGCAGTACAGAGGGAGTGGGAGAGAATTAGAACTCCCAAGTAGAAATGAGCCTGGGTCTGACAGCAGGCTGTACCTTCTGACCTTTTTCACATCATGGTATATTATGTAAAAAAAAAAAAAAAAAAAAACACAATTTCATTTTTACAACGGATCAAGGCAAAAGGACTTGTGTTGGAGGAGAATGAGGCACCAATGACCCAGGTCTTATCCAGCTGCTTCCAAGTCACCTCTGGAGCCAGACATACCCATGGGAAGCCCTGCACATTCAAGACATGCTGCTTACATGGCTTTGCCCACTGAGGAGCCAGAATCTTCAGCATAACATGAAGGAATGTTGTCCCTACAGAGCTAACTATGGTCTGTGGGATGTAGTGTGCTTAGCAAGGCAAACTGAGCTGGGATGGAACCCCAGCCTGAACACTCACTAGTTTACATGACCTTGGGCAAGTTAGCTCACATCTCTAAATTTAGGAAAATGTCTAAATTTAGGGAAATAATATGTAGTGCCCTGTTGAACCATGTTGGGGCCTGAAACAAAAGGAAGAATATACCCTCCTACATACACTTATCAAAATACCCTTCCATATTTTGAATCAAGTAGAAAAAGTTAGCAGAAGCTCTCCAGCGAAAAAACATGCCTTTTTATAAAGCTCTGTGTTGCCCAGTCCACTCACGCCATTACTAACTCTAATCAAGTGGCTGGTGGAGGACATGCTGACTGGGAATGACTGTTCCTATTGCATAATAGTACAGGGTTGTGAGACACAACCCGAAATTTTTATTTTAAAAAAAATTAAAAAATTTTTTTAAATTTTTATTTCAAATTATGTTTTATTCTTCATGGAGTTTTTGTATTAGTTTTGATTTTTAAAAAAATATTACATGAAAATATTTTGTTAAGTACAGAGTTTTTTGATGCCGCTTTAAATTTTGCTTCTGTAGTGAGTACATCACCTGCCTCATCGTGGTCCTGAAAATAGGGACTTTGAAAGACTATTATAATTAGGAGTAAAGACTGTAAAATACCTTCACAAAATCAGTACTTAAAAAGAGTAGCCATTGTGATTGTATTTCTACAAGACCTGCAGAGACTCTTGTAGCTATCACAGGACACATTGGCTGGGAATCCCTGAAGCAGCAGTGTGAGGACCTGCAGCTTAGTCAACAGCCTTGAGAAGATGGTCAGTGAGTTCTGTGATCAGCCCCCAGACCCTTCTCATCAAGGAAGTGTTGATGATTCTTAACCAGAACCTGCAGGAGATGGGGTTTGGACCAGCTGGGATTTCTCTTAGGTTCTGGGGACTCTCTTGTGGATCCCAAGCTGCACGTACACCTGTCACTTTACACCGTAATGATTACACTCAGAGAGCTCTCAGTCTTCGCACCCAAAATAGTCTTAAGTACTGAGTTACCGGTAGATGTCTATAAAAAGCTCTGCTTCTCTCCTTCACATTCAGCAGAATGCAGACAGCCTGCTTGACTGTGCTGTAGGCCTTCTGTCTCTCCAGCTAGGGAACTCTTCTCTCTGGCCCAATATTGGGTCTCAGTGGCAGACCTGGGGATTTTAAATCCCCCTTGGCAGGAGGATCAACTCCCTGCTAGGAGTCTGCCCCAAAGCCTTCTCTGTTAGCAGCACTGGGCCTCTTCCTCCTCAGCAGGGGCAGCAACTCAACAGCTCTCCTGTCCAACCACTTCCCTTCTGATGGTGTGAAAGCTGCAGAAAACAAACCGACGTGAAACATCACTTACCTCTGCCTCTGAGAATATAGTTTGGGGGGATTTGATGGAAAGCATCGTAAAAGCACCAGCGTGCAGTTACATTCAACAAACACTGGAAAATTAGCACACTGACTGCCTCTAACTACCTCCACTTATTCTCTAACGTGGTGTCTAGCCAAACAGTTCCTGGGTAACTTTGTGATATGCTACTTTCAGCTTAAGAAAGCAAACAAATAGGTACTTTAACTTTTCATTCCCTGGGTTGTTTGCAGAGGGAAAAAAAAGAAAAAATCAACCTACTCAATACTGAAAAAATTTTAGGCATCAAGAGAAAGCGCTTACCAAAGGAAGGCCTTGACAAAACGTAATATCTAGACACAACACAGGCCTTCTCGCTTCTGATGCGTTTGCAGCCTAAATAGTAAAATATGCTCTTTCCCATTTCACCTTCTTTCCTCAGAGATCAGGCGGACAAACAGCCCATCACCAACAGTTATCACACTTTGTCTGTCCCGGATGCCAAAGGCTCTGTAAGCAGAGAATGAACAAATGTGAAATAAATGTTAGCTGCTGATTTCATTCTCACTCAGAACCATCCCTCTCTCACTTCTGAGTCACTATGGAGCTCTCAGATTTGCCTCAATCGGACTCATTTTACACTCTGGCTTTTCTTCGATCTGCTTTTTTCTCTTGGTGTGCAGTAAAAATAAAGTGCACTACAAGATGGTGCTGTGTTCTGCATTTGCTTGTTTACATTTTAATTCCAATTCCTTTATTATTTATTCTCATTACAAAGGCAATCTATGTGCTATAAGCTATTCCAAAATAGAAAGATAGAAAGAAAAAAGTGGAAAAAATCACTGATAATCTCATCATCAAAAAATAGTCACAAGCAACATTTTGATGTACCTTCTTCCAGATTTTTCCCTGCCTCCCCTTCCTTATTTATTTATTCTCTATCCATTTTCTTCCCCTGCTTATTTGAAATGCTAATTATATTACATAGCAAATTCCCAACGATTTGTCAGTGTGTTTTCTAGACTCTATCCCAGTGATTTTTTTGTACTGACTCAGAGCTCTGAGGGCTCTTCAGAGCCTTTGGGGTGTGGGCAGGAAGCACATCCGTCTGCTGAGAGCTGGAGGTTCTGGGTCTCCCAGTCCCCTTTTACCAAACCGATTTTTTTTTTTCCCAGACATTTGGGCTTGTGTGTGAGATTTTGTTAGAATAAAGAATTACATGGCAAAACCAAAATCAAATTCAGACTTCACATATTCTGCTCCATTTTCCCATCAGGGTAGACTTTGATATAACGCTTTAGTAGCAGTCATTTTGGTGTGACTGCATTGATGTGACGATTTTGAAGTTAGGATGTCTCTCTATGGCCTAAAAAGCAATCATTCCGTGGATAACTCATCAGTGAGTACTGTGTGAAATAGACGTCCTCACCAAATTCCTGAGCCATCCCTGGGCACAGTTGTCCTTTTCTGATGTCCCCTGTTGGTGCCTCTCTCCATCCCAGGGAAAGAAAAGAGTTCTCACAAGGTCTCCATTCATTCCTGGCTGCTCTCCCCTCCCATTCATGGTGATGTGAAAGTTGGACACACCCCATAGCACTAGAGGCCTCCACAGTGGCTGAACCTGACTTGCTACCCAGGGACTACCCACCTGATACACTAGTTTTCTTGCTGTAGTAACTGCCTCCATGTACAGATGGGACTATGGGGCCCCGATTGCTCTTTGTCTGTCTTCATAGGCCAGGGACAGCTCACCAACCCCATTGTCATCCCCTCCCCCCTCACATTCCCTCACTCGCTAATGAAACCTCTCAATGTCTCACTTCTGCTCCAAGACTAACCATTTCCCAGGATTACTGAGAGTAGGAAAGGACCCACTTCTATCAACCAGGATGTGGTCTTGCCTCATGACCAAGAAGGAAAATAACAGACAAGTTTTACATTGGTATATATTATATATTTAAAGTGTGGGTTATCTGTCCTACTCATGGCTACTTTGTCACATAAGCAAAGTAAGCAAAAAGTTTGTACATTTTCTGAGAATTTATTTGTATATTAAATGGTCTGCCTTTCAATACTTTCATTTCTCTATTTACTATGGCCTTATTCATGCACATTCAATTAATAAGTTATTGAACTCTTTACTAATGGCACTTATTTGAAGATCTAAAAGATATACACCTCTTTTTGTAGACTTCCTCCTTATTCTAAATCTATCTAAATCAACATAAAGTAGATACAAGAGAGTATGTATGAGAAGGGGCGGAGGGGGACTCAGACCTAACACTAACATTTATACAACGCCTCAATGATATATGTGAATTATATGAAATTTATAAATGGGGTTAGAAGAATAGGATTAATATATTTGGGGAGGCTGGTTTATAACAGGCTTTTGAAATATTTTATTGAATTCATATGACTGTAAAATTAATGCATATGTAATTTTTAAAATCCCAACAGTGTAGCACTGAGTAAAGTAAAAGTTCTTCATTTTTGGTGTAAGGGTTAGAGATAGAATAAGGGTAAAATGTGTCTTTGGTACAAATTTCTTGGAAATAAAAGAAAAAAAGTAGGATCACTTTTGTAGGATCATCTTGGTGTGATTATGCAAGAATATTTCAGATTGAAGGTCTACACCAAAACCACACAGTTTTCATTGCTGTAGCTTTATAATACGATTCAATATGTAGCAGGTCAAAGACCCACTAATTACTCTTCCCCCCATCCCCCCGCCCTCAGGATTTTAGTGATGACTCTTACTTGTTTATTGTTCACTTAAGAATCATTTGGCTAAGAATTGAATTAAACTTTGACCTTACAGAAACAGCATTTTTAGCAGCTAAGAGACATGACAATATCTAAAGTCCTAGTCTTTCAATGCAACACTATTATAGGCTATAGGCATTTTGCTTCTGTGAGCATCACCAGAAACTATCTTGACCTTTAATGCTTAACATTTGTCCTCATGATAAATTAGAATTTGTGAACACAGTTGGTGGTTCTTTCTATTTTTACACTGTTTTTCCCCCGGGGAATGTTTCAAAGAAGTGAGCGTGTTGTCCTGATCAATTAGCACTTTATTGGCACCTAAGTGCAGCTCTGCAGCTCTCTTAACAGGAATCGTAGGGTATAAACTTGGTGGGGAAAAGAGGAGGAAGAAACTTCACATTACAAAGTGGGAAGTGGTCTCTTGAAGGCTAATTTTGTTTTTCCTGCAGGTTGCTCTTTGTAACTTCAGAAAATTTATTCAAATGTATCTATACACACAGTTTCTAGGTGGCAACACAAACGTTTCACCCATTCCCCTTCCTCTTCTCCTTTATCTTATGTTCTTGTAGGTTGTGATGAGCAGAGACTCACTCAAAATACTCAGGTTATTGGATTTTATTTTAAAGATATATGGGAAAATGAGGACTCTTTAAGCTCTTTCAGGTTACAAGGAACAGAGAACCTTGCGATGGCGGTTAAATATAAGGATGCCCACTGAAGTAAGAATAACAGGGGGAAAAAAAGAGTTTTATATTGGCATGTATGACATATTTTGAAGTGTGTGTTAGCTGTCCTACCTATGAATATTTTGCTGCATAAGCAAAGCAAGCAAACAAACGAAAACATGAATTTTCTGAGAATTCATTTGTTTATTAAATGATCTGCCTCTCAAATACTTTGATTTCTCTCTTGACTTTACCATGGTTTTATTCATTTTTACTCAACTAATAAATTGTTTGAATGTTTACTAATAGCAGCTGCCCATTCAGGCCTCAAGGAACTAGAACATGTTCTAAAACGGCATCAGAATATAATGCTTCCTACTCTCATACGTCCTTCTAATAGGTCTCAAGTTATCTCTGCTTTCACTTCTTCTGAGAATTCACTTCTGACCAGCGCTCTCTACTCTTTTTTTTTTTTTTTTTTTTTTTTTTTTTTTTGTGGTACGCGGGCATCTCACTGTTGTGGCCTCTCCCGTTGAGGAGCACAGGCTCTGGACGCGCAGGCTCAGTGGCCGTGGCTCACGGGCCCAGCCGCTCCACGGCATGTGAGATCTTCCCGGACCGGGGCACAAACCCGTGTCCTCTGCATCGGCAGGCGGACTCTCAACCACTGCGCCACGAGGGAAGCCCAGCGCTCTCTACTCTTATCCTCTTTGCTTGTGAGCACCTTCTTACTCCTGGTACATGGCATCTCCCTATTGCCTCCTTTCTCTGTCTCCCTCAACCCACGCTACTCTACTCTGCCAAGTCTCTCTGGATATCTGGCGTTCAAATTCACCCGGAGGGAGAATCTGATTAGTTCAGCCTGTCACAATCCTTACTAAAAAGCTTTTGTAGTAGCCTCTAAACGGACTGCTTTTGTATCAGGCATCAGTCCCTGGCCCAGTTAACTGTGACCAGGGCAGGGTCACCTGGCAGAAAGCATGAGTCTCCATGCCAGGGAATCCCCCTGCAGCTGCTTTTCTCTGAAAGACATATTGCATATGACAGGCCTTCAGAGTGGAAGGGCCTGGTTAGTATGGGAAAATTTTAGATTTCTATTCATGCTCACTAAAGGGGTCAACACTTATACGGCCACAAATACAGGTCTTGACATTGGTCATTGAAATGATAGAGCACCACGAATGCAGCTCAAAGTAGCACATGTTGGCAGCAAAGATTTCTTGGCCTTTACCACTCAAATACAGCAGTGAGTGATTCCAGCCAGAAAGGCGTAGCTGATGGGGAGTATGGTATGTGATCTAGATTTCCCCAATCATACCAGCCTGGGGAAAGGACATCAACAGCAGCAGCCAAATAACATTTGTCAGAGTCCATCGTTTTGTGCTCAGAAGGAACTGTTTTTTTTTCACCAATGGAGCTTGCATTTCCTGGAGGGTTTCTCTCATGTGCTAGCAGAAATAAGCCTCTGGACTACTGTGGCGTATTTGACTTCTATCCCTCTTTTGTCATGACTCCTTGTGATGAAGACCCTAACTGCAGCTGATGCCAAGAGTAGCAGCTGTGCCGCCTGCCAAAAACACCATTGCAGCTGCTTCTGCTGCTGCCGCTGCCTTCCAAACAGAAACTGCTCCTGCCTGCAGAAAAAGATGTCACTATATCCACACCAAGTGTAACTCTGCCCACTGTAAAGACATGACAAACAGCCACAGCTGCAGCAAACTCCACTTCCACTAATGTTGCTGCTTTCATTGCCAGCAATGTTGTCACCACCACCAGTGCCACTCTTGGTGTCTATGGGCCAGATGCCTTGCGCTCTTAATGTCCCAGAGAGATGTAAGAAAAAATAGCTTTTTAACTTTTACTTGTTAAGTAAAAGTAACTTTTACTTTTACATTCAAATTTTATCCTCCATAAACTTGGCCATGAGTCCATAGGAGCTGGGCCAGGGCATAATCTAAGTGACAAATTGTGTCCAGAATCATCCCTCCCTTCCAGTATCAGCTCACTGGCTCCTCTCCATCTCCTCATTGCTTTGGGATGAGTTCTTTCCCACAAACTTCTTGGTGCCTCATGTGTATAGGAGTACGATCGGCCTCAGGCAGCCCACAAGCTGCAGAGTAATTAGCCACTTCAGGGGAATTAGCTATACCTTGTTATGTGATTAAGTAATTTAGAGATCACCCAGACTAAACGATATAGTCTATAAGCATGTGTTTAAGGAGATTAGGGGATATCTTAACATATATGATTGATGTGAACAAGAATTCGAATTTCATCAGCTGTATTCTTCCCAGTCTACAGAAAGAAAGAGAAGGTAGGTGGTCTCCCTGCATTACAGAAATGGGAAGACCAAGATGCAGAATTTTTGCACTTATTCAACATCTTTCAGAGGAAGAAGACACTGAATCTGGCAGACAAAGATATCCCAATCATTACGAATGCGTAGTCTATTTTAGCATAAAAATATCTTCTTCTTCACCATAGCCTGAGTAAAATATCAATACTTCCTCAAGATTATTCAAGTATTTGCTCTACTTGTGTGTTCATCAAGACATTCTTGTGGACTATTAAATACATTCACTTTGAGCATTAATAAATTTGGGACTCTGCAGGGAAATCCATCCTCATGTTTAGTGTTGGACACAGTATTAGTTTTCTGTATAATATTGAGTAAGTGTACACTATACTTACTGACTATATGCTACTTTAAAGTTTTAGAAAGTTACTCAAACTAAACTCTTTACTGCGAATTACAGGCACTCTTGATTCATAAACATCGTTATCTCCCTAAATTCATGTTCTTGTATATGATACTTATTTTAAATGGGAAATTAGAGAGACATCACTTAGTTTCTTTAAAAATAATAATTTTTCTGAAACTATAGAGAATGTGTCTTTTGTGAAAAAAAGTATTTATGCTGTCTTTTTATTTCCCCTAGGGCTATTAAACACTGTGCTAGTCCTTTATCAGCAGTGTTTATACTGCATGATTTTGTTTATTTAGATGCTTGTATAGAGTGTAAAATTATGGGTTTGGTGGTTTGCAGCTAAAATTTGCTTCCCCACTTCCATTCTTGCTTTTACTTGAATTTTGAAGGTTGTTTTTTTTTGTTGTTTTTTTTTTGGTATCTTTTGTTTTCCTCTGTAAAGCAGATAAAGAGTATGTAAACTCCCCAAGGAACTCTGCAGATTGATAATTGGGGAGAATTCCTCTCCATTTGGGAGGTGCACAATTTTCAAGTCCAGTCATATAAAAGGAGTATAGCTTGGGTCAGGCTGGGAATTGGCCTTGTAATGTCTGTAGCTTTTCCAGACCAGGGTAGTTCTTCTGCTTGCCCTTCACCTCTCCCAGAAGAGATCCTATTCTCTTTTTAGTTTAGGAAGCAACTTAGGAAGGCTGATTGGCTCAAAGCTGTGGAGAATATCAGTTTTCAGTTCATTTATTCTTTACATGAGTCAAATATAAGCCTACTTTGAAAGAATAATCTAGAGCTGAGTTGTTCACCTCTACTCCTTTAAATGGGTATTTGCTATGCACCCTCTGACCGGGGAACACCGGCCTTGGTCAACTTCTTAGATTGTTCTCAGCTCATCCTGATTTTGTGACTTCTACACTCTTAAGTCTCATGGACTCTTTGGAGCTAAAGTCAGTTTGCCTTTCAGAAGTCTACATGAAGTTACAATTATTGAACCTAACTCAATCATGCACAGCTATACAACATCAATTATATTAGTTTTTATTTTTGTTTTGTTTTGGAGGGCTAGGAAGGTCTGTTTTTTGTTTTTGTTTTTTGGTTGCAACTAACAGAAAATCAACTTGAACTAAGCCAGGCAACCAAAATAGGAAAGGGGATTTATTGGTTCATGGAGACTAAAGACTGAAGAAACAGGAAGGATACAAATGCATCTGGGTCTTAAGTCAACAGGAAACCTCCATCTGGATTTTGCAAGGTCTCTCTCATTCTCATTCTCTCTCTCCCACTTTCCCTCTCCATGACTCTCCTTGGCTCTTCTCAGGGAGTTGCCTTCATTCTCTTTCATGGAAGTCTTCTCCATGGGGCAAGAAACCACTGATGGCTTTTCATTTCCCTGTGTGGTTCCTATATACCAGAGAGGGGTACTGAGTCTCTTCTTGGTGGTTAGCATTGCTCAGGGAAGAGTTCGGAATGGCTTAGCTGGGAAGGTGCCCACCCCTGGACTAATCAAAGGACTAATCAACAGTACTGCTTTGTAAGAATTTGGTGGTTTCCATGGGAACCACGGGTTAGATGGGGAGGGAAGGAAGGAGGAGGAACAAGTCCCCCAGAAAGAAGGGGAGTAAGGGTGCATGGTATCCACAGAAAGGAAACAATATATGCCCATTTGAGAAATGTGGTATAGCTGTATGGACACAAGGTTATTCCTTTTCCTTATTGGAGTAAGCTGACGTATGTTTATTTGTCACTGCCCCACATTCACTCCCAAGATTGGATTTTCCCCCTTTGCAGTATGTGGGAAAAATAGGCTTATTTGTATGTACTTAACAATAATTAAGATCTTTTTTGTATTGTGGGATAAGTTATCTGATTAAATTCAACTTTTTACTTCATGAATTTGTCAGCTGATTGGTTGATTCTGCATCCACAAAGGAGTTTGAAGTGGGTTAAAGGAAACACATTCAGACTCCTTCCATTGTGTGTGATATGCCGAAAGTAAAACAAATTTTCCACACAACCAGTGCTGAAAATAAACTATGATTTCAATCGCAGAATCAAAGAGTCATCCAGAAAACCACCCTTTAGAAGTCTCATAAAACTGCCATTTGAGTTACTTTTTATTTTTTTCTGACTTTAAAGGTTATGTAAGCATTGTGCAGCTCATGGCTCATCCAAATATTGGACAAAGGAAAACTTCAGAAATCTCCCAGGAATTTCCTCTGGTTGTAAATTAATAGAAAGGATGGAATTTTTGACAGTCAATGGATAAATTTAACAAATGATTACTCATTAAAAACACAAACAAAAAGAAACCAAAGCCACCCTGGCTTTGAGCATTGGCCTCACTAGCAAGATTTTTTTCCCATTTTCTTCCCCTTTTGCTCTTATTTAGATGGCTTTAGAGCAAAATGCACTGTTGGAAATTGAACAAACCAATTATCTCTGAATACACTTCTTGCTTCCCTTTTCCCAGAATCCATCTTTGAATGCATACTTGCAGAAAGGGTCTGTCTTGATAGGCAGAAGGACATTTTCCACCAGAGGGCAATTTGGCAATACTTCAGCCACGCAATCTACAGACACTTACTGAAAGCCTACTCGGTGCCAGCGACAGTACTAGGTGCTGGGTTACAGCACTGAACAATCAGGATAAGGACCAATCTTCATAAAGTGCATAATATTCTCCAGTTTCTCTTCTTCCTCCTGCCATCAAAGTTCTGTCCTTGAATTTCTCTTTTTACTTGATCTCCTTTGATCATCACACGTAATGTTCCAGTTGTATAACTTCCGAATCTATAGCTTTGTGTGTTAAATAGAGTCCCATAGATCTAATGGCACGTAAAACTTGTCTGTATTTCTGGTTACCATCTCAAATTCAATATGTCCTGAAAAATGAATCATCGCCATCTGCCTTCAGTGTCCTCCTTCCTCCACTTCTGATCATTTCAGTCCCATTATTGCCACCCCATCACTCAGACTTAAAATCCCAAACGTCATTGCAATGGGTTTAACAGGTCTTTGGCTCCCAATATTTCCTCTTTCTTTGATCCAGATTAAATTTTGATGTCAGAGGAAAATTCATGACGAAAAACCAATCATTAACTCTGATCACATATAGGAAAGAACTTAGTAAATTACAAAAGTGTACCATGTTAGTTCTTTTCCATGTTCGTTATCACGTTACTACTCAGCTGAGGAGTTTTCAACAACTACCTACACTTCTCAAATTCTAAACTCTTGGACTGGACATTTGAGGCCCTATAAGATCTACCCCCTGTCTATTTTTCAGACTTATCTGCCTTCGATTTTTCTGTGCATTGTTCACTGTTCCTTCACAGCCACATTGAAGAGCCTCGTCACGCATGCTTTTCCTTTGTCCTGGAACACACATCTCCCAGTCCGTCCCTTCATGTCTCTCTCCTTGTGACCAACAATTGAACTCTGCCAGGAGGAGAGGCCCTAACGTGGGAGTAACGGGATTCCACAGGGCATAGGATAACTGTGACTTCATGGACCAGTTAATATAAACCTTTGTTTGAAAATGCCAGGCATGAAAAGCTACGAAGAAGTATTGTAATTCAGGGAGGGAAAACGGGCAAAAATTTTATGGGGCTTGAGCAGTAGGATGACAGTCAGCATATGCTACTTTCAGAAGTGGGAATAGAGGGACTGATCTTGGAGTCTGGGTGTTTGGACAGTCTGGAGTTTTGATATCAAGAGCTGTGGGGAGGATGAGTTAGGGGATACAGTCATTTGCAAGGGGATATAGGGGTGGGGAGGAACAGCTGCAGGGACCCAGGACATGTGAGAACTGCCGTGGAAAATTCTCAAGCCTCAGGTCCTTCTGGGTCTCTCCCAGTAGACTCATATCTACTCCACTGTGGATTTACCCTAGATCGGATAGCTAATACGGCCTCCTCTGAATCATATAAACTAGCTACAAAATTTTCAGTAAAGAGAAAGATGAATAAATTAAATTCTACCCTTCTTTGTGTGTGTGGTTCATTTAACTTGCACAAAGAACAACTGAAATCTGGAAACTTCCCAAGGACTTATTGTTTGTGCTTGTCAGCACACCTGAGTAAAATCAAACTCCTAAGAATTATCTAATCTAACTTTACAGGTGGCTACAGGGAGGAATAAATATCTAAATGCTTAGGGGCAAGTCAAGTGTAAAATATGCTTTGTGAAAATGCCTGATGAATTATGACATGATATGCTTCATTATAATAATGAATGATCTGAGAGTAAAGGACCCTCGGGCTTTTGAAGCTCATTGGTGTCAATTTGGGGAACAAGGGTAAAAGATTTAATCTTCAAGCTTGGCTGTTACGCTTTATATTGGGGTCTTTTTAGAAATGTTTATGATTGTTATTCAATAAAAACAACAAAAAGTAGATCTGCTATAGAATTTTTATATGAAAAATTATCAAGCTATAAATTTATCTTGTGATATTTAGTCTATGCCAACTCAATTTTGAAAATAAATATAGAAAAGTTAGAAGTTTATTTCTTGATTATTCATATCAACTTTCCATTTGTAGTTGTGACAGATTTCTCAAATTTGGTATTTCTTACACCGAACTCCTGATCTCCCTCCACCAGCCTGATCTACCTGAATACATACATGTCCAGCTCAGTAAATGGCGACTCCATCCTTCCAGTTGTTCAGGCCATGATCTTGAAGTCACCCCTGACTTCTCTCTTTTTTATATCCCAACGTTCAAGTGATCAGCATATTCTATTGATTCTATCTTCACAATAGATCCAGAATCCAATCAATCACTCCTCATGTCCTTCATCATCACCTTCCTGGTCCAAGCAACCATCATCTACTGTTTATTGCCGTAGCCTTATCCTTCTTTCGGCTTTCCTTCTTCACTCTTCTTCCATATAGTCTACTCTCAAAAGAGCAGCCAGAGTGATCCTCTAAAATCTCACATTCTTCTGCTTAAAACTTTTCAATATTCTCCCATTTCTCCCAAAGTAAAGATCCTTCAAAGTCTCTCAGAGCCTCCAAGGCCCTGCAAAATCTACCCCCTTATCTCATATCCTGTTTACCTCTCTGAACTCACCTCCTGGCACTCTCTCCCCTGCTGAGCTTCAGCCACATTATCTTCCCCGCCCTTCTTCCATTCTCAAGGTGCTAGTGGTAGCCTCTGGGACTCTTCCCTCCAACATGAGTTTTCTATTCCTGACCCCATAGGAGCTGCATCCCCTGCATAAGAATTCCAGCCTTGAAGCTAGCAGTGGACAGTCATCAGGAGAAAACGGTTCCTACCATACTCCTTTAAATTTCTTCTATTGAAGTCACATGTTTACTCTAAGTATGAAGAACAGCTAAATCATACGTGATGGAAAGAAAAGAAAGGGAAGATGAGGAGACCTAATGGAACTATAAATTTATGAGAATGGAGCCTTAAGCCACAGCTGAGATTAATTCCCAAAGTACTTCATATTATTTTATATTCTTACTTTTCATTAAAACGAGAAATTTCACATGAACATTTCTGTACCATTTAGAAGAGAGACATGAATATATAAATGTGTAGACTGTGGTTCCTAGGCACCCAATTAAAGCTGCCAGAGTGGGTTATCTTCCAGATTCTGAGAAACACTGGTCAGCTTTGGAAGACAGAAATATTTCATCATTGATACCTCTAGCCTAGGCAAACAACTGAATTAAGATTATGAATTTTAAGGTCCTAGACACTGACCGAAGAATAAAGGAAATGAAAAAGCAAAAAAAATGCATGTTCTATGAGGTCCAGATTAAGAAACATTGATGAAATTGACAAAGCAAGCCTTGCTCTTTTTAGTATGTTTACACATTTTCTTAATAAAATAAGACTGTCCACATGATTCATCTCAGGTTTCCAGCACTGACTGCAAATATGTTCATCCTTTGGGAAAACAGGAAAGGATATCTAATGATGCAGAAATAGTCATAGAGCAGCCAGGAAAGAAAGAGACCAGAAGGAGAAGCATGGACTGGATGGCAAGAGCTACACCCAAAGAGCTTGAAGTCAGCAATCAAACACCTCCTCAAACTATGCTTGACAATTTCAAGGGGTGGGGGAAATAAAAGAGTAACAGACATTGAACCTCACTCGTTTTTCAGATGTACTGTGATTTTTGCTTGACTTCATCAGTAAAAGTACGCATTACCTTTGTCTTTTATGGTCAATTCCTAGACTATTTTAAACTGATCAAATTTTGTCCAGAAACTGGCATTCTTTTCCTATGATTTCCATATTTTCCAAACTCCTGGAGTTTCCTGAAATTCCTAGCAAGAATTCTAGATATCATAGTGTTAATTTTACTTCTTGTTAAACATATTTTGCTCCCACCATCCATCCCAAATTCCCTTCACATTCCTTTTTTTACTTGTTTGTTTTATTGAGTTTTCAGTTTTAATAGACAAATAAAATTTTAGGATATTGAAAGGTAAAGATATTTACCTTCCTTGATTCCTGAATAGAAACACTTTTATCTATTTTTTGGTTCTTCTGTTGTTTCTTCCTGTATCTCTAGATTATAAATTTACCTGCTAGCTTTTGATTTGTTCATTATAGTCATAATCTGCTATTAGCTTCCTGCTATGATGCATTATGATTTAACACATTTACATAATTATATTGCCAAATTTTATTTTTCTTTTAGTTTGCCTTTGTTGTTTATTTTTGTTTCTATCAACTACAAACAGTATTCTTGACTCTGCTTCACTACTGTTCTTCCCCACTTTCAACCATCTGTACTTATTATACATGTATATTGTCAAATTTAATAACATTTCATTTTGTTCTGTGTCAAGAAATACTTCTATTTTTTAAATATATGGTTTGTTGTTGTTTGGCTAACACCTATTGAGGACTTTCTATGTGTTAAACACTGTTACAAGTGCTTTGTGTAAATTAACTCAAGCCTCACGAGACTATAAAATAGATAACTTATTATTTCTATCCTACAGAAAGGAAATTGGGTAGTATAGAAATCAAGAAAATTTATAGATTCATATAGCCAGTAAGAAATTTAGAGATGGTGCTCGTAACAGCTGTGTAATACTATCTCTTTAGGTTGTCTGTTCAAGTTGAAAGTCATTAACCACTATTTACATTCTAATAAGAAATCAAATGGAATCCATGGCAATGCCAAGTAGTGTGCTAGGATTATACTTAGTTTCTTATCTGGTCTGTTTTCTTAGAGTTCCTAAGTGCTTTTTTTTTTTTCTTACTTTACCTTCCTTTTCTGTCTCCTAAACTGTTTTAGGATCTCAGGAGTAGTATTAAATCTTTTTTTCCTTTGATACCTTTTCCCAAGCCTTCCATCATTCTGCTCCAAGTTGTTCTGATTTCTCTCTAGGATGGATCATCACAGCCCTCTCACAGATGACTGGATCATCTGTTTGCTAGATCTCATCTCTTCTTGGTTTACTGTCTCATTGTGCTATAGCATATTCTCAAGTAATATCCTAAGAAATAGGATAGTATCTTTCAGGGGATGTACATTTTTGAAGGTTTTAAAAATGTGTCCTTCTTTGGACAGTTGATTTGACTGCTTTTATGATTCTAAGTTGAAAATAATTTCCATTCAAAGCTTTGAAGGCTCCATTACCTTCTAGCATTCAAAATGGTTGACTGGATAACCAATGCCAAGCTTAAACTTATTATTTTTGTTGATATGCTCTTTCTTCTCCTTGAAAACTACTAGGATAGTCTTTCTCCATGGTATTCTGAAACTCTATGACAATATGACAATTAATCTGGGCTGTAATACATGAGGCACTCTGGATTCACTGGACTTATTTAGTCTGAAGACTTTTGTCTTATATTCTAGGAAATCTCTGTTTTTGTTTCCTCCCTTCTATCTTTTCTGTTCTCTTTCTAAAATTCCCATGAACAGGCTGTTGAGCTTTTGAATAATTATATATGTGAATATATATCTTAAAGCTTTTTTCTCTTATTTTCTTTTTAGCCTTTTGATTTTTATTCTAGAAAGTTCACTCAATACTCTCTTTTAACCCTTCCATTTTTTTGCTTTTCTATTTTTTAGTTTCAGACAACATATTTTTAAGTATCTAGGGATCTCTTTGGTCTCTGGTTTTTATTTTTCATTGCATCCTGTTTTGTTTTATGGATGCAAAGTCTTCTCTGATTTCTCTATATTAATTAGAAGTGTTTGGGGTTTTTTTTTCTGAATTAACTCTATGTCCTCTAGGATCATGTTTTCCTGTTTGTTAATTTTGATCTTTCTCTTTTTTTGTTGCAGGGTTTTCTCATGTTCAGTGTCCCTTGTTTTTCATTTATAGTTAAGCACGAAGCCACAGAAGAGTCAGTCTCTCTGGGGTGAGTGGGGCTAGTCAACTGGCCAGCTCTCACACTAGGGGACTCTAAAATGACAGAACAGAGGCATTTGCTCCAGTGCCCTTCCTGGCTGTCCTGGTTCTCCTTAGATTGTTCATTCAATACGATGGGAAAAGATCTTCCTCCTTTTTTCATTGGTGGGTTTGTTTGTTTAAGGAGTGTGTGCCTAGCTTCCAGGAGTGCTGTGTGCAGGGGAAGGGAAGGCTGCAGCAGGGTAGTCTATATTCTGTACTTCAATTCACTCCCTATTCAGTGCCCCCTGCTTCACCCCTACTCTCCACTGTCCCTGTGATTCTACGAGCCACATTCTCTAGTGCTGTGAGAGCTGATGAGTTTCCATCTGACCTGCAGCTCTCCCCTCCCCTTTCAGGCTTCAGCCTTCTCTCCTCCACATCAACAAATCCCAATCATCCTTGTCCTTCCAGGAAAGTATTGAAATGTCTATTCCGATGATGGCTCCCTTCCCATTCTCTTCAATGTTGAGAATTAATACTTTCACTATTAATGTCAGACCCTGCAATCTTCACTAACAGAATGTGCTAAATGTTGTGGTTTGGCTATTAAGACATTTTATGTCGGCCCTTTTTTCTCAAAATATACCTCTCTTCAGCCTTGCAGGACTGAAGATATTCCTTTCTGGTTCTTCCACCACAGTGTAATGAAACCGGAAGTTCTGGAGTGAGCCTTAGTTTTGGGTGTTTTTGGGAAGCTCTGAGTGACTAGAACATGCAGCTGGGGCTGGAAGGACTGCTTTTGCTGGAAGCACAGAAGAGGCAAGCTGTAGTCCATCTCAGTGCTGATAGATGTCTCTGCGTGACCTATTTCGAATATTCTGCTTTGGTAGACATTTTTGAAAGACTTACATGATAATATATTAAGTCATTAACTAAAGTTGAGAGAGTGCCGTATCAAGCTACTGAAGTGTTATCATCAAGTTCTGCTACTCGTCACGTGCAAGTAACTGTGTGTGTAATAGTTATAGGATCAGGACGTTGCTGACTCCTACTTTTCCATGGTGCAATGGGACGGAAAAGCCTCCTGTGATGTACGTCCACAAGAATGCAGGTCTCTGTGGGCGCTCATGCAATAAAGTCATGTTATGTCACTTTTAAACTTCCCATAAGGAAAAGTATGTATTTCTAAGTTAAGCATCTATCCCAGTTCAATTACCAGTAAATTACCAGTATGATAAGTGCCCCCCAGATACTATTAGAACTGTTCATTTTTAATGTGCAAGTTTATAAAACGTCTTGAAGCGTGATTGTGTCCCCTTGGCCAAAAAGCTCTGAGTTCCCTGCCCATGCCCCACTTTTACATTAAAGCTGCCACTCCTTGGAAGATAAGTTTTCCCAATATGAAAGAATTTTGAAATTCTAGTGTGTATCACCTGATGAGTTTATTAAAAATACAAAATTCTGGGCCTTGAGCTCAGAAAAACTGATTCAGTAAATGTGGCCCAGGAATCTGCATTGAATAAATTGTGCAGGTTATTCAAATGCAGGAGGTATTGAACCTTCCTTTGAGAATCACACTCTGAGGCATAGAGGAGAAAGAGGCAGATTAATTAGCAAGCCAGTGTCTTTTGATAAATACTTTAAGAGGAAACAGAGTAGAGAAAATCAGTATGTAAAGGTCTCTAAAGGACCTGAGTCCCACTAGTGCTAAATAGATGGTAATTCTTCACATTATACGTGTAAATGAACCAAAAAGATACGGAAATCATTATCAGGTTAATTTCATTTTTTAAAGAAAAACTCATTTACTTAGGTAAAGAACTTTTAGTTATCAAAATGCCAAACTTTGAAATGACAGTATTTTCATTCGCTTTGTGAAACCCTAATTCTACAGAATCATGCTTCTTCAGCATACAGGATTGACTTGTGTCTCCCAAACACAGAAGACACACAACCTCAACCTGCCCTTTTAAAATAAATAGCAGTTTTCATACTTGTCTCTTCCCAAGAATATCTCTTAGTCTCTGAACCTCTATGTGTTTGTTCGTTGTGTCAGGGCAAACCTCAGGCTCAAAGACAAAAGTGAACAGGTGAACATGTTGAAACTGGAGGCCTTTCTTTGCTGTCAACTATTTCACTCAGAGGAAAGATCACCAAAGGGGGCTAAATGGTTGAAGACAAGTATTCAGATGAAGTCAGTATTACATTCAAGCCACTCTATTCTTTTTTTAAAGAACCTGAGCTATTTTTCACTATGTTATCATAAATGTAGGCAGGTAGAAACCTGCAGACTCAAACTGTGAGGGAAGTAAAAGTGACAGAAGTATTTGTTAGATACTTAAGTAGCTTGGCCCATCTTCCTCTAGTGTATATCCACCAGACAAGCAGTTATGATTGCTTTACAGATATCAAATTCTTCAGGAAGGTGACTCACTCTGATTGAAAAGCCTAGCATGATGGGGCCCAGAATAACCATGGCCAGATGCCAAGTGAAATTTCCCCTAAACATGACCATCTTGCCCATTTCCACAATCCCAGACAAGGGTTGCTTCAAATCGATTCACCACCCACCCCATCCCTCTACTGGTTAGAGCAAAAGTCCTTGACTTACTTTCCCAGTCCCCTAAATTGTCCCTTCTAGCCTGCATTTCTCATCTGGCTGTAAGTTTGTGGCCAGTATTTAGTGGCTGACCTGTGGACGGACTTAGCAAAGCTCAGATCTGCTCATCTTGCAGTTTTAAAGATATTTTGATTCCCAAAATGATTAGCTTCTTTTTATACATAGAAATGTCCTCAATTACGAGGCTCATCACACAAGAGGGAGGAGAAAAGAGAGAAGGTAAAGGGAAAATAAAGGGGTCCCTGGAAGATGTCTGCTGTGAGCCAGCACTGGTTCTGCCTATGAACCCTTCACCCTCCTCCTTCAATAGGGTTTGGAAATTGGTACAAGTCTTTCCATTCTATTATTTACCTTGTGATTCAGATTTTATTTTTTTTTAAAAAGGATCAGTTTACCTATAACATATTGTGACCAAAAATAAAACTAAAATCAAGAGAAGTTTGCTAGTTGACTTATATTTTATAGGGTGATGAGAATATACAACGCCTTATGCCAAGTGAGTATCAGTGTTTCAACCATCTTCATTAATTAAAACTGCATGTACTGATGGCCCATTCTGTGCCAGGCACTGAGTTGAAATAAAGGTCCCACTGTGCTCGCTTTGGCAGCACATATACTAAAATTGGAAGGAAACAAAGACAGCATGGCCACTGTGCAAGAATGGCATGCAAATTTGTGAAGCATTCCATATTAAAAAAAAAAAAGGCAGTCCCACTGATCATTACATACATATCACCCAAACTTAAAAAAAAAAAGGCAGTCTTAATTTCTACATGCCACTTGAGTTTATTTATTTTAATTTTTATAAAACAGTTTTTCATTTCTTGCCCTTTATTATCACTAAAGAATATTTTCTGTGTTTTCAAAATCTTCTATGATGGTTCATATGTCATCAGTCCTCAAACTGTGGTTGGTACACGCTGGGATGGAACTGCCATCCAGGGGCTTAGAGTCTGGTTGGTGAGAGAGATTAATCAAAATATGATGATCTAATGCAGTAACCATGTCTGTGATCCTAAGTTGAGATTTTACCTAATAAGTAATAACAATAATTATTTCCTCATTTTTTTCCTGGGTACTAATGAACAACTTTAGAGAGATGCTATATTAATACAGTAACACAAAACACTCAAAATATTTCCATTAGATTTTAAGTTTTTTCTTTTAATTACAGTAGAACATAGGTTTAGCTTTCTTCATTTCACAATACTTTAAATTATAATACATCTAATGAATGAAAGCAGGTGGTTCTCCCTGGCTCCGTGATTGAGTTTTCTGGGCCCAGGAGTAGAAACAGGCTACCCTGTGCAGACAGCTGAGAGCACCACAGCAGGTGAAGCTGAGAAGAGGAATTGAGGAGATAATTAGGCCTATGAGAGTGAACCAAGTAGTGTCAAGTAAATAATTTAATTCTAGCCTTTTTTCATTAATATTAAAAAATTAGACAAAAGGGGAGTTTTGGCTGTCTCCTTCTGGTACCCATAAATTACATGTGTAGCATTAAAAATGTCTGTTCCTGGTCTAGGCTTTTAAAAAGTAGCTCAGGGATTAGATTAGCCATAGGAGGTCTGAGACTAATACCTAGGATTCTGACTCCTAAGGTGATGTTTTTTCACTACCATATACAATAGCCTGATCGTCAGCAAGAGATATCTTGCTGAAAGGGACTTTCTTATAGGACATAAAGGCGACTAATGATCTATTCTGGAATGCCCAGCAGAATTCTTTAGCTTTAGTCTTGAAGATTCAAGTGTGAGCAGCTGTCATAAAGAGCGAGTTCTCAGCAGAAACAAGGGCATGGGCACAGGGCAGGTAGTGGTGGGAGGGGTAAGGATTGTCTCTTCTCCCCCATCCTGCCCCAGGCCAAAATGTTCCCTTGACTCTCATTTCAGAATCACAAGTCAGAGGCAGCACTTGTAGAATGGCTGGATATTCACAAAAGCACTGCTCTTCCTTTCAGTACCCATCCAATCTGAAAACCAGAATGATTGTAATCTTTGATCTCTGGATTCAGCCACAGGGTTTAGAAACAGATGTACATGAAGAGAGACGCTGAGCTGATCAATTATTTTTCTAAGTCATTTTCTAACAGTCATATGAGAAATCTCATGACAAAACCCGACACAATTTAAACACAACTTTAAAAATTGCTTTCAGATATTATTATAAAAACACATCAATAATTAGTCGATAAAACTAACAATGTAATAGGGAGGTCAGAAATTGAGTTTTTACAATTAATAATAGAAATCACAGAAAACACACCATTCAAAGAAAGTAAGTGCTATTTAACACGTTTTTCTCCTTTTCTGGAAATGAAGGATGACAGTCTCAGAACTTCAAGAAGTAGAGGTATTTCTGTGAAAAGCAATCAATTAGATGGGTCAAATGACGCTATCAATCATTTACATCTATGTATTCCCATTAACATTTACAATCTGATCAAAGTTTTGGCTCTCCAGCTGGTCCCCATAAATTATATTCACAACACCCCAAATTTGTAAAGTGTTCAGTCTCAATTAAAAATAATTTGAAATTAAATTGGCAAGGGTGTGGTGGGTGAAGATTGAAATGCAAAGCAGTGCAGGCCAGAGGGTAAAGTTAAATTTGAACCAAAGCCACAGCATCTTGTTATAAATATGCTTAAAATGTAAAGTCTTTGTCTTTGTCAAATGATGTGGGAAACTGAGAAAATTCTGTGGGGATAATTAAAAGAAAGTAAAGAGAAATCCAAAGTTACCTTTGATTTGAGGTATTCAGAAAATTCAAAACCAAAAAGATTTTTGATTTCGTTTTGGCTTGAATTATCTAAACATAATTGCTATGAATTTCTCCACTTCAGTTATTATGTTTCCCTTAGAATAAAAGATAAAAGGATACTATTTAGAAGCATGTTTGTTGAACAACAGCTAGAGTGAATTAATAAGTATAGTCTATACAAACACGTAAATCCCCACAATATTTCCATTCTTCTTCTCACTTCTTTCTTGAGAATATCTGGAATTTTAATTGCCAATTATTCTTTTTTAAAGTAATAGAATACTATTTACACTTAACTATAAGTTCTATAGTTTTCCTTGATCAATTATTATTTTTTTAACTCATAGTTTTTCTTATACTCAGTTTTTTATTTTGCTGTAGCGTATCCCCTTGAAATTCTTTCTGAGAAATTCTGTGGGTGGTAAACTTCATGACTCCTTATAGGTCTTAGTATTAGTTTGCATTCTTGATTCAAAATTATTTTCCCACAGAAATCTTGAAGAAATTGTTTCACTATTTTCTTGCATTCAGTGTTGCTGATGAAAAGTCAATAGAACATATTGATCTAGCACAAAGTAGGTAGATTCTGGAATTTAAACAATGAAAGAGATAAAGGAGTTCAGCATTTTTACAGTGAGTGATTAATTTGAGCAAGGAGTGAAGGGTGGACAAAAGGGGGGTGATGAGAGTTTGAAAGTGGTAGGATCAATGGATTGGACTTCTTGACAAGGTCAAACGATAGATGGAGTGGGCATACAGAGTAGGTTTGATGATTAATTTTATGTGTCTATTTGACTGGCCCATGATGCCCAGATATTTGGTCAAACGTTATTCTAGATGTTTCTGTGAGAGTGTTTTTGGATGACATTCACATTTAAATTGGTAAATTTAAGTAAAGCAGATTTGAGTAAAGCAGATTGCCCTCTGTAATGTCTGTCAGCCTCATCCAAGCAGTTGGAGGCCTTTGGACTTGAATTGCAACATCAGCTCTGCCCTGGGTCTCAAATCTGCCAGCCTACCCTGAAGATTTTAGACTTGCCAGTCTCCATAATTGCATGAGCCAGTTCCATAAAATCTCTCTCTCTCTCATACCTATCTATCTATCTGTCTATTTATCTATCTATCTATCTATGTATCCAGGTACTGTCGATTTGGTTTCTCTGGAGAACCCTGACTAACACAATAGGTGAGCTGGAAGGAAGCACAGAAAGTCATGGTCAGAAGGTAAAATTGAGGATTTCTGATTGAATTATCTGAATAAATATATGTAATCTCTGATAGATTAAAAACATTAGTGAAAGTTTTCTAAAATGCTTAACCCATTCACAGGGCATTAATAAAGAGGCGGGAGTGTTTAGTTATACGCAGTATCCCATTTCCTTAGGATGTACTTAAGGTTAAGCTCTGTTCTTAAGGTTATACTTCAGATGATAAGAATAAATAATAGTAACAGTGATCATGGTGATGACACTGGTAGCAATAGTGATATTAACAGCTAACAATAACAAGTGTTTTGTCTATGTCAGGCTCTATGTTAAGCACTCCAAGTGTCTTACTGCATTTTAAACTTCACAGTAATTATGAGATAAGCACACTAGTGCACACTAGTTAGCATTATTTTAGAGATGAAGAAACTGAAACATATAAAGGTGAAACAAATTATCTAAGACCATATAACAACTAAGGGGCGATGTGGTCCTGGAAACCAGATCTGCTTTATCACTCCACTTACCTCTTTGTATATTTAACTTGGACACTAAGGTAGAATAATCTAGAATCACTACCTTATTCTTCTTCCCTTCCCCTCTACAATATCTTGCTCACGTGTTATTCTGTCCTCAGTCTTCTTCCTGGACTCTAGTGAGCCTGTGTCACTAACTAGATGCTCATCCCCGGGCAATTCACATCAGCCATGCAGACCTCGCCGTCTCATTCTACAATGTGAGGCTATCTTGGCCTCTGTGCCCCTCTTGCCCCCTCATCTTGTGAGCCTGTGCATTTGCCTAACATTTATTTCAGTAGCTGTACTTGTTTTCTTTCATTGCGTAACAAATCACCACAAACTTAGAGACTTACTACAACACAAAGTTATCATCTCAGTTTCTGTGGATCAGGAATTTTGGCACAATGTAACTGGATGCTCTGTTCCGGGCCTTACAAGACTGAAATCAAGAGTCACCTGGGGGGGCCTCCCTGGTGGCGCAGTGGTTGAGAGTCCGCCTGCCGATGCAGGGGACACGGGTTCGTGCCCCGGTCTGGGAGGATCCCATATGCCGTGGAGCGGCTGGGCCCGTGAGCCATGGCCGCTGGGCCTGCGCGTCCGGAGCCTGTGCTCCGCAACGGGAGAGGCCACAACAGTGAGAGGCCCGCATACCGCAAAGAAAAAAAAAAAAAAAAAAAAGAGTCACCTGGGGCTGTGAGCTCATCTGAGGCTCAGGTCCTCTCCCAAGCTCACCAGCTGTTGGCAGAATTCCGTTCCTTGTGGTTGTAAAGTCCCTGTTTTCTTGCTGGCTTGTGGTCGGGGATCATACTCAGCTTCCAGAGGCCACCTGCACTTGCCTGACATGTGGCCTCTCTGCAGTTTGTGTTTTCGAATCCACCAGGAAAATCTCTCTGATGTGTCTCTCTGTCTTCTAGAACCTCTATTAATAGGGCTCATCTGATTACATCTGACCAACCCACACTCAAGGAGATTTTTTTCTCCAAGCAATATGATTTAGAGGGCCATCCATTCTGATACATGTTGTTTTTGCTCATTTATTTTTTAGTTGCTATATTGAATCCCATTGTATGAACATACCAGTCATCCTTTGGATCTTAGTTCACATATTTCTTCAGGAAGGACTTTTCAGATCTGACAAACTCCCCCCAACACCTCATTACCATTTAAATAGATAGATAGATATAGATCAGTCAGGTCCCCTAATGAGGCACTCTCATAGCACTTGGTAGTTTTCTTTGTAATGCATTTTTACTACTCATCATTATTTGGATTACTTGGTTAATTTCCCTCTTCCCCACCAGTTCATAAGCCCCATGAAAGAAACAATCATGTTTATTTTGCTCACTATCATGCCCTCAGTTCCTAGCATGAAGGAGTTCAATACATATTTGTTAAGACTGTTCTGGTGCAAACATTTCTAACAGCGTGGTTCTGATAGAATTATATGGCCATGGGCATTGGTGAAATGTGGAAGAGAACTTCAAAGTCAAATCCTCTGTCAGTGAGAGCAGGAAACTGGAGGTTGGTGCACACAGGGCAACAGACTTTGGAGCTGCAATAATGCTGGATCCCTGCAGTGGAGGGACAGTCATTGCTTCTCTTTTCTCCATCAATAGAGAATTGTGTGTTTATGGGGCTCAAGGTTATTTTCTTTTGAGAGAGTTAATTGATGGAAGGTTAAATAAAGACACAAGTTTTTACTTAAAGAAAACAGAGAAAATGAAGAATTACTTTAATTATGAGCAATGTGTCAAAAGAAATGTTTCCAAAATTAATCTTTTCTGGGAGTGTAAAAATTCTTCCTATAATTCATTTTAACTCCTCTTAAAAAAGGAGGGGGCTACATTCTACCCAATCCTTCTCTTGTAGACACACACACACACACACACACACACACACACACACACAGTGTTCAGTTAGCTCCTGCTCAGATTACAACAAACAACATGAATTAATTACAGGCATTAAAGCTTTTCTTTCCAAGGTGTTTGCTTTCCAAAGATTAGTTTTTTCCGTGTTAGCTGCAGGAGGTACCCCTTTATGGTTAAAGAAGAGGCTCATTCTGGAAAGTGACTATAAAAGCCTTAGCACTGCTCCCCTCCTTCAAAATACCCCAAAACCAAGAGGTCAAGGGTCAGAAATGTTACACATCCAATTGTGTCTTTTAAAGACAGCTCAACTGAAATTCTCCTGGAGAAAGAGAGCAGAACAATCTTGGAATGGCTTGACTGTTAACATTTGTTCTTAATATATCAAAATTCTCCTACTCCTGTTCACAGAGTTTCTGAGTATTCTCTGAAACCTTTTCAGTTGAAAATCAGTCCAATCCCAGTAGTATGGGAGGATTTAAAAGAATGGAGAAGGTGTTCCATTGATTTCTTTTTTCCCTTCAATGTAGATTAGTGAGAACACTCTAAGACGTTGTTTCTTACAGGTCAGGGTTTGTTTGTTTGTTTGTTTTTCCTTCTTGGTCTCCCTAAGGGGAATGTGTTGGTAGGGGAGGAATTGTTGAAAAACAGGAAGGAGGAAGCGAAGTGTGGGAAGAGAAGGATCTAAGATTGAAGATGTTAAGTGTAAAGTGAAATTGTCAGGATTTAAGTAGCTTCATCTAACTAACCTGCCATGAGCTCTGTGTGGTGACATTATAATGGTCCTGCAACCTGAAACCCAGGAAAGGCAAGGAAAAACAGGGGGAAATTTGAGGTTTCCTATACAATAAATTCTGGCCAAGAGCCAGAAGCTTTGAGGGTTTTGCAGCCATTTTCAGACTGGTCATGTTTCTTTTTTGTTTTAACTTTACACTCATGCGGATTTTCTGGAAGTTCAAGGAGAGAGTTCACAATGTATTGGCCTTGGCTTCAGTGATTTGTGATAAACAGTAACCTTCTGCAGAGTTTAACAACGGTGGGACAAAGCACACCGTAAAGAATACAGGGTAACTTCATATAGTATTAAGGAGTCATTGACATAAAAGTCCATGAAATGTTAGGTCTGTGAACAATGGCAGAGCAGAGTAGCAGAAAAACAGTTACTGAAGATAAGTGGCTAAACCTAACGTTGGATGTAAGGCAGGCAGCAGGGGATAAAATGTCAAAAGAAGCAGGTCATAGATCTCTATCTCTTGTCTCAGCAGAGGAGGTCAACCAGATGTATAAAAACAACTAAGGATTTGGAAAGAGAACAGCGGGTCCTTTCCTTCTCCCCACATGCAAGGGAAATGGACATAGTTTTAAGAGAAATAAGTGAGGAATCGATATTCCCAGCTCCCCACATACCACCCCATTGTACTGACACTGATGATTTGCTCGGGGTCAGATGAATATCTTTAGAGGCTCTTAACATGGAAAATATTATGAGGTCCTTCCCACTGGCAATTTAAAACAATACCTAAAGAGTGAAACACAACTTGCAGGAATGCTGAAATTAAAATAGCCTCTTTCTAGATCTTTTTTAGTAAGAAAAATAGCTTTACTGAGGTGTAACTGACATATAATAAACCAGATGTTTTGATTGCAGAATCTGGCTGAGTTCACTGGAGCTTGACTTCTCTTATTGGTGTGGGGTTGGTGGCTCAGCTTTGTTGTTGCCCTGGACCCACAGTGAGTCTGCTTGTTGGTTGATAACCCCCTGGACTCCTTCCAGATCCAAACAGGGGCTGGAGAAGGCAGAGGGAGAGGACCGGGGCACAGGAACAGAGCTTACACTAGATAACTGTGGAAAGCCTTCCAGAATCATCTTCCCTCTGAAGTGGCTGCTGGTCCCAGGCCTCAGCCCTCCTGGCCAGTGAGGAGGGTGTGAAGCAGTCCTCTTCCCCACATGGGCTGGGCTGCTGCATCTGAGGTGGTGTGAGCGAGGGGAGAGCCCTGACAGTGCCATGGTGGTCACTTAGCAGTTGAACTTCCAGGCTGCAGAGTCAAGCCACTGAAGGGAAAATGTCTGTACTTGAAGTAATCATAGGCTTTCTCCTCTAATACCAGCCTGTCCTGCCAGAGTGTCAGCAGCACAAAGGGCCCCAGTATTCTTCCTCCATCACAGAGTACATGGCACATCCCCCTGCCGCTTGGCTCCCAGCTCCCTGTCTGGACAGGAACACAGCTGGGCTTTCATCTAATAAGGGGTGGATTCAAGCTGATTACTTTTGTTTGGCCTTCACTGAAGACAACAGAGCAGGAGGCATTTTACATTTGTCTTGTATTCGAAGCCCCAATGCAGGAAGACTCAAGAACATTTTCTTCTCAGAGCAAAGGCTGCTAGTGAAAAATCACATTAAGAAAATGCTCAGAATTTTGTACAGAAGGCATATATTACTTGCATCATCAGAAAAATAAAACAGGATTAATTTAAAAGAGGCAGAAAGAGAAAATCATCTTAATATTTTCAGTAATTGTCCAAAAGATAAATTGCTCTCTTTTCCTTACTCTCTCCTTGGCAATATCCTCTACCCCCATGGCCCCAACATTCACCCATAGGCTGATGGTTCCCCAAATCTATATCCTCAGCCCAGTCTTCCATATGAACCCCAAACTCATGTGTATCCAACTGACTGCTTGTTGTCTCAATATATAAATATATCACAGCTTCCTCAAACTTAACACTTGAGACACTGAAATTCTTTCTTCTTTCATGACCTTCCCCAAATCCTCACCTCCTTCTATATTCTTTCCTTATTTATCATGCACTCAATCAATAATCCAGTTGTTCAAGTTATCCTTCTCTCCTTTTTTCATTTCCCTTTATCCTAACATTTCCTATATCCCATCAATTTTCTCCTTCTGGTAAAATTATACTTTCCTGTATAATAATACTAACACTTATTTAGCACTTGTGTTGTTCCAGATACTATTCTAATTGCTTTGTATGTATTAATTCATTTAACCCTCACAATGACTCTAAAAAGCAAGTACTATTTTAATCCCTATTTTACAGCTGAGGAAACTGAGGTACAAAGATGTTATATAACTTGCCATATAATGTCATACAACAGGTAACTAAAGGAGGAAGGGCTCAGACCCAACTGAGTAACACCAGGGCCTATGCTCTCAATCCCAGTGCTGTTCTGCCTTCTCAAATTATTTATTATATACATTATATACATATGTATTTACATATACACACTGCTGTCCGTCCTCACCACTTACATAAAGCTCTGACCATAATGTATCTGAATGATTCCTCCTCCAGAATTAAGTTCCTAAACCACAAATGTGCCACACTCCTGCTTAATCTCAATGGATTCTTAGGAATGATTCTCAATCATTTTCTCAGATGGTCATTCTCACAGATGTGTTGCTGAATTTGAGGCAATATGCACGTGTTTTGCCTTATTGGTCCACCAGGGCTGATACTGTGGCAGTGACACCTATCACACAGAACACTGAATTGGGGTGATCATGAAATGATGGAGAAGGGGTGTGGGTTGCTAAGTAGCCTAGAGAAATGTTAAGTTGGGCCAAGGAAAGCACATGTCCACGGAACACGAGTGAACTTTTCCATCTTTGTATAATCAGGGCAGGATGCAGTTCTACTCAAACCGTTGGCAAAAAAGATCTGCCATAAATATGGATGCAAGTTCATTTCTCTCAGGTGCCACCAGAAATCCAGTGTACAAACAGATGTGAGAAACTCAGACCTGTTAGGAAAAGCAAGTCTAGAGGATAAAGTTCAAAGTCCTTCTCACATCGACAATGCCATTTGTCTATTCTCTGGTCCCATCTACCATCACCCCACTTCTCCCTTCACCCCAAACTCTGCTCCAGCTTTAAGGACATTATGTCTGAGCACACATTCCTCCTTCATGCCTCCCCGCCTAAAGTTTCTATCTCCTCTGCCTAGACGGCCCTTTCTTGGCTTTCTGGAAGGTGTGTTTTTGTTTTTTAGGGCTTCACTCAAAGATCATCTCCTGTGCCTCGCCTACGCTTTGCACTGCGTAGATAAGCTACTATTCTCCCCTATACTGTGTTCATATACTCACCTAAATCAAATTCTATTACAGTGTTTCACAGAACATCGTAATCGTTCATTCTTATGTCTCCCTCACTAGACCAGTAGCTCCTTAAAAGTAGGGTCTTTGGTCATCTTTATATAGCAATTCCAAGCATACTGAATAACATATTGTAGATGCCCCATAAATACTGGAATGAAGGAAGGTACACTGTTTCTAAACTATTTAGTGAATCAGGTCACAAGTGTGTTGTTTTGGCTGAAATGACCTGTATAGCACATTCTCTTTGACTTTATCATTTTTATGCTACAAAGGAGAAAACACCAGAAAGCTTTATTTCAGCTAGTTGTCCTTTTTCCTCAAATAACATGGGAACACCTATTATAAAAAGTGCCAGTAAAGGGCCAGAGATGCTTTAATGGATTCTGAGGATGAAGGAAAGGAGTTTCCATGTGCTAGCAACTTAATATTTTCCTGCTTCAGCTGTCCTGCCAGAGACTATAATTCGGGAACTGATCTCAAGCTGAGCAGAGGAAAAAATTAGTTGCTTAATGAAAATGGCCAAATGTTATCAACAGCTATTTTGTGAGAGGAGATGTGTCAGGAGCCATCCCCAGGTAAAATGGACTTCTGCTGAATTCCAGCCATCTGCAGGCTTATGAAGCCTCGCAATACATCTCCTGAGGGAGCCTTTTCAGTTTTGTGCTTTTTCTGATGCTAAGAAATCAGACCCTTGTGATTTACTACAGGGCAGTTATAGGGATGAAGTCAACTATTTCCTAGGAAATCTAAAGACTGAAATGAGAAATTCAGAAAATAAAAATATTTTCTATGTTAGAAAAATATATATCAGAAAGCTTGAAAAGTAGGAAAAAAATAACTGTGCTTAATAAAATGTAGAGTAACGAGAGTCTGAAAATCCTTTAGTTTCCAGTATATTTTTTAAATATCTAAGCTATATTAGTTTTCTTTTTTGCCTGGGGAATTACAATATTGTGACTGTGTAAAAGAGTATCATTCTAAATAAATATTGTTAATTTCATTGAATATATCTTTGAAGGTTTAGTGTTTTGATGTTTGAGGTCTCCATAGCATATTATAGAGAAGGAATATAGCACAGAAGAAGTATTAAAGGGCTCCAAGTAAGAAATGCTAGTCTGGCTTTATCATTTACAAATTCTGTGACCTTGAGCAAGTCATTTAGTCCCCGCAAAGTTTCAGGTACTTCATCTATAAAATAATTTTTTGATAGTGTTTTAAAATTAATTTATTGAATTTATTCATTTCTGGATGCACTGGGTCTTCATTGCTGTGCGTGGGCTTTCTCTAGCTGCTGCAAGCGGGGGCTACTCTTCGCTGCATTGCGCGGGCTTCTCATTGTGGTGGCTTCTCCTGTTGCGGAGCACGGGCTCTAGGCACGCGGTCTTCAGTAGTTGTGGCTTGCGGGCTCTAGAGCACAGGCTCAGTTGAAGTGGCGCACAAGCTTAGTTGCTCCGCGGCATGTGCGATCATCCCCGACCAGGGATCGAACCTGTGTCCCCTGCATTGGCAGGCGGATTCTCAACCACTGCGCCACCAGGGAAGCCCCTATAAAATAATTTTTAAAGATATCCCTACCATTCCACTCCCTATGTTCCTATCTCAGCTCATAAGGTGGAAATTGACCAGTACTTCTCACCGCATAGGCAATTCTTTGAGGCCAAACACAACTATTTTCTCTGCATTTTACTTTTCCTTCCCATGAGAGGAAGAAGTGATGTAATTGATTGATGCAATTAGGGAGAGTCTAATATCTATTAGTCTTGGTTTCTTTTTTGGAAGGGATAATGCCTTATTTTTTTCTGTTTAAATGTGGCCACTTTTTCGAGGTGGAAGGCTATTATCTTTGTTTTCAGTTGTTTCAGAATCAAGAAGAGGGGATGCATAATTAACTGGTAATCTCCAGTGATTCCCAACAATAACACTTGTGATGTTAGTTGCAGATCAGGAGGGCAGAACGTGCAGCAAACCTGCCATTGCTCTAAGGACTCGATGGAAATCCCAGTGATTTTAAGATATCATACAGCAGTACAAAAAAAAAATTTAATCTTATTAACAGAGAAGATAGTGAGGGGTTAGAGGTGGTAACATTCAGAACAGAGACTCTAACAAATTTTTGAAAATCTGAAAGGGTATAAAAGGCAATTGACATATGAAATAGAACACAGCAAAATGCAGGTCCAAATCCACTAAACCCAGACTGCAGTGGAGATGGAAGTGGGAGTCAGTTTTCCCATTGGAGGCCCCAGGCTGAAGGTGGCAAATAAGGAAGAGTGTGGGAGAGAGAAACAGAGCAAACAAAGATTATCTGGAGGTCTGTGAACCAAATCACTGCCCAGTGTACCTCTCATCTCTCCTTCCTCGCACCAGAAATAGAAGGTCAAGTAGCCTAAATTGCTTGAACTGCTAAGGCTTATGTTGTGGTATACAAGTTTGAAACCTCTTTGTCCTAGCATTTAGAGAAACCGCAACCTATCAGCTGATGTCCAGATCACTCACCCTGAAGCAAATCATTTTATTTGACACACCCTTGTCCACATACATAAAATTGTCCGTCAAATTTCAATGTAGTGGAGGGTACTTTTTGGGAAAAAACCTATTCACATACCAGCAGATGACACTTATACCAATCACTTAAAATAAAGAGCCTCATTCTTTTTTTTTTAAATAAATTTATTTATTTAATTTATTTATTTTTGTCTGCATTGGGTCTTCATTGCTGCACATGGGCTTTCTCTAGCTGTGGCGAGCGCGGGCTACTCTTCCTTGTGGTGCGCAGGCTTCTCATCGCGGTGGCTTCTCTTGTTGCAGAGCATGGACTCTAGGTGCGCGGGCTTCAGTAGTTGTGGCACGCGGGCTCAGTAGTTGTGGCGCATGGGCTTAGTTGCTCCGCAGCATGTGGGATCTTCCTGCACCAGGGATCGAACCCATGTCCCTGTATGGGCAGGAGGATTCTTAACCACTGCACCACCAGAGAAGTCCAAGAGCCTCTTTCCTTATTCTTAAAGTGATTGAATAACAAAAACTATAGGAAAACTAGAAGCACAGAAGAAAAAGGACAGAATAATAAAACAGAAAAATCAACTTGGCAGAAAACAGAAGAGAGTTTAATAACAGCACTTGTATAGCACTTATTTGATGTCAGGCATTGTTTTAAGGACTTTATATGTATTAACTTACGTATTCCTCACAACTACCTTGCCAAGTATGTATCATCACCATCCTCATTTTACCGGTAAGGAAACTGAGGCACAGAGAAGTGTGGTGAGTTCCCCAAGGGCATCCAGCTGGTACGTGGTGGAGGCATGATTCTAACAGGGGAGCCTGGCCCCAGAGTTTGCTCTCTTAATCAGTCTGCCAATTCTAATTAATATCCTACTGTGATGTGAGAAGACATTATATTCATGTAATAACAATAGAATGCAATATTTTAAAGGAATCTCCCTAAAAGTTGTTTAAAGATACAGAGGCAATCATGAGCAAGAGATACCATAGCTCCAATCTATTTGCCTAATTATATTCACAAACTGAATGTACAGACATTTTAGAAAAATTATGAAGTATTCTATTTAAACCATCCTACACAAGTGGAATCCATCCTAATATGGAAAGGTTGCCACAGAAGGAAATTCCACAAATTTCCTTTGTAAACCTTTGCAATATTTAACAACCCATCTTATTAAGAAATTCTTCTTATATCTAACCTAAATCCCTCTCGCTACATTTTTAAACATTTCCTTGTTTCCTTATTTGGTGGAGATGGAGAACAGCTGGCCAGCATTTTGCATATTTCACCTTTAGGCCAAAATAATGACAGTTGTTTTAACTCTTCCTGGAAGGCTGTGCTCTCTATCCCTTTATTCCATTTTCTTAGATCTCTTCTGAATCCCCCTTCCATCTTCTCTGCATTTCCGATTCACCTTTAGGGCCCGTCTGGGAATTGAGCAATGGGAAAAAATTAACTCAGTCCTTTTTCAACATTATCAACACCAATTTCTAATTTGTAAACAACACTGTTAGAAGTACTTGAATTCATACTGAGTCATAGTGAGTAAGTCACATCCTGAGAACACTGATAATGAAAGAGAAATTATACTGACGCCTCCAGGACATGGGAACATTATTAAGGGGCAACACGGACAAGAGGGCAGCAGGAAAGAGCAAACCGTGGGTGTAGAGCAAGGACAATGAGTTGTGTTGGATGGGGCTCTGCTGAAAGTGGGAGCAAAGCTACACTCCTATGTCCTGGGTGTGTGTGCTTAGGGAGGGAAGCTCTGTGTGTGGTGAGGCAACTAGGTCACTTCCCCGGGGTGATAGCGTCTGTGCACAGCAGATGGGAGCTGGCAGAGGTGGGATGAATGAGCCATTTGAATGGGACACACCAGTTATGAGGATGACTCTGTCTTCCGGCTGCCAAGGAGAGGGCTCTGCTGCTCTGATGGGGTGAGAGCAGGTGTAGACGGTGGTGGTGTGGAGAGACTCGGATCAGCCAGGCGAGGGCCTCCGTGGAATCCAGGACCAGTAACACCTTGTGTTTGCCCAGGATGGCCAACAAAGCACTTCCACATTCTTGATTTATGTCACACTTCGCCCTGTGATGTTAACAGGCCACACATATTATCACCGCTCTACTGGGAAAGAGAGGCACGCACAATCACATGACCAGAAAAAAAGGGAGGAAAGCCCCTTGCCTTTTTGCCTCCTCCTCTGGTGCTCTTTGCTCCACACCACCCTACCTTTCCTGCAAGAGTTCTCAGGGCACGTATCAGTGAGCATTTTGTTGAGATTCTTCTGTAAGGAAGAGGGTGCTGCTTAATTAGCTAAAGACTTCCGGTACCTGAACCCAAGATGTGCAGAGAGCATGCTCCATAAACACTGAAAGGAGGTAATAACTAATATGATGAAATGGCAAGGAGGAGGAAGTTGTTTCATTGGCACGTTGAATGGTAGCCTGTAGACTCCCCCAAACAACTGATTACCCTCAGGAGACACCGTTTACTCTGGTTCAGGATCAGACAAAGCTACCTTAACCACTGTTATACACCTTGGTGAATAAACACTGAACAGAAAGAAGACAAGTTCCTTAAATACATGTGCTCTTTAATCATATAAAAGAATATATTCAAAGAATTATTAATGTTATTTCCTATTCACAATACCCTAAAACCAAACATTATCCCCATCAGGGTAAGCTGTGTACATTGAATTGTTCATCAGTCAAGTAAGAACTGAATACTCTGTTGAAACCAAAGCAAAATTAGTTTTTTTTTCCCACGGTAAGAAAAGGCTTCTTCTTCCCACTCCAAGAGTTTCCACACAGATTAGAGAATGGTCTATTTTATTTTAACAAAGCTTTTGGCAAAATGTTAACCAGCCACAAATGTGGCCTCCAAGCCCAGGAACCAAAGAAACTGATACTGTTCCTTTGAGAAATACATAGTTTGTCCAACAGATGAGAGAAAGTAGAAAACCCTAGTTTGTAACACCTAGTAAATTAGTAAATCCAACTATCCCAATTATAGTGTGAAATTTCTCATAAATCAGCTGCCATTAAGTCACATTACACAATATCACTTTTTATTTTTACCATATTTTGTCATGCTTCCCAATATAAATTAATGGCTAGCTTAGTGTGCTCAGTTGTTTATTCATTCAATACTCTTACAGGAATATGGAAACATTCAGCCTGTACAAGTCAGTTAGACCACATGCAACCGCCAGTAAAGAGCAAGACAGATACATCTGGCCCCTGCTCCACAGGGCAGTCATATAGGTGGCCAGATCCAAATCTTCCTGACCAATCAGAAAGAACAGCTATTAGATATCTTGGAACCAACCATGGAAGTATAACTATGAGCAATAGAATAGAAAACTCATTCTAAATCCCATGAGGCTATCCATGGAAAAGTACAGAAATTTTTTTGTTTTGTATTTGACTTCATAGTTCTGCCATTTTAATAAAAAATATATTCTTGGTCCTAGGAATATAACTTCTCTAAATGATATTCCTTATTCTGTACAAATGTTCTTTATGTATTCTGATTACTGTAGGCTTAAAACTTCAATCATGAGATGATGGTGTTTATGGTGGTTTGTGGACCTACGTTCTCCATCTCATATATGTCTGAAGAATATTCAGTCTTATTTGCTCAGGGCATCAGTAGTTATAAACTGTCTACACAGTGTATCAAAGCATTCATTTATCTTAGTTCATGGTGTAAATAAGGCCAGGTAGTATATTTGGTCCCTCTAAGAGTCATGCATTTTACACAGTGACAAACTGCTGCTTGGTCACCCTTGAACAGACCACAAAGGGAATTGGGCATCTTTGGATGATTCATTCCAAGACCTATTGCCTGCCAATGAAAAATGAGCTCTTGGGAGCCACTAAATGTGGGTTCTGTTCCATTATGTTCATCTGCAACCTTCTAATCTGCTTGTGTAGCCATTGAAATGTTTGCCCATTTCACACAGCCAGTGATCCCAGAGAGAAGGCCCTTGGAGGGACCAGGAAATCAGTGTGGGTCCAGAGCTTCCACAAAGAGCCATCTTCACTGGCTGCACCACTCCTCTGTCCTGGCCTGGACTGGGTACCCTCTTTTGAACTTAGGCTGGGATGGCAGAGTTTCTCATCCCCTGTGATCATTTTTCTACACAGCTTTTATTAACTGAGCAGAGCAGAGAAATGCAACTTGCATTATAGCCAAACTAATATGTGGTAGAAATTCCCTGAGGGATTAAGGTGAACATACTGTCCCCTCCCTCTGAGAGACAAAGTCAGGAGAGTGACAAATCTGAGTTCTGCTTCATTATGCAAAATATACAATCCCCAAGGGCTTTATCTGAAAGGAATCTAAAGACTAATGAAATATAAAATTCCACCCTATAAATGAAGAAACTGACAAACCAAGAAGTTAGCAAAGTGATTAATGTAGGTCAGTGGTGGAATAATGTATTAGCTTCTTATTACCATGAGCTTAAAATACAAATTTATTTTCTTAGAGTTCTGGAGGTCAGAAGTCTAAACTGAGCTAGCAGTGTTGTGTGCCTTCTGGAATCTCTACAGGTGCTTTTAGAGGCTACTGGCATTCCTTGGCTCATAACCCCACAGTCCCTCTTCAAAACGAGCTATGTAACATTATCAGGTATCTTTCCTCTCTGACCTCTGCATCTCTTGTCACCTCCCCTTCTCTGAGTCATCCTCTTACAACGACCCTTATAGTTAATAATCTCCCAACTCAAGATCTTTAACTTAATCATGAACGCAAAGTTTCTTTTACTGTGTAAGGTAGTATATTCACAGATTTTGAGCATATGGGGTGGGGGTCGGGGAGGAGGCAGGATATTATTCTGTCTGCCACAAATAACAACCAAAAAGTCTAAACCTCATTAGTGACTAAGGATCTAGCAAATACATGTGTTAATTTTGTTTTAAAAAGTTTAATAATTATTTACTAGATCTGGGATACTGTGATTGACAAACATGGCAAAGCAAATAATAGGCCTGAAATTCTCTTTATTTACTTTGCAAAGGTATATTTTAAATGTAATTCGCAAGTAGAGAAGCCTTCTTAAGATCCTTAGAAAGAAAAAAAATTAAGAATAAAACTGTGCTGACATATAGGAAACAAAGACCTCATAATCCCAATATTTTAAAAAATGATCTTACAAATCAAAAAGAATGGGATGAACAACACAATAGAAGACATGGATAAAATGAGCAATTTACATAATAAAACACACAAATGGAAAATGCATATATAATAAGAACTCCTGTTTTACTTCTCAGATTGGCAAGATTAAAAAGATAGGTGATAATAATCTTTACAGTGGCCTACAAGGCCTGCATGATCTGCCTCCTCTCCCTCTCTGATCCTTCTCTCTCCCTCTCTGATCTGATCTCCTCCTCATCTCCACCTCACTTGTTTGCTCCATCCAAAAAAAGATGCCCTTTCACACACTGTAATAAAACAACCTTGCAATATCTACTAAAACTCAAATCTATATACCATTTGACCTAGCAATGCACTTATAGGAATTTAACTTTCATAAATATTTACACAATGAGGTTGTATTACAAAAGTGTAACTAAAAAAACTTCCCTGGTGGCGCAGTGGTTGAGAGTCCGCCTGCCAATGCAGGGGACACAGGTTCGTGCCCCGGTCCGGGAAGATCCCACATGCCGCTGAGTGGCTGGGCCCGTGAGCCGTGGCCGCTGAGCCTGCGTGGCCAGAGCCTGTGCTCCACAAAGGGAGAGGCCACAACAGTGAGAGGCCCGCATACTGCAAAACAAACAAACAAACAAAAAAACTTGGAAACAACCTAAATGTTCCTAACTAGAGATTTGGTTAAATAAATTAATGTAGGTTCATAAAACAAAATACTATGTGACAACTAATTTGAGTGTGTGCATGTGTATGTATGTGTGTAAAATATTTCTCAAATATACCGACACGGGAAGATTTCTGAATTGTGTCATTTAAGATAACTAGTAACATGTCTATTTTTGTCCTTCAGGCTGCTGTAACAAAAACATCATAGTCTGGGTGGCTTATAAACAACAGAAACTTATTTCTCACATTTCTGGAAACTAGAAGTCTAAGGTCAGAGTACCAGCACGGTTGGGTTCTGGTGAGAACCATCTTCCAGGCTGTAGGCTGTCCGTCTTCCCATTGTCTGCTCACACAGTGGAAAGAGAGATGAGAGAGCTCACTGGCATCTCTTTAATAAGGGCACTAATCCCAGCTATGAAACCTCTGCCTTCATGACCTTTTTACCTCCCAAAGGCCTCTCCTCCTAATACTATGTCATTAGGGGTTAAGATTTGAAATTATGAATTTGGGAGGGGTACACAAACATTCAGTTCATAACAATGTATGTTATGTATTATATACTTATTCATTATACTTTGTATTACTTATAAAACAACTGTATCCTAATACACATCCTTTCCAAAATACCTGAAAATGGCTGTAAGAGGAATGAATATTGTTTTCCATTTAGCTGATTATTGACATATATAAACTGTCTTAGTCCATTTGAGCTGCTCTAACAAATTGCCACAGAATGGGTGGCTTATAAACAACAGAAATTTATTTCTTACAGTTGTGGAAACTAGAAGTCTGAGATCAAGGAGCCAGCATGGTCAGGTGAGGGCCCCCTTCTGAGTGGCTGATTTATCATCATATCCTCACATGGCAGAAGGGGCTAGAGATTCTCTGGAACCTCTTTTATAAGACACTACTTCTATTCATGAGGATTCCACCCTCATGACTTAAGCATCTCCCAAAGGCCCCATCTGGTAATACCATCACATCACTTTTGGGGATTCGAATTTCAACATGTGAAGTCTGGGGGGACACACACATTTGCACCATAGCATAAACCCAGAGGAAACATTTCTTCAAATCATTTTTTTAATTCTCCCTTCCAGTCAGAGAGAAAAGACCTAGCAAAAACTGGCTTTGTCAAAATACTGGAAAATCTCATTCCTTGTAGTCTCTGTTTTACTAGTCAAAGTCACCACCGTCTGTTATACACATTATACTCAAAGCCCTTTGGATGTTTTCATTACATTACGTATTACATAGAGAAGACTTAGGCATCCTTAGAATTTTTATAAGCATATGTTCTTCCTTCCTTATGAGGAAATGTAGATCTCATTAAAGTAAATTTTTCTAAAATGAAATATTTTAATATATAAGCTTAGTAAGACTGCATCTGAAAGCCACAACTTTTGCTACAATCTTACGTATGACCAAATTGACCTACAGCAAATTTTACTAAAGACAGAGCAATAACAACTTTGTCTTATTCTTTAAGAAAACTCAAAGACAGTGGTCTTTGTGTAATTTCTTCTAGTTTTCACATGTATATTATTTTTGTTCTCACTAAAATGGTTTCTAATCATTAGTGTCACCAGTTAAAATTATTTTAAATAACCAAATTCTCTATTTTTACCTTTAATGGAGTCATTTCCAAACAATCATTTTCAAGGTTGTTTTTAACTTTTTTTTTCTGCAAATCCATACATGCAATGTTATAGGCAATTTCCCTCTGGACAACATCCTCCTAGCCATGCATGTTCAGTTTGTTCTCAATGTCCTACAAAAAAAAAAGCACTGTGTAAGGTTAAGTTGAAGCAGATTAAATTTGAATTAGAAACACTTTTGTATTAACATGGAAGTGTTAGTCATATTTCCCCCTTCTACTCTTGGAAATCAAAAAGACAAGAAATATAAAAAGAACCCACAAACTCCATTTTGGCAAAACTAGGTAGCAGATTTAAATTACAGTCTCAAAAATAAATGTGAAGGCTACCAAAAGCAGCCAAGACCAGGCAGAAGCCACACATAAAACATGAGGAAAATAGCAAAGAGAGTCACAAGATGATCCAATGGCAGCAGATTTCAAAAAAACACACTTCCTGCAGGCGAGAGGTTCATTGAGAGGTGAGGAAGCTGTATCCATGTTGGCAGCAATGGATGTAGGACCTGTGTGAGTAGGGCTGGCAGCAGAAGTCTTCATGAACACAGTTAATTAGAGAGAAGCAGAGAAGGCGGGGTTACATAAAAAACACCCAGCTAAGCCATATTAGAAGGAAGAAGTCTGTCTCTGAGGAAGCAGAATAGGAGAGAGCACTGCATTAGGAAGCCTGAAAAGCTACAGTGGTGTTTCTTCTCCTATAGGAGCTTTCTATGAAAAGTTGCTCAGGAAAATTCAAATTGTTCATTAATAAAAGGAGTTGATACAGTATTGATACAAAGGTTACATAAGAGAAGATATGGAAAATAGCACTAAAACCTTCAAGTACGAGTAACATTCGCCAGAAAATGTTGCCACAAAGCAAATGAAAGTTGTAGCCAAATACTTCATTGTGAATTAAAAAATTTAATAGATCAGTTTTCTCTATAAAAGAAAATCATAAAGCAGAAATAAATAAGTAAATAATAAAGATATGGAAGACTGAAGTAACATGATAAATAAGACATCTCGTCAAATCAACTGATAAAGTGATATATGCAAGAAGAAATTTCTGACTATGGTAAACAAATGACTAACCTTTCTTTATATCATTTAAACATTTTTTCAAACATCTGTTTTATTCATTAGATTATTTAGTTTTCTCAACAAAGAGAATTATTTTTAAATAGTTAATATTTCTCTTTGGTTTACCATCACTTTGAGGAATTTGGTGCACCTAGGTCAGTGTTTCTTGAATTTCAGTAATATAACATTTTAAATGAAGAGAAAAGTTCTTGAAGCATTAATGTTAACTATAATTTTTATTATATTTTTTAATTGTACATATACCAAAAAATTAACTGTAAGCTTGTCTCACAGTTGTGCTACAACTATAAAACCAAAGCAGACAAATCAATGTAAACAAAATTACAAACATGAAGAAGTCAAAATTGAAATTAACAGATTATGTGATAAAGTACATTGTGTGGAAATGAAGTCACCATTCACAAGACCAGTAGAGAGTTCACATGCCAACACCTCTGTGTGCCCTTTGAAGATTCAAGTCTCCTTCCAAGTCTTTTTCAATTTCAAATTATGCCTAATGATGTAATTTGTTCTTTACTTAGTGGGAAGCCATCATTTCTAAATTAAGTAATCTTTTGTTCTCTTTCTAACTAGCACACAACAATGACAAGGTAGTTTTTGGTACCAATAAGAAAGTTGAAAAAAATGCAACTGTAAGCACTAAAATCAGATGGTGCTATTCAGCTATAATCATTCAGAATAGCAAACTGAGCTTCTACTAATTTTATTTTAGCGTTTTGTGGAATACAAAACAGAACTTTGAAAGTTATTTTTAGTGTTCTTTCAAACCCCTGTTTGAGAAACATTATTCTAAATTTTTAGAAACCTAAAAATTCCCTATAACCATCTTTAGATAACCATACTTGGTATGTTCTTGGCAAGCCAAGTGTGATTTTATAACATCCCAGAATTCTTGCTGCCTGAGTCTCACATTACACACAAGAGTACTGTTTTGTGCCCTCGTTATAAGACTTAATATCAGTGTGGAAATCTCAGGAACTTAATGTTTCACCTTTTCTGAGAGTAATAAAGACTCCAAAAACTCAGGGTATGATTCTTTAGATTTAAGGGGGAGTCAATTAGAAGACTTCAAGATTCCAGAATACGTAGTTAGGGGTCAGAGTCTGAACCCAGTGGACAGATGGAGAACTTTGGAGCTGGGAAAAAATGAGAACATTAAGAACTATAAAGACATATAGTTTTATCTTCAGTACATATTACATACTATAGATGTAGAAGGGGAGATATGCAAATAATCAGTGATAGACTCAGAGTCACCCCAAAAAATAGATTGAGATTCCACCAGTCTCTTCTCCAAGCGCTGAGGCTATAGAGCCTCTAGGCTTTCACAAGGTGCCCTCCACATAGAAAATTCCCCTGGATACAGGAACTCACAAATCACTTGCTGGTCATCGTTAAGTTTTCAAAGATGCCTCTTTATGAGAATTATCATGCCCTCTTCTTTACCTCCCATACTTTCTCTGTCCACTTGTTCTAGAAAGAACTGTTCTGGAAGTCCCTTCAAGTTACTGTCTTTTCTGAAGGAAAATGGATAGCAGCAGGTGCTTGAGAGGTGTTTTCCCCATGAGAATAGATGGGAAATATTCCAGGTCTCTCTTCAAAACTATAATAGAATTAAGTTAACATTTAAGGCGTGACTAAGAGCTATAGGCAGAATCAACTAGTTCTTGACCATATTCTACATGTGCTTGTAATGGACTATAAAAAAAAAAAAAAGTGTGCTCAGGTTAAGAGTTCCAGGAACTGGTTAGTCACAGCTTTCCATGCTTTGTCATGGAGAGCACTTTTAAGCAACGAGAACAAATAAAAATACTGATCCCAAACCATATTGTTTTTATCATAAAAATATGGTAAAAACAGAGCCAGTGCAGTAAAAGTGAAATAACTATACAAATGTTATCATGCGACTCTGGTTTATTGAAAGAAAACCTCAACAAAACTATCATGTCTAGATCCAGCATCTAGGTCTCCTAGTCATAATGCACTATAACTAACAGAAGTGAGGGTTTATCCTTGCATTTGCTTAAATTTGCTATACTAACTTAGCTTTTTGTTTTTTTTAAGGGTGTATCAAAATAGGTTTACTCCCTTTGGGCTTTATCTCCAAATTATGGTATTTAGTTCAGTGCTATACCCAGCCTATAATACACTAGCAATAACGTGTGATGTACTGCTAATATCCTGGATATTTCTACTGGCTGTGTTCTTGAAGCAATGTAGCAACTTAGCACCATGCCTGTTGAACAGTTATGGATCACACGTGGGAGCAAATATTATCCTGTTACCTTTTGTTCTACTTTAAGTTTTTTCATCATGATGTCTCAAGAAATTTTACTATGAACTGCAAGTTTTCTTCTTTTCCTATTCTAGATGAGGAGATATTGTATGACACAGGTGTTTTCAGATGCATAAGTACACACATATACTTCTCATCGCCACAATCATTTTAACTGTCTGGATGGTATACTACCCCTGCACTTTACTCTTGGAAGTGGTCCTTGCTAACTAAGAAAATAGCTTTGGTTCATGTATTAGTCTGCTAGGGCTGCCATAACAAAATACACAGACTAGGTAGCTTAAACAGCAAAAATTGACTTTCTCACAGTTCTGGGGGTTGGAAGTTTAAGATCAAGGTGTCTGCAGTATTGGGTTATCCTTCAGCCCTTTTCCTTGGCTGGCAGATGGCCATCCTCCTGCTGTGTCCTCGAGCAGTCTTCTCTGTGCATCTCTGGTGTCTCTTCCTCTTTCTGTAAAGACACCAGTCCTGTTAGATTAGGGCCCCACCCTTATGACCTCATTTAACCTTAATTGCCTCTTTAAAAGCTTTATCTCCAAATACCATCACATTGAGGGTTAGGGCTTCAACATGTGAATTGTTGGGGGCATACAATTCAGTTCATAACAGTTCATAATCTTAAAGAGATAATGGGCTGGTGTCTCAGTAATAGATAAAAACAGTCACACATTTCTCCTCTAAAGTCTCCAGATCTTTTCATGATATGTATAATCTTAACCCCAGGGTACCGCATCACATCATGTGTCTTTCCAACCAACGTTATAATGGACACAAACACTTCCAGATGTTCACTGCTGGCTGAATCAGCCTAGAGCTGGATTCATGAGCCCTTTTCATACCAGAGATTGGAGAAATAATTCTATTCTCTGCTCCAACTGGATCAATGCATAAGTGGCTGGAGTTATTTCAACTGGTATCATTTGGTCTAACCAAAAATTAAAATATGGCCTCATGAAACAAACAAACAAGCAAAGAAAGTTGAAATTATTCAGGTTAGAGGCTATAGACCACTTTGACAGCATGATCTCTGCTGGAAGGAATGCTCAGGCAAGCAGATAGAGCATCTCTAATTATGAGGGTGTTATAATATCACTGTCCTAACAAGTGTCCTTTAAGTTAGAACTAGAAAGTCTCCTCCTGTGAAAATGGAAAGTTTGCTGGGATTATTAAATTTTCATAACATGGTAGAGTTAATCCACTTGTTCTAGAGGGCAGGGACTGGGTAAAACATGAAGACAAGGATGAAATCACTCAGTAGCCTGACTGAAGTCAGGAGAAGAAATCTGTGCTCTAAAATAAGAAATTTTCTCTGAGTACCAAAAAAATGTAAACTCTGTAGACTCCTTCTATCCCTTATCAAAGTCCACTGGAAGATACACAGTGGACAGACCAGGTCAGGAAAACAGAAAAGGACAAAGGCAAGACTTCAGTTCCTCTTTATTAACCACCTGAGTTTCATTTTGAAGTAGAAGAGAAAAGGAACCTCCTCCAAAACAATTTCACCATTGTCGGTTACTCTTCAGATCTCAGCCTGATTCCCTCCTCAGTTCTCTGAATCAGAAAAGAGCCACATAAGACCGTGAGTGCAAATAAAATCACACAGACCAGTAGGCTGAATGTTGATTTGGTGTAATTAGGCAGCCCTGAGAGCTCTCAGTAGAAACTGCTTTGATTTTTGACTTTTAGAAAGTTGTTCTACCAGAGGATTATTATGGTAATTGAAATTAGGAATAGAATTATGGTTGGACCCTAAATAACACGATGTGGATGCTAAAGCTGGTATTTAGCTGTTACACTGAACAGTTTGGAACAATGGGAGGGACAGGGTGTACTCGTGAGGGCTCTAATTTTAATTTTGGGATTGCCAATTTGTTAGCCTTTCACTGTTTCCTTAAAGGAAATGCAGGGTCTAAAGGAACTTGTTCAAGACCTATATTTAAGTAGAAAATTATGAGCTTCACTTCCTAAGGAGGAGATATTTAACTTTTTCTTTCTTTGAGGGTAGTTCACATTCACAGTTCTCAAAACCTCTGCTACAAAATGAGAGATACTCTACGATGGATCAGTTGTAAGAGCTCATTACTTTGGGAGCAATCCGTTTTACAAGTGTTTGTGTAACCCATTTTTCTGCAAAAAGGGTGTACGTAGGGGTGCTACTATAAAGACATGATTTATAGGCAAATGTATGATAGAAGATCAAGACTAAAATTCGCTTGTCATAAAGCATAATTCTGACAGTTAATTTGCTCTTATCTTCATCTGCAGACATTTGAATGAATGTATATCAATGGCAAAGAGTTGTTATGTATCTTCATTAGATGATAAAGAGGATTATTATGATAATTGAATTCAGGAGTCACAAAGAATCAGATTAGAAATTAGAGTCACAAGGAGCAAATCAGTGAAAAGTAGGGAATATTTGTTTTGAAAAACAGAATAGGCGTGGCCTGTTATGTTTTCCCCAAATTGACAGTGCATCTCACTTTTGTCCCTACCTTTAAAAAAAAAAAAAAATACATGTGATATTCATACACAACAAAGCTAGGGGAGAGTCCTTGTTATCTCGGCCTCTGAGAGAGAAGCACTATTAACAGTGCAGTGTGTTATTTTTTCAAATTTATTTTATGTATATACTATCATATTACTATTGCTGTAAGAATGGGAGTATATATAGTACATGTTGCTCTGTGATATTTTGTCACTAAACATATCATAGGTGACTTTCTATGTCATTTAATGAGAGAGAAATGTACAAATCACAGACATGTGCTAATAAATACATTAAAAGTTTTTGGAACAAACAGGAAACTATAAACTGTGCTTTGCTCTACAAAGTGAAAATAGAGATGAGGACAGTGACTGCAAGACTTTTAATTCTCCATTTTGTTTTCTTTTAAATTATTAAAGTTTTATATATAACCATGAATTATTTTTATCATAGAAAGCTAGAAAAGCAAGTGAGCAAGAAAGAGAAAAAGAGAAAGGCTAAATTTAAAAGGATAAAGTAGAAAAACAACCCAAGTTTCCTAGTTGTAATTTTTGTACTAAAAAAAATAATGAAAGATCAAATATTTAATCTATTAAATCTTTGGCTACTTCTAGAAAAGTCCATAAGCAGTAAAATTTTATCCAAACTCCCAGCGCAAATCGTTAGCTCTGGTACAAACCAAATCGACACCCCTCTCGTCCTCTGAGATGTGTTTTCATCGTGAGCTGCCCAATCTTGCTTTATTCATGTACTCTCCATGACAGGGAGGGATAATTCTAATACAAAGCATTGTTTTTTTGTGGCCAACCTAACTAATGACTCTAATGAACAGAAGGCCCAGTAAGTTCCCTGAGAAGTTTGATTTCTACAGCCTACTTTTGGGTTCTTTTTTATTCCAAGGTAATGCCTGGACCCAGTGGAGGGAAATCTTTGTTTATTTCCTTTGATCTTACTAAGAGCTCATTTAAAGCAAAGGTCCCAACTGGGGACCTGCACGTGAGGACAAATATACTAAAAAGTATGATTTCTTGGCATTGCGCATCTTTCCGGTACATTGCACAGCGTCTCCTCTATGAAGACTCCAGGGAGAAATTTCCTTCTGGTCTCAAGAACAGTTGAAAGCACCTGAGCAATTGATTTGTTTTTACATTATGGACAATGTGGATTTTCCAATAAGGCCTGTTTCTGGTTTTTATATTATTTAAAATATGTAACCTAGATGTCCCTAGATCACACTAGCCTAGGGGCACAAGTGAGTCACATTAAGATTAACTCCCAAATACTACTGGCTGATGGGCCTCAACCCATTGCAGAGAAGACCCCATGCTCCAAGCATTTCTGCAAATCCCTCAGGGGGAATCACATGTGTTTACATTCATTGATTTTTAAGTAGAAGAAACCAACTGTGTTAATTTAAGCAAAGAAAAACAAATTTATTGCAAGCATTAGGACATGACCCGTAGAACCTAAGGGCAAGAATGCATCCTTGCCTCAGAAAAGACTGGAACCAGAGATTCCAGTGTCATCAGGATGTTTCCTCATCTCTGTTTCTTGCTGCCTAATATTCTCTCTCTCTCCCTCTCGCTCTCTCCCTCCTCCGCCCCCAACCCCTCTCTTTCTCTCTCTCTCTCAGCTTCTCCTGCTGATCCAACTCAGTAACAGAAAATAAAGACAACTGAGGGCTCCCAGGTTTATATGATGCGCGTCCAGCTACCTGGAAAGAGACTGAAAAATATTTCTGGGTCCCTATTCTGAATTTCTGGGGAAGGGATTGAGAGCTGATAGTCACAGCTTGAAGAGAGTACTCACCTTTGTTTGCTCCAGCCCACTGTGGCAATGGTGACAAGGACATGTGGCCTTGCAATGGCCTTGTGGCTAGGTGGGTGGGAGGGTAATTCCCAGAGAAGGGGATGAGCAGAGCTATGCTGACAGCAGAAGACAGCTTCGGGGGAAAAGAGACTGCCCTCTGGGTATGGTCACCCACCCCCATGGCCCCAGAGTGAGCTGCCGGGCTCATGCAAAACTCTGCTCTGCATTGCTCATCTGATCCAATTGCTGAGCAGTTTTAAAAGAGATTTTTTTTAATGAAAGCAATATTTACTGAAGATGTGACCTTTGATACTGCTGATTGGTGAAAAATCTTTCTGGAAGAAAATTTGGAAATAGGTATTTAAGAGCCTTAAAATGCAAAGATCTTTCGACCCATTTCTGGAAATTTATCTAAGAAAACAGACAGATATATGTAGAGGTTTATCACATAACGAAATTGTTTATAGTGGAAAATTGATATGATGTTAAAGTGTTATAGTAGTTGGATAAATTATAGCACATTTGTTTCATGGACTATAACATCCATCTAAACATACAGTATATTTATTAACCTGGAAAGATGGTTGTGTATAATAATAGATATGAAACAGAACAGAACACGCAGCACAAAGTTAAATAGTCATTTCTGGTTGAGCAAGTATAGTTGATTTCTATATATTTTCTCCAGATTGGTTTATTTATGTTTTCTAATTTGTCCTCAATAATTGTGTCACTTGTATAATATTTTTTTAAGCTTTTGAAAAATCACACTAGTGATACAAGTTTTTTCAACACATAAACGTTACCCCAGCATTAGAAATAAATGTTTGTACATCCTTCTTTAAAAAACAGAAAGGACAGCTCTCATAGTTATAGAGACTATGCTATGTAGCCCTCTGTATATTAATTTCATAGTCAGCATTCAAAAATAGGAGAAGGAGGGTGAGAATAAAGAAAAAGTGCACAGAGATCTAAGGAAAAAACTTCTCTCTTTAACACCTTTGTCAGCTCTCCATCCTTCCGTGGTTCTCCAGCAGGGGTGGTACCACTCCTAGGGGCTGTTGGGAGATATTGGGCAGAGGACATTTTTGGTTGTCCAGGGACTAGTGAGCATGACTGACATTTAGTGGGTCGAGGGAAGAGAGGCTGGCTACCCTACAAGGCTTGGAAAATCCAGAACAAGAAAGACTTGTCCTGCTCAAATGTCAATCACACCCTCCACTGAGAGACCCTGCTAAACTAAACCTCTCTGAACAAAATCCAAGGCCTTCACTCGCTAACCCCTGCCTATTTTTCTAATCTCCTCTCTCCCAGCTTCCCTTCCTGTTTTATACCCTGCTCTGTCCCACTTTAATTCCTTTTTCCTCTGTCCCATGCCTTAACCATATCAAATTTCTGGCAATTCTCATAGAGTGCCAAGAAGTATTATGCTTCTCAGCTTTCATTTGGTTTAGATTATTTGCTCTGCCTAGAATACTCCTTTCATAAAGTCCTACTTATTCTTGAAGATTCAGCTTAATCATCTCCTTTGTGGAGCCTTTTTTTGGATCATAATTCTTCCCCTTTTTTGCCCTCATTGTTACTTCTGTGCATCGCTATTGTAACACTTAAAACACCATACAGTATTTCATGTCCGTATTCTCCTACTAGAGGTACAAGTTCCTTGTGGGCAAGGAGGGAATACTTATTCATGGCTTAACCCCAAACAAGAGGAAAAAAATCTCATGTTGCTCAACAAATGCTTGTTAGCTGGGAGAAAAAAATGGAAATCAGCTTTTCTTTCTGTTGCCATTGAAAAAAATAGAAAATTAATTCAATCAGTAAAAAAAAAAGGGTTTGATTTCTGCCTCCAAATTATTTTCCATTTCAATAAAAATAATGTTGACATCTGCTTCATTACAATCGCACAAAATGATTGGGGGAAAAAAAGGCAAGAAAATATATTTATTGGCTCCAAATGTGTCCAAAGGCTTAAATGCTAAGAAATCCACATTTATGTATGGTATGTGATATATATGTGTATCATTCTATTTGTAGTACAGTTTATTCTATTATAATGTAGACCTGCTGGCAAATGCAAAGCAAGTTTAGGCTAAGAAGAAATTCCAATAATCTTTATGATTGAAGTTCAAGGAACTCCGAGGAGATTCATTTTTACTGACAGTTGCCTCTTTTTGCTTACAGAACATATGCTATGTTATTGTGATCACTGAATTTAGGGAACTGAGCTATAAAAACATATTGAGCAAATTAAAATTAAGAGTCAGGGTCCAGGGCTTCCCTGGTGACGCAGTGGTTGAGAGTCCGCCTGCCAATGCAGGGGACATGGGTTCGTGACCCGGTCCGGGAGGATCCCACATGCCACGGAGCGGCTAGGCCCATGAGCCATGGCCGCTGAGCCTGCGCATCCAGAGCCTGTGCTCCGCGACGGGAGAGGCCACAACAGTGAGAGGCCCGCGTACTGCAAAAAAAAAAAAAAAAAAGAGTCAGAGGCCAAAGACAGTGATCTCACTTTTGTTTTACGTGTCTTGATCTTTAAGGTTAAATGTTTTCCCCCTTCTATTAATATAAAGTGTTTAGAAATATATTAGTCATTTATTAATAGGGCATCTATTAATTATGTTCATATTTTAGGAGACAAACACTGTTCTCTATTCTAATTAACAACTTGAAGCAATTAAAACATCAGATTTGTGAAGGGTGTCATAACCATCTAATGTTTCAACTGGCTATTTTATTCCACATCAGACACCACTCTTCCCCCTTGAAAATGATATAACTACAGTGTACTAAGCACTGTGTATATTACTGTGGCAGAAGCAAAAAAATAAGAATCTGAACACTCCCTTCTAACTGTTCAAACTTTAGTAGAAGGAAGAAAATATACACATAGATAAAGTAAAAAGAGTAATGACAAATCAGAGGAGAATCTTCTGGTTGCAGGAAATGTGAGAACATCTGAGGTAAAAATTGAAAGGTGGATAAGTTTTGGACTGCTTCATTCATGTGGATGAAGACTATGACAGATTCAAAAGAAACAGTCCTTGCAATCATAAAGATTTCACAAATAGTAAATTATTTTATTTGAAAATTAGGATGTATCTGTTCTTTATTTTAAAAATTATCAGTAGGATTTTTGCTTCAGGTCAAAATGGAATAACAGGGACTGGATCTACCCTTCTGCCTGAAACAACCAAAAATCAGAAAATACCTGAAACAATGGTGTTGAAGACACTAAACATCTATCAATAAAATACAATGATTCCTGAGAGATGGGAAAGAAACAAAGTGAGCAAATTGCCCCAGTTTACTGCTAGGGACCACAGCACAGAGAAGGAGAACTTGGGTGGAGTACTGCAGATTCCCTGAATTGAGGGAATAATGATGAGAGTCTGGGGAAATAAAAGCAGCAAGAGCTTGAAAGACAGAAAAACAAAGGAGAAAATTGCACAGAAAAAGAACCCCGGAGGCTCTTCAGAGTATCTCCATTGAGTATTCAACAGAGTATTGATAAGTGCATGCATGAGGAAACCACCCGGAGCTAGGGAAAAAACTACCCCCAAAATAAAAAAGAAGAGTACATGGGCTCACACAGGGCAAGAAGTATTGTCTGTCCCACCAGTCATACAGAAAAAACTCATAATTCAGAGGGCATCACAGAATACTTAGAATAGTCTTACTTCATGAGTGAACAATCAGTCCTAGTTTAAACATGGATCTAGTGCTGTTAACAAATCTTAAAATCAAGACCCAAAGGGATCATACTGTTTCCTAAGTAACTGAACAGCACCCCAGAACAAACTTCAAGAATATTCATAGGGGGCTTCTCTGGTGGCGCAGTGGTTGAGAGTCTGCCTGCCAATTCAGGGGACACGGTTCGTGCCCCGGTCCGGGAGGATCCCACATGCCGCGGAGCGGCTAGGCCCGTGAGCCATGGATGCTGAGCTTGCGCGTCCAGAGCCTGTGCTCCGCAATGGGAGAGGCCACAACAGTGAGAGGCCCACGTACCGCACACACACACACAAAAAGACTATTCATAGGAATATAAAAATGTCTAAAACCAAACGCCAACTTGACCTAATTAATATATGTGAGATGTTGCTAAGGAAAATATATACCCCTAAATGCCTATATTAGAAAAGAAGAGAGGTCCATCTTGGAAAAAGAAAAGCAAATGAAACTGAAAGAAAGTGATAAATAAGAGAGTATGAGAGTGGAAATCAATGAAAACCCAAAGCTAGGTTTTTAAGGTTTGTTTGTTTTTTTTAGGAAGATCAAGAAAAGTGATAAACTTCTATCCAGACTGATTAGGGAAAAAAAGAAAATATAGATATTACTGATACAGATATTACCAATATTCTGACAAGATTTGCTCTTTTTTTCAGTGAAACTGTTACTTCTTACTTGGTAGTAAATGCTAAATGATCTTTGAACACAAGTATTTTCCTACTTGTCTTGCCTCTTATTGAAAACAGAAATGTCTTTACGTTTGTGTGTACGAAAAACATTTAAAATATATAACAGATTATCTTATCAAAGAAACTGAAATCTCCCAGCACCAGGAGATTATGTCTGAAAATGAAACTGCTTATGACTACCATCATTTCAAAAAATAATTGCTCTTCATCAAGTGACAGTAGTTGAAACCTGATTTTTCTTTGAATGTACATATGCTTTACCTCAAAAACCTGTGACATGTTGCTATGAATTGAAGAAAGTCTTTAAGTGCTCAGACCTCAAGTATAAAAATATGTCCACATTTTCCTCTGATCTTGAAGATTGACCTGTACATCTTCTAACTGTGCTCTAAACATTTCTATCCATATTTGATTGCTCCAAAAAAAAAAAGAAACCCTCTGAGATTAGTTAAATAACAGGCAATCTGTTTAGGGTTTATTTCTGTCTTTTGGGCTTTATCAGGATGGAAGAAGCTTGTGATGTAAATTTCTCAAGTAAATATTCCTTGATTATCAAAATGAGATTTCTCACCAGCATTTTGCTTTTAACATCAGAAAGAAAGATGAAGGGAAGAAAGGCGATGTTTATACAGGGAAGCTGGGCAGTTGTTCAGGAATGAGTTCCAGATGCTATGGCCTTGAAGACCTTGGCTTCCATGGAAGGCCTTATGTCTTTCATGGTATGAGAAGCTCAGGAGAATAAATTTCCTTTCAAAACCAAATAACTCAATCTCTTCAGTAGTTGCAGCTTGATGGAAGAGGGTTTATTTACCCTGTCAGGTAATGTCAATACACCTAACAGGACCATGGTGCAGGCAGGTTATCGGAGAAACTGGAACATCTCCAAGGAATCTAGATGTATATAATATCAACTTATTATAGATTCTGCTGCTATTTCATTCATGATGCTAATTTATCACAATTCAAAAGAATGAGACGTTTTCTCTAAGCTTATGTATGAAAAATGGGGGACTTCCCTGGTGGCGCAGTGGTTGAGAGTCCGCCTGCCGATGAGGGGGACACAGGTTCGTGCCCTGGTCCAGGAAGCTCCCACGTGCCGCAGAGCGGCTGGGCCCGTGGGCCATGGCCACTGAGCCTGCGTGTCTGGAGCCTGTGCTCCGCAACGGGAGAGGCCACAACAGTGAGAGGCCCGCGTACTGCAAAAAAAAAAGGGAAAATCCAGACTTTTTTGGATGATGTAAATCTTCAAAAAATTTCTGAGGATGTTTTCCTTAAAGAAGAGTTTAATGGCTCTATAGGTGCTTGTTAAATAAAAGATTATAATAGATACAAACACATTGAAATGGCAAAGACTTAATCCTATGAGAAACTTTCTGTGAATTATATCTTGTCTGCTATGAATTTTATGTACATTATTAGGTTTAGATGAAACATTCTTTGTGTGACTCTATAATTTTGTTAAGAAGAAGGCTTTCTGTTATCAGTTTTATAGACTTGCCAAATCATGACAAATGTACTGAGCAGTAACTGTGTGGAGCACTGACCCTTGAACTTGTAGTTCATCCCTCATCTCTCAGTTTCCACCACTGCTCCCTGACAATCGATTCTCCAAACAAAAACAGTCAGAATGATCTTTTCTAAATGGAAAGAATTCATATCTTACTTCTGCTCAAGACCCTCCAATAGGTTTCCATCACATTCAGAATAAAACCCAAACTCCTTATTGTAGCTTTAGAAGTTTTTCATATTCTAGACCCTGCTTACCTGCCCAAAGTCCTTTCATTCTTCTCCCCATTCACTCACTCTGCTCTAGCTACCTGCACCCAATCAGCAGTGGGAGCAGAAGTTTCCATTTTTTGTGTGCAAACATGGAGACTTGGTACATATTGCACATTAACAAATAACATACATTGAAAGGAGTTATTCTGCAGGTATAGAATTTAAATATCCCTGGAGAGCATTCTATCCAGCTTTTCCTTCTAGGTATGGACAACGTACACTCTTACATTCATTTCCTCTTTATAGATCATTGTTATGATGGGCCCTCTGAAGAAGGAGATAGAGGGAAGAAGGAGATAGCTAAAAGTCCTCCCTCAAAACAGTTTTTAAAAATTGGTTTATTTCTTATTTTATGTTATATAGATCTCTTCTCAATGGTTTATGTCTACCTTCACAGATTGAGATTCATTCCATAGGGGGATGGAAATAATGATTTTGAGAAGCCTGGCTACGTTACTCTCATATTATTTACATTTTGACTGGTTTGCATTTGCTTACATATGGGTCCAGGAGGGGAAGGGGCAGTGTCAATTTGCCTTTAGGTTCATTTCTTCCAACTGCAAATATGAAAGATACCTGTCTCCACATTTGTACTTTAAGATGATCTGTTTTGTTATTTTAAGTTTCCTATACATTAAACAGCAAACTCCATTTTTCAGTTCAGTCTCCACCACCACTTCCAACTGTTGATTATTGGGCACTTGCTTAGAGCTGGAATCTGATCTACGTGGCTTAAATGAAGCAGCTCACAAGTGTCCTGCAAGGGCAAATCGTGGTGGCCCTTTCACACGTGAGGAAACTGAGAGTTTAAGTGGTTTATCCAAATTCATGCATCCTATAAATACAACTGGACTGAACAACCAGGGAACTTTCTTTTGTCTTGGCTGGTAAAGTATTTGTGGCTGGTTAACTGGTTACCTAACAGCTGGTTAGAGGCTAAAGTTCAGTGCTAATGAGTTGAAAGTCATAAACGGGAAGTTTAAGTGCAGGCTTTCCTGTGATTCATAACTGAAAGTTCAGCATTTAACCCTAGACAGTCAACATATACTGTTATTCACAAGGAGGACAGAGTGAAGGGTGGGTGGCTTAGTGTAATTCCATCACAAATGCAGGAAGCAGTACTCGGAAAACATGTTTCCTAATGAATAGCCAAAATCATCCTCTTTTTCCAAGAGCAACAATAAGTTACATTTAAGCTAGGAAATCATCAATAGTTTTCACTCTAATAGCCAGGCAATGGAAAAACCAGAGAATGGTTGAGCTGGATGCTACCAGCAGATCTCTCTGGTACAATCCCTTCATTTGACAGATAAGAAAACAAATTAAAATTCAAGAGCAGGGACAGGGGCAGGGATTACTGGATTATTTCCCCAATGTCTCTAAACCAGAAGTACAGAGTGGAGAGTAGAACTTGATTTCTCTGACTCTTGGTTTATGGTTCTTTCTACCAAACTAGGGAGAGGGTATGCTGCAGCCCCAGCCTGAGCCTGAGAGAAATTATTTTCTGGCTACCTCCTGAATGTGAAGAACACATAACTAACCTGCCTCCAGATGTAAAAGAGAGAATGGAATGCATTGTTTCCCTTAGGGGATGGCCAAATCAAGAGAACACTTTTTTTTTTTTTTTTTGATTCCCATTGAAAGCCTTTAGTTTTCCCTTAAAGCTTATTGAAATTTACATTTCAAATTTTTCTTTCTTTGCCTCATTAGTTCCCCTTTCTTCCTCTCAGAATCCTAAACCACACCATTCTCTGTGAGCAATGCTCCCAAGGTTGTCTTTCATGGATAAAACACCAACCAGCCTCTCCTAATGTCTGTGGGCACTTCAAGAACAGTGCCTGTTCCTTGTAGATTTCTTCTCTCTCTTCACATAGAAAATAAAAGAAATTTTCTAGAAAGAGATTGACTTTCATAGAAATACTGATTTCTAGCATATGTCTCTCTGTGTAGGTAAATTCTCCTTTCACCTTTAAATTGTGTAACTTGGCAGGATGTTGACAAAATAACAAACATGGAGACCAGGAAATTGTATAGAAAGAAAAATAAAGTAAAATAGGAATCTAAATATTTAGTATACATATATGATTCACCCTGTTTTCAGCCAGTTAGAGTCAACTTTTTATTCTTTGACTAAATTGAAAACAAGTGAAAAGAAAGCAATGTGATGGTGTAATACAGTTAATAAAGTCTTTTGTTTATATCACCATCACACTTTTAAATTATACTTTCTAAATTTGACTTCACATCTCCATGATACCTAATGAAAGCTGTAAATCAAGTAATTGTGTAGATTTTATTCAGAATTATAACACTGTACTCTTAATATTACTCATATGCTTAAAACAACTATGATGGAATTCTTTGTGATTTATTTAGACCAGTGGTTCTCAAATGTAGTGAGCATCAGGGTCACTGAGAGGGCTTGTTAAACAGAGATTGCTGGGCCCCCATCCCCAGATTTTCTGATTCAGTAGGACTATGTGATATCTGAGAATTTTCATTTGTTAAGAAGCTCCCTGGAAAGGCTAGTCCTGCACATTTTGAGAGCCACTGATTTATACCAATACAAGTCTGAAATTCTTTCTTTATGTTGGTGTAAAGAGACACCTTAACACAAAAGCAACCTCAGACACAGACCATTTGGCAAGAATCAGATTTGGATTTTTCAAGTGTCTGGAGAAAATGATTGTGGACAATTTCACTTTGCCTCTTTTCAGCAAAGTCTCTTCATCCAGGTGAGCCTCAAGTGACTCCCAGCCAGACTGTCAAATCTAATTCCAAATCCTAAGGTACTTGGAAAATACAATAAAATGTTTGTAAATGCAATTGATCTTGTGAATACATAGCAAGTGTCCTTAGAAACTAGCTGTTCATAGATCAAATTATGTAAATGCTGCTCAATGTTCATAATGTGCAAATGAGAAATACTGAAAGAAAGAAGCCCCACTCAACAGTTTGGTTATTAGGAACTACCTGGGTGGCACCCTTCATTCAGCCTTGTTCTCATCCTGAATGAAGTCAGTCCCTTTGCCCAGTAGTCAAAACAAACATTAGCAAGACAAGAAAAGAAGGAAACAATGAGGAAAGACGTAAATAATTACCTTATAGCTACTTGTAACATTGCTGCAGTTTTTATGCACAATAGAAATAGTCCCAGTTTTTCTTCCATTAAAAAAAAAAAAAGATCCTAATCATAAATATAAGTCGTGCTCATTTACTTCCTCCGTGACAGAGTCAGCTTCAACAACACAGCTGGCTGAGATTTATTGCGCTAGACAACTGTTTGAGATCCATGGAAGCCGTTTGGGGAGCAGATAAGCACAGCCTAACTAGAGAAACACTAGGTTTACTTCGGTGTGGTCTGGTTGGTTACTCATTCTTCCTGGACTATTTCCTGAATGGAAGTAATCTATTTTGCAGTGGGTCTGAGTACCTTTTGTGAGAGACACTCTATGTTCTGAACCGTAAGTGGGAACTTCAGGCTTCACTGCCATCAGGCCTCCCCTGAAAGGCCAGTAACAGCTACGAAAGGACTTGATAATTTAAGATGAAAAGGCATGATTATGAGTCTCAAAACCCTAAGTGCCAAAAAGCATTTAAACAGAAGACTGACAGGCTTGTCAAGCAGTAATGCATCTGTATTTGCATCTGACCTGAAAGCACTTTCAACATATGCAAAGAAAAAAAAAAATCAACTGAAGAAAAGTTTTTTTGGAGCAAAAGGTCACCCCAGCTCTTCAGCTGTCACCCCAAATTAGACGTTGTTTGGAATAGCTCTGTCTTTAGGGTTATATATTTGTTTTCTTGAAGGATAAAGTAAGAGCAAGAGGGACAAAAAGAATGCATTTCATGTCCTTTTAACTGCAGTGAATCCACAGGCACTGCTTCAAAGATGGAGACTGAGCTGTCTGTCAACTTGGGTAGACATCTCCTTTGTCAACACTTTTGTCACCAACTTCCGTCTGGTCTGCTCGTAGCATTTGTAATCATTTCCTAGTATAAGGGGTTGGAAAAAGGTCTCAGTTTCATTACATCAACCATAGGTCAAAGTCTCCATTGATAAAGTGTGGATAGTAGAAGCCAAAAATATTTTAACCTTGGACTTTTTATTTTGTTCCAGCATAATAAACCTATGTATGAAATCAATCGAATGGGTCTTGCAAAGGCCTATGCCAATTAGAGAAAAAAAATTAAACGTTTCTCTTACTGTTATCTGCCCATTATTCTCAACTGTCATTGTGTCTGTAACATAATGTGGATTCACTGGGTTTAACTAGGAATTTGAAGGTAACCTTATACACTGTATATTGTAAATGTTGTAAATTGATCAAATATATATGCCTTTGAGCATATATATTTCTCTTAAGAAAGAGAACTTTAGAGTAATTTTACACTCTTTTCCAGATATGCTTAAGTCCATTTTCTGTTGTAATTAACATAAGGAGAGCTCTCTTGAAGCTATTTACAGAATGCAATGTCTCTAGGGGTTAGTAAATTGCATGCTTTTGAGGTAATTTCCTAAGGAAGAAGCTTTTATACCTTACGATGAAATCTCTTGGACACCTCCCATGGAGCTACAGTTGACTTTCATATACAACATAATGACTACATGTCAAAGAAAGAGTGAAAACTTGTACGTCTTCAAAGAAATAGGAGCCCATAAGCTTGCTTTCGTTCTTTCGACACATTTAACATACAGTTAGCCCACAAAGACATTTGAAAATATATTTTCTTTTGCAAAGATGGGTGATTGTTTTCAACATTACAAAGCAACTGTAGCTTCCTTGTTTAAAATGTTTTGTTTATTACTGTTTTGTCGGGGAAGAAGAAAATTCTTCAACAAAGTAAGGATTTTGTAAAAATATAGACCTTAATGAAAAATCATATTATGTTTTATGAAGAAAACAAGCAAAAAAAAAAATCTCTTGGTCAAAGTTCCCAGGAACTTAATAATTATAGGCTATAATATATATATATATATATATATATATATATATATATATATATATATAAAATTTATATATATGAGCCCAGATCCTATATATCAGAACTTTAGAAATCTTAGACATTCTTCGTATTTTCAACTAGCATCATGATGCAACTCTGTCCTATCTTCTATCTGTCCTTTCTGCAATGCTTTTTAATTTATACTCATTAGTATAAATGAGTGTCACTGCTATTCATGAAATGTTTCAATATCTGAGGGTAGCTTAGTGTAGATACATATATATATATATAGTTATATTACAGGTCTGAGAGGGTTTTGTTTTTGTTTCTTTTTTTTGTTTTTTTTGCGGTACGCGGGCCACTCACTGTTGTGGCCTCTCCCGTTGCAGAGCACAGGCTCCGGCGTACAGGCTCAGTGGCCATGGCTCACAGGCCCAGCCACTCCACGGCACGTGGGATCCTCCTGGACCGGGGCACGAACCCACATCCCCTGCATCAGCAGGCGGACTCTCAACCACTGCACCACTAGGGAAGCCCTTGTTTTGTTTTTTTAATTACTGAGCTGTTCTAAGCATAACCAAATACTGTAAAAAAAGGTTTTAAGAAATAAATTATCCTGCTAAAAGCAATTTATATAAAAATATAAAATATTTTGAATGACCTTGCTCAATAGTAAATATTTCTAGCCATAATAGAAGCCAAAGAAATAATCATATTTTCTTGGGAAATTAAGTCAAAACAGGATAGGTTTTAGCTTCCTGAAGTTTAAAAAGAAAGTTATATTTGGGAAACTGGGCATCATAATAATATTATATTAACTTTCTGTAGTGCTTTTTGAGTTTGCAAAACACTTTCAGATATATTACCTTTTCTATCTTCAAAATAGCTTCATGAGACAGACAGTGCAAGTCATCATTTTCCAGATTGGGAGATTGATGCCCAAATTAGTTACCTGTCCAGGTTTATGCAACTCTCAGCCATGCCTCTGATTCCAGCCAAGTCATGGTGAACACGAGTATAGATTTTGACCCACTTCCTTCTGCCAGTGCCCATCCTCAGATATAAGCTCCTGAATGCTAGCTTCCTTCCAGGGGCTTCTCTATCTCTCGTGTGGGATGTCCATTTCAAGGGAGTCCACGCAGCATTGAGTTGAGCCACCAGAAGCATGAGGGAATAAACACCAAGTGGGGCAATTCTCAAAAAATGGGGGAAGGCAGACAATGGATAAAGCCTCTTCCTTTCATGCTCTGTGTAGACAATTCTGAGAAGCCTTTTAGAAGGAGTTTTGTGTGAGCCTTTATAAGGCTCCTGAGAAGACCAACGCAACATAGCATTCTCCAACACCCTTAGAATAGCATTCTCTCCTTCCATTTCCCCTTTGTCTGGTCTCCAACTTCTGTTCACATCCCCAAATAAACTACCCTGTCTCAGACTCTGCTTTCCAGAGAGGACTCAAGTTAAAATAGTCACCTACATAGTCAGAGTAGGTAGTGGGAAGTAGTACGGTTTTGGACCTCAAGAGAGGAGTAGACATTTGAGATACGTAGTTGGAAATAATTGTTTATTTAGTTTAATTGTTTAGTATGTAGGGAATTCCCTAGCAGTCCAGTGGTCAGGACTCCGTGCTTTCACTGTTGAGGGCTCGGGATCAATCCCTGGTTGGTGAACTAAGATCCCGCAAGATGCGCATCTTGTCCAAAAAAAAAAAAAAAAAATAGTGTGTAAAGCCTTAGGAATACATGGTAGAAGAAGAGAAAGAAGAGGGAGAATCCTGAAAAGAGAGAAGAGCTACAGACAGAACGGTAGGGAAGAGCAACATCAACAAGATACATAGAGGAAAAATATCTAGCAAAAGAGAAAGAGAAAGAATAGTCAGGGAAGTAAGAAAACCAGAAAAAGGTAGTCATGGAGGCCAAGAAAAGAATTTCTACAAGGAGCCATTTTCCACCTGGTTCAGTGCTGTGTTCCAAGATGCCCAACATGAAAGACTAAAGAAAAGTAGGAAAGATACAGAAAGGGGAAACAGTGTGCTATACTGGACACATGTTTGGTTTTTGTTGCACTACAGAGTATAGCACATGAGCACACAGACAATTCCAGTGCTTCTTCCCAGTGGCTGGTAGATGAGTTTCTAATTGTGACCTCCTATAACCTCAAGCTGAAAAACACACTTCACAGTGGTTATCTCTATGTATTTTCCTGAGTATGCTTTACAAAATAAAATGCCAGTTGTCCAGGGAGCTTATCATCCTATCTGAATAACCATAAAATGATCTAGAATACCATAGCAAAATAATTTTTCAAGATTATTAGTTTTCTTCTTAAAAGCATTTGCTGCAATCCTACATGTGTGTATGTGTCTGTGTGTGTGCATTTAAAAAGTTTGGAAAAACATATGCCAACATAACAGTGGCAATCATTGGGTGTTGGGATTACTGGAATATTTTAGGTTTTTTTTTGGGGGGGGTGAAGTAGAAAAGAATAGCTTTATTGCTTTGCCAGGCAATGGGGGACACAACAGGCTCATGCCCTTCAAAAACTGTGTGTCTCAACCAGAGGGAATTTTTTTTTTTTTACATCTTTATTGGAGTATAATTGCTTAACAATGGTGTGTTAGTTTCTGCTTTATAACAAAGTGAATCAGTTATACATATACATATGTTCCCATATCCCCTCCCTCTTGTGTCTCCTTCCCACCCTCCCTATCCCACCCCTCCAGGCGGTCACAAAGCACCGAGCTGATTTCCCTGTGCTATGCGGCTGCATCCCACTAGCTATCTACCTTACGTTTGGTAGTGTATATATGTCCATGCCTCTCTTTCACTTTGTCACAGCTTACCCTTCCCCCTCCCCATATCCTCAAGTCCATTCTCAAATAGGTCTGTGTCTTTATTCCTGTATTACCCCATTTTTTTTTCTTCTTAAATTCCATATATATGTGTTAGCATACGGTATTTGTCTTTCTCTTTCTGACTTACTTCACTCTGTATGACAGACTCTAGGTCTATCCACCTCATTACAAATAGCTCAATTTCGTTTCTTTTTATGGCTGAGTAATATTCCATTGTATATATGTGCCATATCTTCTTTACCCATTCATCCGATGATGGACACTTAGGTTGTTTCCAGCTCCGGGCTATTGTAAATAGGGCTACAATGAACATTTTGGTACATGACTCTTTTTGAATTATGGTTTTCTCAGCGTATATGCCCAGTAGTGGGATTGCTGGGTCATATGCTAATTCTATTTGTAGTTTTTTAAGGAACCTCCATACTGCTCTCCATAGTGGCTATACCAATTCACATTCCCACCAGCAGTGCAAGAGTGTTCCCTTTTCTCCACACCCTCTCCAGCATTTATTGTTTCTAGATTTTTTGATGATGGCCATTCTGACTGGTGTGAGATGATATCTCATTGTAGTTTTGATTTGCATTTCTCTAATGATTAAAGATGTTGAGCATTCTTTCATGTGTTTGTTGGCAGTCTGCATATCTTCTGTGGAGAAATGTCTATTTAGGTCTTCTGCCCATTTTTGGATTGGGTTGTTTGTTTTTTTGTTATTGAGCTGCATGAGCTGCTTATAAATTTTGGAGATTGATCCTTTGTCAGTTGCTTCATTTGCAAATATTTTCTCCCATTCTGAGGGTTGTCTTTTGGTCTTGTTTATGGTTTCCTTTGCTGTGCAAAAGCTTTGAAGTTTCATTAGGTCCCATGTGTTTATTTTTCTAGGAGGTGGGTCAAAAAGGGTCTTGCTGTGATTTATGTCATAGAGTGTTCTGCCTATGTTTTCCTCTAAGAGTTTGATAGTTTCTGGCCTTACATTTAGGTCTTTAATCCATTTTGAGCTTATTTTTGTGTATGGTGTTAGGGAGTGATCTAATCTCATACTTTTACATGTCCCTGTCCAGTTTTCCCAGTACCACTTATTGAAGAGGCTGTCCTTTCTCCACTGTACATTCCTGCCTCCTTTATCAAAGATAAGGTGACCATATGTGCGTGGGTTTGTCTCTGGGCTTTCTATCCTGTTCCATTGATCTATCTTTCTGTTTTTGTGCCAGTACCATACTGTCTTGATTACTGTAGCTTTGTAGTATAGTTTGAAGTCAGGGAGCCTGATTCCTCCAGCTCCATTTTTCGTTCTCAAGATTGCTTTGGCTATTTGGGGTCTTTTGTGTTTCCATACAAATTGTGAAATTTTTTGTTCTAGTTCTGTGAAAATTGCCGGTGGTAGTTTGATAGGGATTGCATTGAATCTGTAGATTGCTTTCGGTAGTAGAGTCATTTTCACAATGTTGATTCTTCCAGTCCAAGAGCATGGAATACCTCTCCATCTGTTTGTATCATCTTTAATTTCTTTCATCAGTGTCTTATAATTTTCTGCATACAGGTCTTTTGTCTCCTTAGGTAGATTTATTCTTAGATATTTTATTCTTTCTGTGCAGTGGTAAATGGGAGTGTTTTCTTGATTTCACTTTCAGATTTTTCATCATTAATGTATAGGGATGCAAGAGATTTCTGTGCATTAATTTTGTATCCTTCTACTTCACCAAATTCATTGATTAGTCCTAGCAGTTTTCTGGTAGCATCTTTAGGATTCTTTATGTATAGTATCATGTCATCTGCAAACAGTGACAGCTTTACTTCTTTTCCGATTTGGATTCCTTTTATTTCCTTTTCTTCTCTGATTGCTGTGGCTAAAACTTTCAAAACTATGTTGAATAAGAGTGGTGAGGGTGGGAAACCTTGTCTTGTTCCTGATCTTAGTGGAAATGGTTTCAGTTTTTCACCATTGAGGACGATGCTGGCTGTGGGTTTGTCATATATGGCCTTTATTATGTTGAGGAAAGTTCCCTCTATGCCTACTTTCTGCAGTGTTGTTATCATAAATGGGTGTTGAATTTTGTCGAAAGCTTTCTCTGCATCTATTGAGATGATCATATGCTTTTTCTCCTTCAACTTGTTAATATGGTGTATCACATTGATTGATTTGCGTATATTGAAGAATCCTTGCATTCCTGGAATAAACCCCACTTGATCATGGTGTATGATCCTTTTAATGTGCTGTTGGATTCTGTTTGCTAGTATTTTGTTGAGGATTTTTGCATCTATGTTCATCAGTGATATTGGCCTATAGTTTTCTTTCTTTGTGACATCCTTGTCTGGTTTTGGTATCAAGGTGATGGTGGCCTCATAGAATGAGTTTGGGAGTGTTCCTCCCTCTGCTGTATTTTGGAAGAGTTTGAGAAGGATGGGTGTTAGCTCTTCTCTAAATGCTTGATAGAATTCGCCTGTGAAGCCATCTGGTCCTGGGCTTTTGTTTGTTGGAAGATTTTTTATCACAGTTTCAATTTCAGTGCTTGTGATTGGTCTGTTCATATTTTCTATTTCTTCCTGATTCAGTCTTGGCAGGTTGTGCATTTCTAAGAATTTGTCCATTTCTTCCAGGTTGTCCATTTTATTGGCATACAGTTGCTTGTAGTAATCTCTCATGATCTTTTGTATTTCTGCAGTGTCAGTTGTTACTTCTCCTTTTTCATTTCTAATTCTATTGATCTGAGTCTTCTCCCTTCTTTTCTTGATGAGTCTAGCTAATGGTTTATCAATTTTGTTTATCTTCTCAAAGAACCAGCTTTTAGTTTTATTGATCTTTGCTATCGTTTCCTTCATTTCTTTTTCATTTATTTCTGATCTGATTTTTATGATTTCTTTCCTTCTGCTAACTTCGGGGTGTTTTTGTTCTTCTTTGTCTAATTGCTTTAGGTGCAAGGTTAGGTTGTTTATTCGAGATGTTTCCTGTTTCTTTTTTTTTTTTTTTTTTTTTTTTTGCTGCCTGAACTGCCATTCCACAGGCTGCGGACGTTCTTTTTTTTTTTTTTATTTTTTTTATTTTTTTTAAATTTTATTTTATTTTATTTTTTTGCTTTATAACAAATTTAATCAGTTATACATACACATATGTTTCCATATCCCCTCCCTTTTGCGTCTCCCTCCCACCCTCCCTATCCCACCCCTCCAGGCGGTCACAAAGTACCAAGCTGATCTCCCTGTGCTATGCGGCTGCTTCCCACTAGCTATTTACCTCACGTTTGGTAGTGTATATATGTCCATGCCGCTCTTTCACTTTGTCACAGCTTACCCTTCCCCCTCCCCATATCCTCAAGTCCATTCTCTAGTAGGTCTGTGTCTTTATTCCTGTCTTACCCCTATGTTCTTCATGACATTTTTTTTTCTTAAATTCCATATATATGTGTTAGCATACAGTATTTGTCTTTCTCTTTCTGACTTACTTCACTCTGTATGACAGACTCTAGGTCTATCCACCTCATTACAAATAGCTCAATTTCATTTCTTTTTATGGCTGAGTAATATTCCATTGTATATATGTGCCACATCTTCTTTATCCATTCATCCGATGATGGACACTTAGGTTGTTTCCATCTCCGGGCTATTGTAAATAGGGCTGCTATGAACATTTTGGTACATGTCTCTTTTTGAATTATGGTTTTCTCAGGGTATATGCCCAGTAGTGGGATTGCTGGGTCATATGGTAGTTCTATTTGTAGTTTTTTAAGGAACCTCCATACCGTTCTCCATAGCGGCTGTACCAATTCACATTCCCACCAGCAGTGCAAGAGTGTTCCCTTTTTTCCACACCCTCTCCAGCATTTATTGTTTCTAGATTTTTTGATGATGGCCATTCTGACTGGTGTGAGATGATATCTCATTGTAGTTTTGATTTGCATTTCTCTAATGAGTAAAGATGTTGAGCATCCTTTCATGTGTTTGTTGGCAGTCTGTATATCTTCTGTGGAGAAATGTCTATTTAGGTCTTCTCCCCATTTTTGGATTGGGTTGTTTGTTTTTTTGTTATTGAGCTGCATGAGCTGCTTATAAATTTTGGAGATTAATCCTTTGTCAGTTGCTTCATTTGCAAATATTTTCTCCCATTCTGAGGGTTGTCTTTTGGTCTTGTTTATGGTTTCCTTTGCTGTGCAAAAGCTTTGAAGTTTCATTAGGTCCCATGTGTTTATTTTTGTCTTTATTTCCATTTCTCTAGGAGGTGGGTCAAAAAGGATCTTGCTGTGATTTATGTCATAGAGTGTTCTGCCTATGTTTTCCTCTAAGAGTTTGATAGTGTCTGGCCTTACATTTAGGTCTTTAATCCATTTTGAGCTTATTTTTGTGTATGGTGTTAGGGAATGATCTAATCTCATACTTTTACATGTCCCTATCCAGTTTTCCCAGCACCACTTATTGAAGAGACTGTCCTTTCTCCACTGTACATTCCTGCCTCCTTTATCAAAGATAAGGTGACCATATGTCCGTGGGTTTAACTCTGGGCTTTCTATCCTGTTCCATTGATCTATCTTTCTGTTTTTGTGCCAGTACCATACTGTCTTGATTACTGTAGCTTTGTAGTATAGTCTGAAGTCAGGGAGCCTGATTCCTCCAGCTCCATTTTTCGTTCTCAAGATTGCTTTGGCTATTCGGGGTCTTTTGTGTTTCCATACAAATTGTGAAATTTTTTGTTCTAGTTCTGTGAAAAATGCCAGTGGTAGTTTGATAGGGATTGCATTGAACCTGTAGATTGCTTTGGGTAGTAGAGTCATTTTCACAATGTTGATTCTTCCAATCCAAGAACATGGTACATCTCTCCATCTATTTGTATCATCTTTAATTTCTTTCATCAGTGTCTTATAATTTTCTGCATACAGGTCTTTTGTCTCCTTAGGTAGGTTTATTCCTAGATATTTTATTCTTTTTGTTGCAATGGTAAATGGGAGTGTTTCCTTGATTTCACTTTCAGATTTTTCATCATCAGTATATAGGAATGCCAGAGATTTCTGTGCATTAATTTTGTATCCTGCAACTTTACCAAATTCATTGATTAACTCTAGTAGTTTTCTGGTAGCATCTTTAGGATTCTCTATGTATAGTATCATGTCATCTGCAAACAGTGACAGCTTTACTTCTTCTTTTCCAATTTGGATTCCTTTTATTTCCTTTTCTTCTCTGATTGCTGTGGCTAAAACTTCCAAAACTAGGTTGAATAAGAGTGGTGAAAGTGGGCAACCTTGTCTAGTTCCTGATCTTAGTGGAAATGGTTTCAGTTTTTCACCATTGAGGACGATGCTGGCTGTGGGTTTGTCATATATGGCCTTTATTATGTTGAGGAAAGTTCCCTCTATGCCTACTTTCTGCAGGGTTTTTATCATAAATGGGTGTTGAATTTTGTCGAAAGCTTTCTCTGCATCTATTGAGATGATCATATGGTTTTTCTCCTTCAGTTTGTTAATATGGTGTATCACGTTGATTGATTTGCGTACATTGAAGAATCCTTGCATTCCTGGAATAAACCCCACTTGATCATGGTGTATGATCCTTTTAATGTGCTGTTGGATTCTGTTTGCTAGTATTTTGTTGAGGATTTTTGCATCTATGTTCATCAGTGATATTGGCCTGTAGTTTTCTTTCTTTGTGACATCCTTGCCTGGTTTTGGTATCAAGGTGATGGTGGCCTCGTAGAATGAGTTTGGGAGTGTTCCTCCCTCTGCTATATTTTGGAAGAGTTTCAGAAGGACAGGTGTTAGCTCTTCTCTAAATGCTTGATAGAATTCGCCTGTGAAGCCATCTGGTCCTGGGCTTTTGTTTGTTGGAAGATTTTTTATCACAGTTTCAATTTCAGTGCTTGTGATTGGTCTGTTCATATTTTCTATTTCTTCCTGATTCAGTCTTGGCAGGTTGTGCATTTCTAAGAATTTGTCCATTTCTTCCAGGTTGTCCATTTTATTGGCATAGAGTTGCTTATAGTAATCTCTCATGATCTTTTGTATTTCTGTAGTGTCAGTTGTTACTTCTCCTTTTTCATTTCTAATTCTATTGATTTGAGTCTTCTCCCTTTTTTTCTTGATGAGTCTGGCTAATGGTTTATCAATTTTGTTTATCTTCTCAAAGAACCAGCTTTTAGTTTTATTGATCTTTGCTATCGTTTCCTTCATTTCTTTTTCATTTATTTCTGATCTGATTTTTATGATTTCTTTCCTTCTGCTAACTTTGGGATGTTTTTGTTCTTCTTTCTCTAATTGCTTTAGGTGCAAGGTTAGGTTGTTTATTCGAGATGTTTCCTGTTTCTTAAGGTGGGATTGTATTGCTATAAACTTCCCTCTTAGAACTGCTTTTGCTGCATCCCATAGGTTTTGGGTCGTCGTGTCTCCATTGTCATTTGTTTCTAGGTATTTTTTAATTTCCTCTTTGATTCCTTCAGTGATCACTTCGTTATTAAGTAGTGTATTGTTTAGCCTCCATGTGTTTGTATTTTTTACAGCTCTTTTCCTGTAATTGATATCTAGTCTCATAGCATTGTGGTCGGAAAAGATACTTGATACAATTTCAATTTTCTTAAATTTACCAAGGCTTGATTTGTGACCCAAGATATGATCTATCCTGGAGAATGTTCCATGAGCACTTGAGAAAAATGTGTATTCTGTTGTTTTTGGATGGAATGTCCTATAAATATCAATTAAGTCCATCTTGTTTAATGTATCATTTAAAGCTTGTGTTTCCTTATTTATTTTCATTTTGGATGATCTGTCCATTGGTGAAAGTGGGGTGTTAAAGTCCCCTACTATGAGTGTGTTACTGTCGATTTCTCCTTTTATGGCTGTTAGTATTTGCCTTATGTATTGAGGTGCTCCTATGTTGGGTGCATAAATATTTACAATTGTTATATCTTCTTCTTGGATCGATCCCTTGATCATTATGTAGTGTCCTTCTTTGTCTCTTCTAGTAGTCCTTATTTTAAAGTCTATTTTGTCTGATATGAGAATTGCTACTCCAGCTTTCTTTTGGTTTCCATTTGCATGGAATATCTTTTTCCATCCCCTTACTTTCAGTCTGTATGTGTCTCTAGGTCTGAAGTGGGTCTCTTGTAGACAGCATATAGATGGGTCTTGTTTTTGTATCCATTCAGCCACTCTGTGTCTTTTGGTGGGAGCATTTAGTCCATTTACATTTAAGGTAATTATCGATATGTATGTTCCTATTCCCATTTTCTTAATTGTTTTGGGTTCATTATTGTAGGTCTTTTACTTCTGTTGTGTTTCTTGCCTAGAGAAGTTCCTTTAGCATTTGTTGTAAAGCTGGTTTGGTGGTGCTGAACTCTCTCAGCTTTTGCTTGTCTGTAAACGTTTTAATTTCTCCATCAAATCTGAATGAGATCCTTGCTGGGTAGAGTAATCTTGGTTGCAGGTTTTTCTCCTTCATCACTTTAAGTATGTCCTGCCACTCCCTTCTGGCTTGTAGAGTTTCTGCTGAGAGATCAGCTGTTATCCTGATGGGGATTCCCTTGTGTGTTATTTGTTGTTTTTGCCTTGCTGCTTTTAATATGATTTCTTTGTGTTTAATTTTTGACAGTTTGATTAATATGTGTCTTGGCGTATTTCTCCTTGGATTTATTCTGTATGGGACTCTCTGTGCCTCCTGGACTTGATTAACTATTTCCTTTCCCATATTAGGGAAGTTTTCAACTATAATTTCTTCAAATATTTTCTCAGTCCCTTTCTTTTTCTCTTCTTCTTCTGGAACCCCTATAATTCGAATGTTGGTGCGTTTAATGTTGTCCCAGAGGTCTCTGAGACTGTCCTCTGTTCTTTTCATTCTTTTTTCTTTATTTTGCTCTGCAGCAGTTATTTCCACTATTTTATCTTCCACCTCACTTATCCGTTCTTCTGCCTCAGTTATTCTGCTATTGATCCCATCTAGAGTATTTTTTATTTCATGTATTGTGTTTTTAATCGATGCTTGATTCATCTTTAGTTCTTCTAGGTCCTTGTTAACTGTTTCTTGCATTTTGTCTATTCTATTTCACAGATTTTGGATCATCTTTACCATCATTATTCTGAATTCTTTTTCAGGTAGACTGCCTATTTCCTCTTCATTTGTTAGGTCTGTTGGGTTTTTATCTTGCTCCTTCACCTGCTGTGTGTTTCTCTGCCTTCTCATTTTGCTTATCTTACTGTGTTTGGGGTCTCCTTTTTGCAGGCTGCAGGTTCGTAGTTCCCGTTGTTTTTGGTGTCTGTCCCCAGTGGCTAAGGTTGGTTTAGTGGGTTGCGTAGGCTTCCTGGTGGAGGGGACTAGTGCCTGTGTTCTGGTGGATGAGGCTGGATCTTGTCTTTCTGGTGGGCAGGTCCACATCTGGTGATGTGTTTTGGGGTGTCTGTGGACTTTTTATGATTTTAGGCAGCCTCTCTACTAACAGGTGGTGTTGTGTTCCTGTCTTGCTAGTTGTTTGGCATAGGGTGTCCAGCACTGTAGCTTGCTGGTCGTTGAGTGAAGCTGGGTGCTGGTGTTGAGATGGAGATCTCTGGAAGATTTTCGCCGTTTGATATTATGTGGAGCTGGGAGGTCTCTTGTGGACCAGTGTCCTGAAGTTGGCTCTCCCACCTCAGAGGCACAGCACTGACTCCTGGCTGCAGCATCAAGAAACTTTCATCCACACGGCTCCTCAATTTGGGATGATTCGTTGTCTATTCATGTATTCCACAGATGCAGAGTACATCAAGTTGATTGTGGAGCTTTAATCCGCTGCTTCTGAGGCTGCTGGAAGAGATTTCTCTTTCTCTTCTTTGTTATCACAGCTCCCAGGTCTCAGCTTTTGATTTGGCCCCGCCTCTGCGTGTAGGTCACCGGAGGGCATCTGTTCTTCGCTCAGACAGGACGGGGTTAAAGGAGCAGCCGCTTCGGGGACTCTGGCTCACTCAGGCCATGGGGGAGGGAGGGGCACGGAGTGCGGGGCGAGCCTGCGGCGGCAGAGGCCAGCGTGACGTTGCACCAGCCCAAGGCACGCTGTGCGCTCTCCCGGGGAAGCCGTCCCTGGATCCCGGGACCCCGGCAGTGGCGGGCTGCACAGGCTCCCCAGAAGGGGGGCGTGGACAGTGACCTGCGCTCGCACACAGGCCTCTTGGTGGTGGCAGCAGCAGCCCCAGTGTCCCACTCCCGTCTCTGGGGTCCGCGCTTTCAGCCGCGGCTCACGCCCGTCTCTGGAGCTCCTTTAAGCAGCGCTCTGAATCCCCTCTCCTCGCGCACCAGGAAACAAAGAGGTAAGAAAAAGTCTCTTGCCTCTTCAGCAGGTCCAGATTTTTTCCCGGACTCCCTCCCAACCAGCCGTGCCGCACTAACCTGTCTTCAGGCTGTGTTCACGCCGCCAACCCCAGTCCTCTCCCTGCGCTCCGACCGAAGCCCGAGCCTCAGCTCCCAGCCCCACCAGCCCCAGCGGCTGAGCAGACAAGCCTCTCGAGCTGGTGGGTGCCGGGCGGCACCGATCCTCTGTGCGGGAATCTCTCCACTTTGCCCTCCGCACCCCTGTTGCTGTGTTCTCCTCCGCGGCTACGATGCTCCCCCCTCCGCCGCCCACAGTCTCCACCCGCGAAGGGACTCCTAGTGTGTGGAAACCTTTCCTCCTTCACGGCTCCTTCCCACTGGTGCAGATCCCGTCCCTATTCTTTGTCTCTGTTTTACTTTTTTCTTTTGCCCTACCCAGGTACGTGGGTAGTTTCTTGCCTTTTGGGTGGTCTGAAGTCTTCTGCCAGCACTCAGTGGGTGTTCTGTAGGAGTTGTTCCACGTGTAGATGTATTTCTGATGTATCTGTGGGGAGGAAGGTGATCTCCGCGTCTTACTCTTCCGCCATCTTCCCCGGAAGTCGAATTTTTTAGTTTTAAAAAATATTTTTATTTATTTAATGAGATTTGTGGGAAGGGTATGTTTTTCTCTTAGAATTAATACAAAAACTATCAAAAAATTTTTAACCTAAATTGAATTATGTAAAAAATGTTTCCTTCATAAATTGTTGGCTACTTAAACCATCTCATCTTCAATATGTTGTCAACTCTTCTATTTGCAGCCCAGATAAATGGGGTTTTCTTCCAAAGCAGTTACCTGTAGATGGAGGTAAAAGTGGTACAGAAATGTCTCCCTGCTGGCTTAGTGCAAATAGATCAAGGAAGGAAAACTGCACACTCATGCAGCTCTTGTTTTCTGTGGATTAAAAGATATTAGTCCTTATTGTAAATATCTGGGACATCAAGTGTGTATTAATTTTCCCCTTTAAGGAGAGGTGTGAAGGGAAACTCACAAAATTTAATCCTAAAAATGACCTAATTCTGAATCAGAGGTATTCTTCTTAGAAAGTGATGGTTGGATTTATTTTGTGTTTTTGGTTTTTAAATTTCATTTCAGTAGGCTAACAGATGTGTCAACTTTCATGCTATCATTTGAAATACTGAATGGATTCAGCAGAAGTTAGTTGATTTTCTCTGATAGGAACCTGAAATGTTTTCTCTTTTGAGGGTTTGGAATATATAAAATTGATTATAAGAAGGAAAATTCTTCAGCAAAAGGCTTTAATTTACAAGAAACAACTTGCATCTCCAAAGACATAACTTTGAACCCTGCTGAAGATTTGGTGTTGGGTGAACCCTGACAGCAATAAGAGTCTTTCTGGTTTACTGTGCAGGGCACCAAATCCCTTCCATCAGTGGTTTTCAACTCCTCAAGGTTAAAAACTCATTGTACCAAAACTAAAAAAAAAAAAAAAAAAAAAGACAAAACTCTCTGTAATAGTTGCTGTTAGGGAAATATATAATGTCAGAGAGCTATTATAAATTCATTATGTCTTTGAAATAAATGTTTTATTTTAAAAAATTCCATCAGCATCCACACACATTCGAATATATGTCATTTATCTGGGAGTCTAAACAAAGAAAGCATCAAAAGTGGAAATTTCCAGTTTTTCTCTATGACCATAATTTTTTTTAAATCTCCATTATAATAATTGAAGGACAATTTGTTATAATGCGTAATATTCAAGGAAGACATTGTGCAGTAGGAGCAAATGAGCAATATTGACAAATGTGGTATGATTCAAACAGGTGAAATGCCCACACATTGGTCTTGCTGTTTGTATATTTTGGCAAATAACAAATGTTTTAAAGATTTAAACTGCAATGGTTAAAATGCTTATTTTTATGCATCTTCTTTCTTAATATATATAACAGAAAGAAAACCCAAAAGAATACATCCAGAAAATTTGGAGTATACTTGTTTTGAATTGACGTATCTAAATTTTGGTAGTCATTAATTTGAAAGTGGTTATTTCCATTTAGTCTGAATAAACACCCTTCTACTGGGAAGATGTATGTGGAAGGGTAATTTTTTGAGATCTTAGCATCTGTTTTGTTTACTTTTTGATCTTTCCCTCCCCTGCATTGTGATCATGAAGCACAGTGTATCAATAAAGACCATGAGTAAGGACTCTCAGTCACAGTGCAAAGTGAAATCACCACAAAAGCTTACTGATTGGCTTCCCTAGAAAGTCCAAGCATGGCTAGAACCAAAGCTCAAATGTTGCTAACTGTCTCTGCCTATCTCTGCTCTGCTTTTCTTTGGACTGTTTCCATTGTCTTGTGGGCTCCCACCCCAGCTCTCAGCAGCTCCAGAAAAAAAGCCTTGGGTCTTACTGGCCTGGCTTGGGTCTTCTGTGCATCTCTTACCAATCACTATAGTTAAAGGGATAAAATACTCTTATTGGTCAGGATTGGGTTATGTGTCCAGCTCAGCAAAAATTCTTCCCATATAAGCCAAACAAACTAATAGTGGGGAAGAGTTGTATTCCCCAAGGAAACCAAGGTACTGTTACCAAAATAAGGAAAAGTTACAGGGCAGACAAAAGCAAATATATTCAAATCTCCCTGTCTCAGGAATTTTTACAGAGATGAAAGCAGATGTTGCTTGAAGACCACATTCCAGCAGGTCCTGAGCCCTTAGGGATCCAGGCAGCCTGGAGCCAGAGAGCAGTAAGCCTTGCAGGGAGACCAGTGAGAAATGCAGGGGCCTCCTCAGGCTTTGGTGCTACACAAAGACTGAGGACTCTGATACAGCCAAGGGGAAGGAAACCCAGTGATGATTATGACAGAATTTCCCATCAGCCTAGTATGTTGGGTGCTTGGTATTTGATGACTAAGATTTATGTGACCACCCATATTATTCAGGAAACAGGAAGTACTTAGAGCATATGGACTCATGCCATCTTTGACAAAACTATGACACTCTAGGAGCCTGTGAGCTCTGGGTTGGAAAGTAAATTCCAGATCCACTTCAGCAGTATTATGCATAAACACACTGTTGTGAAACAGATCTCCAGAACTTTTTCATTTTACAAATCTGAAACTATACCCACTAAACAAAAACTCCTCTTTTCCTCCTCCAAGCCCCTGGTAACCACGATTTTACTTTCTAGTTTCATTCCATTTGTGATTGAAAAAAATACTTTGTGTGATTTTAATCTTCTTGAGTTTGTTAAGATTTGTTTTGTGGCCTAACATGTGGTCTATCCTGGGGGATGTTCCATGTGCACTGAAGAAGAATGGGTATCCTGTTGTTGGATGGAGTGTTCTGTATATGTCTGTTTGGTCTAATTGGTCTTTCCTATTGTTTAAGTCCTCTATTTCTTTATTGATCTTCTGTTTGGTTGTTCTAATTAACCTTTATAAGTCTCAGTTCCTCATCTGTAAAATGATGAAAAAAGCAGTACCTACCTCACAGGTTGATATAAGGATTAAAAATGCTACTCCTCATTAAGTGTTAATACTTGACATGTAGTAACTGCTCTTTAATGTCAGTTACTATTATTAATCCCAAAGAAAGCATGAAAAGGTCAGAGTATATCCATCACCATATTTCACACATCAGTGCAAGATGCTTAGCCAAAAGACCAAAAGGTACAATTAGTTGAATTATTGAAGGACAGATTTGCCAAGCAGTGGAAAAGAGGAATATTACAAATTTCATTTGTATTTATTGTAACCCAGTTGTCAGCTGGATGCCTTCCTACCTCCACCTTCAGCCATCTACCAATCAAGAAGTCTTCCTGCTCTCACCTATATGCTCTCATCACAAGATTTAGGAATACTTGACATAAACTCCTAATTTTCATGACCCAGAAGGGTCCAGAGCCCTCCCCATACTTTCTACCGATTTGTAACAATTTGAATTCTAATATTTTCCCTGAAACTGTATAGGATGCCTTGTTTCAGCCTCTGCTGACCTAGATCCAAAATTCAATTTCTTAGCTGATGTCCACAAAAGATCAATTTGAGGGGACTTCCGGGTAAGATGGCGGAAGAGTAAGACGTGGAGATCACCTTCCTCCCCATGGATACACCAGAAATACAGCTACACGTGGAACAACTCCTACAGAACACCTACTGAACGCTGGCAGAAGACCCCAGACCTCCCAAAAGGCAAGAAACTCCCCACATACTTGGGTAGGGCAAAGCGGAGAGATTCCCGCACAGAGGATCGGTGCCGAGCGGCATTCACCAGCCCGAGAGGCTTGTCTGCTCGCCCGCCGGGGCAGGCGGCGCTGGAAGCTGAGGCTCGGGCTTCGGTCAGAGCGCAGGGAGAGGACTGGGGCTGGCGGCGAGAACTCAGCCTGAAGGGGGCTAGTGTGCCACAGCTAGCCGGGAGGGAGTCCGGGAAAACTCTGGAGCTGCCGAAGAGGCAAGAGACTTTTTCTTCCCTCTTGGTTTCCTGGTGCGCGAGGAGAGGGGATTAAGAGCACTGCTTAAAGGGGCTTCACAGACGGGCGCGAGTCGCGGCTGAAAGCGCGGAGCCCAGAGATGGGCGTGGGATGCTGGGGCTGCTGCTGCCGCCGCCAAGAAGCCTGTGTGCGAGCGCAGGTCACTGTCCACATCACCCTTCTGGGAGCCTGTGCAGCCCGCCACTGCCGGGGTCCCGGGATCCAGGGGCGGCTTCCCTGGGAGAACGCACGGCGCGCCTTGGGCTGGTGCAACGTCACGCCGACCTCTGCCGCTGCAGGCTCGCCCCGCACTCCGTGCCCCTCCCTCCCGCCCGGCCTGAGTGAGCCAGAGTCCCTGAAGAGGCTGCTCCTTTAACCCTGTCCTGTCTGAGCGAAGAACAGACGCCCTCGGGTGACCTACACGCAGAGGCGGGGCCAAATCCAAAGCTGAGACCCAGGAGCTGTGAGAACAAAGAAGAGAAAGGGAAACCTCTCCCAGCAGCCTCAGGAGCAGCGGATTAAAGCTCCACAATCAACTTGATGTACCCTGCATCTGTGGAATACATGAATAGACAACAAATCATCCCAAATTGAGGAGCCAGGAGTCAGTGCTGTGCCTCTGAGGTGGGAGAGCCAACTTCAGGACACTGGTCCACAAGAGACCTCCCAGCTCCACATAATATCAAACGGCGAAAATCTTCCAGAGATCTCCATCTCAACACCAGCACCCAGCTTCACTCAACGACCAGCAAGCTACAGTGCTGGGCACCCTATGCGAAACAACTAGCAAGACAGGAACACAACACCACGCACTAGCAGAGAGGTGGCCTAAAATCATAAAAAGTCCACAGACACCCCAAAACACACCACCAGACATGGACCTGCCCACCAGAAAGACAAGATCCAGCCTCATCCACCAGAACACAGGCACTAGTCCCCTCCACCAGGAAGTCTACACAACCCACTAAACCAACCTTAGCCACTGGGGACAGAAACCAAAAACAACGGGAACTACGAACCTGCAGCCTGCAAAAAGGAGACCCCAAACACAGTAACATAAGCAAAATGAGAAGACAGAAAAACACACAGCAGGAGAAGGAGCAAGATAAAAACCCACCAGACCTAACAAATGAAGAGGTAATAGGCAGTCTACCTGAAAAAGAATTCAGAATAATGATGGAAAAGATGATCCAAGATTCTATTTCCAAGATCCAAAATCTTGGAAATAGAATAGACAAAATGCAAGAAACAGTTAACAAGGACCTAGAAGAACTAAAGATGAATCAAGCATCGATTAAAAACACAATAAATGAAATTAAAAATACTCTAGATGGGATCAATAGCAGAATAACTGAGGCAGAAGAATGGATAAGTGAGGTGGAAGATAAAATAGTGGAAATAACTGCTGCAGAGCAAAATAAAGAAAAAAGAATGAAAAGAACAGAGGACAGTCTCAGAGACCTCTGGGACAACATTAAACGCACCAACATTCGAATTATAGGGGTTCCAGAAGAAGAAGAGAAAAAGAAAGGGACTGAGAAAATATTTGAAGAGATTATAGTTGAAAACTTCCCTAATATGGGAAAGGAAATAGTTAATCAAGTCCAGGAGGCACAGAGAGTCCCATACAGAATAAATCCAAGGAGAAATATGCCAAGACACATATTAATCAAACTGTCAAAAATTAAACACAAAGAAATCATATTAAAAGCAGCAAGGCAAAAACAACAAATAACACACAAGGGAATCCCCATCAGGATAACAGCTGATCTCTCAGCAGAAACTCTACAAGCCAGAAGGGAGTGGCAGGACATAATTAAAGTGATGAAAGAGAGAAACCTGCAACCAAGACTACTCTACCCAGCAAGGATCTCATTCAGATTTGATGGAGAAATTAAAACCTTTACAGAAAAGCAAAAGCTGAGAGATTTCAGCACCACCAAACCAGCTTTACAACAAATGCTAAAGGAACTTCTCTAGGCAAGAAACACAACAGAAGGAATATACCTACAATAACGAACCCAAAGCAATTAAGGAAATGGGAATAGGAACATACATATCAATAATTACCTTAAATGTAAATGGACTAAATGCTCCCACCAAAAGACACAGATTGGCTGAATGGATACAAAAACAAGACCCATATATATGCTGTCTACAAGAGACCCACTTCAGACCTAGAGACACATACAGACTGAAAGTAAGGGGATGGAAAAAAATATTCCATGCAAATGGAAACCAAAAGAAAGCTGGAGTAGCAATTCTCATATCAGACAAAATAGACTTTAAAATAAAGACTACTAGAAGAGACAAAGAAGGACACTACATAATGATCAAGGGATCGATCCAAGAAGAAGATATAACAATTGTAAATATTTATGCACCCAACATAGGAGCACCTCAATACATAAGGCAAATACTAACAGCCATAAAAGGGGAAATCGACAGTAACACAATCATAGTAGGGGACTTTAACACCCCACTTTCACCAATGGACAGATCATCCAAAATGAAAATAAATAAGGAAACACAAGCTTTAAATGATACATTAAACAAGATGGACTTAATTGATATTTATAGGACATTCCATCCAAAAACAACAGAATACACATTTTTCTCAAGTGCTCATGGAACATTCTCCAGGATAGATCATATCTTGGGTCACAAATCAAGCCTTGGTAAATTTAAGAAAATTGAAATTGTATCAAGTATCTTTTCTGACCACAATGCTATGAGACTAGATATCAATTACAGGAAAAGAGCTGTAAAAAATACAAACACATGGAGGCTAAACAATACACTACTTAATAACAAAGTGATCACTGAAGAAATCAAAGAGGAAATTAAAAAATACCTAGAAACAAATGACAATGGAGACACGACGACCCAAAACCTATGGGATGCAGCAAAAGCAGTTCTAAAGGGGAAGTTTATAGCAATACAATCCCACCTTAAGAAACAGGAAACATCTCGAATAAACAACCTAACCTTGCACCTAAAGCAATTAGACAAAGAAGAACAAAAACACCCCGAAGTTAGCAGAAGGAAAGAAATCATAAAAATCAGATCAGAAATAAATGAAAAAGAAATGAAGGAAACGATAGCAAAGATCAATAAAACTAAAAGCTGGTTCTTTGAGAAGATAAACAAAATTGATAAACCATTAGCTAGACTCATCAAGAAAAGAAGGGAGAAGACTCAGATCAATAGAATTAGAAATGAAAAAGGAGAAGTAACAACTGACACTGCAGAAATACAAAAGATCATGAGAGATTACTACAAGCAACTGTATGCCAATAAAATGGACAACCTGGAAGAAATGGACAAATTCTTAGAAATGCACAACCTGCCAAGACTGAATCAGGAAGAAATAGAAAATATGAACAGACCAATCACAAGCACTGAAATTGAAACTGTGATAAAAAATCTTCCAACAAACAAAAGCCCAGGACCAGATGGCTTCACAGGCGAATTCTATCAAGCATTTAGAGAAGAGCTAACACCTATCCTTCTCAAACTCTTCCAAAATATAGCATAGGGAGGAACACTCCCAAACTCATTCTACGAGGCCACCATCACCTTGATACCAAAACCAGACAAGGATGTCACAAAGAAAGAAAACTACAGGCCAATATCACTGATGAACACAAATGCAAAAATCCTCAACAAAATACTAGCAAACAGAATCCAACAGCACATTAAAAGGATCATACACCATGATCAAGTGGGGTTTATTCCAGGAATGCAAGGATTCTTCAATATACGCAAATCAATCAACGTGATACACCATATTAACAAATTGAAGGAGAAAAAGCATATGATCATCTCAATAGATGCAGAGAAAGCTTTCGACAAAATTCAACACCCATTTATGATAACAACACTGCAGAAAGTAGGCATAGAGGGAACTTTCCTCAACATAATAAAGGCCATATATGACAAACCCACAGCCAGCATCGTCCTCAATGGTGAAAAACTGAAACCATTTCCACTAAGATCAGGAACAAGACAAGGTTGCCCACTCTCACCACTCTTTTTTTTTTTTTTTTTTTGCGGTACGTGGGCTTCTCACTGTTGTGGCCTCTCCCGTTGTGGAGCACAGGCTCCGGACGTGCAGGCTCAGCGGCCATGGCTCACGGGCCCAGCTGCTCCACGGCATGTGGGATCTTCCTGGACTGGGGCACGAACCCATGTCCCCTGCATCGGCAGGTGGACTCTCAACCACTGCGCCACCAGGGAAGCCCTCTCACCACTCTTATTCAACATAGTTTTGGAAGTTTTAGCCTCAGCAATCAGAGAAGAAAAGGAAATAAAAGGAATCCAAATCAGAAAAGAAGAAGTAAAGCTGTCACTGTTTGCAGATGACATGATACTATACATAGAGAATCCTAAAGATGCTACCAGAAAACTACCAGAGCTAATCAATGAATTTGGTAAAGTAGCAGGATACAAAATTAATGCACAGAAATCTCTGGCATTCCTATATACTAATGATGAAAAATCTGAAAGAGAAATCAAGGAAACACTCCCATTTACCAGTGCAACAAAAAGAATAAAATATCTAGGAATAAACCTACCTAAGGAGACAAAAGACTTGTATGCAGAAAATTATAAGACACTGATGAAAGAAATTAAAGATGATACAAATAGATGGAGAGATGTACCATGTTCTTGGATTGGAAGAATCAACATTGTGAAAATGACTCTACTACCCAAAGCAATCTACAGATTCAATGCAATCCCTATCAAACTACCACTGGCATTTTTCACAGAACTAGAACAAAAAATTTCACAATTTGTATGGAAACACAAAAGACCCCGAACAGCCAAAGCAATCTTGAGAATGAAAAATGGAGCTGGAGGAATCAGGCTCCCTGACTTCAGACTATACTACAAAGCTACAGTAATCAAGACAGTATGGTACTGGCACAAAAACAGAAAGATAGATCAATGGAACAGGATAGAAAGCCCAGAGTTAAACCCACGGACATATGGTCACCTTATCTTTGATAAAGGAGGCAGGAATGTACAGTGGAGAAAGGACAGTCTCTTCAATAAGTGGTGCTGGGAAAACTGGATAGGGACATGTAAAAGTATAAGATTAGATCACTCCCTAACACCATACACAAAAATAAGCTCAAAATGGATTAAAGACCTAAATGTAAGGCCAGACACTATCAAACTCTTAGAGGAAATCATAGGCAGAACACTCTATGACATAAATCACAGCAAGATCCTTTTTGACCCACCTCCTAGAGAAATGGAAATAAAGACAAAAATAAACACATGGGACCTAATGAAACTTCAAAGCTTTTGCACAGCAAAGGAAACCATAAACAAGACCAAAAGACAACCCTCAGAATGGGAGAAAATATTTGCAAATGAAGCAACTGACAAAGGATCAATCTCCAAAATTTATAAGCAGCTCATGCAGCTCAATAACAAAAAAACAAACAACCCAATCCAAAAATGGGCAGAAGACCTAAATAGGCATTTCTCCACAGAAGATATACAGACTGCCAACAAACACATGAAAGGATGCTCAACATCTTTACTCATTAGAGAAATGCAAATCAAAACTACAATGAGATATCATCTCACACCAGTCAGAATGGCCATCATCAAAAAATCTAGAAACAATAAATGCTGGAGAGGGTGTGGAAAAAAGGGAACACTCTTGCACTGCTGGTGGGAATGTGAATTGGTACAGCCACTATGGAGAACGGTATGGAGGTTCCTTAAAAAACTACAAATAGAACTACCATATGACCCAGCAATCCCACTACTGGGCATATACCCTGAGAAAACCATAATTCAAAAAGAGACATGTACCAAAATGTTCATAGCAGCCCTATTTACAATAGCCCGGAGATGGAAACAACCTAAGTGTCCATCATCGGATGAATGGGTAAAGAAGATGTGGCACATATATACAATGGAATATTACTCAGCCATAAAAAGAAATGAAATTGAGCTATTTGTAATGAGGTGGATAGACCTAGAGTCTGTCATACAGAGTGAAGTAAGTCAGAAAGAGAAAGACAAATACTGACTGTATGCTGACACATATATATGGAATTTAAGGGGAAAAAAATGTCATGAAGAACATAGGGGTAAGACAGGAATAAAGACAGACCTACTAGAGAATGGACTTGAGGATATGGGGAGGGGGAAGGGTAAGCTGTGACAAAGTGAAAGAGCAGCATGGACATATATACACTACCAAACGTAAGGTAGATAGCTAGTGGGAAGCAGCCGCATAGCACAGGGAGATCAGCTCGGTGCTTTGTGACCGCCTGGAGGGGTGGGATAGGGAGGGCGGGAGGGAGATGCAAAAGGGAGGGGATATAGGAACATATGTATATGTATAACTGATTAAATTTGTTATAAAGCAAAAAAAAAAAAAAAAATACAGAAATCTAATTCTCCCCCAAACCTACAAAACACAGATTTACATTCCTTTCTGAGAAACTGGGCAATAAAATATTCACCAAAATTTTATATAACAAAAAAAAAAAAAGATCAATTTGAGCTAACAATTTCATGCATTCTAAAACGTTCCTAAAGTTTCACAAGGTCATGGGAAGAGGTCACATCCCACTCTGCCATTTTCCTAGACCTACCCTGTTCATTCTCTCCTTCCTTTGCTCCAACCACTCTAGAGTAATAAGCAATCCTTACTCATATCCCTTGGAATGAACTTTTTACTTTCAAGTACAATTATCAAGATATATTTTCCAAGCAAATGTAGTTTTCTTATTGAGGAATTCTATTGCAAATGTTAGACAACTAATATTTTTAAGCCCATGACATTCAGTTAGGCTCCATTATATACTCCCATTCAGGAGACAGAAACTGTGCCCATTCTTCATAAAAGTTATAGAACAGGAGCGAGACCTTTTTTTTTTTTTTGGCCACACTGCATGGCATGCGGGATCAAACCCATGCCCCGTGCAGTGGAAGCGTGGAGTCCTAACCATTGGACCACCAGGGAATTCCCAGGAGTGAGGCCTTGAGCAGAAATGCTACCACCTAATCTACTGCAAATGAAATAACATTACATGACACTGTACCAATAATGAACACCAAGAGTGTAATGAATCTGCAAGAATTTTAAAATGAAATATTACTATGCTTAAAACTCCAAATTATTATGACTATCTAAGTGTTTATAATTGCAGACTTACTTTTATCTCTGTTTTCAATGCTGATATTTTGTATAATTTGTATATATTTCATTAAACTCTGGGGATTGCAACTAAGACAAAGAACGTGATTTTCTGGTCTATAGGAGATTAAGATTCCTTCAAATTATCTGTGTTTCCAAGAGAAGATAACTCTGAGATTACAAAAGTATTTACTTAGAAAGTTAATAATAGATATAAACTCCAGGAAGGCAGGAACTTTTGTTCACTAAAGTATCCCAAGCTCATAGAATAGCATCTGGCAGGAACTCACTTCACTTTGGAAAAATTAATTAACGTAATAATTTATAGAACTTCATTTATCCAACTTACATTTATTATGTGCCTATTTTATGCATGGCTGCTTCTAGGTGAATTAGACTTTCAATTTATCCAATTTTATTTTTAAGGTCCCCAAATATTGAAACTTCCATCACTTTCTTAGAGAGATTAACAGCTCTTATACTTAGGAAGCTTTCCCTGACAATTAAATATTTTATTTTTCTTTTTATTCTTTCACACAGCTCAGTCCTTCAACTTCCTTCTCAGGTGATCTTTGCTGGCCTATGCGCAGCATCTTTTCTGTACAGTATGACTTGTGCTAAACAAAGCATCATGTTCCAGATGTGAACTCTTGAGTCATTTTGCAAGGAGCTATCAGTTCTCTGTTAAGCACAATAATTAAGTGTAGTTTTTTGTGGCATTCAATTTTTATATTTTTATTGACATAATTGCTACTGAAAATTACCTTTCCTTTTTTCCCTTCATTTGGAACTTTTTCGGGATGACTGTGTTTTCATCAGTATATTACTAAAGCTAATATCTAAAAAACTTCTACAGCTAACTTTGAGAGTCATTTTACCTACATTTTCTCATGTAATTCTCACAATAAAATCTCAGTGATATAAATATTATTATTATGGCCATGATACAGGTGGAGGATGGGGTCACATAGCTATATTGAACTGAGATTTGAATCTGTCTGTTGTGACTCAAACTCTTAACTACTCTGCTATTGTTGTCACATGTTAGATCGAGTTTATTTACACTTAACTACTTTTGGTTTAATATTTAAACTTTCCTTAACTACTTTTGGTTTAATATTCAAACTTCTGTGCTTATTGTTGGTCTATATCTCAGGACAAAATCTTGGGATGGAAAGGTTCTTATTTTTCTCCACACTCGGTACAATAATACACGTTCAATTTGGAAGTAGATGTTTGTTGGTAGCCTATCAGGTATCCATTCCTGTCTTTCCCCTTCCTAAGAGCAACCAGATTTTCCTCTGGGGGATCAATCTTCCCCCATTGTGCAGCAAGCATATGGTTTGAATGGAACTGACCCCACTTCCTGCTCTAGGTGTGGACTGTGATATCAATCCACCTGTTCATCCAATTCCTGATGGTTGAGGAAGGAACAGTCATTTAGATTAAAGTCAATCAGAACATGGCATTCATTTGACTTCAGAGACTGGTTTAGCTTGGTCCAGGGTGAAATTCAGATGTTTATGATATGGTGGAGGGAAGAAAAGCCCTCTCTCTTGCTTTGGATAGTGTCATGAATGCTAGTGAGACCTGGAATTGCTGCAACTGTTTGGTTATCATGATGGAGGCCAGTCTAGACAAACCAATGCATAGAGTGAGACTGAGCCAGGTGAACTGATGGGAATTTCAGCCAACTTCCTGGTTAAACCATGACTGAAGCCCACTCTGTACAGATGAACTAATAGTTATATGTGCCAATAAATTTCTTCTGTCTTTTGTTGCTTGGAACTGACAACATCCAAACTAATAGAACTACTCTCATTTTTATTTCTTCTTAATTTTCCTTTTCTGTTACTTGACCAAGAAGTTTCTCTCAAATTTCTACTTTTGAAGGATATATTCTGTGTTGAACTTTGTCCTTGGAATAACATAAATTTTAAAAACTCATTTAAATTAGTTTCTAGATTTTTCTAATTTCCTAGTCATTTCCTTTTTTGGTGCTTTATTCACTTGAAATCCTTTCCCTGAAGCCCATTTTTTAGTGTACTGAATTATCACAGTTCAAGGTCACCATAGCAAAGTTGCCTCTTAACTTCACATTGCCAATCAATTAGTTCCTGCCAGTAAGCTGTAAATATAATATAAATATTCCTGTCAATAAGCTGTGGATACAGTATGGCTTTGCATCCATTCAGACCACAAAAACCATATAATCTTAATGGTGGAAGGAACCTTAGAAGTCATCTAATCCTGCTTAATTATTTTACAGATTGGAAAATTAGAGCCAAAAGAAATTAAATGACCTGCCTAAGGTCACACAGCTAATGGTAGGTCTCCTGTGATTCCTGGTTCTTTCCAGTAAATCATGCCCCCCCATGTGCAATGAAGCCTACCAAAATTAAATAAATATAACCCAGTATTTCAGGAGACTAGTATAATTCCATAATGTCTCATGTAACCAGTGTGCCATAAACCTTGGAAGCAACATAAGAAGGGCACTGAAGTGAATTGAATGGGTTTTCAAGTCTCAGTGGAAATTAATATAGTTTTCTGTGGTTAAAATTCGATTTGAATTTTGACAATCACTGAAGATTGATTTTTAATACATTTTGGATCATAAAGTTGACTTCTTAATGCTAAAAAATTTCACTGAAGATACAATGTAGATTGTTTTCATAAAACAACAGAAATATTAAGTATGAAAGAACATGATTTTGGGTGGACTCTTCTTTCCCTACTTGAAGACAACGATATTTATATATTAAAATTATTTTTCACATACTTCCTATAGAGCAGATACACTCCTCTGTTGTTCTCCTCATATGTAGCATGGCTCTCATCAGAATCAGCCTGGGACAGTTCTAAAATTACAGATTCTCAGATGCATCTAGAACCAGAAGCTCAGAAGGAGAGCTCAGATATCTGTATTGTTTTAAAAGTTCCTCTGGTGATTCTGCTAGTTGGTCAAGTTTAGGAAGCACAGCTCTATAGCATTCTATAAAATATGTGTCTAGACATGTTTTACTGTAAAAACAAACAAACAAAAAAACTCCAGTGTACAAACACACACACTCATTCTGTGAACAGTGGATGATGACTACAATACTTAACAAGATAAATAGTCACATCTTCTGTGTTGGTGAAAAGAAGCATGCAAAAAAAAAAGCCAAATTTCATTGACTCCATGATACCATTGACTGTAAGATGCACCATTATTTATGTACCACTTGGGGGAAAGGAAAGTTACTAAGCTGACATGCCATCAGTTGTAACATGCCTTGTGATTTCAGAGATGATAAAAAACATGCATCTTAAAATGGATGAAGTACAGTAAGTTCTACTCTTGTAATTGGAGTTATAATGGTGCCCGCCAGGTTGAAAGTGAATAAAAGAGGGAGATTAACTTCTAGAATATTAGGATAAGGGGAAACCATATTAATGATCCTAGCAATGCTACTAAGAAATCTCTGTGGATCTTATATGCATCAACTTCCAAGGCTTTTCTGATAACCAGAAATCCATCCTGCTGAGATATGAGCTCCCATGACATCTTAGGGAGCTTTGGTTAAAATTGATGGTGGAACAAGACCCTTCATCTACAGATCTGACTTGATGCACACCACCTCCACCCACACCCTGCCCCCCACATTCTTCTCAGAGGGGTCACAGAGAAGCAAAGTACTGAAAGCAGAACATGCAGAAGAAAAAGAAAGTGACTGTTCATAAGGGTGGCACTCAATTTTTATTGTGCATTGCGGTGAGAGAATCTAATTTTAAAGGGTTTCATATTATTGTTTCTTGGACCAAAATTGTAGTTGTATTTTCTGTTAGGCTGCTCAACTTGGTTCCTATAGCCAACTCTAGAAATGCTTTTAGTTTATCTCACAAAAGAAAAGCCAAGATTTATTGAAAGTCTTTGGTATTAATAGGTGAATAGTGACTGAAAAGTATGGACTGAACTTATATTCTAACCAAAGTAAACCTCTTATCCTTCTCCCTCCTTGCTATTCATTGTAAATAATGATGCATTTGGATTTATCTGTCTTCTTTGTTTCAAAACTACCCATACTAATTTCATGGACATAATATCCTTCCTTGTTTATAATATTAATGTCATATATTTTAGCATTCCCTCTGGCTGCCCTGCTAACTCGGTTTCCTTTGGTCCTGAGGATACCGCCTCCCTTTATGCTGTTGGCTTTTCTTAAGTGTGCCTTAAGAAAAGGATTTTTTTGGATTGTGCCTTTATGTTTACCATTGGGAGTCCTTATTAGATTGTCTTGACACATCTATTCATGTAGTTTCTTTGGGAGAATGTGGGCACTGCTGTTGCAGCTTGCATGCCACGCTGCTTTTAGTGAGAAAGGGGGTAGGGCAAGATATGCCACTAGGCAGTAGCTGTTTTCGTGATCTGGGGTGATTCCTTCTTTAATCAGAGTGCCCGTTTTCGTTGTCCCTAACTGGAGGCAGACTTTAGATTTTGTGGTCCAAGGTAGGAACATGAATAGAGCTCAACATTCATTTCTACTCCTTATGACTGACTCCAAATAATGATCCTATCCAATGTCCCACCTATGCTTGGCTTCCTCTCACTCTGTCTGTGACCCACCGCTAGTGCTCCTCTGCACGCATCCTGGCCCACAATTTCTCAATTTAACTTGATGTCATCTGCTTTCTAACATTCATGGGTTCATCACAGGTTTCAGTCATCTGAGTTTTATGTCTTATTTTCATGAGCAGCTATATATTTATGCATGTTGTATGTGTAATTTTAGAGGTTTGGTGAAGGAGGGTTGAATGTCAGTTTGCCAGATTGGAAGATTGGAGGAGGGAAAAAGTCAGGGTATTTCCCTTCCGTTTCATCTGTTTTTTTTTTGGCATCTCTAGCAATAGTTCTGTTTTCTCTGCGGCTTCAATACCCATTTACCCCACGTTTAAGGATCCCAGACCAAGGCTAGACCAATAGCTGTATGGTTCTACCCTCTAAGCTGTGTTCCCAGAGCTTGTAAATAGTGGTTTCCTGCTATCGTATGCCTTTTATTTCTCTTAACATCTCCTCTTTTCCTTTCTACATTTTGATTGTGTGGTAACCAATCACCTGTACTAAATTCCTTTCATTTAAAATGCCTGGGACTTTCCTGGTGGTGCAGTGGTTAAGAATCTGCCTGCCAATGCAGGGGACATGGGTTCAAACCCTGGTCTGGGAAGATCCCACATGCCACAGAGCAACTAAGCCCGTGCGCCACAACTACTGAGCCTGTGCTCTAGAGCCCCACGAGCCACAACTGCTGAGCCCGCATGCCACAGCTACTGAAGCCCGCATGCCTAGAGCCCATGCTCCGCAACAAGAGAAGCCACTGCATTGAGTAGCCAGCTCACAGCAACCAAGAGTAGCCCCCGCCTGCCACAATTAGAGGAAGTCTGCAAGCAGTAACGAAGACCCAACGCTGCCAAAAATCAAAAAATTAATAAATTTATTAAAAATAAATAAAATGCTTAGAATAGTTTGTTTTCTTGCTAGTCCCTAAATGATAGAGTAGAAGACCAAAGCACCTTCTCAATCCACCATCTTAAAATAAACATTTAGAAATGTTAATAATGTTTTAAGAGCACAGTTGAAATGCTATTTAAAATCATCTAGGAAACCACAGATCTATTTTCTGTACCAGGTCCACAACTCCCTAGCTGAGTAATTTGACAGAGCAGTTGGGACCATTCTGGTCGTTACATAGGCTGCCATTTCCAGGCATACCTGCAACTGTGCTTTAGTGACAATGATTATTATTTATCTAATACTGTTTATATCCATTTTTAATTTGCAACCAGAAGAACTGTTTTCAACCTGCACTGCACCTGTTTTTATGTTCAAAAGAATTTTGATGTCAACTCCAGCCAGCTGATGCAGTTTGGTGTTGCCATGCTTGCCATGAAAGACATTACTTCAGCCACCAAAAGCCTTTAATTGTCTACATATTTTAATTTCTTTGGCAAGCACTTTGCCCATTTAACCCAAGAAATCAAAACTCTTGTATTTTCTTTGTCCAACGAGAATTTCCTCCCTGCATTGTCCTTGTCTCATGGCAAGTGAGGAAGAGACGGTTACCAAGGAGCCACTGTATGCAACTCATATTTCTCCAAGGCCCTTTTCTTCTCAAGAACCATCAGTAGCTCTTCTCCCAATTTACTCCTTGCTTTCAATTAAAATTTTAGGTTTAGATCAGTAATTACTTATTATTTTATATAGAATGATTTAAGATTACCCATTAACAAGTTCAGCATGATGGGTTTTTTTGGGTTTTTTTTTTGCAGTACGCGGGCCTCTCACTGTTGTGGCCTCTCCTGTTGCGGAGCACAGGCTCCGGACGCGCAGGCCCAGCGGCCATGGCTCACGGGCCCAGCCGCTCCGCGGCACGTGGGATCCTCCCGGACCAGGGCACGAACCCGTGTCCCCTGTATCGGCAGGCGGACTCTCAACCACTGCACCACCAGGGAAGCCCAGCATGATGTTTTTTAACAAGAGATTTTTACAAGGCCTAACTTCTTTTTTTCTCATGAATATTTATACCTCTGAGCTAAACACAAGAGCTTTAAGTCATCCAGGTGATGATTTGTTCACAGGTAGTTGTAATTAAAGCAAATCTATTTTAAAGTGACCTTCCATATGTGGACACATCTTGTACCTGAATTATAAGCATTCATTGTAATTGAATAGGACAGCTAAAATTTTCAGTTTGGATCTTCCCTCTCTAAATTTCTAAAGCAACTCAGATTTTTGTATAGGCCCTGAGAAACTGCAGTTTGATAACCACATAGCAGCTTTTGAAAAAATAGGCCTCTGACAAAGCAGATTCCAAACACAGTTTCACTAGACTTTTAAGAGGACCATCATTTCTTTGTCAAATCACACACACACACACACACACACACACACACAAAAACTCAGTCTAAAATATTCCATAAGCGTAGACCCTTTGAAGATGGATGAAGAACAGCTACAAGGCAAGAAAACAAAGTTTTCATTTCTTCTGGAACTTAGAATAGCTGCTTCTTCGTTCTGCACAATCTCACCCACTAATAGTTTCACCCACTGGTCTGACTGAGGCAAAATAAGTCATAGGCTGTATCTCAGATATTTGTTCTGACAGTCAATGTCTTACTTCTCAAACAAGCTAAAATAAGGCACCATGAACTCTCTACAAAGGAAGTAGACAATATATATCACCTCTATACTGGTTTACTCACCCTTCCCCAGATTTCCATCTGGAAGCACCATTTTCAAGCAAGCATCATAAATATGTGGAGGGCCAAATTGGCTGGCTGTGTAAGTACTTATGCCTCAGAAAACCCTTTTATTCATGGCAAGGCTGGATTCCACTGGGACAGCCAATGTGGGCACATTTAGCCTTGGCTTTTAGTCCTGGCTCATTCCTTCCCTCCTGAGTTTCTGAGCCACATATATTTTAATCATTCCAGCACACTGATTCATTGAAAAATAAACACTGGGGCGATAATTAATTAGAAAGGCTGCATATTCTTCTCCTACAGCAAGTTGAGTCTCTTCCTGCCAGAAATTGACTGTCAGGAAAGGAGGTGTGTAATATCCTTATGTTTTGGTTTACATTGGTTCATTTTTCATCAGATCCTCCAAGCTTTGATACCTGTGGCTTAATATTCATAACATTTTGCTTGGATTTTTGACTTTATTCAAAACCCGTAGAACTTCCACAACCAATTGAGACAAACCAGATGAAAGATTTCAACCACATCCACTCATCAAACCAATTTGTTGCTGTTTTCTTAGGTTTCTGATTCCCCCATCTGTGTGGCTTGGTTCATGTGAGGCCAAATTCAGAAATGGGTGGGAACATATTGCCTAACTAAAGGAGTGTTAATCATTTCCACTAATAGAGGGAACCTTTTTATTGCTACTTTACTGATGGAATCTTTGCCCCAAGGCAAGAAACAATAACAAAATCCCTCCTACCTTCCTGTCTCAAAAGAATTATAATCTGTCTGGGAAACAGCCATCCCCAAGAGATGTTTATTGAATGCCCTCAGGGGGTGGTACTCCTCTGGAAATAAGCAGCAGGTCAGGAAAGAGTAAGCACTGCACTTGGAGGCTCTGGGTTCCAGTTCTGGTCTGCCATTTATATCCGTTCTAACCTTGGAGAAGAACGGTCATCATTTACTGAACAGCTCAAATTTGCCAGGTATTTTCCATCCATTTAAAAAATGTCACTAGGGCTTCCCTGGTGGCACAGTGGTTGAAGGTCCGTCTGCCGATGCAGGGGGCGTGGGTTCGTGCCCCGGTCCGAGAGGGTCCCGCGTGCCGCGGAGTGGCTGGGCCCGTGAGCCATGGCCGCTGGGCCTGTGTGTCCGGAGCCTGTGCTCTGCAGTGGGAGAGGCCACAACAGTGAGAGGCCCGCGTACCACAAAAAAAAAAAAAAAAAAGTCAATAATGCTACAATAATGATTAAACCCCCATTTTATAGACTAAAATGAAGTAAGGCACAGAGAGGTTCAGTGACCTGCTCAAGTACTAATAGCTAGCTAGCAATTTGCAGAGCCAGGAGCTAGCCCTGGGTTTGATTTTTCAGACTCCAAAGCCTACTGCCGCTTCACTATACTATGACAAGTAATTTTCCTTTGCTGGGTTTTAGTTTTGATTTATTTTAATCTGAAAAAATAAGATGATTGGACTAAAACTTAAAAACCCCTTTGAACATGGATACCATATGGTCCTATAATTGAGCCTAAGCTTTAAACGTGTAGAGATTATAGTTTGGTTCAGTTCAACCCAAACAATACACATATTTATAAAATAAATTTGGGCGGCAGTGGGGAGGGGTGGTATGAGATTAAGGGTCTGGTATTAATCTGGGAAAGCTTCCGGCCTAAAGGGTTTTCATCTGGTACAGGCAGGAAGAGACACGATGTAGGATGGCAGATGGGAGGAGGTCAGCTCCAGCCTCCGAGGGTCTCTGGGCAAACGCGGTCGGGGAGGATTCAAAGTAAGAGAACATTAGCAGGTCTGACTGGCTGAATGACAGACTCTCTGGATCAAGGCATCCATGCTGAGGAAAAGGAAAATGGGTCCTTTACTCAGTATTCTTCCCTCCATGGGAATTCAATAAACATTACTGACTGACTAGCTGAGGTGAACTGAACTGCAGAATTGCTTTGAAGCCCATAGTTACAAGCTATAATTGAGAAACTGTCAAGAGATTCAAATTCATGGAAAACCAGGAAAGAATAATGTTTCCATGTTTCAGAGCTTGCCAAAATATAGTTCCCTTTCTGCTGTTCATTTCCTCCCCGGCTTCTAATTCATTTTTTAAAACTTTTCCATCAAGGAGAAGTCTATTTTGTAACTATGCATAATTACTGTTTAGCATCTTCCTTTCTTTTCAAAATGTTGAGAACTGTAACTTTTCTAGTACCCTAGGGGGAAAGGGGCACTAGTTGTAAAGACTGTTCTATTTGTTTTCCCTGATAAAGGACCCTATTAAGAAAGGAATACTAATATCCACAGGATCACTAGCTACAAAATAACCATAAATAAATGCAGGTTGAGAACTATAGCCCAACTCTGTACAGTGAGTTCTTCCAGTCTTTTTCCTCTGCCACTGTATTAATCGTTGGCTCCTGAGCGGCTTGAAATATGCGATCTTTGAACCTATAAAACAATCATATATACTATATGCCAGGCACCTTTTGCTAGACACTTTATGTGTATTACCTTTAATCTTTGAAGCAATTCTTTAAGGAAAAGGAGATGTCAGGGCAGAGTAACATGCCCATGGTGGTAAAGCCAGGTCCCAACGCTGGTCTTTTTGACGTCAATCCCTTTCTCCTTCCCCTCTGTACCTTACAGAAGACAGGTATCGACCAGCAGGTACCTGTGCTTGTCCTTCTGACAAAATCACTGATGTGATCTTTAATCATTCTTTCAGAGTATCTTTGGACTAGTCCTTTACAGAATCATGTGAAATGTGCCATAAACACAGCCACTTATACCCAGATATGTCCCGCACCTTGGTCTGGAAGCAAATTTTCCATTTTGAAGTTAATGGGTGAAATTTTAAAGAAAGGGCCTAGGTGTGAAGAACTGTTTACCAGAAAGTTAAAATTACTGTTTAAACAGACCTCTTCGTTAAGCGATAAAGGCAAACCTTGGGATGGGTGAGATCCTGCTACGTTCTCATGCAGGTTAATAATTGCCTTACAAACGAGCACAGCACATGGACACTCAGTTGCTCCAGGTCAATTTCCTGCAAAGATAAACAATGACATGGGCACTACTAAAATCAAATGCATCTGCTTAAACATATATGTCTATATGCCCATAAATGTGTACATATGGTATATTAGGTTGTTTTCATTCGACAATTTTTTAATTAATAAAATTCACTCACAATTTGACTCTCTAAGGAAAACCCAATGATTGATCATCTCCTAGGTTATCTAATTAAGTAGGTCTAAATAAAAGTTTGCTTTTCTCAAAGGATCCATGTAATATAAATATTAAGAAAAGTACAGAGTGGATTTGTCAGCTAACTCATCTTAAGTGAAGGAACAAGAGGTCTTGGAAATCACAATGATGTGTTCATTTCACTTTGTTGAATAAAAATGATAGATGCCATGGCAATTTCAACAAACAAAGCTAAGGAAACACAGTGTGAGGGCAGCCCATGAGGAAATTAGTAGAACATGGAGAATAAGCTTCTTGATCTACTGATTTTTGATCCATTGCAATTTATTATGTATCTTCATGCTCTTTGAATCTGTGATTCTCTGTGAAAGTTGTTTCTTTGTTCTTAAAGCAGAAGTTAGGTGCAAATACTAGGAATGAGACAGAAGTAAACCGATGTGGTTAGCCCATGAGCTCAGGGCTAAATCCCAAGCTATAAGTTTTTCAAGTCAAAACAAATGTGTAAACTAAGAAAAATGTCTTGGTAAATGCCACCAACCCAGCGATTCCCACAGGCACTCAAAAAGCCTCAGCTACAAAACTACTGTGGAAGAGTTGAGTATTTGGAGACATTAGCTAGGATAGCCTCAGTCAGCAGATAGCATTTGGATCAATAATCACTCCAAAAATTATCACTCCAAAAGCAGTCAAAGGCTTCTTATTGTTTACGTTAGATTTATTTGTGTATTTGCGCACTTACTCTTGCCACTAAAATAGCAAGTCTTTTGTTCAAAGTAGAAAACTGCCATTATTTTATTTATTTCATGCCTTCATGATTAATACATTGTCCTCCTTCTATGGCACCACTAATAAACTTGGTATGTTCTTTTTTGGCAAATTCTTGAAGATAAAAATTCAATAAAGACAGAAATGTTAAATATCTTGAAATCAATTTGGACCATTTTTCAGTTCTTTTCTCTATAATTCCTCCTTTTTAAAAAACACGCAAAGTTTAGACTCAGAAGAATTTTATTTTCAAATTCCAAAATTTAATTAGAAAACCTTACTTATTAAACAGTAACTGGATATCAGTTTAGAACCATTTTCTCCCAAAGGGCTGGCAGTATACGTGGGAGTCTTCGAAATTTTCTGGCACATCAAACACCTAACACCTTTAGCCTTTCCTTTCAGGGGAAGAACTTGCCCATAGAACTGTTTCACTACAGTTTTATTAAGCAACTAGTGACAAATAATATTTTTATATCAACCCAGGGAGGTAATCTAAGTACCTTAAATTATTGACTCACTGTTCTGAAAATGTTAAACATATATTGCCCTCATGTTTTAAAATGTATCCTAAGAAACAGACTTGCCTGGTCATTGCAGTGGACAATCTCTAGAGTGTGGACCACATTCACAGAAGTAACTGATATAATTGTCTGATATCTAAGTTATTGGTAACCTCCACCAGTAGCATACAAATGAACTTATTTACAAAACAGAAATGGACTCACAAACATAGAAAACAAACATGGTTACCAAAGAAGATGGAGAGGGGGGAGATAAATTAGGGGGTTGGGATTAACATATACACAGTACTATATATAAGAGAGGTAAACAACAAGGACCTACTATATAGCACAGGGAACTCTACTCGTATCTTGTAATAACCTATAATGGAAAAGAATCTGAAAAAGAATAGATAGATAGATATGTATAACTGAATCACTTTGCTGTACACTTAAAACTAACACAACATTGTAAATTAACTATACCTCAATTTTAAAACTGTAATTATAAAGAAGAAGACCAAACCTTCACTTTATGGTACTGGATTAGGCACCACACAATCATGTGCAATAGACACAATCTGTTCCTGCCACTAGCTCCAAAAATAAAAATGACTGTGTCTTCATGTTATCACATATAATGTATGTTAATTCCATCGATGTGATTTGAGTCCTGATTTCTAGTCTGCCTTAGTATAAGAAAAAAAATGAAAAAAAAATTGGGTTGACCATAATTCTTTTCAGGGAAGACACTGAAATTCTTCAGAAAAACTTTCATAGACTCTTGGGATTAAAGGTACAAGTAAGGCTGCTCTTCAAACTGTTCTGCAAGACCAAGTGGAAGAATTTCCTGGTTATATCAGAGAGGTATGGACAGGAGTGGAAATTAAAGGAAAATGGAAGAAGAGGAGTAAAAAGAGTGCTAACAAAATTCTGTCACTCCACAGTGAGACCCCATTCACCTAATATCTTCCATAAAGTTACAGAACCCCAAGCTGCTTCAGTTCATGTAGATGAATCAGTAAATTTATTCACTTTTTAACTTAGTTATTAAAACAGGTGACAGGAGGGCAGCTGGGACTGCAGGTTTTAACAGAGAAGTGAAGTAGACAAAGAAAGAGGAGATAAACTTTAAATCAAATTTTACTAATACCCCAAGGGGAAAATAGGCCCCAAATGGAGTGTGGGTTGCATACGGTTTTTCCAGACCTTTCCAAACACTGTGCAGTGAGCTTCCCAAGCACAATAATCTCATACTGTATATAGAAAACTATCTCCTGAAGGACACTGCTGTTTGCCCTAGTTTCATATGAACTTTTTTACTGACTATTCCTATATCATATAGACTTACCTTTTATGCCTATAATCCTGATATTCTTCAATTAGATTACAGCAGAGTTATGGACAAATAGAGGTATTTCAGGTGTCCCTTTACATACAGATTTCAAAATAATGTACATCTTTCAAAATGTTTAGAATTTATCATGAATTACATATTTTCAAGGTATGAAGATGAAGTAAATTAAAAATTCTCTTTATGCTATTACCATGTGGCAATCCCCACATGGGGGCTGATAAATAGAAATGCTTGTCACCCTTTTTGAATGATATGGGGAAATTAGTCTTGAATAATGCAGATTATTCAGGGTAATTGGGAATGTTTCTTTGGCATAGAGTATGATCACCCTGCTGTTAAAGAGATTGGAAAAAGCATCAGAGAGTAGCTGGCATGAGATATGGAACTTGAATGACAGGACTATAACAGGCAGAAATGAGAAGATATCATTTAGAAAGAGGGAAGACACGGGGACAAGAAATCAGATGTGTTTGGGGGAAGAGCCTACAGTCCCATTCATCTGTAGAGTGAAGTCCAGAAGTCAGCCTTGGGAGCCAGCTCTTGGCACAAGTGTCAGTGTTCTCATGATGGAACAGTGGTCAGCTCCTTCACTGAGCTTTTTATGAAGCAGGCGTTGACAAGAGGAAAGCAGAAAGGAAGAAGTTGGAAGATGCTAAGTGTTGACTACAGCTGGCAAATGGGTGTGATTGGGATCAAAATTATTAATGTATGACTGTTGCCAGCCTTTCCCATCCACCGACTGGCTCAAGAGGAGTTTTGCTTTTCTATGCCATTTCTTCCCTTTCTCCAGCCACCTAGGAGGCCCTTGCCTTGTCAGTTTCATTCTGTAGGTTCTCACAATCAAGAATGGAAAATAGACAAAAGAGCACATAATCAGAGAGGCAACAGAAGGCCTGTGCCATTGTTATTGGAATATAAAGGAGTACAGCAATCTTCAGGAAAACCCAATACACAAGCTGAAAACAGCTTTCTTTTTCTGTTTCTTTTTCTTTTTTTAATCCAAAGCAAAGTTAGATAATAAGAACCAGAAGTTTAAGGAATATCCTCTGCAGGGGGTAGCTCAGCACCATTGTAATTTAGACATAAATATAAATTATATTCATTGGTTAGTGGGATCAGGGCTATTATGGTAGGCATAAATAACAGACTGGGGAGATTTTGCTAAATTAGACAAAGACTAGGGAGACATTGAGGGCTCCTGAACAAGGTGGTGATGTGATTAGTATTCTTCTTTAGGAAAAATTATCTAACAGCTTTATCCACATAAATGAGAGAGGAAAAAAATTGAAGACAAGTAAAATCAGATAGACTTTGCAATATGCCAGGTTAAAGGTAGTGAGGAACTAAAAGAGGAGAGTGAGGACAGAAAAGAGAAGATGGCAAGGTATTTGGAAAGCAAGCTCAACAGTACCATGATGAGAGGAAAAGGAAAAGAGATAACAATTTGAGGTTTCAGGCCTCAGAAATTGAGGGAATAGAAGTGCCATTAACAAAAGTGAGGATACCAGAAGGAAAAGCTGACTTCAGGGCAGACATCGTTAGGTCAATTTTACATACATTGTTTTTTATGTACATCTGGGTGAGAATGTCCCATGGACAAATTGAAATGTAAGCTCCAAGAGGAAAGGCCTGTGTGTGCCTTGCTCCCTTTGCCCCATGGTATCTCTGAAGCCCAGCATATAACAGGTGATCAATAAACACTGCTGAATAAATGAAGAATGAAAGTCTACCCAATACTCTGAGTTCTTATGATACATGATTACAATTTTTCATGCTTGTTTCTCTTTATTTATAGATTCTGCTTTATACACATGCGTCTTAGATCTCCATTTCCGAGTGCCCTCAACCCTTGTTTGTTGAATTAATGTTAGTAGATGCTCTTTAATCGTAGTTTATGTACAACCCCATTCACAATTCTCATCTGCTTTTAGCATATTCAAATAAGATAAAACTCACTAAATGCCATATTAATATAAATAGAGAAATATACATGTCTCTAATACTTATTTTAGGGAAAGAGCAACAGATATAAATAACTACAGGTATAACTACGTAAATAACCATCAGCATTTCATCTGGTTATTCTGTTTGGTTAAGAGCCTACTTGAAGTTGTCAACTATTACATTTCCTTTCAACTACAAAGAGCCTGAAAGGGCTTCCCTGGTGGCGCAGTGGTTGAGAGTCTGCCTGCCAATGCAGGGGACACGGGTTCATGCCCTGGTCCGGGAAGATCCCACATGCCGCGGAGCGGCTGGCCCCGTGAGCCATGGCCGGTAAGCCTGCACATCCAGAGCCTGTGCTCCGCAACGGGAGAGGCCACAGCAGTGAGAGGCCCGCGTACCGCAAAAAAAAAAAAAAAAAAAAAAAAAGAGCCTGAAAAAGACTGTTGGGCAACAACTTGGAAAAGACTATTTAAAAGGTAAATATGGGTCCTGGTCGAAGATGGCAGCGGCAGCTGGAGCCCAGGTTTCTGGGCTGCTAGGTCGTTCCTGGCTGTTGAGCCAGCCTATGTCGAGTGGCGCCCACAGCGAGGAGGGCTCAGCTCGCATGTGGAAGGCCCTCACCAACTTCGTGGTGCTCCCCGCGGTGGGAGTGAGCATGCTGAATGTCTTCTTGAAGTCACACCACGGAGAGGAGGAGAGACCCGAGTTCATCGCCTACCCCTACATCAGGTCCAAGCCCTTTCCCTGGGGAGATGGTAACCATACACTTTCCGTAACCCTCATGTGAATCCGCTTCCAATTGGCTATGAAGACGAATAAAGAGAACCTGGACCACTACCCAGTGAAGACCACAACACTGGTTTGGACCATTACTCTGCACACATGGACCAGAAAATTGTACGGGACCTTAAGCTCACCTCCTTATATCCAGTGATGACCATTATACTTGATGACCATTATACTGATCTTCTGTCCCTTTGCTTATGGCTTAAATAAATAACTTAGTCACGAGCTGAAAAAAAAAATGTAAATATGTTTTAATTTCATGAATGGCTGGAGATTCCCTGTACTCAGCAGTAACATATGACTCACATTTGTCCATGGCACAAACTTGTAGAGCAGATACAGATCACAAAACTGACTGTCTCACAAGGCTCCTGTGATACAAACTTTTCCCAAGGTCCTCTCTCTCCTCCTGCAGTGTGTGAGGGCCTTCATAAGGAACATGGTGTTTCTATTTCAGAAAAACTGCACATCCCATATTCTATTTTAAAGGATTTGACAATATATGACAATATATGACAATATATGAACAGTGTATATATTTATATTGAAAAGGTCTCTTTGGTCATTATGGATGATTCACTGGAGATGTTCCTCATAAGCATGGATTTTAATCTGCAGTGATTCGCCTTACCCCTTGGACTGAGATGGCTTCATGAAAGTTAGATTTTTTTTTTAAAGGCAAACCTTGAAAACAACATCTGGTGTTGAGTTCAGAAATTAGAACCAGATATGCTTCCTTATCCATATTTCGGTTCACATGAGTAGGCTGCCAGGATGGTGAAAGGGAAAAGGTTTGCTAATTTAATTTTTGTTTTGTTTTTAAAGAAATAATAGAAATATTTTAATGCTCAAAGTAGTTATGGGTCTTTTTAAGTATACAGACCATCCCTGAATGTACATAAAGAAATATTAGAATTAATATAAATTTTAGGTAATAGTTAGCATTGTAACAATTCACATTCAAAGGATTCGCCGAGGGTTTCCTCTAAGTAACAAGAGCCTCATAGTATAAAGGCCTCATAGATTGCTTTTAAAACCAGTTTTCCAAATAATTTATGGTATATGTGTTCCCCCAAAAAACTGAGACAGCAAATAACTATTTGATTCAGCTATATTTCGAGCATTAGTATACATCCCATTCAGAATGTCAACATGAAAGAGCAACTAGAATTTTTGTTTTCTAAAACTTCAACAATAACTAAAGGTATGCACAGAAACGTTGGGGATGGTGATTAATAGAATTCTAATTTGGGGTTTACAATTTACCAAGCACTACAGAGCCTATTTTATTTTGCCTTTATAATAAGCTTAAAGTAAACCAAGCATATATTGTTATTTCCATTTAACAGATGTTAAAATTGAAATCTTCAAACATAATGTGTTACATAGTTACTTTCGTAGATCCAGTAAGTACTAGAACCTAGATCATCTGTATCTTAGAGCTTTTTCTATTATTTCATAATACCTTTCTGCATGATGAAAATCCAACCAACAGTGTCCCTAATTGGCTGGTATTTGAAACCTTGGTTTTAACTGCACTCAATTCTAGAAAAATCGATCTGAGTGAAACATCAGCATTAAAAAACAGACATACTAACATTGCACTTGGAATATCTGTGTGATAAGGAATCCATTAGATCTGGAACTCATTACTTTGACAGGATATCTCTATTAGTGAATTTTTCTAATTGACTTTGTAAGTATGATTTTTATCTTCTACTTTTTTTCAATTGTTTTACATGTAAGTTTCTCCATAATCTTTCCATTTCAAGCAATTCTACATCATGAAAATATGTCCTTTGTTCATCCAAGTGTAGAAAGGGTATAAAATTGTCTAATGCATATGCTACATCAATAAGATTTATTTTCCTTTTTTGGTGGGGTGGGGGTGAAAAGGCATCTTTTAAATTCTGCTCTACATCTTACAAATGAGAAAATTGAAATGGAATGTTTCCCTTTTTTAAAATAGGGTTTTTCTTGGTGGCATAGCCCTTTGGCTATTCTGTTGAGGTCAAAGTCTTATTCCAGCACTAGATTATTGGGTTTCCCAAAATGAGCATGAACCCTGGGACATTTTGCCTTTTTCTTACTCCCTCCCCAAATAATGGATAGTCAATCCGTCTCTTTATATGAGATTAATAGCAACAACAACAACAATAATAGATGTCTTTAATTATAAAATTTAGTGTTTCCAGGTGTGGAAAAACAGTAAGAAAGGATGAGAAAATTACAAAATAATGATAATGCATACTTTTTTTTTGTACTTTATAGTTAATACAATTTGGCTGATTCCTCAAAATCTATGATGTAGACAGTGAAATTTTTATTCTTTCTGTGCTCAAGAGATAGAAATAGGGGCTCAGAGAAGATAAATAAGTTGTGCAAGCTGATATGCTCAGTAAATGGCAGAGGTGGATTAAGAATCCAAGCAGCTCTGCTCTGCTACTGATTTGCAGTATTTATGCTACCAAGTTCTCTAATTCTGAAACTACATTCACTTTGAATAGCCAGATGAGACAAGTGCAGACTGGTCTGAAATTCAGGAGCTCTGAATTCCTGTCTCCACCCCATTTGGCCTGATTTAGTATTCTCAAGTAGCATGACATCACAGTTAAGTGCATGGGCTCCAGAGGCACCCAGACCTGGCCTTACATCCCCATTCCTCCACTTAGCATCTCAAGGAAGCTTCACAAGTTAGTTTCTCCAAGCTTTAATTTCCTCATCTGTGAAACAAAAATTGTTATGAAATTTAAATATAACAAATGTAAAAGTCTTGGCCACAATAAGTATTGGATAAATCATTGCTACTAGCACTTCACTTTATGCTGATTTCTCTTTTCCCATTAATACATATATTTCTTGGAGGAAAGAAAGTGAAAACCCATATAGGTTTCATCACACACAAAATGCTGACCACACACAGAGAGCCCTCCCCCAGGCACTTACGTTCTACCTTGGACACCTTGGAAGTATTGCAAAGGTTCTTGAATACAGATGTACAAGAATAATTTCTTTGAACTGAATAAGTAGTATGTCTTACAGAGCTATGTGACTCTATTTCTTTTATCTCTAGGGTTTTGATCTCATAATAAATAAGCTGAAAATTTACTAAAAAGCTTTATTGAATTCCAGTATAGATTTTCTTGATCAACAGATGGTTAGAGTATTACCATAATTGTAGATGGGGTAGGAAGGCATTGCTTTGTGAAAATATCTGACATTATTCAAAAGGGATGGGAATCAATGTTAGTTTTCAAACCTCAATCAGCATGAATTCATAAGTATTTCTAAAATCAGATGGTACAGTTTGATACTGATTCCTAGAGGCTAAAGGATTCCTTTTAATTTATGGCTTGGATTCATTTCCTTGAATGTATCCCAACAACTAAAAAAAGATCATGTTTGATGAAATAATCATAGTTAACAATGAATGCCCTGTTTTTTCCTTGTCTCCTTTTAATTCTGTTACCATTCCAAAAATATAGGATTGGAAATCAGTAGTAATAAATGTAAAGGTGAGAAACTCAATTATAATTCCAAGGGACTCATTCAAAGACACCCCAAAATCTTTACACAAATATTAGTGTTGATAACTCCATTAATATACTTATGTACATAAATTCAGAGTATTTCTTTATCATTTACCATGTTCTCAGTCACAAGTAATAGGAAGCTCAAAATGGATTAAACATTAAGGAAACTATTGGCTTTCATAGCTGGAAATTCAGAGGTAAGGTGAACTTTGGAGGAGGCATTATCCAGTGGTTCTGGTTGGGTTCCCTGACAGTTTTCTCTGCTCTGTCCCACTCCTCAGGATGGAGCAGAATAGCTTCAGAAGATACAAACCCCACAACAGCAAATGACCACAGCCAAGAGAATAAAAAAGTAGCATTCAGAACTCTCTCATAAAAGAGAGAGAACTTCTTTCTGAATCCCCCAAAAATTCCCCCTCAAATGTGTTTGGTTGAAATTGAGTTGCATGCTCATTTTTATTCCAGTGTTTGGGGTGGTAGAGTGATGGAATTATGGCCACTCAAGGTCAACTTTCCCTGAGGTACTTGGCTGTGTAGTAAAAGGGTAATGAATGAAACAAAACTGAGATTCTCTTGGGAAGGAATAAATGGAGAATATGTACCTCTACATAGGCAACGATCAGTGTCTTCTGCCTCTTTCAATATCTACCCATTCATTTTTCTAAGAGGTATTAACTGAGATAGTTAACAATATCTACCCACTCATTTTTCTAAGAGGTATTTACTGAGATAGTTAAGATCCTGAAACAAAAATACTCCTTCTGATATACTCTTGGAAGAAAAGTACAAATATTTTAAGTATTAAATAAATTGGCTTGAGCTATGAAATTCTTATATTGCTGGCAAGCAACCATGTCACAAGTCATGGACAAGATTAAACTTTAAGTTTAATGGCTGGGATAAATCCAAGTGTAAGAAAGGAGCACACTGCAAATATGTTTCATGCTCATACAATGGTGCATATCACCTCTTAAAAATGTAAACCAGAAGATTTCATGCAAACTAAAACACGTTTTCTCATAGAAAGCACTCAGTTTTGGGATAGGCATTCAGGAGTGGGATGGTATTAAGATTCATATAATGCCAGATGCTACTATGATCCACAAATTAATTTTAACCAGTGATCTGTCCAGAACCCAGTAACAAAAATACTTCCCTGGAAATGAGATTTTACTTAAAAAAAGATTTATATATGACTGTTAATGTTTACCACGATTTTTAAAAATGAAAAATGAAGATTTTCAGAGGTCTAATGAAGCCAAGAGGAAAATAAAGACTTTCTGGAAATGGTGTTTTGGACAGTGTTGACTGCATCAAAGTAGGAAATATTTTTTTTTATTTTAGAATTTCTTTTTATTCATGCCGTATAATTATTTTTAAAGCACTTACAAATCTCTTCCCCAAAAATGTTTGGGCTTTTCTCTTTTTTTAATATATATATTTTTTAATGTGACTTTATTTGGAAATAGGGTCTTTTAATCTATTTAATTTATTTATTTTTGGCTGCATTGGGTCTTCGTTGCTGCACTCAGGCTTTCTCTAGTTGTGGCGAGTGGGGGCTACTCTTCCTTGTGGTGCACAGGCTTCTCATTGCAGTGGCTTCTCTTGTTGTGGAGCATGGGCTCTAGGCGCACGGGCTTCAGCAGATGTGGCGCTTGGGCTCAGTAGTTGTGGCTCACGGGCTCTAGAGTGCAGGCTCAGTAGTTGTGGCACACGTGCCTAGTTGCTCTGCAGCATGTGGGATCTTCCCAGACCAGGGCTCAAATCTGTGTCCCCTGCATTGGCAGGTGGATTCTTAACCGCCGCACCACCAGGGAAGCCCTGGGCTTTTCTTTAAAACTAATTTAACTTTGAAAAATTATTGTTTATATTAATTGATTAAGTATAAAACGGATACTATACCCAGAAAGAATTAAAGTGCATAGTCCTGCCCTCAAGAATTTAAAATCTATTTGAGGACATCAATCCAAAAATATAAGAAACAATTAATAAACAAAAAAATGATAGCATTTAATTAACCACTAAATTGTGAATTAAGGCATAGTCATATAGAAAAGACCAGATGAGGAAAATCATGTACTTCAGAGAAGTTGCAGAAGCCTTATTAACATCATACTAACATCTATTGAATACTCACCATGTACCAGATATGTTTAATAACATATCATTTAATCCCACTACAACCCTATACATTCCAATCATTATCATCAATATTTTACAGACAAAGAAATTAAGGCTTAGAGAGATTAACTTGCTCAAGTTGAAAAGTTAGTAAAAAGCAGAATTGGGAATTGAGCCCATATAGTCAAATCCTACCATGTGGTTACTTAGTTACTAAGGTATTCTGCCTCCATGGAATATGACAAACTTGGTGAGCACTTTCAAGACTTAGAGGTCCTTCTAAATCAAGGAGGATAGAGAGAGGTATTTTAGGAAGGAGGACCAACACCATTGAAGGCATAGTTGCTGGAGTGTCCATGGTATATATTAGGGCCCTTAAAAGAAACTGCGCAGACTGAGTCTAAAGTTTGAACCAAGTCAAAGAGAAGAAAAGGTTGGACAAATTCAGTGGAGTTGGGTTACAGAGATTAACAGAGGCATTGATGGTTTTACAAAACAATTTCTCAATATAAAATAACCATTTGAGGGACTTCCCTGGTGGCGCAGTGGTTAAGAATCTGCTGGCCAATGCAGGGGACACGGGTCCGAGCCCTGGTCCGGGAAGATCCCACATGCCGCGGAGCAACTAAGCCCGTGCGCCACAACTACTGAGCCTGAGCGCCACATCTACTGAACCCCACATGCCTAGAGCCCGTGCTCCACAACAAGAGACGCCACTGCAATGAGAAGCCCGCACACCGCAATGAAGAGTAACCCCCGCTCGTGCAACTAGAGAAAGCCCGTGCACAGCAACGAAGACCCAATGCAGCCCAAAATATAAATAAATAAATAAATTTATAAATAAAAATTAACTGTTTGAACTCTTTCCTCCCCTCTCTTTCTCTTCCTCAGCTGCATCTTCAAATTCCAAAAGACTTGAAATGAATCACTAGAGACCACCCAACATCTTTCAGACATTTAGATTAAACTCAAAAGCATAGAAGTGTTCTTAATAGCTAAAAGGTTAATACTTTTCAAATCCTGGGTCAGCCTACCCCAGAGAGAAAGCAAGAGACATCCTGGTAACCTGGAAAGCCCCCAGGCCCCCAGGTGACCTTCCAGGGATGCTCCTCCACATTCCACATATTTTGCAGTCTAGCCTTGCCTTGTCAGTTCGAAATGGAATGTTTATAAATACGTGGTTAATCTCTGGGCTAAAAACTGGCCATTGTGATTGCCTCAGGGAAAGATAGCTGGATGGTTGGGGAACATTCAAAGAGAAGAGACTTGCTTTCCTTCTCCCTACAAACCCCTTGGACGTTTTCAATTTTGAAGGCTATACATGTTTATGCAATATGTTTATTGCAAATAAATTAACTTTTTAGTGGCCTTTTTGCCTGTCTCAGAATGCATTCAAAGCACAATTGCCAGCCAAGTTCCCAAAAGCACAGTTCCCATCACATCCTGCCCCATCCCAAACCTTCAGTGCATGCCCATTACTAATAACTAACTCACAAGGTTCACAAGAATTGATTTACTGATATCTTTTATGTTTCACACCACACTTTGAAGTAGGTTATGCCTCATATGACAAGTAGTAAAATGGCACGTAGTGAATTTAAAAGATTTGTTCAGGGTTACACAGCTAACTGGTAATGCTGCTGAGACTTGAGCTTTTAATACATGCCACTTTCTGTGATATCATGCAGCCTCTCACATACAGCATAATCAGATCAAAACTCTTTAGCCTACCATTGATTTCTAACCTTCCTTGGAAGTTTTCTCATGCAAATCCCCAACACCTATCCTTTGCTCCAGGTAAACTAGTACTTAAACACTGGTTCCCCAAATACCTCTCACTCTTCTGTCACTGTATCTTTTCTCATGTTCTCTCTTTCCCCTTAGAATGTCTCCCCACTTCATTTGTCACTGAAAATCTTCCAGTTAACCACAAATGGTCCCCCTTAATGCACCTTTCCCAGAATCCCCCAGTTTTCAATTATTCTCTTCTCAGTACTTTATTATATATCTCACAAAACTACATGTTAGTCTTAAGGCTCCCTGACTTCAGACTATACTACAAAGCTACAGTAATCAAGACAGTATGGTACTGGCACAAAAACAGAAAGATAGATCAATGGAACAGGATAGAAAGCCCAGAGTTAAACGCACGGACATATGGTCACCTTATCTTTGATAAAGGAGGCAGGAATGTACAGTGGAGAAAGGACAGTCTCTTCAATAAGTGGTGCTGGGAAAACTGGATAGGGACATGTAAAAGTATGAGATTAGATCATTCCCTAACACCATACACAAAAATAAGCTCAAAATGGATTAAAGACCTAAATGTAAGGCCAGACACTATCAAACTCTTAGAGGAAAACATAGGCAGAACACTCTATGACATCAATCAGAGCAAGATCCTTTTTGACCCACCTCCTAGAGAAATGGAAATAAAGACAAAAATAAACACATGGGACCTAATGAAACTTAAAAGCTTTTGCACAGCAAAGGAAACCATAAACAAGACCAAAAGACAACCCTCAGAATGGGAGAAAATATTTGCAAATGAAGCAACTGACAAAGGATTAATCTCCAAAATTTATAAGCAGCTCATGCAGCTCAATAACAAAAAAACAAACAACCCAATCCAAAAATGGGCAGAAGACCTAAATAGACATTTCTCCACAGAAGATATACAGACTGCCAACAAACACATGAAAGGATGCTCAACATCTTTACTCATTAGAGAAATGCAAATCAAAACTACAATGAGATATCATCTCACACCAGTCAGAATGGCCATCATCAAAAAATCTAGAAACAATAAATGCTGGAGAGGGTGTGGAAAAAAGGGAACACTCTTGCACTGCTGGTGGGAATGTGAATTGGTACAGCCGCTATGGAGAACGGTATGGAGGTTCCTTAAAAAACTACAAATAGAACTACCATATGACCCAGCAATCCCACTACTGGGCATATACCCTGAGAAAACCATAATTCAAAAAGAGACATGTACCAAAATGTTCATAGCAGCCCTATTTACAATAGCCCGGAGGTGGAAACAACCTAAGTGTCCATCATCGGATGAATGGATAAAGAAGATGTGGCACATATATACAATGGAATATTACTCAGCCATAAAAAGAAATGAAATTGAGCTATTTGTAATGAGGTGGATAGACCTAGAGTCTGTCATACAGAGTGAAGTAAGTCAGAAAGAGAAAGACAAATACTGTATGCTAACACATATATATGGAATTTAAGAAAAAAAAAATGTCATGAAGAACATAGGGGTAAGACAGGAATAAAGACACAGACCTACTAGAGAATGGACTTGAGGATATGGGGAGGGGGAAGGGTAAGCTGTGACAAAGTGAAAGAGCGGCATGGACATATATACACTACCAAACGTGAGGTAGATAGCTAGTGGGAAGCAGCCGCATAGCACAGGGAGATCAGCTCGGTACTTTGTAACTGCCTGGAGGGGTGGGATAGGGAGGGTGGGAGGGAGACGCAAAAGGGAGGGGATATGGAAACATATATATATGTATAACTGATTAAATTTGTTATAAAGCAAAAAAATAAAATAAAATAAAATTTAAAAAAAAAAAAAAAAAAAAAAAAAAAACTACATGTTAGTCTTAAATTGAGTTGAATTGGTATTTGTCTTAACCTCACTACAAAACTGTAAACGTTGAGAACAAAGATCATTGCTATCCATGTTCGTTTTTCCAAATATCTAGGAAACTATTTTCACTTATTAGAGGCTCAGAAACATTTGTTGAATTCAGTTTGATAACTGATTTTTCTGGAACACCAGGTGTGCGTTGTAAGATGAAGCAAACTTTGGAGAGAACCCAGAAACTGATTTTACAGTAGACATCACGAACTGGTAGTTTGTGACACTCTGAAAGACATGTGTGTTGTTAGCACAGGGTTTGTTTCTTTGGGGGTTTAATTTTTAATTTGAATTATTTGCCAGCATTTAAAATCAGAAGATCTCATGTAAAAATCTAAATTTCTAGCTTTTCTTGAAAATGGGAAAATCTAGCAACACTGAGCCTGCTCTACCACATGACAAAATTGGCTAGAGTTGGTAAAACCTGCCCATTTTCAATAAGGTGCAGGCTGTCTGGTGTGCCACAGCCCACCATTCATGGTTGTCTCACACCGAGGGGGCTATACTGATTTGTGATACCTGTTGGATGCTATACATTTACGTTTGCAATTCCTACCAGAAATGTTGATCCTTTTTCCTTCAGAAAAAAGTCCCTGAGGCTCATTACCTCTACCCAGAGCTCTACACCTATTTCAACAATGGGCTGGTGAAAGCAATTTTCTCAACCATCTTTGAAAAAGTAGCTTACCCTCCTCATGTAGGAAAACCTCAAGGAGAAGTTAAGTCAGTTGTTACATTCAGGTGTATTGATGGAAATACAGAGAAATTCTATACACAGAAAGAAAACTGTCATTTGAACTACAGGATGTCACACTGAGACATTGCCAGGGAAGCTATTTACTAGTGTCCCACAATTGGGGGGGAGCAGAATACAATGCAGGTGACAGAATCCCATAGCAAGAAGGGATCTAAAGAAAGGCAATCCAATGCTTTATTTTTATGACATTCCTACCAAATTGATTTTTTATATCTTCAGCTCTCTGATGAGGGCAAGCCCATTTAAATTTTCACAATTTGTACTTCAAAAGCATTCTTTTTTGCATGTAAGGAAAAGATGATTTATTGTAACTTTCCCTCATTAGTCCTTCATTTACCCTCTGGGGTAACAATAATCACATGTGACAAACTTTTTTTATATTTAAAGACAATGGTCATAGTTGCCTCAAAGTCTTCCATTCTTCAGGTGAAACACATTTGGTTTCTGGTTAGTAAGACTCTCTTCACCCCCTGATTATTTCTTCTCTGGTTCATTATATTCCATCAAAATTCTTGGCACCCCAAACTGGCCAGAGCATTACAAGTATTGTCTGGTCCAACAGAGCACAGCAGAGAATACTGAATCACTTTGTTACAATAACTTTATTTATGCATTCTTGAAGTTTAATTAGTTGTTTTGGCAGCTACAAATCTCTGTTGACTCACATGTGGTTGCAGTCAACTGGAACCGAGTTGCACCACCAAGTTCTGTTAAAGCTCATCTTCACCATCGTGTGCTTCCACAATTAGCCTTCTGGACTTCATATTTATCCCCATTAAATCTCATCATGTTTATATTGGCTCATTATTCCAACCTGTCAAGGTCTTTTTGGATTTGATTCTAGAACTCTCTCTCCTTGATTTCTATCTCTGAAAATTTCATGTGTAGTCAATTATTTCCTCCAAGTCACTAGAAAATAAGCAGAGCAGGAAAGGACTGTGCTTCAGGTCCTCCTTCCTGGTTTCCAGATTCAAGCTGGTCCCTCAATATGTTTTGAGAAGAGACATTTACCTGTCAGTGATCCACCCAACTCTATTGTTAGTTTTCTTTATCTGTCTTTAAGAATACTATGGGAAAAGAAATGTTGAATCCCTCAAGTGCACATGCATACACAAAAATATATACTTTCCTCGGGAGAGGATTCATAGCTTCCACTAGATCGTCAGAAAGTTTCCTGACATAAAAAAGATTAAGAACCATTAACTTATTAATTCTCCAGATACACAATATATTAAAATAGTTCTATTTTTTAAATCTCTGATGATCATTATTTATTGAGTGCCTACCTTGTGCCAGGAAAGCTCTAAATATTGAGATATCAATGTGAACATAATAGACCAATCCTCTGCCCTCATGGAGTTTACATTCTAGTGAGGCAGAACGTTGACCATAATGACCAAGATTAATAAGGAAGCCAATAGTATGTTTAATAGTAATTAGTGCTAAGGAACAAAAATAATATAGAGTGAGAGGATATGAAGTGTTGAGTGAGAAGGCTGCCTCACTGAGAAGATGACATTTGCGTAAATACAGCAGCAAGTGCAAGGCACCCTGTTAGCAAAATGCTTAGTCTACCCAACGAACAGTAAAACTGCAACAGAGGAAGCCAGGGGAAATAGTAGAGATGATTTAGGAGAGGACTGTGGGTAGGGAAGCCAAAATATTTCTCCAATGTGGAGGGAGTTTCCCCTTAGGGTGCAGCTAGAAATGTGGGAGAGAGGTTTTTTTAGTTGTCTCAAGGACTCCGGGACCCTACTGGCACTTTAGGGGAGCAGAGGCACTCTGTAGGACTCTTTTGTATGGTGGAAAGCTGTTTTGCCCATTGACAACAATGGACTTTACTCCAAATGAGATGGGAAGCCATTAGAGATCTCAGTGCAGGAGAGTGAGTGGTCTAACATATTTATCAAGGCTCAGCCTAGCCGTCGTGTTGGAGATGAAGAAGACCACAGCAGAAGCACAGAGACCAGTTAAGAGGCTGTCACAATAATCCATGTAAAAGATGATGATGGCTGAACCAGGGTGGTAGAAAGGAGGAGATGACAACTGGTTGGATTCTGAATAACTACTTAAGATTGAGTCAACAGGTATTGCTGATGCAGTAGAAGTGGCGTGAGAGAAAAAGAAGAGTAGAGGATGAATCCAAGATTTTAGGCCTGATTACTATCTATCATTTGGAAGGATAGAATCGTCATTTGTGGTTGTGATGGAAAACTCAGAGGGAACACAATTTTGGTTGGAGGCGGAGGGAGTAGGAAGAAAGGCCACATGGCATAGCCACTTAGACTGATGGATGAATGCAAGTATATAAGGATATGTATTGTATGTAGATACAGTTACAGAGAGATAAAGATACAGATATGAGTACTGACACAGAAAAAATATAGAAATGGGGATGTAGGAAGAAATCTAAAAGAGACCAAAAATGTTAACACCAGCTATCTCTAGCTTTTTACTTCATACGAAGATTTTTCTCTTACATGTTTCCTAGATTATTTACATTAAGCATGTCTTAATTTTGTGAAATGTAAAAATTTTGAATATCTACAACACTCATTTATGAAAGCGACAGAGCTCTGATGTGGTTTTTCTTTTCAGTAGACTCCTCCTCCCTCTCCAACTGCTTAGGCATCAGTTAGCAATGGACTCCCCACTTGCGAGGCCACTTGTAGGGATTTTAAATCTCAGCCTTACTCTACTGTGGTCATTATAACCATGCAATACATTTCCAGACCCCCAGGATTTTCATTTCGAGGAGAAACGGTGGAATTGTTAGCAGCTGGATCCTCTTTGAAGGAGCAAGCCACACATATTTATAGAGCTTTGGGGGATTGTAGGAGGAGCGAAACAATTGTCACTCAGGTCCCCTTTCCTGGCAGCACCTCAAAGGTTACCAAGTGAGAACAGCAGTGCCCAGCTGCCCTGAAAATCCAGAGAGAGTGAAATTTAAAACTTGAATTGCCTCTCTCTTCTCATTATGTATTATTTGTCAATCATGGATAAAAAGTGGTTTTTGCCCTCCAGCTGCTAGCCCTGGGGTGCACATATCACTCAGTGGTGCCACTTTCTTGTGGAACATTGCAAGAAAAATCAACGATTACACCTTTCTTTGAAAGGAAGTGTGGTCTTTCTTTTCCTCATTTTTTTTTTCTTTTTTCATTTTAACCTGATGGCTTAAACTAAGAAGGCAAGTCACTTGGAAAAATATAAATAAACTTTGTTGTTATGGTGATAGACATCTTAGATATGGAAATAATATGTATTAGAACACATACACTTTCCTTTTTCCTATTGGAGCCAACATGTCTGAAATGTACTGAATGACTACAGCCTGGTGGGAGAGGGATACTGTACTCCTTTGTACCGGACCTTGCAAGTGAGCAATAAAATGCACATTATCACTCTGTATGAAATTCAGACCTTTAAAAATAGATTCATTTTGATGCCCGCCTTTCAAGCTTGTTTTACAACATCAAAACACATCGCCCTCATTTGTACATTTCACTCATGTGATGATGGAGTGCTTTTAAAAAATTTTTAGCACCATTTTAGGACTCAGTAACTTTTTATTGTACTCTGCAGGGAGTGAAGATACAAAGCTCAAATACGTTTTCAGTTGATGTGATAAATACGCATTAAGCCATACTGTACACAACTTTCTGTCTAATGTTCTTAAACAAAGTACCAAAGCATCATCTGTTATTCAAGCACATTCAAATAGGAAACATTAGCATCTGTTTGTTTCTAAAATTTGCACCTTTGGCTTGTATAAAGGAGAAAAGTCCCAATAGAGGCAATGCTGAACTTTTTAAAAGATTTATTTAGTCAGGAAAAGTACACTAAAGGCATCAGTTGTCACAGTTTTATTCTTTTGTAAGTTAAATACCACTCACCAAACAATTCAAAATTGTGGTTAAAAGTACACCTTTTATAGGTGAATCAAAATGCTAACATAATTGATAACCTACAATGAAACAGATCCTGTTAAATTAAGATAAGACGATATGGTCTCCCTCTCATTCTTTTCTTTTTGTCATAATTCCACCTAGGCACAGACATTGATGCCAACTGGAAAAATCCAATAATGGAAGCCCCAGCAGGTTCAGCTTCCCCTTTCATGCTCTAATTGACATGGAAATGTGAGGTGATCACATATGTCATAAATTTTACAGAATGTAGGTTTGGGCAGTAAGGACAATCCAATAGTTTGGGCCCACCTATTTCTTCAAGCTTCTTATTTTCTGTGGGCAGGATATGCACCCTGCAGTAAGCTCAGGTTCAGATGGAACACACTGTACTGACTGGGCTTCTGGCCAAAGCTGTGCATTGCCATGGCATTTCATATGGTTTCCACCTGAGTACTGAGGATGTCTGTCTGTACCTATGAATGTATGTATGCAGGCTGCCACCTCAGCTGGTTCTGATTTACACCTAATTCTCTACAGGATCCCTAGAAGTGAACTTTGGTGAACTTTGTACAAGTTTGACCTTCAGAACAGACCTGAAATCCCAGTTTTGTCTGGGATTCAATTTCAAAGTGAGGACGTCTTTCCAAGTTACATGTTTCCAACTATTGTTGATTATTTGGCCCCAGTATCTATCATGTTTAATATTGTACATTACTGAATATCTAGACAGTGTTAAAGAACTGGAACTTAGAGGACCAGCACCATGGAATGGGTGGTTGTAGAACATCTACAGTTTCAAAGTGTGTCTCATTAAAGAAGCTTCCAAATACGTGAGGATTTTGTGGTGGTCCTTGGCAACAAGTATCTACTAGTTGCTTTTAATGCTCCTCTTTTTCTCTTTATACCTCTTTACTCTTCCCAACTGACCCATCAAAACTGAGATAATAAGTCAGCCAAACTGAATGCTTGCTCTTGCTTTGTTGATTGTCTCTGAGTTCCCAATTTTATGCCTTTGTTCTCCTGTCCTTTACATGGGCTACCTTTCTCTTTTTGCCATGTGTTCATAACCTCACTAATCATATGGCTCCATTTACAGCCTCTTCATCCATGAAGACTTTCATGACCCTGTCAGCTGGAAATAATCCTTCCTTTATCTGAGCTTCCATAACTCTGATGGAGTGGTATCATCACCATCATGTATATACATGTATTATCTCCCACACTAGACTATAAGATGCTTGAGGGCAGGACCAATTTTTTTAAAAAAAATTTATTGAAGTATAGTTGATTTACAATGCTGTGCCAATCTCTGCTGTACAGCAAAGTGATCCAGTTATACACATACATACATTCTTTTTTTAAAAATTATTTTCCATTATGGTTTATCACAGGATTTTGAGTATAGTTCCCTCTGCTATACAGTAGGACCTTGTTGTTTATCCATTCTAAATGTAATAGTTTACATCTACTAACCCCAAACTCCTAGTCCATCCCTCTCCCTCCCCCCTTCCCCTTGGCAACCACAAGTCCGTTCTCTATGTGAGTCTTTCTATTTTGTAGAGAGTTTGATTTGTGCCATATTTTAGATTCCACATATAAGTGATATCATATGGTATTTGTCTTTCTCTTTCTGACTTACTTCACTTAGTATGATAACCTCTCGTTGCATCCACGTTGCTGCAAATGGCATTATTTCATTCTTTTGTATGGCTGAGTAGTATTCCATTGTATATATGTACCACATCTTCTTTATCCATTCATCTGTTGATGGACATTTAGGTTGTTTCCATGTTTTGGCTATTGTGAACAGTGCTGCTATGAACATAGGGGTGCATGTATCTTTTTGAATTATAGTTTTGTCTGGGTATATTCCCAGGAGTGGAGTTGCTGGATCATATGGTAATGCTATTTTTAGTGTTCTGAGGAATCTTCATACTGTTTTCTATAGTGGCTGTGCCAACTTACATTCCCACCAACTGTGTAGGAGGGTTCCTTTTTCTCCACACCCTCTCCAGCATTTATTGTTTGTAGACTTTTTGATGATGGCCATTCTGACTGGTGTGAGGTGGTACCTCATTGTAGTTTTGATTTGCATTTCTCTAATAATTAGTGATGTTGAGCAGCTTTTCACGTGCCTACTGGCCATCTGTATGTCTTCTTTGGAGAGATGTTTATTAAGGTCTTCGAGGGCAGTACTAATTCATCTTCCTTTCACTCAATTGTTAGAAAGATGATAGAGTCACTCAAATGATTTGTTGAAAGAATAATGAATGAATAGATAGATGAATATTCATTATATTCAAATATAAAGTGACAGGAGAACTTAAATACAGGCAATAAGTATCATAAGAGAAGGCTGCAGTGATAAAAAGTATTTAAAGAGGAAAGACATTTTCAGGGCCCTCATTGCTCTTGTGTACTGTCTAGTTAGTGCCAACGTCACCACCACTGTGAGCCTCAGAAGGACAAGCACCTCATGGTCCTCATTCAAAGCTACATCCCCAGTCCCTAAGCCCGGAAACTGGCATATAGCAGACACTCAATAAATGTTTTTTTTTTTGAATGAATAACATGTTGAATTTTTAAAAGCAAAGACTCTTTATATAATGTAAGCCTCTGGGCTAGAAAGAGAAATTTTAGGGACATCAGGAGAAGATTTAAAAAAAAACACACAAAAAAAACCCCTAAAGCATCTTAAGGCAAAACACTAAAAATGTTCTCCCAATATCTACCTGTCTGACCTTGTCTGAGCCTCCTTGAGCTTTGAGTTCTCCCCCTGTTCAATGTCAAGTTGATGAGACAGCCACAAATGATAAACTCAACCACTCTCTGTGTAAACTCAACCACTCTCTCATTAGCCCAGAAACAGATTAAAAACTGATACTGGCTCTTGAGAGTTCTTCTGTTGAGCACTCTCTTATTTCCAGAGTAGCTCCAACTTTGATAAGATCCAAGCCTTTGGAGGAAAGATTAGCATCAAGCCCAGTGGGGATTTTTAATCACATTAAAACAAGATAACATGTTATCTGAGAGAAAATTAATCCTCACATCTAGGCCATGTTATTTATGCAACTTGACACATGGGTATTCTTTTAAATAGTTATCTGGTCCATTTCATTTCATAGACTTTATTGCCTTGACACCTAAATATCTTTAATTTATGAGCATTCAAATGTTTCTTGATTAAAATAACTAGAAATTTTATTATTTCTTGCTTCATAAAATAAGTCATATAGTCAAACTCCTAAAGAGAGCATGTTGATATCATATTTCCAGGTTTATAACATCAGGTACCCAAAACTGACAACATAAACAAATTCATTTAGTTCTGCACTTACAACTTAATATTAGTTGGAAGAGATCTACAGAAAATTACCTGGTGGCTGGTGCTCATTCATGAAGTGATGAAGAAAGGTGGATGCATGTTTGAATGAACTTTGTAAAACAACTAACTGCTTGTTTTGGTATCATATCCTACTTCAAAGTATGCAAAAGCTTTATTTATTTATTGAACTAGCTATTCACAACTCTTTCCACAAATGACTTTATTTTTTTTAACATCTTTATTGGAGTATAATTGCTTTACAGTGGTGTGTTAGTGTCTGCTTTATAAAAAAGTGAAACAGCTATACATATACATTTATCCCCATGTCTCCTCCCTCTTGCATCTCCCTCCCACCCTCCCTATCCCACCCCTCTAGGTGGACACAAAGCACCAAGCTGATCTCCCTGTGCTATGAGACTTCTTCCCACTAGCTATCTATTCTACATTTAGTAGTATATATATGTCCATGCCATTCTCTCACTTCCTCCCAGCTTACCCTTCCCCTCCCTGTGTCCTCAAGTCCATTCTCTACATCTGCATCTTTATTCCTGTCCTGCCCCTAGGTTCTTCAGAACCTTTTTTTTTTTTTTAGATTCCATACCTATGTGTTAGCATACAGTATATATTTTTGTCTTTCTGACTTACTTCACTCTGTATGACAGCCTCTACTTCCATCTACCTCACTGCAAATAACTCAATTGAGTTTCTTTTTTATGGCCGAGTAATATTCCATTGTATGTATGTGCCACATCTTCTTTATCCATTCATCTGTCGATGGACACTTAGGTTGCTTCCATGTCCTGGCTATTGTAAATAGAGATGCAATGAACATTGTGGTACACGACTCCTTTTGAATTATGGTTTTCTCAGGGTATATGTCCAGTAGTGGGATTGCTGGGTCATATGGTAGTTCTATTTTTAGTCTTTTAAGGAACCTCCGTACTGTTCTCCATACTGGCTGTATCAATTTACATTCCAACCAACAGTGCAAGACGGTTCCCTTTTCTCCACACCCTCTCCAGCATTTATTGTTTGTAGATGTTTTGATGATGGCCATTCTGACTGGTGTGAAGTGATGCCTCATTGTAGTTTTGATTTGCATTGCTCTAATGATTAGTGATGGTGAGTGTCCTTTCATGTGTGTGTTGGCAATCTGTATATCTTCTTTGGAGAAATGTCTATTGATGTCTTCTGCCCATTTTTGGATTGGGTGGTTTGTTTTTTTGATATTGAGCTGCATGAGCTGCTTCTATATCTTGGAGATTAATCCTCTGTCAGTTGCTTAATATGCAAATATTTTCTCCCATTCTGAGCATTGTCTTTTTGTCTTCTTTATGGTTTCCTTTGCTGTGCAAAAGCTTTTAAGTTTCATTAGTTCCCATTTGTTTATTTTTGTTTTTATTTCCATTTCTCTAGGAGGTGGGTCAAAAGGATCTTGCTGTGATTTATGTCATAGAGAGTTCTGCCTATGTTTTCCTGTAAGAGTTTTATAGTGTCTGGCCTTACATTTAGGTCTTTAATCCATTTTGAGTTTATTTTTCTGTATGGTATTAGGGAGTGTTCAAATTTCATTCTTTCACATGTAGCTCTCCAGCTTTCCCTGCACCACTTATTGAAGAGGCTATCTTTTCTCCATTATATATACTTGCCTCCTTTATCAAAGATAAGGTGACCATATGTGCGGGGGTTTATCTCTGGGCTTTCTATCCTGTTCCATTGATCTGTGTTTCTGTTTTTGTGCCAGTACCATACTGTCTTGATTACTGTAGCTTTGTAGTATAATCTGAAGTCAGGGAGCCTGATACCTCCACCTCTGTTTCTCTTTCTCAAGATTGCTTTGGCTATTTGGGGTCCTTTGTGTTTCCATACAAACTGTGAAATTTTTTGTTCTACTTCTGTGAAAAAGGCCATTGGTAGTTTGACAGGGATTACATTGAATCTGTAGACTGCTTTGGGTGGTATAGTCATTTTCACAATGTTGATTCTTCCAGTCCAAGAACATGGAATATCTCTCCATCTGTTTGTATCATCTTTAATTTCTTTCATCAGTGTCTTATAATTTTCTGCATACAGGTCTTTTGTCTCCTTAGGTAGGTTTATTTCTAGGTATTTTATTCTTTTTGTTGCAGTGGGAAGTGGGAGTGTTTCCTTAATTTCTCTTTCAGAATTTTCGTCATTAGTGTATAGGAATGCAAGAGATTTCTCTGCATTAATTTTGTATCCTGCTATTTTACCCAATTCATTGATTAGCTCTAGTAGTTTTCTGGTAGCATTTTTAGGATTCTCTATGTATAGTATCATGTCATCTGCAAACAGTGACAGTTTTACTTCTTCTTCTCTGATTTGGATTGCTTTTATTTCTTTTTCTTCTAGGATTGCTGTGGCTAAAACTTCCAAAACTATGTTGAATAGCAGTGGTGAGAGTGGACTACCTTGTCTTCTTCTGATCTTAATGGAAATGGTTTCAGATTTTCACCATTGAGGACCATGCTGGCTGTGGGTTTGTCATATATGGCCTTTATTATGTTGAGGTAAGTTCCCTCTATGCCTACTTTCTGGAGGGTTTTTATCATAAATGCGTATTGAATTTTGTCAAAACCTTTTTCTGCATCTATTGAGATGATCATATGGTTTTTATCCTTCAGTTTATTAATATGGTGTATCACGTTGATTGATTTGCATATATTGAAGAATCCTTGCATTCCTGGGATAAACCCCACTTGATCATGGTGTATGATCCCTTTAATGTGCTGTTGGATTTTGTTTGCTAGTATTTTGTTGAGGATTTTTGCATTTGTGTTCATCAGTGATATTGGCCTGTAGTTTTCTTTTTTTGTGACATCTTTGTCTGGTTTTGGTGTCAGGGTGATGGTGGCCTCACAGAATGAGTTTGGGAGTTTTCCTTCCTCTGCTATATTTTGGAAGAGTTTGAGAAGGATAGGTGTTAGCTCTTCTCTAAATGTTTGATAGAATTCACCTGTTAAGCCATCCATTCCTGGACTTTTGTTTGTTGGAAGATTTTTAGTCACAGTTTCAATTTCAGTGCTTGTGATTAGTCTGTTTATATTTTCTATTTCTTCCTTGTTCAGTCTCAGAATGTTGTGCTTTTCTAAGAATTTGTCCATTTCTTCCAGGTTGTCCATTTTATTGGCATATAGTTGTTTGTGGTAATCTCTCATGATCCTTTGTATTTCTTCAGTGTCAGTTGTTACTTCTCCTTTTTCATTTCTAATTCTATTGATTTGAGTTTTCTCCCTTTTTTCTTAATGAGTCTGGCTAATGATTTATCAATTTTGTTTATCTTCTCAAAGAACCAGCTTTTAGTTTTATTGATCTTTGCTATTGTTTCCTTCATTTCTTTTTCATTTATTTCTAATCTGATCTTTATGATTTCTTTCCTTCTGCTAACTTTGGGGTTTTTTTTTTTGTTCTTCTTTCTCTAATTGCTTTAGGTGTAAGGTTAGGTTGTTTATTTGAATTGTTTCTTGTTTCTTGAGGTAGGATTGTATTGCTATAAACTTCTCTCTTAGAACTGCTTTTGCTGCATCCCATAGGTTTTGGGTCATCATGTTTTCATTGCCAATTGTTTCTAGGTATTTTTGGATTTCTTCAGTGATCTCTTGGTTATTTAGTAGTGTATTGTTTAGCCTCCATGTGTTTGTATTTTTTACAGATTTCTTCCTGTAATTGATATCTAGTCTCATAACGTAGTGGTTGGAAAAGATAGTTGATATGATTTCAATTTTCTTAAATTTACTAAGACTTGATTTGTGACCAAAGCTATGATCTATCCTGGAGAATATTCCATGAGCACTTGAGAAGAAAGTGTAATTTGATGTTTTTGGATGGAATGTCCTATAAATACCAATTAAGTCAATCTTGTTTAATCTGTCATTAAAGCTTGTGTTTCCTTATTTATTTTCATTTTGGATGATCTGTCCATTAGTGAAAGTGGGGTCTTAAAGTTCCCTACTATGATTGTGTTACTGTCAATTTCACCTTTTATGGCTGTTAGCATTTGCCTTATGTATTGAGGTGCTCCTATGTTGGGTGCATGTATATTTATAATTGTTATAACTTCTTCTTGGATTGATCCCTTGATCATTGTGTAGTGTCCTTCTTTGTCTCTTGTAACAGTCTTTATTTTAAAGTCTATTTTGTCTGATATGAGAATGGCTCCTCCAGCTTTCTTTTGATTTCCATTTACAGGGAATATGTTTTTCCGTCCCCTCACTTTCAGTCTGTATGTGTCCCTAGGTCTGAAGTGGGTCTCTCGTAGACAGCATATATACAGGTCCTGTTTCTGTATCCATTCTGCCAGTCTATGTCTTTTGGTTGGAGCATTTAATCCATTTACATTTAAGGTAGTTATTGATATGTATGTTCCTATTACCATTTTCTTAATTGTTTTGGGGTTGTCATTGTAGGTCTTTTCCTTCCTGTGTTTCCTGCCTAGAGAAGTTCCTTTAGCATCTGTTGTAAAGCTGGTTTGGTGGTGCTGAATTCTCTTAACTTTTGCTTGTCTGTAAAGGTTTTAATTTCTCTGTCAAATCTGAATGAGATGCTTGCTGGGTAGAGTAATCTTGGTTGTAGGTTTTTCCCTTTCATCACTTTATTTTTATTTATTTATTTTTTTTGCGGTATGCGAGCCTCTCACTGCTGTGGCCTCTCCCGTTGTGGAGCACTGGCTCCGGACGCGCAGGCTCAGCGGCCATGGCTCACGGGCCCAGCCGCTCCACGGCATGTGGGATCTTCCCGGACCAGGGCACGAACCCGTATCCCCTGCATCGGCAGGCGGACTCTCAACCACGGCGCCACCAGGAAAGCCCCCTTTCATCACTTTAAATATGTCCTGCCACTCCCTTCTGGTTTGCAGAGTTTCTGCTGAACAATCAACTGTTAACCTTATGGGTGTTCCCATGTATGTTAATTGTTGTTTTTCCCTTGCCTCTTTTAATATTTTTCCTTTGTATTTAATTTTCGATAGTTTGATTAATATATGTCTTGGCATGTTTCTCCTTGGATTTATCCTGTATGGGACTCTCTGTGCTTCCTGGACTTAATTAACCATTTCCTTTCACATATTAGGGAAGTTTTCAACTACAATCTCTTCAAATATTTTCTCAGTCCCTTTTTTATTCTCTTCTTCTTCTGGGACCCCTATTATTTGAATGTTGGTGCATTTAATGTTGTCCCAGAGGTCTCTGAGACTGTCCTCAATTCTTTTCATTCTTTTTTCTTTATTCTTCTCTGCAATAGTTATTTCCACTATTTTATCTTCCAGGTAATTTATCCGTTTTTCTGCCTCAGTTATTCTGCTACTGATTCCTTCTAGAGAATTTTTAATTTCATTTATTGTGTTGTTCACCATTGTTTGTTTGCTCTTTAGTTCTTCCAGGTCCTTGTTAAGTGTTTCGTGTATTTTCTCCATTCTATTTCCAAGATTTTGGATTATCTATACTACCATTACTCTGAATTCTTTTTCAGGTAGACTGCCTATTTCTTCTTCATTTGTTTGGTCTGGTGGGTTTTTACCTTGCTCTTTCATCTGCTGTGTATTTCTCTGTCTCCTCATCTTGCTTAACTTACTGTGTTTGGGGTCTCCTTTTCACAGGCTGCAGGTTCGTAGTTCCCATTGTTTTTGGTGTCTGCCCCCAGTGGCTAAGGTTGGTTCAGTGGGTTGTGTAGGCTTCCTGGTGGAACAGACTGGTGCCTGTGTTCTAGTCGATGAGACTGGATCTGGTCTTTCTGCTGGGCAGGACCACATCCGGTCGTGTGTTTTGGGGTGTCTGTGACCTTATTATGATTTTAGGTAGCCTCCCTGCTAATGGTTGGGGTTGTGTTCCTGTCTTGCTAGTTGTTTGGCATAGGGTGTCCAGCACTGTAGCTTGCTGGTTGTTGAGTGGAACTGGGTCTTCATGTTGAGATGGAGATCTCTGGGAGAGCTTTTTCTGTTTGACATTATGTGGGGCTGGGAGGTCTCTGGTGGACCAGTGTCCTGAATTCGGCTCTCCCGCCTCAGAGGCTCAGGCCTGACACCTGGCCAGAGCCCCAAGACCCTGACAGCCACTCGGCTCAGAAGAAAAGTGAGAGAAAGAAAGAAAGAAAGAAAGAAAAAGTTAATAAAATAAAATAAAATAATTAAAATAAAAAAATATTATTAAAAATAAAAATATATAAAAGTAATTAAAAAAGGAAGAAAGAACAACCAAACCAAAAAACCAATCCAACAATGATAACAAGCACTAAAAACTACACACACTAAAAAAACAAAAACCAAAAAATGAACAGACAGGATCCTAGGACAAATGGTAAAAGCAAAGCTATACAGACGAAATCACACAAGGAAGCATACACATGCACACTCACAAAAAGTAAAAAAGTAAAAAATATACATATAAAAAAAGGAAGAGGGCAACCAAATCAATAAACAAATCTACCAATTATAATAAGCTCTAAATACTAAACTAAAATAAACATAAAACCAGAAACAAATTAGATGCAGAAAGCAAACACCAAGTCTACAGTTGCTCCCAAAGTCCACCACCTGAATTTTGGGATGATTCATTGTCTATTAAAGTATTCCACAGATGCAGGGTACATCAAGGTGATTGTGGAGATTTAATCCGCTGCTCCTGAGGCTGCTGGGAGAGATTTCCCTTTCTCTTCTTTGTTCGCACAGCTCCTGGGGTTCAGCTTTGGATTTGGCCCCGCCTCTGCATGTAGGTTGCCTGAGGACATCTGTTCCTTGCCCAGACAGGACAGGGTTAAAGTAGCAGCTGATTAGGGGGCTCTGGCTCACTCAGACTGGGGGGAGGGAGGGGTACTGTATGCGGGGCAGGGCTGCAGCAACAGAGGCCAGTGTGACGTTGCAACAGCCTGAGACGTGCCACGTGTTCCCCCTGGGAAGTTGTCCCTGTATCACAGGACCCTGGCATTGGTGGGCTGCACAGGTTCCCAGGAGCGGAGGTGTGGATAGCGATCTGTGCTTGCACACAGGCTTCTTGGTGGCTGCAGCAGCAGCCTTAGCATTTCATGCCCATCTCTGGAGTCCGCGCTGATAGCTGCGGCTCGCGCCAATCTCTGGAACTTGTTTAGGCGGTACTCTGAATCCCCTCTCCTTGCGCACCCTGAAACAATGATCTCCTACCTCTTAGGCAGGTCCAGACTTTTTCGGACTCCCTCCTGGCTGGCTGTGGCACACTAGCCCCCTTCAGGCTGTGTTCATGCAGCCAACCCCAGTACTCTCCCTGGGATCTGACCTCCGAAGCCCGAGCCTCAGCTCCCAGCCCCCGCCCACCCCAGTGGGTGAGCAGACAAGCCTCTCGGGCTGGTGAGTGCTGGTTGGCACCGATCCTCTGTGTGGGAATCTCTCCACTTTGCCCTCTGCACCCCTGTTGCTGCGCTCTCCTCCGTGGCTCCGAAGCTTCCCCCTTCCGCCACCTGCAGTCTCGGCCCGCGTAGGGGCTTTCTAGTGTGTGGAAACCTTTCCTCCTTCACAGCTCCCTCCCAGAGGGGCAGGTCCCGTCCCTATTGTTTTGTCTCTGTTTTTTATTTTTTCTTTTGCCCTACCCAGGTACGTGGGGAGTTTCTTGCCTTCTGGGAAGTCTGAGGTCTTCTGCCAGTGTTCAGTAGGTGTTCTGTAGGAGTTGTTCCACATGCAGATGTATTTTTGATGTATTTGTGGGGAGGAAGGTGATATCCATGTCTTACTCCTCTGCCATCTTGAAGGTCCCTCCCACAAATGACTTTAAATGGATTCTTCCCTGATATGATTTCATTAGAAGTGAAAGGGAAAGTTTACCATTACTTAACAAACTTTACCTGGTTAGTGAAAATGAAAAGTATAAATGAGATTATAAAGAGAGAGTTTAAGATATGTCAATACCTCAAATACCTTTAACAATTTAATAAATATCATTCATATATCAATTACCTAGCCAGGAAACATTGCTCAATCACTAATATTAAATGAAGCAAGTACAGCCAAAAGCTATTTAAATCCAATAATATGAAAATTAACATTATTACATTATAACCAAATTACATCCAGTGAACTACCAGTTATTCTTATTTACTTATTATAAAGAAAGCTAGTCCCAAAAGCTCTCTCTGTTACCTGGGTTGTTACTATTTATAACTGTAGCAATCAAGTTCCTATAAAGTCACTTAAAGCATATTTAATATCACATTCTCAAACTAAAATTTTACAACATCAATTACCAAAAAGGTGATAGTACAAACAAATTTATTTAGTTTAGTCACTTATTTTACTTTAAAATGTTCTACTTTGTGTGTGATATGCATTCTAGCAAGCTACTCATAGGATGCATTCTAATTTTCAGATACAAACTACAAAGGCCTGCATAATTACATTTCTGATTTGGACTAATGCAGTAAAACAGTTTCAAAATTCTGATAAGGAAAGCATTCACTCAATATTTTAGGTAATCATTAATTTTTCACCTGAAAACACAAAGTGACTACCTCAATGATGAGTTCAAGCTTAATCATAGGTTCCAAAGTGTTACGTTAGTTAAAACATGACAAACAACCACAAATCAGCATTTCTTTTCTACCCTCACTTATTCATGGAAATGCTATGACCAGGCTTAAACTACACTATCACATATTCCCTCTTTTTTGAAAATTAAAACCAATAAAGTAGGCAGAACAGGCATTCTCACTCCACTTTACATATGAGAATTTTGAGACTCAGAGATCACACAGTTGGTAAACAGCAGACCCAGAGAGCCAGATTGCTGGGAAAAGAATTTGCCAGCAAAAATTAATGAAGCATTTTGCATTCAGGTCAATCATAACCACTAGCTCTTCATTTCCTATATTTTTTCCAAGAACCCTTATTTGCTTTCCTATGGATCAACCTAATTTGTTTCTACTCTACTCATATAGTAGCATGTCTACTATATGTGATCCATTTATTCCAGTCAGATTTCTATTTTCCATTGTCCTTGGACTCAAGTGTTGGTATCCTTAAACAGTTTTGGGGGTTTTTTAGGTTGTCAATCAAAGGTCCTATAAGTTTTTCTACCTTTCAAAGTACCCTGTACCTGAGAAAAATTAGAAGAGCAGAAATAAAATTCAGCCAGGTCAAAAACATATCTTAAGAAGAAATTTGCTTTGTGTACTGCCATTTACCAAGTACTCACTTGATTCCTACCATGTATCTGACAATGATTGAGGGAGTCATTACCTAACAAGGGAGACATATAATAAGCCAAAGATGACTACATGTACCATGGTATGTGCTCTAATAAAAGCAACAAGTTAGAGAGCTTCCAGGAGGGCGTATGTAACACTGGGGGAATTAGGGAAGGTTAATAGAGAAGGGTCATTGAAAGATGAAAAGGAATGAGCAAAGAAGGCCAATCCAGGTGAAGAAGAGAGTTGCCCAACCTGGTGTGGCACTTTTAAGAACCTGCCTCTTTCTGGCAGAATGTGATGTGTGCCACAGTGTAGAATTTCCCATTGCATGCTCAATTTTACTAAACTTTTCTTCTTGAAACTCCATTTTTCACCAGCTTTGTATGACCCATCTGCTACCATTCTATACCTTGACCTCTACCCCATTGGCTCGATAAAGGAGCCAATCTGTCTTACACCTTGACCCTAGCAATGGTTCATATCTCAGCATAATTGTGGGAAATTCTTGGACAACACCACCTCCATTCAACCCAAAGTCTAGCACCTTCCAATGATCCATAGCTCCTTAAATCACTTCTCTATCAAGTCTGCCTCTTCCTCCTGGGCAGGACCTGAAAAATGGTGGGAAATCACAGGATATCCTCCAGAAACAGACAAAAGTTGAATACGGCTAGAAAATGTTTGGGAAAAAACAAATACTAGAGCTAGAAAAGTAAAAACAACAACAGTAATAAAAATTTTCAAGCATTGAGCAGTAGCTATCTGTTAGGCATCATGTCAAGAATTTTTGTGTTATCTAATTTAATCCTCACAACAATTTCACAGGGTAGATCCTCTTACTTTCTCTATTTTACACATGAAGTGACTGACGTTCAGAGTGGTTCAGTAATTCCTGAAAATCACACAAATGGTAAAGGAAACAGTCAGGCTCACCCACACTCCAGAACCCACACTCTTAAGCTATATGCCTCCCAAATGTAGATCGGGTTAGCTTGTAAAACCCCATTTCGTGCTTCATTAAAAATCTGAATTTGATTCTTATGCAATGAGCCATTGAAGGTTTTTAAGCAGTGGTGTGTTTAGACTTGAAATTTAGAAAAGGTCATTCTGGGGACATAGGATAAGATAGAGAGAATGGAGACAGTTCAAAGAGCGCTGCAGGACCCCATGGTGATGAAATGAGGCCCTCAACTTGTATGGTAGCCATGGCAAAAGGAAGTGATAAGAAATATTTGAGAAGTAACTTACCATGTGTGAATGGATGAGGAAGGGGAATCAAAGAGCATTCCAAAGTCTTTCATCTAGCTGGCTATTGGTGGCTGCGAACAGTATCAGCAAAGAGAGAGAACACAGAAGGAACTGGTTTAAGAGACAGGATAAGGAGTTGTATTACAGCCCACCACCAGACACACTTCCCTCCATGATCAAGCTTGCTTGGTCCAGATTGTTCTTCCAAGTCAATTTTATAGCTGAAATTTTTTTTTTTTTTAAGTAACTTTCTTGGAGATCTTTCAAAGAGTATAAAATCCATGGAGACTAAGAATTTGTGGACAGTCTGTTCTGATGGGTCTGGCTTCACATTCCCTTCCTACTCTGTTTTCTAGAATATTTCTAGGCACCACAAAGAGAATCCACTACTATCTTCCAAATCAGCATCCAAGCCTTACAGGAAAAAGCCCACCCAGCAGGTTTTTAATTACCTCTACATCTAACAACCCAAATATCTTCATTATCTTCTCTTTTTTTTTTTTTTTTTAATACCATGACTCATCAGACCACCAGGTAAAAAGCCTCAGGTCAGCAAGCCAGCAGCCAGGGAGAGCACAGAAAGGAGAGAGAATGGCTCTTAAAGTCTCTCACTTCAAAAAGCTTTTGTAGCTTATTCTTGCAGAGCAGAAAGCAACTTTTGAGTAGTCCAATTTATTGAGATACCACAAGGCTGACACAGTTGAAAATCAGTCCTAATATGAAAATATAAATTGGCTTCCCATGCTGAGAAAAACATTTCCACAGAGCCAAATATTTCATCACAATAACTAAAGCCTCTGTCTTAGTTCTAAGTCATGTGTCAATAAGAGGGTTGCTTATTTTTTAAACCTTGTGTCATGTGACCCAACTGCACCATCTATAATAATTTTCTGGAGTGAAACAGACAACCAGGACCCTCTCTCAAACACAAATACTGAGGCCAAGTCAAATCAGCAGCTGCTCTGTTTCTGAATGAGCTGTTGTAATTTAAACGTCTCATTCCATTGGGAACTAAGGGAGGTGACATAACCCAGAAGAAGCTCGGAAGTGAGAGTGTTTGTGGGGGTGGCTGAACTATGTGACCTTTAAGGTCACCTTTAAGGTCTGCCCTCCAATTCTGTCTTCAGGAGTCAATGAATGTACTTCAGGAGTTTTTGGTGCTCAGGACAAGCTCCTTGAGATTTTAATTTGAAAGAAAAAGAAAAGTGAGGCTACAAGTAGGTGGATATGATAAAAGGTTTTTCTTTACATCACCTTCCATGGAAAGTATTTTTAAGTAGCTAGTTAAACAGTGGATGTCTATTATGCTCTGTATTATGAGAAAACAGGAAGTTCGTTTTCTTGGACCAAATCCATACTACAATGAAGAGTGCTTGAGTAGCAGTAACGGGCAGAGATCAAGTTGATTCTAGGACTTTGCTTTAACTCAGCTAAGACTATCACTAAGCACTCTCTGTATTTTATTGTTTAAAAAACAAAATAGAGATAGTTAAAATGAACTTGGAACATGATACACAGACTGTCACTTCAGTAATGTGGTCAAATTTTCTCATGAAAGGTGGATCTCAGTTTTTATTCTAAATTGTACAGAGTCCATTTTTCTGTTTACTAAATGGTATCATTCAGTTAGCATTCAATAATGCCTAATTTAAAAGATCATATAATTAGCTCAATAGATGCAGAAAATCATCTGACAAGATGATAAGATTCAACACCCTTTCAGGATAAAAATCTTCAACAAACTAGAAATATCATGTAGTCTTAAAAAGAAGAAAATCCTTCTCGTTTGCAATAATATGGATAAAACTGGAGGACATTATGCTAAGTGAAATAAGCCAGACACCGAAAAATAAATACTGCATGATCTCACTTATATGTGGAATTTTAAAAAGTCAAACTCTTAGAAGCAGAGAGTAGAATGGTAGTTACCAGAGGATGGGGGTGGGAAAAATGCAGAAATGTTGGTCAAAAGGTACAAAGCTTCAGTTATGCCAAATGAGTACATTCTGGAGATTGAATGTGCAGCATGGTAACTATTGTTAAAAATATTGTATTGTACGCTTAAAATCAGCTAAGGGAATAGATCTTAATCTTTCTCACCAAAAAAAAAGATAACAATGTGAGGTGATAGGTATGTTAATTAGCTTGATTGAGTGTGGTAAACATTTCACAATGTATACATTTATCAAAACCTCACATCGTACCCCTTAAATACTTACAATTTTAGTTTGTCAGTTATACCTACATAAGGTTGAAGAAAATAATGGAAAGAATGGCTAATATACTTCCACTTAGAATTTGGCTTGTTGTATTATATTCCAGTTTGGGGAGGAGGGTACAGTATAAGACATAACTCTTCTAATTGACTAAACATTCCAAGCAGGGTTTTTACCATTTATTTTTAATATTCTTTAGAGAAAATTTATCAGCATGATCTTTTGGTTGGGCCAAGAGCATTTTACAGATTTATATTTGTTACATTGAATAGTAGTATGTACAATAAATATCTTAGAAATTTTCCAGCTAGTTTAGGCCTCTTATCCTAAAGTTAAGATTGCTATCAAAGCTAACATTTATGGAAAGATCATGATGAGATTAAGAAAGTATTGAGATTCTGTCTTTGTAAAAGCATATAAGGTCCCTGGGTATAAGGGTCTAATTATCATGGTATAAGGTCATGTGCCATATCCTAGACCTTACCATGAACTCTGAATTTATGTCTCAAGTGATATATAGTGCTAATTTCAATTCCAAAGGATCTAGAAGTTACTCATATTTAATCATTTATGTTATATATTGAACCAATTTCTCACCCTCTATGAGAACTGCCTGGGATGTTTTATGAGCCTGAAATTCCCCCATAGGCCATCTAGTGTGTATCCAAGTGTTCTGTGTTACTTGGATCAAAGTACTCTATTTACAGCCTTTGGAATACCACACAGCTTCCAGTGATTTCTGACCTTCTGTGGAAGTTTGGATATGGGAGTGCTCGTCAGATTTGTCTAGTGGACACCGCCTAGACGTGGGGTCCGGTCCTCCTCTGTTCTTGCCCTCCCTTGACCCCCAAATCCAGGATTGCTGGCAGAGTAGTTCATACATAGCTCAGCTTGGAAGTAGAGCACACCCATCCAAGCCTTAAGGACTGCTTTCAAAATGACATTTTGAGAGTAAATTTGGGAATCTTCTCAGGCCTTCAGCTGGGACTCTTTTCCAAACTAGTGCTGCTGCTTATTTGGTGCGCTCAAATTGGAACAATTTCTCAGGTACTCTGAGGCTGTCTTTGACTGTGAGGAGAGAAGCAGAAATGAAACCACTGCATCCACTTATCTCAAAGACAGAAGTATCCTAACCAGCAGAGATGATTCAGCCATACCAATCTCTTCCTACTTCTTCTGGCCTCTGATTGGCTTTAGTCTTGGGTTCTGGTTTTTTTCTTGTTTGGGCTTTGTTTCTATTTTCTAGCTCTCAACTTAGCTTGGCCCTTGTTTTTTATTGCTTAAATAGAGCTGTTTAAAGAACACTGATTAATGGATTAATGTGAAACTGGAGGGAGCTTTTCAGAAACCTGTGCAGAGTATCCTTTGCCCTATTGTCATACTCACCTATTCCAATGGCTTGGATAAGACATTATGCTTCTCAAAATTTCAAACTCTACATGGTAGAATTCATATTAATATTCTTTATATTTATTCAGGGCTTTGCTGTTTTAAAAAGTTTCTGCATATAGTATCTCATTTGACTCTAGGAATGATGGGTGCAGATGATAAGATAAATTTCAGTTCAGTATGAAAGACAGCTTTCCATAAATTGACCTGTCCACAAATGAAACAGCAAGCTTCAGAAAGAAATGAATTCCAGGCAGTGGAAATGTTTGAGTAGATGGTAAACAGTCAACTCTCAGGGATTTTGTAAAAAGATCCTTGGTTTGGGTGAAATCTTGGATTAAATGACACTGTGATGAGAAAGAGAGAAAATGAGAGGAGATACATATTAATTCAAATATATTGTCTCGGGAGAGAGAAAAAAATGAGAACACAAGCTACAGTTTTCTCAAAATCTTTGGCTAGATTATAGAACTCCCAAATACAGCTTTAATATAGCACATGTAGTTGAGCAATTCATCATTTTTTAGGTTTTGTTTCAAAAGTTCAATAAGAATCTGAAATGGTATAGGCTTAAATCATGGTCTCAGGATTACAACAGGGATCTGTGATTTACTTCTCCTCAGACCAAAATGACCTAAAACTGAAGAGTTAATGGGAATATCTGAAGGGTTAAGTGTAAGTGGGAGCAAGATGCATGTGAAGACTGAAGACACTGCCCGGGTACAGATAGAAGGATGGGGGTGGGAAGGTCAGCTGGCTGTGGAAAATGCTGGGGTGGCCAAAATGAAGAGAGTAGAATTACCAACCCAGCATAGGGCAGGGCTAGAATGAGGTCACTGCCCTTTTGAATTAGAAGCAAAGGAATCAAACAAACAGCAGAACTGGTTTGCATTAGTGCTTCCATAGTTGGAAGAAATGCCTCCCTTCTTCACTCCAAGACCAGCTCCAGTGGAATGTTTTAGTAAAATATTCACTTGGCCTAGTCCAACGTTACCTTAAGAAAGAAATCTTTTTGTAAGTTCTTAGAAAAAAGTTTTTAATGATTTTATGGTACTGGGACGGGCAGGTAGGGCAAGGGACCAACACATTTTCCTTTCTATTTTACTGAGGTGATTTTTTTGGGGGTGTAATATACTATAATGTAACATAAATAACATTAAATTCAAATCACTTGCTGTCTTTCATATCTGACTCACATCACACATAAAAAAAGATTATGAAAAGTGTTATTTGCTTGGCTTGGGTACATTTTCTATCCTACACCTTGATTGCCATTGACAGGAATGCCAGGCTAAAGATGCTCTTCAAATTTTACCATGTGTAAAAGTGTAACTTGGAAAACGTTCAGGATAGTTGCTCACTTTTTTCAGGGGAAACTGATTATAAATTACTAACAATGCTTTATAAAATGATAAGTACCTAGCAATCAGATCTTGTTGTTTTTGTTTTGTGTTTTACCATTCTCCAATAAAAGAAACCAGGGCTTCTTGGAGGAACATCTGATTCTAGGACTAGGACAGGAAATATATAAAATGATCCTGGAACATAGTGCCAGAAAGTAAGGAAGTTCTCAAAAACAAAACAAAACAAAACAACAAAACAAAAAGAATCTAAAAAGACCACAATGATGGGGGGGGATGTCAAAGAGATACAGGCACCAACTGAAAGCTTCCCAGTGGCCCAGCCAAAGCGGAAATGATTTGAGCAGCCAAGTAAATAAAGTTGTATTGGATAATAACCCAAAGTATAAAATAAATATTAGTGAGTCCAGACAGCTATAAGAAAATAGGATTGGTTAAAAAATAATAATAAATTGGGTAAAGAGACAAATCTTTCATGCAAAAATAATTCCAAATAATTTGTGAAGCTATTCTGCCCTCAGGGAGGTGGAGCATAATTCCCTACTATTTTAGTTTGGACTACACATAGTAACTAACTTCCTGCCCAAGTGTACTGTATGGAAAAGGTAAAAAAGAGAAGCTTTAGAGTGTAGAAATCTGACAAACACCGCCTGAACCAAGTGGTCAAGGTTAACATCACAGTCATAAGTCATATGCATAGTGTGTGATGAGAAGGGCACTTTACATGTGTGCTCTTCCTCCCCCAAACTCATAAGCTCAGTCTAATGATGAAAACAAAAATCAAAGAAATCCCAACTGAGAGCCATTCTACAAAATGCCTGACTAGTGCTTCTCTGAATTGTGAATGTTTTTACAAACAAGAAAAGCCTGAGAAACTGTCACAGCCAATAGGAGCCTAAAGAGACATGAAGTCTAAATGTAACGTGGTAGACTAGCACAGAAAAAGGACATTAGGAAAAAACTAAGGAGATCTGAATAAAGCATGGACTTCACTTCATAACAATGTATCACCATTGGTCTATTAATTATGACAAGTGTACCATACTCATATAAGATATTAATATTTGGGGAAACTGGATTCAAGGTGAATGGAAGCTCTCTGTACTATCTTTACAATTTTTCTATAAATCTAAAAATACACCCCAAATAGCTGGAATTATGCTACACTAAAGCAATTTCTCTGAGATGATTTTTGCTGCCATGAAAAACCACCTACCGAGATAAGAAGCTTTCTTGACTTTTCACGCTTATTAGCTTGAAGATTACATGTAAGAAGGGACGCTGGAGACCCACTTCTTGAAGGACTTGTCAGTGAGAAAATTTAAATGTATAATGAACTATGTGCCACTGTGTAGAGCACTTATACCAGCGCTTTTATGGGTTTACCTCTGAAGTGGAGATGTTGCTGCTTTCATATTCCACTTGCAACATTTTTAAAAGCACGAAAGTGTTCTAAGGCAGTAGTATCCATATTACAGCAAAGCAACCAGTCAAAAAATAAAATAATGACATATCAGTTGTTTGGACTGTAGAGGCTATCAGACAACCAGGGCGAACAATTAACAAGAGCCCGCTTAGTTTGCTAAATGTAAATTTCTTCTTGAAAGATGAGTGAAGAACAGGCTTCAGCTGGTATGGAAGGCAAATATGTGTGCTTTTTCATTTTGAACAAAATTTTGGCTTTTAACTTATTCTTCCTTGAGTGCATTATCTTGAGAAGAAAGAAATGAGAGCCACACAGAATGTTTCAGTTTTACATAGCAACATAGGTAGATCTGATCATAAAATTTCTAAATTTAATTAAAGTTTATCACTGTAAGCAAGATAAATCAATTGCCAACAAATATGGTCACCTTCTGCTCTGAGAGGCTCTTAGCCAAAAGGAGAGAAAGCCCTGTCTTTTTGTGGAAGAGCCTTGGGAAAAGAGGTTCAGTGAAGAATTTGTCTTACTCTGATGGGTAGAATTGAGCATGAGACGTGAGAAGGGGACAGCATAAAAACATAATTTATGTTACAGTTTATAACCTGACTATTCATACAATGGCATCTACACTGGCACTGCAGGAGATTCATCTTGAAATTGTAGGCAGGAGCCCAGTAACCAAGACTAGCAATCTATGTACCTAACACACACAGGTGAGAAAACAGAGGCACAGAAAGCCCAAGTTATTTGCAATCATACAGTCATGCAGGGGGTCCTGGACTGGGGCTCTGTGACCTTGGGTTCTTCCTAGGAACGATCCCTGCCTCTTTTACGAATATCAACCTCAGCAGATAGACCTAACTAGTGTTCTGGGAGGCTACAGAACACCTAATGTCAGGTTAAAAAAAACCTGCTCACAAAGTTCAGGTTGATTGATCCTGATTCTTTTCTTGAAGCAGAAGGAAGAAAAGATGCTCCTACCCTTTCACTGTGTCTCTCACTGAGACCTCAGAGTTAGGAAAGCTCTGTCTGAATGGTGTCACTCTGCCTCAGAAGTTCAACTTGATCAGCTCATATACCTATGCAAACCCCACCAAGCTTCTGAAGCAATCACACGAGGGAGTCTAGACATGTTCTGATGCACACGAAGAGCAGGAAACGTGTCCTGCGCATCTCAGCATCTGTGCGGGATGGATACGCTCACTGCCTCTGGCAGAAGCCAGCTCAGCGTGCCCCCTTGATTCCAGCTCTGAAACCCAAGTCCTGTGTTAAGAGCCAGAGGAGGGGGGCTCCGTGCTGCATTAGGCCAGCCCTGCCGTGCACGGCTGGAGAAGCACATCAGTAATAATTTAGCACTCAGCAGCTGCAAGAGCAGGGGTCCCTGCCAAGTGCCAGTCTTTGATTCTCCTCTCTACCAGGCAGTAGCTAGTTCATTTCCTGGGCACCCAGCCACATTTCAGAGAGAGCAGGACTGGTGATGGCTGGGACAGCACAGACACACAGCCCCCTGAACAAGTAACGGCTATGAACCAGCCTGCACCATTAACAGTGTTGAAGAATTGAGCTATTAGCCATAACTAAGAGGATACGGGGAATGATTCATTTATAGAATTGTAGAGTCAGTAAAACTGTAAAAAGTTCTAAATAAACGCATTATAATAAGCAGAACATGATTTAGAGCCCCAGCTTACAGGGTGGCTTCTAAGGTAAGATCCAGTTTTGTTTACATGGATTCTGGAACTCAACTGGTTTTATAATTAAAAAATAAACAATCCACCGTTTCCTGTCAGATCCCAGGGTGGTTCCTTGGAGTCAAAGGGGCATCCGTCATTCCAAACATAAGATAATCAATGGATAAGAGTGTGTATGTGGGAAGTAGGGTTTATGAAACAATGGCTGCCTCGGCGGTGTGTGAAAGGCTCCTCGAATTACCACTGCCCAACAGAAAATCTCATTCATATCTTCCCTAGTTTTTCACCATCAATCTCATCTAGATCAGATCTATGATTTCAACATCAAGTCCTGTTCGTGGTGGCATTATTGCAGCACTCTGTTTTTATTGGAAATGGCAGCTCTTATTTCAACAGACCCCCTGGCTTCTGTTTGTGGCAGTCTGGGTTTGTGTTCGTTGTCAGCCTAAGGGTTAAAATTCATTTTAAATTACAGCATGATGGATGCAATCCTTCTTTTCACTTGCTTCAGGAACCATTTGGTAATTTGCATTTAAAGTCACAGACTCTATTTGGGTTTAAAAGCGAATTGTATTATAATTAGTCTTTTTTTTTGAAGGTACAAGGAAAAATAAAATCATTATTTAATCGACAGTGAGCTAACCTGGCATGTTGCTGAAAAGTTTTTGAATACTAACGATAAGTTAATTCTGTAATTTAAGATAGATGACAAGGCAATTGCAGTCACCATGTTTTGAACATCTGTATGCATATTTTTTCAAGAAAGAAAGAACCTTGAATCATCCTGGCCTTAACCCCTTAGAAGTCCTAAGGGATGCCTGAGCCAATTAATAAGGAGCCCCTTCACTTGAAGTATTTGGAAAGCCAACATTTGTGGTTAACAGGGAACATCAGTTAATCACATATTAGGGATGATTCCTTTGTTCACTGTATAAAAGTGGTTTCTAGCAGATATTCTTATATTCCCATACACAATATTTATCTTCTCAAAGCCAAACAAATTCCAACAGCCAATGTGACCTTTAAATAGTATTTTTTTCTGTCTCTTAGAAAACAATTTAAGGGGTTTCACTATATTAGTGGGATTTTCCCCTTTTTTTTTCTAGTCTTCAAAAGATTTTACTTTCATCTTCTTTTGCTTTCTCTCCAGCTACAAAATGTGCTCATTACGGGCCTGTCTGCCAGCTACAAAAGGGAGGAGACTCCTATTTCAGCAGGTCTGAATCTCAATAGCCACTTTCATCTCCCAAGAGTTCAATTCTGCTCTATTTAATAAAACCCAACACTTCAGTTATCAGAGTCATTAGGAGGAAGCAGGATTGGAAGAAGGAAAGCCTTCATTTATTTCAGTGCCATATATAATTACACCATTTATTTCCCTAATGGGGTCTACACTTTTCCACTACCTTTTTTCTCCTTTCAGAATATTTCTAAGGAAAGCTTATCATTTAGAAAACAAAGACTAAGCAGTAACAAAATTTAAAAAAACACTCCTTCAGAAACCAAAGTAGTTCTAGTACCAGGCAGTTAACACCAAGTAAGTGCCAGGATGCTATTCATCCCTAAATAAACCAAACCCCCCTGAATATCATTGTCACTTTGTTTATTGTCTTTTCCCTTCAACTAAGGTGAAGTATTTTGATGAGCCAAGTTTTCCCTATGACACAGAATAAAAGGGATTTAAGTTTGATAACTCTAAAGGGCTACAAGTCTCTGTGGACTGCAGATATGACCGATAAAAGTTACAAAATGCATCTCCTGAAGGTGCAATCAGAAATCCAGTATTACATTAGCACATGAAAACCAAGCTCAATTAATTAATTATTTCTAATCATCCATCCTTTGTTTAAGAAACTAAAAGTTACAATTAATTGAAAGTGCAAAATATCCTGAAAATTATCTGTTAGGTCTATAGGGAAGTGGTTTTCAATGGTTTTCCACCAAGGTCATCCATATCCTGATTCCCCAGAGTTCTGTGAGCTATGAGATAAGCCATCAGCTCTTCCTGATTGATATTAATTCAGATGATTTAAAAAATGAAATCACATCATCCTAGAATTTTTTAAGCAGAAAAAAAACCCCAAACCCATATAGTTTGGAAATTGCTAACCTGGAGCTCATAACCTCCTGAATATATAAGCATAATTGTTTATAGGTATGTGCATACTTTTGGGAAGAGGATCCTTGGGTTTTGTCAGCTTTCTTAAAAGATTTATGACCCAAGGAAATGTAAAAATTATTAATCTAGTTCATTCTCCATCTCTGCAAGAACTTGCTATATAATAAAGCTGTATTTTTTTCTAATGTTCTAAGCTAATCCATGATTGATGATCAATCTGCATACTGTCAGCCAGAATTGTGTAATATTCTCCACATACAGTTGTTGGTTCAGTGCATTTAATGAACAGAATCAGAAACTTTGCAACACAAAGCAAAATGTGCTCTAACTTGCCCTTGGTCTCCTGGGTCAAGAGCTTTATTATAGTCGTATAGATTAATCTGACAATTTTCTTTCTTCAGAAATCATTGCTGGTTCTTATTCAATCTCTCTATAAAATATAATAAAAACTAATTTTTATACCTTTTTCATATTTTTTCAAAGCCTTATAAAGGTATGCTGAGCTATAATTTCTAGTCTTGATGGACTGAAACTGGAAATGTGAATTTCATTGAGGAGTGAACTGGAAACCTGTAAAGATTATGGATGACATGTGCACCATATGGAAAACATTGTTCAAAATTCAAATTGTTCCTTTCAAGTGTCTCTCACATCTCAACATGGCTTTGTTTTTCTAACATAAAAAGGTCAGATCCCTGGTATGAGGTGTCTTTTGCCTAGATTTGACATCCTGCAGCACCAAGAATCTTTTTTTGTTTTGTTTTTCTACTACTTTTCCTGGTGTTAGTTTACTCCTCATCTCTTCCCCACCTTCCGCATCACATGTATTCTCCCCTTCCTACTCAGCCTTACCAACCAGAAAAAGAAAATAAAACTTGTAATGTCATGTAAAAGTAGACCAAAATGAACTATCCTGACAATTATGTGAAAAACAACAAAATCATAAGTCATTACAATCTATATAGTAAAGCAAAAGTCAAAGACTCCCAGGCATCTGAAAATGAAAGGAAGGGAAAATCTTACTTTTTAAATTTATGTGAAATGTATGAAGACAGAGAAATAGATTTTAACTGGTGGTCACAAATGGTGGTGGTTTCCTCTAGATTTACTCAAGAAAAGGCTACATGTCTGGTTTAGCTGAAGCTAGTTCCCTGGCAAGAAGAAAATGGAGTTATAAGTGCCTCTACTTTGTATAAATGTATACACTGATTTCAAAACTGATGGTGTTCATGTGTCACTTTCCTTTTTCAGTAACACTTCCATGTATCTAGCTTACAGAATTCAGAGTCATATCACATGAAAAGGTCTAACCCTGGTGTCAAACCATCTAAGTCTTAGACTAGAGCCACCACTTACTAACACTGTAACTCGTCTCTTAATCTCCTGAAGCCTTCATATATTTAGGTACAAAATGGGGATAATAATAGCAACTACTTCAGACTTTTTGTGAGGTTTTAATAAGATCATGAATGTAAAGCAAAATGTCTGACACACTCAAGTTTGCCATAAACATTACCATTATTAGTACTGTTATTTTTATTATTATTAAGTTCCGTGCCTTGTGCTCTCATTTCAGAAAACAAGCCACAGTGCCCTTCTCGTTGGGATTCCAACGTCATTCAGATCATTTTCATCTTAACATCCTTCTATACCAGTGGTTCTCAAACTTCAGCCTGCATCAGAGTCACCTATCTGGCTTGTTTAAAAACACAGATTTCTGGGCTCTGTTCTCATTGTTTCTAATTCAAAAAGCCTGGGTAAGCCCAAGACAGCATTTCTAACAAGTTTCCAGGTGGTAATGATGCTGCTAGTCATGAATCATACTTTAAGCACCAATGCTTCTATATCAGGGTTGGCAAACTTTTTCTATAAAGCACCAGGCAGTAAATATTTCAAAAGCAACCCTGGACAATACATAGATAAATGAGTGTGACTGTGTTTTGGTCAAAGTATATTTAGGCACAGTGATACCCTGCATTTTATATAAGGAACTTGAGCATCTGTGGATTTTGGTATCTTGGGGGGGTGTCCTGGAACTAATTCCCCCGTGTATACAAGGGATGACTGTACTTGAATTTTATATAATTTTTATTTCATGGAATATCATTCTTTTTAAAATGTTTTAGTCATTAAAAAAATTTAAAAAAACATTCTTAACTTGTGGGTCATATGGAAATAGGCTAGGGGCCATTTTTGGCCTGTGGGCCATAGTTTGTCAATCCTTATTCTATGGAGACCCAAGTGCTCTTTACCTGCCCAGTCTGAAGCAGAGTCATCGACCTTCCTCCCTGGCTCAGCCTGAGCCTGGTGGTTTACTCACTACCAATTGGCATCTCACCAGCAGGTTGGATAAATTACTGGTTTTTTAGCCTGCTCACTACTGCCCTTCCTAGAAAGTGCTACTTCTATTACTCTAGCTTATTAGCTGCAGCTTCGGCCTCTCAGAGCATATACTTCAGTATGTGTAGAGGAGTCGGTTGTCTCTCCAGTGCTGATATCCCTTGTCTTCTAACAAGTTTACACTAATTTCCTTTAGGGTGTGTACTTAATTTCCTCCACTGGTAATGGCCCTGTGATTTGGGTAAGTTAGGCCAATCAGAGCATCTGATTTCCCCTGGTCATGGTGATTGGTTTAGGACCTCATTCTGGCCAATGAAACATGAAAGGACTTTTGCTGGGGAATCATGGGAAAGGAGTTTATCCACTCTTCATCAGGAGCTAAGGAAGAGGTCCTTTCTTTCCCTGTGTACTGCGTGGTAAGGAAGCAAATTCCGTAATTGCTGTAGCCATTAATGTTATTATGAAAGAAATAAGGGTGAGGCAAAAGCAAAAATATAGAGGATAGAGCTGAGAAAACTATATGTAAACAACCAGAGTCTTATTCACAGTTCGTGATCACACTTCTGGATCAAGCCACATCTGAATCAATTGGATTACTTATTAACTGTGATTAAGGTTTTTTATAAGATTCTCTGATTTAAGCAGCCATTGAAAAACTTCATCAATTTTTCCCCTCCTCTTTTCTCTTATGGGATATACTTCAATTAGGCGTTACACCCAGGGGTAAGGGATAAGAGAATAAGTAATTAAACCGTTGCTGTAATCTTAATTACCACTAATTGAATGAACCCTTGGTGTGGCAGAATAAGATTGTTTCTTGCAGTCTTTTTTATCAAAAGGCTATTTGACGGAGTGGATGGATAGTCAAGGCAAAGCTGGCAGGAATTATAAATATTCTTTGATTCCCTTTCTCATTTGTTTCTCATTATAGAAAGATGACCTATGACTTATTTAGAAACATCTGGGTATCTTGAGGCATATTCTAAGAACTCTCCTTATTATAAGACTTGAATATATACAAAGTGCTTGAGAAATAAGAAGCATAATTATGACTAGAGTCATAAGTAGCGTAGATACCACTTCAGTCATGTCTTATGTTTTCCAGTGTTTAAAAAGATCAGTTAGCTGTTGTTTGACTTCATCTGGGTGTCCCTGTCCTTGTTAGAAGATGGGAAGCATTCAACCAGCCACCTATTCTGGAGGATGTTATTAGAAGGAGCACTTGACAATGAGCTCTTCCTGGATTCTTTAGTGGGTATAAAATAACACTGCATAATTGTGAGAGTCTGTGGGTAACTTGCATGTCCTTGAACCCCAAGAGGAATGTGTTGGAATAGTTATTTTAGTTTCAAACAACAGAAACAAAATATAGCTAATTTAAGCAAAAATAATGATAATATTAAAATAAAAGGAGTAGGAAAGTTACTAGAAAGCTTTTGAGGGTTTTCATGAGGATCTCACCAGAATGCTGCCATTAATGCACCTTAACTCCACTTACTCCAAGACTCACTGTCTCTCCAAACTAGATTTCAGATACCTGGGGGAAAGAATCTGGTAGTCTCTCCTAGCCAGGTGTCATCCACACCTGGAAAATTCAGCCCTTTGTGGGGTATTCCCAGAGAAGCAGGAAAACTAAGCTAGGCTGGCAATCAGAAAGGGTCTAGCTCAGGAAACTTGTATCAGGTACACATCACTCAAACTCACCTGATCTTTAGGAAAATGCCCGAGTTGGGGGCAAAGATCTAACTTCCATAAGAAGGAAGAAGTCTATTTCTTGTCGAATTCAATCAGACTTAACATGTTTGGTTTTTTGTGGGGGTGTTTTTGTTTGTTTGTTTTTGTTTATTTTGCTAAGGAAAAATTCAGTATTAGGCATACATCTGCATTTTGATGGCCAGGGCACAGCCTGTTCCTCATTGCCTTGGTGTTCAGTACCTCATGTCCATTGAACTGGCAGAAAGATAGAAGCTGTTTAAGATGCTCCTTAGGAAGTGGGTGATGTTAATGAAAGTTTTGAGCCTATTTCTTACCTAGAGAAATCAGTATAATGTATGGTCATCAATAGCAATAGCAACAGCTACTTATTTACAAATTGACCTCTCCATGAGTCACTTTTGCTATACCAGTAGCAGTATAATATCTGGCCCATCTCTAAGCCTAGCAGTATTTTCTGGTGAATGACCCTGTAACTCTCTCCAGCAACAAGCTAGGTGAACCTAATCTGATGGTGGGGAAATGCATCTGAACTCAACTTCCCATGGGAACTTGGATCTGCAAAGTCTCCAGGAGCTGAACAGCTATCTCTTATTATTGTCCTAAACAACTAATGGCTTATTTTGCTTGGCAGCTGAGTCCAAATCATGTGTTCCTCCAACTAATGTTACTTTCAAACCTGACCTATGAGAAGGAAGAGCAACAGGGGTCAAGGTCCATTTCCTGGAGCACCCTTTATATTAGCTATGCACCAGCCCAAACATGCCCCCCTGAAGGATGTGGGGTAACTAGTTACCCATGGACAGCTCACATTTCTGCCTCTACATTCTTGTCTTCACCAAGTAATACCACTTGGGTTAACTCTAAACTTTTTGCCCAACACATAGATATGCCTGAAGTTACATTCAAGAAAGTTGTAGAAGTCAAGAGACTAGAGGTAAAATCAGACTAGATTTGCCCCAGATTTGTTTTCGTTTCAATAGCGGTGCTATCAACCTAATGATTGTTAAAATTCTTAAGAGAAAAGTGGTGTTTGGCAGAAGATTTTCCTGCTTTTTTTTAAGGAGTTTAACTTTTGCTCCTGGGATATGTGCATGTGCAGAGAATTGAACACCTTCATAAATGAGAGTGTTCCTTTCTTTCCTTTTCACATATATTTACTTCCAGTAAATCACTTGGGGTGTGAGGATGAGAGAAGAATAGCATATTGATTCAGGGTTCTATGTAAAGACAGGACAAAGGTCTTACAAGTATGATCATCTCATTGTCATTATTCTAGAGAAAATGATGTTTTTTCCTTTTTCCTACATGTAGCCCAAATCTCCAAATTCCTACTCTGATTTAGTCTCCACTTTCCAGGTATGCCACTTCTTTACTGTCTACTGAAACTCCATGGAAGGGAATGGGAAAGCATAATGACTGGGCACTTTTGATAGATATTTGTTGCTTTGATACCTGCTTAGCATTTGAACCCCCTCCCGGTAGGTCCCTTACTCCCCTACAGAAGTAGAAAGGACCAGATAGTTGCTCTACTCATCTGCATGGCAGCCAGGGCACTATCAGAAGACCTAAACTTGACCAGTAGTAATTGCCACTGGAATAAATTGAAATATTAGCCTCAATTCTTCATCCCATCCTGTGTGTGTGACTTTTGCTATGTCACTTCACAGCTCTTCTCATTAGAGGTGGAATGTTTTTTGTTGTCCCCTTGACTTTGGGCTTGCCATGTGACTTGGATTTGCCAACAGAATGTTAGTAGATTTGATGTTGCAGAAATTTGAAACATACTTATACAGTTTGGCTTGCCATCTTGAACTTCTGCCATCACCGTGAGAAGAGATGTCAGGCAGCTGACTGATGCAAAAAAAAAAAAAGAGATAAGGAGTTTTAGTGGAACCCAACTTGAGGTTTGGAGCCAAGTACAGCCAAGTATAGCTTAGATCAGCTAACCCCCACCTCACCCACAAATGAACAAAAATAAAATACTGTTATTTTAAGCCACTGAATTTCAGAGTGCTTTGTTATGCAGCTCTGGTGTGGGAACAGTTGACCAATACACTCAGCTTGGCACTTTGAATCTATAGCCCATGATGCATAGGAACAGACACTGAAGAATTTATCTCCTCCACAGAGAGACTGTATTCAGGGACAAGTGATGAAGTGCTGAGGACAAGGCTCAGTGTGCAACCAGGGCATTAACTTGGCTAAGATTTTGGCTACCCAGCTTCCCTCTGTTCTTGTTTGATTTCCTTACCTGGTTTGTTGGTCTTCTCGGTTATTCTATGAGATAACTAATATCCTTCCAGTGAACTTATTTTCTGCTTAACTTGGTTTGGGTCAGTATGTAGTGTTTGCAAATAAGAACCTGTCTGAATCAGCCCTTATATTTCACTGGAAGTGGAGGATATGGAAAAGCAGAGAGTGAAACTGGCCAAGAGTGGAGGAAGCAGGGACATTAGTTCATGGGTCCACAGTTCTGATGGCAGGGTGTGGAGAATTTCTGCATAGTGTAAGGTGGGGTTTTTATTTTATGCTTCTGAGAACTTTCAATGATTCCTACTTTCACATAGAGCATGTGAGTAATGAGGTCGGTGAGTAGGCTTTCTTTCAAAAGGAGTGATCAAACTTTTTCAGTCAGTAAACTATGTTCATCAACAATCGTAAAACTAATAAATTATGTCTCACTGACACTTCTATTCCTTATGTAATTGTGTTTTTTTCACATCTTTTTGGAGTATAAATGCTTTACAATGTTGTGTCAGTTTCTGCTGTACAACAAAGTGAATCAGCTATATGTACACATATATCCCCATATCTCCTCCCTCTTAAGCCTCCCTCCCACCCTCCCTATCCCATGCCTCTAGGTCATAACAGAGCATTGAATTGATCTCCTTGTGCTATGCAGCAGCTTCCCAGTAGCCATCCATTTTACATTCCGTAGTGTATATATGTCAATGCTACTCTCTCACTTTATCCCAGCTTCCCCTTCCCCACCATGCCCTCAAGTCCTTTCTCTATGTCTACATCTTTATTCCTGCCCTGACACTAAGTTCATCAGTACTGCTTTTTAAAATTCCATATATATGTGTTAGCATACAGTATTTGCTTTTCCCTTTCTGACTTACTTCACTGTGTATGACAGATTCTAGGTCCATCCACCTCACTGCAAATAACTCAATTTTGTTCCTTTTTATGGCTGAGTAATACTACATTGTATATATGTGCCAGATCTTTATCCATTCTTTTTTTGATGGACATTTAGGTTCATTCCATGTCCTGGCTATTGTAAATAGTGTTGCAATGAACATTGTGGTATATGTATCTTTCTGAATTATGATCTTCTCAGGGTATATGCCCAGTAGTGGGATTGCTGGGTCATATGGTACTTCTATTTTTAGTTTTTTAAGGAACCTCCATACAGTTCTCCATAGTGGCTCTATCAATTTACATTCCCATCAACAGTACAGGAGGGTTCCCTTTTCTCCACACCCTCTCCAGCGTTTATGTTTGTAGATTTTTTGATGATGGCCATTCTGACTGGTGTGAGGTGATACCTCATTGTTGTTTTGATTTGCATTTCTCTAATGATCAGTGATGTTGAGCATCTTTTCATTTATTTTTTGGCCATCTGTATGTCTTCTCTGGAGAAATGTCTATTTAGGTCTTCTTCCCATTTTTGGATTGGGTTGTTTGTGTGACATTGAGCTGCATGAGCTGCTTGTATATTTTGGAGATGAATCCTTTGCCAGTTGCTTCAGTTGCAAATATTTTCTCCCATTCTGAGGGTTGTCTTTTTGTCTTGTCTTTGCTGTGCAAAAGCTTTTAAGTTTCATTAGGTCCCATTTGTTTATTTTTGTTTTTATTTCCCTTACTCTAGGAAGTGGGTCAAAAAGGATCTTGCTGTGAGTAATGTCATAGAGTGTTCTCTCTCTGTTTTCCTCTAAGAGTTTGATAGTGTCTGGCCTTACCTTTAGGTCTTTAATCCATTTTGAGTTTATTTTTGTGTATGGTGTTAGGGAGTGTTCTAATTTCATTCTTTTACATGTAGCTGTCCAGTTTTCCCCACACCACTTATTGAAGAGGCCGTCTTTTCTCCATTGCATATTCTTGCATCCTTTGTCAAAGATAAGGTGACCATATGTGCAGGGGTTTATCTCTGGGCTTTCTATCCTGTTCCATTGATCTATATTTCTGTTTTAGTTCCAGTACCATACTGTCTTGATTACTGTAGCTTTGTAGTGTAGTCTGAGGTCAGGGAGCCTGATTCTTCCAGCTCTGTTTTTCTTTCTTAAGATTGCTTTGGCTATTCGGGGTCTTTTGTGTTTCCATACAAATTGTGAAATTTTTTGTTCTAGTTCTGTGAAAAATGCCATTGGTAATTTGATAGGGATTGCATTGAACTTGTAGATTGCTTTGGGTAGTACAGTCATTTTCACAATATTGATTCTTCCAATCCAGGAGCATAGTATATCTTTCCATCTGTTTATGTTATCTTTGATTTCTTTCATCACTGTTTTATAGTTTTCTGAGTACACGTCTTGTTCCTCCTTAGGTAAGTTTATCCCTAGGTATTTTATTCTTTTTGTTGCAATAGTAAATGGGATTCTTTGCTTATTTTCTCTTTCTGATATTTTGCTTTTATTGTATAGGAATGCAAGAGATTTCTCTGCATTAATTTTGTATCCTGCGACCTTACCAAATTCATTGATTCATTCTAGTAGTTTTCTGGTGGCATCTTTAGGATTTTCTACGTATAGTATCATGTCATTGGCAAACAGTGACAGTTTTAATTCTTCTTTTCCAATTTCTGTTCCTTTTATTTCTTTTTCTTCTCTGATTGCTATGGCCAGGACTTCCAATACTGTGTTGAATAATAGTGGTGAGAGTGGACATCCTTGTCTTGTTCCTCATCTTAGAGGAGATATTTTCAGTTTTTCACCATTGAGAATGATGTTTGCTGGGGGTTTGTCATATATGGCTTTTATTATGTTGAGGTAGGTTCCCTCTATGCCCACTTTCTGGAGAGTTTTTATCACAAATCAGTGTTGAATTTTGTCAAAAGCTTTTTCTGCATCTATTGAGATGATCATATGATTTTTATTCTTTAATTTGTTAATATGATGTATAACATTGATTGTTTTGCATATATTGAAGAATCCTTGCATCCCTGGGATAAATCCCACTTAATCACAGTGTATGTTCCTTTTAATGTGTTGTTGGTTTCTGTTTGCTAGTATTTTGTTGAGGATTTTTGCATTTATGTTCATCAGTGATGTTGGTCTATAATTTTCTCCTTTTTGTGATACCTTTGTCTGGTTTTGGTATCAGGGTGTTGGTGGCCTCATAGAATGAGTTTGAGAGTGTTCCTCCCTCTGCAATTTTTTGGAAAAGTTTGAGAAGGATAGGTGTTAACTCTTCTCTAAATGTTTGATAGAATTTGCCTGTGAAGCCACCTGGCCCTGGACTTTTGTTTGTTGGAAGATTTTAAATTTCAGTTTCAATTTCATTACCTGTGATTGGTCTGTTTATATTTTCTAATTCTTCCTGGTTCATTCTTGGAAGGGTGTACTTTTCCAAGAATTTGTCCACTTCTTCCAAGTTGTCCATTTTATTGGCATATAGTTGCTTGTCATAGTCTCTTATGATCTTTTGTATTTCTGTGGTGTCTGTTGTAAGTTCTCCTTTTTCATTTCTAATTTTGTTGATTTGAGTCTTCTCCCTTTTTTTCTTGATAAGTCTGGCTAAAGGTTTATCAATTTTGTTTATTTTCTCAAGGAACCAACTTTTAGTTTTATTGATCTTTGCTATTGTTTTCTTTGTTTCTATTTCATTGATCTCCACTCTGATCTTTACGATTTCTTCCTTCTACTAACTTTGGGTTTTCTTTGTTCTTCTTTGTCTAGTTGCTTTGGGTGTAAGCTTAGATTTTTTATGTGAGATTTTTGTTGTTTCTTGGGGTGAGTTTCAATTGCTATGAACTTCCCTCTTAGAACTGCCTTTGCTGCATCCCATAGGTTCTGGAGCATTGTCTTTTCATTGTCATTTGTTCCTAGGTATTTTTAAATTTCTTCTTTGATTTCTTCAGTGATCTCTTGGTTATTTAGCAATACGTTGTTTAGGCTCCATGTATTTGTGTTTTTTACTGTTTTTTTTTTTTTTTTTTTTTTTTTACTGTAACTGATTTCTAATCTCATAGTATTGTGGTCAGAAAAGATGCTTGATACAATTTCAATTTTCTTAAATTTTCTTAAATCACAAAGGTTGATTTGTGACCCAGGATATGATCTATTCTGGAGAACATTCTGTGTGCACTTGAGAAGAAAGTGTATTCTTGTGCTTTTGGGTGGAATGTCCTAAAAATATCAATTAGGTCTATCTGGTCTATTGTGTCATTTAAAGCTTGTGTTTCATTATTTATTTTCTGTCTGGATGATCTGTCTGTTGGTGTAAGTGGGGTGCTAAAGTCCTCCACTATTACTGTGTTACTGTAGATTTCTCCTTTTATGGCTGTTATCATTTCCCTTATGTACTGAGGTGCTCCTACGTTGGGTACATAAATACTTGTAATTGTTATGTTTTCTTCTTGGATTGATCTCTTGATCATTATGTAGTGTCCTTCCTTATCTCTTGTAACATTCTTTATTTTAAAGTCTATTTTATCTGATATGACTATTGCTACTCCAGCTTTCTTGTGATTTCCATTTGCATGGAATATCTTTTTCCATCCTCTCACTTTCAGTCTGTATGTATCCCTAGGTCTGAAGTGGGTTCCTTGTAGACAGCGTATATATGGGACTTGTTTTTGTATCCATTCAGCCAGTCTTGTCTTTTGGTTGGAGCATTTAATCCATTTACATTCAAGGTGATTATCGATATGTGTGTTCCTATTACCATTTTCTTAATTGATTTGTGTTTGTTTTTGTGGGTCTTTTTTTCTCTTCTGATCTCTGCTTAGAGAAGTTCCTTTAGTATTTGTTGTAAAGTTGGTTTGGTGGTGCTGAATTCTTATAGATTTTGCTTATCTGTAAAGCTTTTGATTTCCCCATTGAATCTGAATGAGATCCTTGCTGGGTGGAGTAATCTTGCATATAGGTTTTCCCCTTTCATCACTTTAAATATGTCCTACACTCCCTTCTGGCTCTCAGAGTTCCTACTGAAAGATCAGCTGTTAACCATATGGGGATTCCCTTGTATGTTATTTGTTGCTTTTCCCTTGCTGCTTTTAATATTTTTTCTTTGTGTTTAATTTTTGGTAGTTTGATTAATATGTGTCTCAGTGTGTTTCTCTTTGGGTTTTTTTTTTTTTTTTTTTTGCAGTATGCGGGCCTCCCACTGTTGTGGCCTCTCCCGTTGCGGAGCACAGGCTCCAGACGCGCAGGCTCAGCGGCAATGGCTCACTGGCCTAGCCGCTCCACGGCACGTGGGCTCCTCCCAGACCGGGGCACGAACCCGCGTCCCCTGCATCGGCAGGCGGACTCCCAACCACTGCGCCACCAGGGAAGCCCTCTCTTTGGGTTTATCCTGTATGGGACTCTCTGTGCTTCCTGGACTTAATTAACTATTTCCTTTCCCATGTTAGGGAAGTTTTCGACTATAATCTCTTCAAATATTTTCTCAGGCCCTTTCTTCTTCTCTTCTTATTCTGGGACCCCTATAATTTGAATGTTTGAGCATTTAATCTTGTTCCAGAGGTCTCTGAGACTGTCCTCAATTCTTTTCATTCTTTTTTCTTTATTCTGCTCCCTGGCAGTTATTTCCACCATTTTATCTTCCAGCTCACTTATCCGTTCTTCTGCCTTAGTTATTCTGCTATTGATTCCTTCTAGAGTATTTTTAATTTCAGTTATTTTGTAGATCATCACTGTTTGCTCTTTCATTCTTCTAACTACTTGCTAAACGTTTCTTGTATTTTCTCCATTCTGTTTCTGAGATTATGGATCATCTTTACTATCATTACTCTGAATTCTTTTTCAGATATGTTGCCTATTTCATCTTCATTTATTTGGTCTTGTAGGTTTTTACCTTGCTTCTTTGTCTGTAACATATGTTTTTGTAGTTTCTTTCTTTTTTTTTTTTTTTTTGATGGGTGGGGCTGTATTCCTGTCTTACTTGTTGTTTGGCCTGAGGCCTCCAGCACTGGAGTTTGAAGGCAGTTGAGTAGAGCCAGATCTTGGTGCCAAGATGCGGACCTCCGGGAGGCCTCACTCCGATTAATATTCTCTGGGGTCTGAGGTTCTCTGTTAGTCCAGTGGTTTGGACTCAGCGCTCCCACCATAGGAGCTTGGGCCTGACCTCCAGACTGGGAACCAAGATCCCACAAACTGATAAGAAATGGTGTGAATAATTTTTCTCCACTGTAAGTATAGCTTATTGTCCAATATGCCAGCCACTAGCCACATGGAGCTATTCAGCATTGAAAGGTGGCTAGTTCAGATTGAGATGTCCTTCACTCTGTTCAGTGGCCACCAACTGCATCCTTAGTTTCACTTAACTTCTTGGAAAACGCATGTTGTTGCTCACAAAGAGAACAGGAGGGCGTTGAGGAAATGTATCACTTCTTCTAACTGTGCTCCTGTCACTGGAATCCCTGCCTCACCCCATGGGCAAGCGGCCAAGCAGGCCCCTTATCTAATTGTTAATACTTAGATGGCTTTTTGATATTCTAAGAACTCCTAGTGAGGAAGGTGGAATAAATCATTAAGTGAGAAGGAAGGCTTCAATCATTAGCCACAACTCCTATATTATAGGCTTCTTCAACATGCCATTCATTAACCTGGTTTCAGTAATTAACAGAATTATAGAAAAATGTTTTAAATGTCCAAAGCTATACATAACTGCTACAAAATCATTCATACTCAGATTTTCTTACTAAGACTTGTCAAGTGCTTCATTTTTTCAAAAGCCTGAAAGTATACATAATTGAGTGGTGTAATAAATACTAAATTCTCTAGTATTGTATTAAGTATGTAATGTGAATGGAGATATGTTTGCCATTATTTTCATAAACCAGAGAGTCAGGAAATTTTATAAAGTTGACATCTTTGTGTCATGTAATTGCAGATAGATGCATATAATTCCATTTAAAATAAAAAAGAATTGAGTTTCATCACTTAAAAAAATAAATTCATTTACTTAGCATGAATTTTACATTCAATGCAAGACATTTATTTCTGGAACTTGGATCACACTCACTGTGTTGTATATGTAAAACCTTCATTGACTAGTATATACATTTTAAGTTTATTATCTTTTGCCTTTACACAAAACCCTTGGCAGACTAGTCTTAATGCATACATGTTGGAGATAACTGAGTCTGTTTCTTGTCAGTTCTAAATTTAAATGATTTACTTTTCTTGATGGTTGAAAATGCTTGAAGTTGGGGCATTAGGGGGTAAATTCAGGCCATTTGTGCTTCTTCAAAGAATTTAGAATTTACATGATAGATGAAAGGTTACTAAATACTGTTCACATTCTGGATTTAGAGAGGCAAATAGGAGTGCCCATCCTTAAATATATTAACTTCATATGAAACATCTAGTTTGAGAAAATGAGTGTGGGAGGAAGTGGGAAAAAGGGAAGATTAGAGCAACATATTTGGAGAGAAAATGACAAAGACCTTTTATATTCTCATGGGAATGAAACAAAGAGGGGAAAAATATCAATAAAGCAAGTTGCAAAGAAAGTTTGATGGCCTGAAAATAAAAGCATGAAGAAAAAAAGTAGAGCATGAAATTCAAATGTACATTTGTTGCCATTTATTTTATCATGTATGTTTACCATAAAAATACAGATTTAAAAAATAAAAGGAAAGAGAAAAACACTGTCATTCCTACCCCTAGAGAAAGTCATTCTTAGTATGTTGGTATATATTTTTACAGTCTTCTCCTAAAAATGTGTGTGTGTGTGTGAGCACACACACACATACACACTTACACGTAGAGGATTTTTTACACTAAGGGATCTCATTCTATCAAGTGTTTTGTAACATATTTCATCACTTAATATATTGTGTGCATCCTTTCATGTCAAAAATCGACTTCAATATAAATTTAATGGCTGCATAAATATTCCATTTTGTAGAATAAACAAATAAATGAATTCTATCAAAATATTCTGTAAATTGATCCCTCACAAATTCCATTATTAAAATGGAGCTACAGCCCCCCTACACCCTGAATGACTGAAAAACTGTGGAAGCAGAGGCATCAGTAGGCTAGAGTGCTGTTGCATACAGGAGTGCTTTGCTTAGTCTGAAGGATCTACAGCACTCCCACAGCCTCAGCTCACTGTTCAGTTTCCTGTGTCTGATGTTATTCAGTCTCTCTCACTTCCCAGATGCCTAATTTCTTTTGCCCAACCTGGGGAACATCTCTGTTTTTCTCAGTGTCCTGCAATGTTTGATAGAACTGGATTCAAATATGGTACTTCAGTGGCTGATTCCCCCATCTAATGCATGCACGTGCTTCACTGAAGACTCATGGTCTTGGGGGAGGGAATAATTTAAAATGCATCATGTCCAACTCTAGAGAAAACTGATAAAATATGAATGTTAAGCTTTTTAAGGGTGTGATTTCAGTTTGCAGGTAGAGGTGAAATGGAGAGATATTTCCAAGTGCCCTTGAAATAATCAGAAATAAGCAGTCAACTCTTTTGCATACATGTGCCTCTTATCTTGAACAAGAGACCTGTTCATGCAGACCTAAGTGGAACTTTGGAATATCCATTTAACTTAGGTACCTGTGTAATATACATTAATCTTAGAGGACACTGATATGATTTGTGCCGTGCTGTCCTTTTAAATATGTCATTACCAAAGTGGAAACAATATACTTATCCAATAACAGTCTATGGGTTAGATAAATTATGTTGTATTCGATAGCAGAATACTCTCCAATTATTTTTAAATGGTATAATAGCAAAAATCTATAATTTATGTAAAGATGTTCATGATGTATTTTTTTGTTTTAATTTTTTATTATTATTAAAATTTTTTAAATTGAATTTTCATTTTATAGTTGACTTACAATGTTGTGTTAGTTTCAGGTGTACAACAAAGTAATTCAGTTATACATATATTTATTCTTTTTTTAGATTCTTTTCCTATATAGGATATTACAGAATATTGAGTAGAGTTCCCTGTGCTATATAGTAGGTCCTTGTTGGTTACCTATTTTATATATATTAATGTGCATATGTAAATCCAAAACCCCTAATTTGTCCCTCCCCCGACTTTTTCCCTTTGGTAGCCATAAGTTTGTTTTCTATGTCTGTGAGTCTGTTTCTGTTTTGTAAATAAGTTCATTTGTATCATTTTTTTTAGATTCCACATATAAATGATACCATATGGTATTTGGCTCTCTCTCTCTGACTTACTTCACTTAGTATGATAATCTCTAAGTCCATCCATGTTGCTGCAAATGACATTATTTCATTCTTTTTTATGGCTGAGTAATATTCCATCATATATATGTACAACATCTTCTTTATCTATTCTTCTGTTGATCGACATTTAGGTTGCTTCCCTGTCTTGGCTATTGTAAATCGTGCTGCAATGAGCATTGGGTTGCATGGATCTTTTCAAATTATGGATTTCTTCAGATATATGCCCAGGAGTGGGATTGATGGATCATATGGTAGTTCTATTTTTAGTTTTTTAAGGAATCTTAAAAATTCCTTAGTGGTTGTACCAATTTACATTCCCCACAACAGTGTAGGAGGGTTCCCTTTTCTCCACACCCTCTCCAGCATTCACTGTAGACTTTTTGATGATGGCAATTTTGACCAGTGTGAGGTGATATTTCATTGCAGTTTTGATTTGCATTTCTCTAATAATTAGCAATGTTGAGCATCTTTTCATGTGCTTTTTGGTCACCTGTATGTCTTCTTTGGAGAAAAATCTATTTAGGACTTCTGCCCATGTTTTGATTAGGTTTTTGTTTTTTTGACATAGAGCTGCTTGAGCCATTTGTATATTTCAGAGATTAATCCCTTGTCGGTGGCTTCATTAGCAACTATTTTCTCCCTTTCTGAGGGTTGTCTTTTGATCTTCTTTATGGTTTCTTTGCTGTGCAGAAGCTTTTAAGTTTAATTAGATCCCATTTGTTTACTTTTGTTCTTATTTTCATTACTCCAGGAGGTGGATCAAGGAAGATGTTGCTGAGATTTATGTCAAAGAGTTTTTTGCCTATGTTTTCTTCTAAGAGTTTTATAGTGTCCGGCCTTACATTTAGGTCTATGATCCATTTTGAGTTTATTTTTGTGTTTAGTGTATGAAAATTGTTCTAATTTCATTCTGTTACATGTAGCTGTCCAGTTTTTCGAGCACAACTTATTAAAGAGACTTTCTTTTCTCCATTGTGTATTCTTACCTCCTTTGTCATAGATTAATTGACATAGGTGTGTGAGTTTATTTCTCAGCTTTCTGTCATCTTCCATTGATCTATATTTCTGTTTTGTGCCAGTACCATACTGTTTTTTGTTTTTTTTTTTTGTGATTCATTTTATTTTATTTTATTTATTTTTTTATTAGTTTCTGCTTTATAACAAAGTGAATCAGTCATACATATACATCTGTTCCCACATCCCTTCCCTCATGCATCTCCCTCCCTCCCACCCTCCCCATCCCACCCCTCCAGGCGGACACAAAGCACCGAGCTGATCTCCCTGTGCTATGCGGCTGCTTCCCACTATCTATCTACCTTACGTTTGGTAGTGTATATATGTCCATGCCTCTCTTTCGCTTTGTCACAGCTTACCCTTCCCCCTCCCCATATCCTCAAGTCCATTCTCAAGTAGGTCTGTGTCTTTATTCCCGTTTTACCCCTAGGTTCTTCATGACATTTTTTTTTTTAAAATTCCGTATATATGTGTTAGCATACGGTATTTGTCTTTCTCTTTCTGACTTACTTCACTCTGTATGACAGACTCTAGGTCTATCCACCTCATTACAAATAGCTCAGTTTCATTTCTTTTTATGGCTGAGTAATATTCCATTGTATATATGTGCCACATCTTCTTTATCCATTCATCCGATGATGGACACTTAGGTTGTTTCCAGCTCCGGGCTATTGTGAATAGAGCTGCGATGAACATTTTGGTACATGTCTCTTTTTGAATTATGGTTTTCTCAGGGTATATGCCCAGTAGTGGGATTGCTGGGTCATATGGTAGTTCTATTTGTAGTTTTTTAAGGAACCTCCATACCGTTCTCCATAGTGGCTGTACCAATTCACATTCCCACCAGCAGTGCAAGAGTGTTCCCTTTTCTCCACACCCTCTCCAGCATTTATTGTTTCTAGATTTCTTGATGATGGCCATTCTGACTGGTGTGAGATGATATCTCATTGTAGTTTTGATTTGCATTTCTCTAATGATTAATGATGTTGAGCATTCTTTCATGTGTTTGTTGGCAGTCTGTATATCTTCTTTGGAGAAATGCCTATTTAAGTCTTCTGCCCATTTTTGGATTGGGTTGTTTGTTTTTTTGCTATTGAGCTGCATGAGCTGTTTATAAATTTTGGAGATTAATCCTTTGTCAGTTGCTTCATTTGCAAATATTTTCTCCCATTCTGAGGGTTGTCTTTTGGTCTTGTTTATGGTTTCCTTTGCTGTGCAAAAGCTTTGAAGTTTCATTAGGTCCCATTTGTTTATCTGTGTTTTTATTTCCATTTCTCTAGGAGGTGGGTCCAAAAGGATCTTGCTGTGATTTATGTCATAGAGTGTTCTGCCTATGATTTCCTCTAAGAGTTTGATAGTGTCTGGCCTTACATTTAGGTCTTTAATCCATTTTGAGCTTATTTTTGTGTATGGTGTTAGGGAATGATCTAATCTCAAACTTTTACATGTCCTTGTCCAGTTTTCCCAGCACCACTTATTGAAGAGGCTGTCCTTTCTCCACTGTACATTCCTGCCTCCTTTATCAAAGATAAGTTGGCCATATGTGCGTGGGTTTATCTCTGGGCTTTCTATCCTGATCCACTGATCTATCTTTCTGTTTTTATGCCAGTACCACACTGTCTTAATTACTGTAGCTTTGTAGTATAGTCTGAAGTCAGGGAGCCTGATTTCTCCAGCTCCGTTTTTCGTTCTCAAGATTGCTTTGGCTATTCGGGGTCTTTTGTTTTTCCAAACAAATTTTGAAATTTTTTGTTCTAGTTCTGTGAAAAATGCCAGTGGTAGTTTGATAGGGATTGCATTGAATCTGTAGATTGCTTTGGGTAGTAGAGTCATTTTCACAATATTGATTCTTCCAATCCAGGAGCATGGTATATCTCTCCATCTATTTGTATCGTCTTTAATTTCTTTCATCAGTGTCTTATAATTTTCTGCATACAGGTCTTTTGTCTCCTTAGGTAGGTTTATTCCTAGATATTTTATTCTTTTTGTTGCAATGGTAAATGGGAGTGTTTTCTTGATTTCATTTTCAGATTTTTCATCATTAGTGTACAGGAATGCCAGAGATTTCTGTACATGAATTTTGTATCCTGCTACTTTACCAAATTCATTGATTAGCTCTAGTAGTTTTCTGGTAGCATCTTTAGGATTCTCTATGTATAGTATCATGTCATCTGCAAACAGTGACAGCTTTACTTCTTCTTTTCCAATTTGGATTCCTTTTATTTCCTTTTCTTCTCTGATTGCTGTGGCTAAAACTTCCAAAACTATGTTGAATAAGAGTGGTGAGAGTGGGCAACCTTGTCTTGTTCCTGATCTTAGTGGAAATGGTTTCAGTTTTTCACCATTGAGGACAATGTTGGCTGTGGGTTTGTCATATATGGCCTTTATTATGTTGAGGAAAGATCCCTCTATGCCTACTTTCTGCAGGGTTTTTATCATAAATGGGTGTTGAATTTTGTCGAAAGCTTTCTCTGCATCTATTGAGATGATCATATGGTTTTTCTCCTTCAACTTGTTAATATGGTGTATCACATTGATTGATTTGCGTATATTGAAGAATCCTTGCATTCCTGGAATAAACCCCACTTGATCATGGTGTATGATCCTTTTAATGTGCTGTTGGATTCTGTTTGCTAGTATTTTGTTGAGGATTTTTGCGTCTATGTTCATCAGTGATATTGGCCTGTAGTTTTCTTTCTTTGTGACATCCTTGCCTGGTTTTGGTATCAAGGTGATGGTGGCCTCGTAGAATGAGTTTGGGAGTGTTCCTTCCTCTGATATTGTTTGGAAGAGTTTGAGAAGGATGGGTGTTAGCTCTTCTCTAAATGTTTGATAGAATTCGCCTGTGAAGCCATCGGGTCCTGGGCTTTTGTTTGATGGAAGATTTTTAATCACAGTTTCAATTTCAGTGCTTGTGATTGGTCTATTCATATTTTCTATTTCTTCCTGAGTTAGTCTTGGCAGGTTGTGCATTTCTAAGAATTTGTCCATTTCTTCCAGGTTGTCCATTTTATTGGCATAGAGTTGCTTATAGTAATCTCTCATGATCTTTTGTATTTCTGCAGTGTCAGTTGTTACTTCTCCTTTTTCATTTCTAATTCTATTGATTTGAGTCTTCTCCCTTCTTTTCTTGATGAGTCTGGCTAATGGTTTGTCAATTTTGTTTATCTTCTCAAAGAACCAGCTTTTAGTTTGGTTGATCTTTGCTATCGTTTCCTTCATTTCTTTTTCATTTATTTCTGATCTGATCTTTATGATTTCTTTCCTTCTGCTAGCTTTGGGGTTTTTTTGTTCTTCTTTCTCTAATTGCTTTAGGTGCACGGTCAGGTTGTTTACTCGAAATGTTTCCTGTTTCTTAAGGTGAGATTGTATTGCTATAAACTTCCCCCTTAGAACTGCTTTTGCTGCATCCCATAGGTTTTGGGTCGTCGTGTCTCCATTGTCATTTGTTTCTAGGTATTTTTTAATTTCCTCTTTGATTTCTTCAGTGATCACTTCGTTATTGAGTAGTGTATTGTTTAGCCTCCATGTGTTTGTATTTTTTACAGATCTTTTCCTGTAATTGATGTCTAGTCTTATAGCATTGTGGTCGGAAAAGATACTTGATACAATTTCAATTTTCTTAAATTTACCAAGGCTTGATTTGTGACCCAAGATATGATCTATCCTGGAGAAAGTTCCATGAGCACTTGAGAAAAATGTGTATTCTGTTGTTTTTGGATGGAATGTCCTATAAATATCAATTAAGTCCATCTTGTTTAATGTATCATTTAAAGCTTGTGTTTCCTTATTTATTTTCATTTTGGATGATCTGTCCATTGGTGAAAGTGGGGTGTTAAAGTCCCCTACTATGATTGTGTTACTGTCGATTTCCCCTTTTATGGCTGTTAGTATTTGCCTTATGTATTGAGGTGCTCCTATGTTGGGTGCATAAATATTTACAATTGTTATATCTTCTTCTTGGATCGATCCCTTTATCATTATGTAGTGTCCTTCTTTGTCTCTTCTAATAGTCTTTATTTTAAAGTCTATTTTGTCTGATATAAGAATTGCTACTCCTGCTTTCTTTTGATTTCCATTTGCATGGAATATCTTTTTCCATCCCCTTACTTTCAATCTGTATGTGTCTCTAGGTCTGAAGTGGGTCTCTTGTAGACAGCATATATATGGGTCTTCTTTTTGTATCCATTCAGCCAATCTGTGTCTTTTGGTGGGAGCATTTAGTCCATTTACATTTAAGGCAATTATTGATATGTATGTTCCTATTCCCATTTCCTTAATTGCTTTGGGTTCGTTATTGTAGGTATATTCCTTCTGTTGTGCTTCTTGCCTAGAGAAGTTCCTTTAGCATTTGTTGTAAAGCTGGTTTTGTGGTGCTGAACTCTCTCAGCTTTTGCTTGTCTGTAAAGGTTTTAATTTCTCCATCAAATCTGAATGAGATCCTTGCTGGGTAGAGTAATCTTGGTTGCAGGTTTCTCTCCTTCATCACTTTAATTATGTCCTGCCACTCCCTTCTGGCTTGTAGAGTTTCTGCTGAGAGATCAGCTGTTAACCTGATGGGGATTCCCTTGTGAGTTATTTGTTGTTTTTCCCTTGCTGCTTTTAATATGATTTCTTTGTGTTTAATTTTTGACAGTTTGATTAATATGTGTCTTGGTGTATTTCTCCTTGGATTTATTCTGTATGGGCCTCTCTGTGCCTCCTGGACTTGATTAACTATTTCCTTTCCCATATTGGGGAAGTTTTCAACTATAATCTCTTCAAATATTTTCTCAGTCCCTTTCTTTTTCTCTTCTTCTTCTGGAACCCCTATAATTCGAATGTTGGTGCGTTTAATGTTGTCCCAGAGGTCTCTGAGACTGTCCTCTGTTCGTTTCATTCTTTTTTCTTTATTTTGCTCTGCATCAGTCATTTCCACTATTTTATCTTCCACCTCACTTATCCGTTCTTCTGCCTCAGTTATTCTGCTATTGATCCCATCTAGAGTATTTTTCATTTCATGTATTGTGTTTTTAATCGATGCTTGATTCATCTTTAGTTCTTCTAGGTCCTTGTTAACTGTTTCTTGCATTTTGTCTATTCTATTTCCAAGATTATGGATCTTGGAAATAGAATCTTGGATCAGCTTTACTATCAATTCTTTTTCAGGTAGACTGCCTATTACCTCTTCATTTGTTCGGTCTGGTAGGTTTTTATCTTGCTCCTTCACCTGCTGTGTGTTTTTCTGTCTTCTCATTTTGCTTATGTTACTGTGTTTGGGGTCTCCTTTTTGCAGGCTGCAGATTCGTAGTTCCCGTTGTTTTTGGTGTCTGACCCCAGTGGCTAAGGTTGTTTTAGTAGGTTGTGTAGGCTTCCTGGTGGGGGGGACTAATGCCTGTGTTCTGGTGGTTGAGGCTCGATCTTGTCTTTCTGGTGGACAGGTCCACGTCTGGTGGTGTGTTTTGGGGTGCCTATGGCCTTATTATGTTTTTAGGTAGCCTCTCTGCTAATGGGTGGGGTTGTGTTCCTGCCTTGCTAGTTGCTTGGCATAGGGTGACCAGCACTGTAGCTTGCTGGTCGTTGACTGAAGCTGGGTGCTGGTGTTGAGATGGAGATCTCTGGGAGATTTTCGCTGTTTGATATTATGTGGAGCTGGGAGGTCTCTTGTGGACCCGTGTCCTGAAGTTGGCTCTCCCACTTCAGAGGCACAGCACTGACTCCTGGCTGCAGCACCAAGAGCCTTTCATCCACCCGGCTCAGAATAACAGGGAGAAAAAGCAGAAGGAAAGAATTAGTAGAAGAAAGAAAGAGAGAGGGAAAGAAAGGAAGAAGGGAAGGAAGGAAGAAAGAAAGAAAGGAAGGAGGGAGGGAAGGATGAAGGATGGAAAGAGAGAAGGAAAGAAAGGAGGGGGGGAGGGAGGAATAAAAGCAAAAGGAAGAGTGAATGGAAGAAGGGAGGGAGGGAGGAAGGAAAGAAAGAAAGAAAGACAGGAGGGAGGGAGGGAGGAAGGAAAGAAAAAGAAAGTGGAAAGAAGAAGGGTGGGAGGGAGGGAGGAAAGAAAAAGAAGGAAAGGAGGAGCGGAGGGAGGGAGGGAGGAAGGGAAGGTAGGAAAAAAAGAAAGAGCAGGTAAAGTAAAATAGAATAAAGTATGAAATATAGTAGCGTTATTAAAATTAGAAAGTAATTATTGGAAAAAAAAAAAAACGGACCGATAGAACCCTGGGACATATGGTGGAAGCAAAGCTATACAGAGAGAATCTTACACAGAAGATTAGACATACACATTCACAAAAAGAGAGCAGGGGGAAAAATCAAAAATCTTGCTCTCCAAGTCCACCTCCTCAATTTGGGATAATTCGTTGTAAAAAGAGGAAAGGGGCGAGAAGTCTGAAATCTTGCTCTCTAAGTCCACCTCCTTAATTTGGAATAATTCGTTGTATAAAGAGGAAAAGGGGGGACAGTCTTAAATCTTGTCCTCAAAGTCCACTTCCTCAATTTGGGATGATTCGCTGTTCATTCATGCACTCCACAGACGCAGGGCACATCAAATGGACCGTGGAGCTTTAATCCGCTGCCTCCGAGGCTGCACAGAGAGATTTCCCTGTCTCTGCTCTCACAGCTCCCGGGTCTCAGCCTTGGACCTGGCCCCGCCTCTGCGCGTAGGTCGCCGGAGGGCGTCCGTTCTTCGCTCAGACAGGACGGGTTTAAAGGAGCCGCTGATTCGGGGGCTCTGGCTCACTCAGGCAGAGGGGAGGGAGGAGCGCGTAGTGTGGGGCGGGCCTGCAGCGGCAGAGGCTGGCGTGACGTTGCAGCGGCCCGTGGCGCTCCGTGCGCTTTCCCGAGAAAGCCGTCCCCGGGTCTCGGGACCCCGGCAGTGGCGGGGTGCACAGGCACCCCGGAAGGCGGGGCGGACAGTGACCCGCGCTCGCACACAGGCCCCGCGGCGTCGGCGGGCGTCGGCGTCGGCGTCGGCGGGCCGCGGCGGCGGCGGCGGCAGCGGCGGGCGGCGGTGGCGCCGGTGGCCCACGCCCGTCTCCGAGGTCCGCGCCTTACCCGCGGCTCACGCCTGTCTCCGGCGCTTCCCCAAGCAGCCCTTTTAATGCCCTCTCCTCGCGCACCAGGAAACAAAAGGGAAAAAAGTCTCTTGCCTCTTCAGCAGCTCCAGACCCTTTCCCCGGACTCCCTCCGGGCTAGCCGTGGTGCACTAACCCCTTCAGGCTCTCTTCCTGCCGCCAGCCCCAGTCCTCTCCCTGCGCTCTGACTGAAAGCCGATACCCGAGCCTCAGCTCCCAGCCCCCCCGCCAGGGCGGCCGAGCAGACAAGCCTCTCGGGCTGGTGAGTGCCTGAGGGCACCGATCCTCTGTGCCGTAATCTCTCCGCTTTGCCCTCCACACCCCTGTTGCTGTGCTCTCCTCCGCTACTCCGAAGCTTTCCCCCTCCGCCACCTGCAGTCTCCGCCCGCGAAGGGGCTTGTAGTGTGTAGAAACCTTCCCTCCTTCACGGCTCCCTCCCACTGGTGCAGGTCCCGTCCCTATCCTATTGTCTCTGTTTATTCTTTTTTTCTTTTGCCCTACCCAGGTATGTGGGGAGTTTCTTGCCTTTTGGGGGGTCTGAGGTCTTCTGTCAGCTTCCAGTAGGTGTTCTGTAGGAGTTGTTCCACGTGTAGATGAATTTCTGATGTATCTGTGGGGAGGAAGGTGATCTCCGCGTCTTACTCTTCCGCCATCTTCCTCCAGACCCCCCATACTGTTTTGATGACTGTAGCTTTGTAGCATAGTCTGAAGTCAGGGAGCCTCATTCCTCCAGCTCTATTTTTCTTTCTCAGGATTGCTTTGGCTATTTGGGGTCTTTAGTGTTTTCATACAAATTTAAAAATTTTTTGTTCTAGTTCTGTGAAAAATGCCATTGGTAATTTAATAGGGACTGCATTGAATTTGTAGATTGTCTTGCGTAGTATAGTCATTTTGACAATATTGATTCTGCCAATTCAAGAACATGGTGTATCTTTTAATTTGTTTGTGTCATCTTTGATTTCTTTCATCAGCATCTTATAGTTTTCAGAGGACAGATCTTTTGTCTCCTTAGGTAGGTTTATTCCTAGGTACTTCATTCTTTTTGATGTGATGGTAAATGGGATTGTTTCCTTAATTTCTCTTTCTGAGCTTTAATTGTTAGTGTATAGGAATGCAAGAGATTTCTGTGTATCAATTTTGTATTCTGCAACTTTACCAAATTCATTGATTAGCTCTAGTAGTTTTCTGGTAGCATCTTTAGGATTTTCTATGTATAGTGTCATATCATCTGCAAGCAGTAACAGTTTTACCTCTTCTTTTCCAATTTGGGTTCCTTTTATTACGTTTTCTTCTCTGATTGCCATGGCTAGGACTTCCAAAAGTATGTTGAATAAAAGTGATGGAGGGGACATCCTTGTCTTATTCCTGATCCTAGAGGGAATGCTTTCAGCTTTTCACCATTGTGAATGATGTTAGCTGTGTGTTTGCCATATATGGCCTATATTATATTGAGGTAAATTCCCTCTATGCCCACCTTCTGGAGAGTTTTTCTCATAAATGGGTGTTGAATTTTGTCAAAAGCTTTTTCTGCATCTATTGAGATGATCGTATGGTTTTTATTCTTCAGTTTGTTAATATGGTGTATCACATTGATTGATTTGCGTATATTGAAGAATCCTTGCATCCCTGGGCTAAATCCCACTTGATTGTGGTGTATGATCCTTTTAATATATTCTTGGATTTGGTTTGCTAGTTTTTGTTGAGGATTTTTGTGTCTATGTTCATCAGTGAAATTGGCCTGTAATTTTCTTTTTTTGTGGTATCTTTGTCTGCTTTTGGTATCAGGGTGATTGTGGCCTCATAGAATGAGCTTGGGAGTGTTCCTCCTGCAGTCTTTTGGAAGAGTTTCAGAAGGATAGGTCGGAAGGATAGGATAAGATAGTTTCAGAAGGATAGGATATCAAACATTTATCTCTTCTCTAAATGTTTGATAGAATTGGCTTCTGAGACATCTGGTCCTGGACTTTTGTTTGTTGGAAGTTTTTTAAATCACTGTTTCAATTTCTGGTGGGCAGGGCCATGTCAAGTAGTGAGCTGTGAGGTCAGTAAGGCTCTAGACAGCCTGTCTGCTGATGGGTGGGGCTGTGATCTTATCCTGCTGGTTGTTTGGTCTGAGGTATTCCAGCACTGGAGCTTGTAGGCTGCTGGGTAGGGCCAGGTCTTTATGCCAAAATTGCAACCTCTGGGAGAGCTTACACCCATCAATATTCTCTGGGGCCTCTGTCACCAGTGTCCTTGCTGCCCCAGTAAGCCACAGCTGATCCCCTCCTCTCCAGGCAACCCTCCAAGACTCATAGGTACGTCTGGCCCAGGATCCTATGGAGTTACTTCTTTTTGCTGGGTCCCAGTGCACGTGAATCCTTGTGTGCACCCTTCAAGAGTGTATTCTTTGTTTCCCCTAGTCCTGTGGAGCTCCTTTACTCAAGCCCTGCTGGCCTTCAAAGCCAAATGCTCTGGGGGATCCTCCTCCTGATAGCAGATCCTCAGGCTGGGGAGCCTGACATGGGGCTTAGAACTCTCACTCCTATGGGAGAACCTCGGTGACACAATTATTTTCCATTGTGTGGGCCACCCACCCAGTGAGTATGGGATTTGATTATATTGTAGAAGCACCCCTCCTACCATCTCGCTGTGGCTTCCTCTGTGTCTTTGGGTGTAGAATATCATTTTTGTAGGTTCAAGCTTTTTTTGTTGATGGTCGTTCAGCAGTTAGTTGTGACTTTGGTGTTTTCATGAGAGGAGGTGAGCTCAAATCCTTCTACTCCACCATATTGTCCAGGAATCTCCCATGATGTACTGATAAACAGGGAGGCTACAAAATAGCATGTGCTATTTTATAAAAATAAATTGTATGCTTTATCTTTACATAGCTATCTTTGCATGAATATCTTTACATGAATTATTAATGGTGGTTGTTTTAGACTGATAGGATTATTGGAAACTTCTATTTTTTTTCTTTTTGTGTATTTGTATTTTTTAAGTTTTCTGTAATTCATAGATTTCAATTTTGTAGTGAGATAAAAAAATTTGAAGGGGCTCATTATACCATCTCTCAAGCAGATGGCTTGTCATTCAGAGGTTGCCATTCTCTTAAAAGGCAGAATCAATAGCAGAAATTAGAAGTATCTCCTGCTGAGTGACTCATACTGTCTAGGGTGATGAGAGGTAAGGGGCAGCTACATTAGCATGTTTCCTTGGATTATCATGAGTAAAAACATTTGGACAGCAGAGAGTAGGGGGAAATGATTAGCAATTCAAGGCCTAAAAGTTATTTTCTTAATATTTTTTTCCTCCTTCTTTTCTTTCAAGTTGATGTGGACATTTCCCTTTGCATGGTGTAGCTAATGGGTGAGCTGATTCTTGCTGATATTCATAGAATAGGTTAATCTCAGGATTAGGTTTAAAAAAAAAAAAAAAGGAGCAACAAGCACATGCTCCCTGAATATTTCCTACTGAAATAACCACTGTTCAAATCACAGAATGTCTCCTGTAACTCTTTAAAATGATTGAAGTGAGTCCTTATAGAATTTCTGGCAAGGTGAATTCCTGGGTACATTTCACAAAGTAGAATTTCCAACCACAGTGGGATTTCCAAGAATATGTCTAGAAGAAAACAAATGAATCTTCACTCTCTAAGAGCTCTTTTTCTTTGTTTAACCAACTGCTGAGAAATATAAGTGGGGGCCAGTGAAGAACAGCTTGTGCTATAAATAGTCATCGGTTTTTAGAGCTGGACAGGCTTTTAGAGATCATCTAACTCAAATCTGAGAAAGATGAGGAGACTCGCCCCAAAGTTTTGTATCTATCATACAGATGGCGGCTCCCTTCTCACCACTTTCCCATTATATACGTGGAAAAGGAGGACTGCATTCACTTTCTTAGGCTGAAGCTCTGTTCCTTACTCATATTTTCTCATTATGCCTTTTGGCATTTGTGCCGCAACTGCAACTACATATGCTTCAGTAGATGGAAGAAGTGGGAGTAGGATTTGTAACATGAGCTATACCTAGATTATGTGGACGAGAATATTAAATAGAATGTACTCAGAGATATTTGTCCCCTTTCAAAGAAAATTAAGCATAAGAATTCAGTTTATTTCAGTTTTAAATCTCAACAAGTTTATTCTCTGAGAGCCAATTTCTCTAGATTTCCGTGACATTTTCAGATGGAGCAGAAAAAGTCCCTATGGAATAGATTAGAGAGTGTTAATATGCTTAAGTAGAAAGAAAACCTCTATAGAAGAATTAGTGCACGTGACTAAGGTTCTGTGAAGTCTGCTGATTGTACCAGCACCAGCTCACCAGTACCTTCCAATGACCACTTCTTTCCTTGTAACTCCATTGGGTGTGATTCAGATTGACCAAGATCATCTATCATTTCGTTGGACTTCTTCACAGCCCCTCTGCTTCCTAGCTGAGTTATTTATGTAACATTATTCCACATGGGAAAGTCCAGCTGTTAAAGTTTTAGAATCGGGAATAAGAACAGATTTTTATTAGATCTTTCATCTTGTCTACAGTGTGTTTTTCTTGGTTTAAATAATGATAACAGCATGCTAGCACCTCTGCCATAACTCACTCTCCTGTACGTGTCTTTGGAGGGGAGAATACCCTTGTACTTCTGGAGTTCCAGAATGAGGCTTATATAAAACTGAATCTGAAATCAATGTGTGGGATGGTATAGTCACCTGGTGAGTTTGAACTCATATGCCTGGGGTAGGCACTGCAGAGGTAAAAATGATAGAACTAAACTACAGATTGGCGGGAGCAAGGGAGGGATATGAGAGAGAGAAAAGAAAGGAGTTTAGGGGATTAGAAAGTTTCTATCATAGAAGGAAAGTTGTACTGTTTACAAAAATAAGGAAACCCAAACAGAAGCAGATTTAGAAGGGATAAACAGTTTTGTTTGGCATATGTTTTTGACTTGCTGGGAGGCGATCCAAGTGGGTCTTTAAGAAGATGTGATGCCCTTGTGTCAGCTTGGTTAGGCCATCCTACATTTCCCAGAACTCCATTTCCTCTAAGGTTTGGTTAGAGTGGGCCACAGGAGAGTCTCATGTGAAATTTGAGGGCAGAGGTGCAGCAACCACCGTTTTGTTAGCTCACACATGTTGTCCCAGGTGTGCTAAACTTTTTAGCATGAGGCAATGGCTGGGCCTATAACTATTCCACTTTCTCCTTCAGTTTCTCTAACCCTTGGCCAGACGTGTGTTTAGCTCCAAGGTGAAGGGCACTGGCTTCTTTCTGCAGGACGTCCACAGCACCAAGATCAGAGCAATAATAACTGATGGGTTTCAGTCCATCCTGAAGCTTCTAGCCTTTCCTTCCCAATTACCTGCCCTGTGGATTTCAGTTCCAATACGAGATCCAAGGACAGCCTGATAGACACTATACCTGTTCCAATTTTGCAAGCAGGTATTGACTCATCCTTTGCATGAGTCTGCCAGTCTTCTCTATGGCTCAAAGCACTGCATAATTTGGCTTATTTTTCTATCCAACTTCTACCATTCTTTGTCTTATTTAGTTCATGCTTGTTTCCTATCAACTTCTCCACTTCAAGTCCCAAGCTCTTTCCCATCTCTGGGTTCTCGAGTATGCTGTTCCTTCTGCCTCCTGGCTCATGCTCTTTTCGTCTGCAGGTCTTAGCCTAACCCATCAACTTTATGGACTGGCCATCTCTGACCACTCCATCTAAAATCATCCTTTGTTTGGTGTCTTCAAGGTCCTTACTAGAGGTTGTGTATGCCTATCTAATTATTTTGATTAGTTGGTCTTCATTAGACTCGAGGTTCTGTGACAGGAGGAGCTGTCTTGTTCCACATTGTATATGCTGATGCTGGCACTGTATCTGGCAAACAGCCAGTTCTCAAAGGATTCTTCTAGAAATAGAAAGGAAGATGTGGAGGAACCTACTTTGTGGGACAGCCATGTCAGAGGGATTAATTTTACATTCCTTGGAGGCATAAAGACTATCCTGAATTCTACCCTTATTTCTGTTATTCATGGCAAGTCAAATAATTGCCTAGGGATTCAGGAACCATCTCAATAGTTTCCTATGTCCAATTTCTGTCTTAACAGATTCAATTACGCCTCTTTGAAAGGATGCTTGTGATAGTAATACTTAAAAATAAAAACAACTAGGATTGGAGTTGCCAGTAGTATGAATGCAGTTTTAAGTTATGGGTTTTAAGTTCTGTTACTGTATGTTATTTTAGCTTTGATTCACTTAGAGCTCAAAACAGTGACCCATTAATAAAGATCTGAATGAGGTTTAGATTACATACTCATAAAACTAACTTTTCTGAAAACTCATCTAACTTTATTACCCTATATTTTGTGTTCTACAGCTCTTTTAATTTCATACTGTAAACTTCTTAAACATATTTTATAAGTCAAAGTACTCTCATCACTTTCCAAGATTTAATAGAGGTTCCTCCATTTGTGAATAACATTAGCTAAAAAGCAGGCAAAGAATAAACAATACTCTTATTAAATAAAATCAAAAGGAAAATCCTATCTTGTTTTTCTAAGGCCCTAATGAAATGTTATTGAAAGAGTATTCTACTTTCCTTTCAGTCTCCAAGATCAAATCTTTTGGTGTTACCCTGAGTCTGCAGATCATTTTTCTTTAAAACTTCACTACTGCAAATATTCCTTCTTTGATGCCAGCCTTCTTGAAATCCTTCATGCCTTAAATGTGTCCTTATTTCTTTTTAAGCAGTCTAATATCTTTGCACATTACTTTTCCAGCATTTAGCCTACACATACTACGTGATCAAAAGTGTTGAAGTGGCTCATAAATTAGACGTTTTTGGCAATTTGGGTACAAACCTTCGATTACTACACATTTGCTCCCAGGCTACCTCCCTTGCCAAATAAAGCTCAAACAGTAGTGGTGTCTGGGTATTTTGAAATTCCTGAGTGTTCTCATCCTCCACAAAGTGTGTGTGAAGTGACGTACCCTATTTCCAATATTTATGTTTCTCTCTCTTTTTTCCTCCCAGCAAATCTGTTATGGTTCAGGATATTAATGCAAACCCTCCGAATAGAAAACAGACTTTGCTTTCCTACTGTGTTAAACTAATGGTCTCAGGCAAAGCCATTTTGAATTCTTTTGATCTAAGTTAGAAATCAGAAACTTAGTAATTTTTCTCTATAGTCTCACATCAACTCGTAGTTACAGTGGAGCAGTGAGGGAGGTTTATAATATACACTGAGGATACAACTAAGATACTGTTTTTCTATTCGTATATGAAGTACTTTTTTTTTTTTTTTTTTTGCGGTACGCGGGCCTCTCACTGTTGTGGCCTCTCCCGTTGCGGAGCACAGGCTCCGGACGCGCAGGCTCAGCAGCCATGGCTCATGGGCCCAGCCGCTCTGCGGCATGTGGGATCTTCCCAGATCGGGGCACGAACCCACGTCCCCTGCATCGGCAGGCGGACTCCCAACCACTGCGCCACCAGGGAAGCCCTATGAAGTACTTTTTGAATTCAAAACTCAATTAAAAATATAGTTGTTGCAATTCACTTAGTTAAGTCAATTATTTCCGGTAACAGGTCTAACAAATGTTTGTGTGTTAACTGGGTGCTGGGAAGATAACAGTAGAAAGACCATGCTACCCAAAGCAAGGTACACAGTACATGTTTTTTTTTTTTTCCATATTTCTCAATAAATGGTATAAATTGGCTGAATAATCTCACTCTGATGGTCACTGCTCACAGATTTTGATAGCTACTTGCCAGAAGGCTTGGGCATCTGAAGGCTCTCAGTTGAGGACAAGTTGAAAGTCACTGTCAATAATTAATTGTTGGGTTTCCCTGGTGGCGCAGTGGTTGGGAGTCCGCCTGCCGATGCAGGGGACACGGGTTCGTGCCCCGGTCCAGGAAGATCCCACATGCCGCGGAGCAGCTGGACCCGTGAGCCATGGCCGCTGAGCCTACGCGTCCGGAGCCTGTGCTCTGCAATAGGAGAGGCTACAGCAGTGAGAGGTCCGCGTACCACACACAAAAAAAAAAAAAAAAATTAATTGTCACTTGTACTCAGAATCAAATTTCTACCATCTCTGGAGGGAATTCATGACTTCACATCTAAAGCAACTCATTAGACTCTTGAAGGCTCACTCAAAGAAACAGCAATATAATAGATTGAACAGCTTTAAGATGTAAAACAATATAAAAATAAAACTTCCCCAAACCAACCTTGACCAGCCATGAATTAAAATGCAGGTAAAACAAACAGAAACATTTCTCTATTCCCATCTTACTCAAAACATGGCAATTTCAATACTCTAACCAACCCCTAAAAAACCTTTCACTCATCTGACAATAAGACAAAACTAGGAGGCTCTTGCAAGTTCATTTTGATTTTTATTACATACCACAGACGTATGCACTAACCATAGAGTAGGATGATTTTTTATATTCTCAAGACCACAGGAAATATATTTCCACATACCCCCTTTTTTTTTTTTTCTGATATTGGAGTGGCATTTCAGATAACCATTTTGGGACTGGTTGAGGGCTAAGTAAAAGAAACTGTGGAAGGCAATGTATAGATTACATAATCATGAAGCTATTTTTGGAAGCTAGTAGTAACTTATTGAGAATAACAGGGCTGTGCAGTACTCACAATGCTGATATTATACAAGTACTTATATTTTGTTCATCTACTGTTACTGGATACCAAAGAAAGTAAAGAGGGGTCCCTAAGAATCTTCCATTCTCGATTTCAGTTTCCTATGATCCAGTATTTCTCAAAGGCTTTGAAAGGAGCACGTCCTTGTTTATTAGAAATCTTTTCTGTGCACCCTGGAAATGTAGAAATTGCAACCACCTTCGCTTCTTATGCACATGCGTGCTTTAACAATCCTGACTACTTTTGGCACTGATAGAGTATGAGCTACTCAGAGTTCCTGAAAATACTTGACCTGACTGGTAAGTTACCTTGGCTTTATGCTATGCAGGTGCCTCTGGAGAGGAATGTATTCTTGGTCCAAAATAAGGTTGGCATGGATATATTCAACCTTGTTTACACATACACCAAGGGAGGATTTTATTTTTATTCTTGAATTTTTTTGTCAGGCAGGAGGAAGCATATTCAACTTCAATTCTGAGGTAGATAATAGATGGAAATGAGAAAAATACAAGACCCTCTAGGATCTAACCTCTCTCCACCTTTCTAGGCTTATATCGTAGTGTAGTTGACCCTTGAACAATGTGGGGGTTAGGGGCGCTGACCGTCTGCGCAGTCCACACTCCAGGGATATCCTACAGTCAGCCATCCATAAGCGAGGTTCCGTAGCCACAGATTCGACCAACCTGGGATCGTGCAGTACTGTAGCATTTATGACTGAAAAAAACCCAACATATAAGTGGAGCTGCACAGTTCAAACCTGTGTTGTTCAAGGCTCAGCTGTACTCCCCAAGTGGCTGGCACAACAAGCTAGGTACTGATGGTCCATAATATACCCCTGGTGCTTTTGCATATTGCTCTTAAATTCAGCTTAAGCCTTGCTTCTCTGGAAGGAAGTTCATATCCCTGACTGAGCTGTCACCTTTTTATTTTCTTCTAGAATCCTGGTGTTATCTCAATAATAAATGCTATCACATTGCACTTCATATAAAATAACCTGATTTCTCTCTCACTCACTACATTATGAACCGCTAGAGGGAAGAAAACCGTGTACTTGTGTTCAGTGATAATAGATTGAATGTACTCTCTTAATGCCTCTTAAAAATGCTGAGGGCTTCCCTGGTGGCGCAGTGGTTGAGAGTCCGCCTGCCGATGCAGGGGACGTGGGTTCGTGCCCCGGTCCAGGAAGATCCCACGTGCCGCGGAGCGGCTGGACCCGTGAGCTGTGGCCGCTGAGCCTGCGCGTCCGGAGCCTGTGCTCCGCAACGGGAGAGGCCACAGCAGTGGGAGGCCCGCATACCGCAAAAAAAAAAAAAAAAAAAAAAAAAAAAAAAAATGCTGAAATATAAATATTCTATTGAAAAGTGGTAGGTCTTTTTCACAAAACCAGGCAGAGATTTTTTTTTTTTTTTTTTGATGCGGGTAGGAGTTTATTAATTAATTAATTTTTGTTGTGTTGGGTCTTTGTTTCTGTGCAAGGGCTTTCTCTAGTTGTGGCAAGTGGGGGCCACTCTTCATCGCGGTGCATGGGCCTCTCACTATTGCGGCCTCTCTTGTTGTGGAGCACAGGCTTAGTAGTTGTGGCTCACGGGCCTAGTTGCTCCGAGGCATGTGGGATCCTCCCAGACCAGGGCGCGAACCCGTGTTCCCCTGCATTGGCAGGCAGATTCTCAACCACTGCGCCACCAGGGAAGCCCCGAAATCTGTTCATTTTTGATTTTGTGAACTTGAAGAAGTTACTTCACTGAAATCTCAATTTTGTGCTAGGTTAGAACTAGACTGATCTGCATTTTACTAAGATGATGGTGTCTATTACAAGTTACATATTACTACTTTTCCCAGCATAGGACTGTTTTGAATCTGACGATGTACGAACATTCAGGATAGTAGTGTCTGGCACAGCAGCATAGGCATTAACAAAATACTGGACTTGAATCTAAACTTTTTTAAGCCACAGAGGGAATTCAGCAGACTATGTCTTCTTTTGATTGAACATCTTTTAAGACTGCCTGGAAAGAAGGCATGCTCCTGCCATTGGCAAAGCTGAGGCCAATCAGGAACTAAACATCAGCACAAAACAAATTCCAGGCAAGATGAAATCAAGAGATTCTGGAGCCAGGAAGGAGCTTAGGGAGGGTATTTGAATCTAGCAAGCTGTGGACGTTAGTGCCCATCATCCCATCTGGCCCTGCACCAAGACTATGTGACAGAGGCCGTCCATCTGATGTTTAAATTGATCCTTAGTCCTCTTCTGCATCTTACCACCTCACCAAGACCACAAAAGGAATATCTGAATATTCTGTGGGCTTAAAACTACCTACACCACCCTTTGGGTTAGAGAAAAGGATTTAGTGGTAATTCTTTGGAAAAAAAATACATTAAAGAAAATGCTCATTGCTTTTCTTCACAGGATCTTGTGTCTTTCACCACCTCCCAAAGAGCTTGTGTTTCAAAAGGTCAGAATGTCTGGGGTCAGAAATAAGCTGCTTCCCCTTCTGTTCAGCATCTACACACAGTAAAAAAATGTTTATATGTTGCCACAAATTTTCCAAAAAATTACTTCTTCCTCTACTTTCCACCTACCTCCTCTGAAATGCCAACTTAAAAGAAATGTCCTAGAACTGATTATCTAGAATAGTCCTCCCTTTTTCATATTAGATTTGTGTTAGTATATAAAAAATTAGTTGATATAGCTTTTGGAAAGTCTAGTTGGCAGCAGAGCTGGACAACAGATGGCCACTCAAGAAACTAGACCCAGAAAGGTGACTTACTCTGCACGTATATGCTGATAAGAGTCCTATTTTGGTGATACCCTGAAAATCCTTGACCTAATGTAAAGCCCAAGAGACAGTGCAGAGTAGGAACAATTATCATAACCTGATTAACCCGTTTAAGGCAAAATATACCATTTTAAACCAGCTATAGGTAAGCCAGAAATGTACAATAAATAAATATACTGACAGCCAAACAGCAGCTTTTATCTTTTGCAAAAAAAAAAAGCAGGCAATGTGTAACAAGATTTTCTTAGATGTTTCCTAGAATTCTAAGTACTTTAAAGTGGTCCTAAAAATAGGTAACTTTTAGTTCCATACTTTGTTTCTGCAGAAACAGCTACTGGAAGGCTCGTTTAAAAATAATTCTAAACAATTTTTTTTCTTAAAAAAAAGTTTATTCTTTTTATCTTTATGGGGAATTAACAGCTGACGACAATATCTAATTAATACTATGTATAATGGGCAATTTTTAGTTAAGAAGTTCTCCTTCGCTTTGAAACTTTAACTGAATTTTGAAATGTTAACCATAAATGTGTAATAACGGCTCTACTACAAAATTTATGCCACATTTCCAATGTTTCTCTTGCCTCAGTGAAAATTACTGAAGGTCCTCCTTTATCATCAAAGCTCAAAGACATTTATGCCATGGCATACGGTAAGTAGATGTGAAAACTGTTTATCATCATGTAGTAAGTTACACAAGATTCCAGTTCAAGTTGATAGACAAAACATAAACTAGATTTAAAGTGCTGTATTAAAAAACAAAAACACAGTTTGCATTTTGGGGTAATTAAAATGTAGAGACCCAACACTAAAAAGAATGAAAAACACGTGTAAGATTATCATTCTGTTTAGCTCTTTTTTACTCTAAGCATGTAGTCTTATTCCAAAAACAACAGTTAGCTGGTCAAATTTATGCTTAAGACATTGATCCATACTTAACCAGAGGTTTCAGAGGCGATAACACCAGTCAGGTATTCTGAATTCTTTTATGTTAAATAGGAACATTTTCTCAATAGCACTCTTAAGTCACTTCTCATTTATCTTCCTCCTTAAGAACTGCATAGGCTTGTTTTAAATAGTTTAAATACCTGTAATAAACTACAGTTTGCTAACAGTAGAGGTACTCTGGTTAATGCTCAAAATGATGTGGCCAGAGGAAAAGCAAGCATTATTAAATATGAAGGCAGTCCTTTCCAACACGAATTGAACCTTTTTTTTTTTCAATAAAAAAGCTAGTCCAAAAAGTCTCATTCTATAAAGATTTATCGTTTCCAAATCATGGTGAAAGGAACTTAAGTAATTTACCAATTTTGTTTTCTCTTATGTGCCTTAAAGATACCTCACTAAAAACTGGTATCTGACACAATAGAATGACATATGCAGAATGTAATATTGTAGTGACAGTACTGAGGTTGATTGTTACAGACATATTTAAACTCTGAATATTAAATGGTTACATCCTAATTATTTATATAGAACATTGGTCCAATAACAAAAATAGAGAACAGCAGCTGAAAATTTATCTCATTCAATGTTCAGAGATAAAAGGGTTAAACATTCTTTCCATTATTTTCTGCAGATAAGTCCTTTTTTTCATATTTAAATCTGATTGCAACTGAATTCTGGCATTTTTCCAATCTACTGTATGAAGAGGATGCTGAAGGCCATCACAATACAGCATACCGCAACATAAGGACTCTTCCGTTCACCTGTTGGAAAAAAGGTAGATATATTCACGTTGGTTAGCATAAGGTTATTACTTACTACAGGAAAGGGGCATATAAAAAACCAAGATAAAATTCTTGCCTATGAAGCCCATATATTTAGGGGCAGGGGTGGGCAAAACAAACTACATGCAACATAAAAATGAGTATACTCCAGAATGAGCTAAACTATACTGATCTATTTCTAAGACCACCTCCTTTTCATGCCTTTAGAAAACCCTTCATGAGCCATTTCAGTGTCACTGCATAAACCCAGATATTAAAAAATATAACACAGAGTGTAGGCTAAAGAGCCAAATGAAATTATCTCAAAAACTCAATTAAAACCAAAGAAATAGTGCTTGTTTTTTCCCTATAAAAAAGGGAAATTTCCACCTATAAAAAGAAATTCAACATACAGTTTCTAGCCATACTTTTTTTCTTCATTGATAGCAATTCATGACAATTATAAGGGGTAAAAAATAAGCATTCCTAGATAAAAATAAACAGAGGGTGTTCAATCAAACTGCATTTACAAAATCAACATAATGTAGAATGTTTAATAAAAACATATCAGAGAAAACTAAACTATTTCTGAAATGGATTTCATATCAAATCTTTTACAGTATAATTACTCTGGGTTAGAGATGTAGAACTTAGAACAACCACTTCTGTATTAGTCAATTTTCACATGTGTTTAAGGAGTGTTTGTTTATACTCAGAGACTTTCCTTTGCATGAAGTAGATCTGGAGTTGGCTTGTGAAACTGTCTTATAAACAGAGATCCTGCAATTGTGAGCTAACTCAAACTCATCTTGTTCTTTCCTGTTTCTTCAGTAATTGCAAGGCTGCACAAAGCACCAGGCATTTTTATGCTGCCTTGAGGGCACGTAAGAAAGGAAGAAGGAAGGAGAAAGAGTGATGTGCTACTTCTAGGAATAATCCTGGGTATGTACCTGGTTCCTTTACAGAGATGGTTTATACTCACCTCACCTGTGTTTTTCTATGATGTTTAAAATAATCTTTTCTAGTAACTAAGTTCCGTATTTCACTAGCAGGTTCAGTTAACTACTTCTGGAAAATGTCAATCTTGACCACTCTTATCAACTTAAAACCTTGAAGGTCATCTTCATTTTCAGAGCTTCCTCACTGAGATCATAGTGATACAGTCAAAAAATTTATATCTTTGTTCAATGGTAATATTCACAGAAGGCATTATACACATACAAATAAACATTTGGTGTTTTTCTGAAAGTTTTTTTCTATCCGTAGACATTTAATGGCCTGCATTCCAGCTAAAGGAAAAAATCTAGAAAGTGAGAAAATACAGTGTTTTTACAATATTATCTCAACTGGAAAAAAAAATCTTTTGAAACTACAAAATACCGTGGTTCCTCATTTTTTTAGCCATGCTGATTCTTTCAGGGTAAAAAACTCAAGTTATCCAACAAAACAACAACAACAACAAAACAGTCAGACCAAAATTTCTGGGAGATCTCATCAGGAAGCCTGTCACTCACCATAGGGCTGGATACTCTCACTGTCTAATATAGTCTTCTTAAACACTAAAAGAAGAAACTAATATTGTCCTAAATTTTCCATCTGCTGGAAATTAATTTTTGAGGAAGTTCTTCTCTTCCTCATCCTCCAACTTAGAATGCTATAATTTACATACGGGTTTCATTTTCCCGTTTTTAATTTTCTTAAAAGAGACTGCCATGTGGTAGAGGCTAAACATCTTTGGTTGAACTTGGGTTAGAATGTTACTTCTTGTCTGGTCTTAGGTCTCTATAAGTGAATGTGAAACAGTTGCTGTAATGTGATGTGTAACATGATAAGATGATCTGGCTGGGCCTTTTCCCATTAAAACTGTTTCCTTTCTTTGTGGATATATTCTGTGTCAAGATAAGAGAGGAGCATGTGGTTGAGAAAGCACCATATCACCATCAACATTTTCTAAACCACTTTGCCAAAATGAAAAGCTAATGCTTTCCACATAATTGGCAAAAATGAATAACTGAACCATTTAACCTATGGTATTCATATAGTCAAGACAGGAAAATGGAAATACATGGGCAAACAAAAAAAGGCACAGTTTATAATTAGACATAAAAATAGGTAGTACTACAGGATAACATGAAGAAAGCTATAAACTAGATGTCTGAAAACTTTAGCTATACTTTCAAGTAAAAATTGTGAACAAAAGGATCACCTGGATTGGCTACTAAATGGAGTTGTACATCGTTTTCTAATTTATTACACAAAAGGTGGATTTAAAATATCTTAATATTTTATTCATGAGCTAGCAACTTTAATGTTAGTATGACTCTAATCCAGTGATATTCTCTACTCCCTCAAACTGTCTTGCTCTTCCATATGTTCTCTCTCTTTTTTATTGAAGAATAGTTGATTCAATGTTTCAGGTGTTCAGCAAAGCGATTCAGATAGACAGACACACACACACACACACACACACACACACACATTTATACATATACTCTTTTCCATTACAGGTTATTACAAGATATTGAATATAGTTCCCTGTGCTATATAGTAAGTAGGTCCTTGCTATTTCTATTTTATCTATAGTAGTGCGTATCTGTTAATCCCAATTTCCTAATTTATCCCCTCCCCTTGCCCCTGCCTTTCCCCTTTGGTAACCATAAGTTTGCTTTCAATGTCTATGAGTCTATTTGTTTTGTAAATAAATTCATTTGTATCATTTTTTTTAGATTCCACATATAAGTGAGATCATATGATATTTGTCTTTCTCTGACTTAATCTCTAGATCCATCCATGTTGCTGCAAATGGCATTATTTCACTCTTTTTTATGGTTGAGTGATATTCTATGACTGCAATGAACATTGGGGTGCATGTATCGTTTTGAATTATGGTTTTCTCTGGATATATGCCCAGGAGTGTGATTGCTGGATCATATGGTAACTCTATTTTTAGTTTTTAAAGGGTTCTCCATAGTGGCTGCACCAATTTACATTCTCAACAACAGTGTAGGAGGGTTCCCTTTTCTCCACAACCCCTCCAACATTTACTATTTGCAAACTTTTTGATGTTGGCCATTCTGACCAGAGTGAGGTGATACCTCATTGTAGTTCTGATTAGCATTTCTCTAATAACTAGTGATGTTGAGCATCTTTTCATGTGCCTGTTGGCCATCTGTATGTCTTCTTTGAAGAAATGTCTATTTAGATCTTCTGCCCATTTTTTGATTGGGTTGTCTCTTTGATACTGAGCTGTACAAGCTGTTTGTATACTTTGGACATTAATTCCTTGTTGGTCACATCATTTGCAAATATTTTCTCCCATTCCATAGACTGTCTTTTCGTTTTGTTTATGGTTTCCTTTGCTGTGCAAAAGCATGTAAGTGTGATTAGGTCCCATTTGTTTATTTTTGTTTTTGTTTCCATTACTCTAGGAGTCATATCCAAAAATATATTGCTGCGATTTATGTCAAAGAGTGTTCCGCCTATGTTTTCCTCTAGGAGTTTCATAGTATCTCTTAAAATGGATTAAACAACTAGATGTGAGTTTATTTTTCTATGGTGTTAGAGAATCTTCTTAATTTCATTCTTTTACATGTAGCTGTCCAGTTTTCCCAGCACCACTTACTGAAGAGACTGTCTTTTCTCCATTGTATATTCTTGCCTCCACTGTCCTAGATTAATTGACCATAAGTGCGTGGGGTTTATTTCTGGGCTTTCTATCCTGTCCCACTGACCTATATGTCTGTTTTTGTGCCAGTACCATACTGTTTTTATGACCATACCCTTGTAATAGTCTGAAGTCAGAGGGCAAGATTCCTCCAGCTGTTCTTCCTTCTCAAGATTATTCTGGCTAATCGGAATTTTTGTGTTTCTATACAAATTTTTAAATTATCTGTTCTAGTTCTGTGAAAAACACCATTGGTAATTTGATAGGGAATGCAACTGAATCTGTAGATTTCCTTGGGTACTATGGTCATTTTAACAATATTGATTCTTCTAATCCAAGAACACGGTGTATCTTTCCATCTGTTTGTGTTATCTTCAATTTATTTCATCAGTGTCTTCTAGTTTTCCGAGTACAGGTCTCTAACCTCCTTAGCTTTATTGCTAGGTATTCGATTCTTTTTGATGAGATGGTAAATGGGGAAACTACTAGAGCTCATCAACGAATCTGGTAAAGTCGCAGGATACAAAATTAATATACAGAAATCTATTGCATTTCTATACACTAACAAACAACGAAATACCAGAAAGTGAAATTATGGAGACAATCCCATTATATTCTCTCTTTGTAGTTTACGTGAGGTATTATTACCAGCCTGTTCCTTAGCAAGATTACTTTTTTCCTTGAGTGACTTGGATCTTGAAGCAAGGAGTTTGGTGTATATATATTTACATTTACCATTAGCTATCAGCATTAGCCCTTGAGGGTGCTTTTTTGTCTCGTTCTCTCCCTCTTCTTGGTTACTTTTGAAGGGCTTAAGATTTCTTCTGTTGTTTCAGGGTTTGCATTGGGACTCTGCAAACGTGAACTAAAAGCATCAGAAAATACTGTCTCTTGGGGAGATTGGCCAAGATGGCGGAGTAGAAACACCCGGAGCTCACCTCCTCTCACAAGCACACCAAAATCACAACTATTTGCAGAACAACCATCAATGAAAAAGACTGGAATCTACCAGAAAAGATCTTCTACAACCAAAGACACAAAGAAAGAACCACAAGGAGACAGGTAGGTGGGAAGACTAGCTGTATAGTCAAGTCCCATACCACTGGGTGGACAACCCACAAACTGGAGAATAATTACATTGTAGAGATTCTCTCAAAGGAGTGAAAGGTCTGAGCTGAACATCAGGCTCTCCAGCCTGGAGGTCCTGCACTGGGAAGATGAGCCCCCAGAGCACTGGCTTTGAAGGCCAGTGGGCCTTAATTTCAGGAGTCCCATAGGACTTCGGGGAGAGAGACTTCACTCTTAAAGGGCACCCACAAAATTTCACACACTCCAGGACTCAGGGCAAAAGCAGTAATTTGATAGGAGCCTGGGTCAGACCTACCTGCTGGTCTTGGAGAATCTCCTGGAGGAGCAGGAAGCAACTGCAACTCACCCTGGGGACACAGACACTGGTGGCAGCCATTCATAGAGTTACTTCTACCATGGGGACACTGGTGCTAGCAGGTACCATTGTGGAATCTTCCCTCTAGCTTATTAGTGCTAGGACCCAACCGTGCCCTGGCCCAACAGTCTATAGGTGCCAGTGCTGGGACACCTCAGGCCAAGCAACTCACTCAGTGGGGATAGAGCCCCACCCATCAGCAGACAGGCTGCCTTAAGACCCCCTGAGCCCACAGCTGCCTCTGATCATGGCCCTGTCCAGCAGGGTCCCAGCATCCAGTTCCCCAACCAGTGGGCAGGCACCAGCCCCAGAAACTCCTGGAGCCCAGCCCTGCCCTTGCCTCTGGACCAGCCTCATCAGGTGGCAGACACCAAATGCAAGAAAACCACAATCCTGCAATCTGCAGACAGCCTGCCCACACCCCTCAGTAGGCCAGACCCTGCCCTGGGACCAGTTGGGACATGGTCCTGCCCACTAGCAGGCCAACACAAGTTTCAGGACACCCTGGACTCCATACAAAACTGTGTCAGGATCCCCTCCCCACCCCCCTCAGTGGTGCTGGGAAAACAGCTACATGTAAAAGAATGAAGTCAGAATAGTTTCTCATACCACATATAAAAATAATCTCAAAATGGATTGAAGACCTAAATGTAGGACCGGAAACCATAAAACTCCCAGAAGAAAAATTAAGTGGAACACTCTTTGACATAAATCATATTTTTTTTGGATCTGTCTCCTAAAGCAAAGGAAACAAAAGCAAAAATAAACAAATCAGACCTAATTAAACATAAAAGCTTTCACACAGCAAAGGAAGCCATCAGCAAAACAAAAAGACAAACTACACAATGGGAGAAAATATTTGCTAATGATATGACTGATAAGGGATTAATATACAAAATCTATAAACAGCTCATACAACTCAACATCAAAAAAACAAACAACCCAATTAAAACTGTGCAGAAGACCTGAATAGACATGTTTTCAAAGAAGACATAGAGATGACCAACAGGCAGATGAAAAGATGCTCAACACTATTAATCATCAGAGAAATGCAAATTAAAACCAAAAATGAGATGTTATCTCACACCTGTCAGAATGCCTATCATCAGAAAGAACACAACAAATGTTGCTGAGGATGTGGATGGTGGTGGGAATGTAAATTGGTGCAGCCACTGCGGGAAACAGGATGGAGGTTTCTCCAAACAGTAAAAATAGAGCTACCATATGACCCAGCAATCCCACTCCTGGATACATATCCGAATAAAACAAAAACATTATTTTGAAAAGATACATGCACCATAATGTTCAAAGTAGTATTACTTACAATTGCCATGATATGGAAGCAACCTAAGTGTCCATCAACAGGTGAATTGATAAAGATGTGGCACACACACACTCTCTCTCTCTCTCTCTCTCTCTCTCTCTCTCTCTCTGGAATACTACTCAGCCATAAAAAAGAATGAAAATTTGCCATTTGCAACCACATGGATAGACTTGAAGGTTTTTATGCTAAGTGAAATAAGTCAGAGAAAGACAAACACTGTATGATATCACTTATATGTAGAATCTAAAAAATAAAACCAAATAGTGAATATAGGAAAAAGTAAACAGATTCACAGATCTAGAGAACAAACTAGTAGTTACCAGTGGTGAGAGAGAAGGGGGGAGGGGAAAGACAGGAGTAGGGAGTTCAGAAGTACAAACTGTAATGTATAAGACACATAAGCCACAAGAATATATAGTACAACACAGGGAATATAGCCACTATTTTATAATAACTATAAATGGAATTTAACCTTTAAAAATTATGAATCACTATGTTGTACACCTGTATCTTATGTAATATTCTACATCAACTATACTGCAATAAAAAAAGAATACTGGCAAATAAAATGCATTTTAATTCATTTACTTACCAATCATTTGAGAGTCTACTATGTGCTGGGCACTGTGTTAAATGTTATTATATACATAGTGTTATGGGACAATGTATAGTATATATTGTTATCTAACCATAAACACAAACACACTTAAGGTGCTACTAATCTTATTATGAAAAGTTAGAAGATATCCACATTTACACAAAGTTCAAGTATGACCACATACATGGATTCAAAAGATGAAATAGTTCATGTTTTCTAAAAGCAACCAATAAGATTCTATGACCTAGCAGAGGGCGATTAGATGGTTGCTCAGCAAGCCTTTCATTAAACGGAAAAATCATCCTGTTATCAAAATGGTACACATCATACAGAATTGCATGCTCTATACTAAAGTATGTATGCATAAAACTATACATATGTCTGAAATCTCTCCAAAACCAGGAATGCATAGTATTTGATATCTGAATTAGAGAGACTTTTGTCATATTTTCCATCTCCCTGCTAATGAAGTATTATGAGCTATCTATGAAGTCTAGTTTTAAATAGTGTCAGGAAAAGAGTTAGGTGGAACTCTACAAACTACTGCAAAATGCACATAGTTGGGAAGGCTGCACTTTAAAAACTGACATTTGATTTGTTTGAATACAACAAGTAAATTGGCCAACAATTTACAGATGAAGAAGTGGAGAGGGATTATAGATAGATACTCACCAATTCTGGCACACTTCCAAAATATACCCAACAACCTGCAAAAGAATAAAAAAAAAGTAGCTACTGTTTACTGGGAAAGGTGAATTATTCAGAACTATATGGAGAATTTATTATATACTAGTATTTTAACTGCTGATGCTTTGCTTTAAACTGAAATGTAGTTGATGTTGAGCCACCACTTATGGAGAAAAGCAGGACACAATAATAGCTTATCAACCATCAATGTATAGAAACTGTCAGAAACTGAACATATGTTGCGTCACAGGTTAAGCCCAAAGTAAATTAATGTGAGAGTGGCAAAAATTTGCACCAGGGCTTACTATCAGAAGATTGATTCAGTCAACTTCAAGTGCTTTACCTTCAAAAGCAGAAAATACATATGCCCATTTAAATAAATGTTAACTTTGAGAAAACAGTAAATGGGAACAGTTGGTTCTGGATAAATTTTGACATTAAAAAATAAAACTCATACTGAAAAAACTTACTTCTTACTGAATATAGTTCTTTATTTAAATGATCTATAATCATGAACTCCAATGATAGCATTTACATAACTATAACATTAAATAAGGAGGAATACAAAAATATGAGCCTATATTTCAGTGTAATATATTCAATATAATATATTTCAACATATATATTTCAATGTAAGTGGAAAACCCTAGTTTCATATAATTGTATATGAAATTAACTAAATATGCCATTTAAAACACATATACTCTGGAAATAAGAAAAATTAGACTAATGTGTCCATTTCAGTTCTATGAATGAATATATTATGAATACATATTATATAGATATATCACTTATTTTGCATGCATTAAAAAATACCAGCTCAAAAAAAAGGACAAGTCATTCAATGAATAGAGATATTTTGAAAAAAAACACACTGTAGACAACTATTTTGTTGGTGTGACAAAAGAATAGAATTATAGTTACACATGGTTACAAATCAAGATAAATTAACATTACTTATTAGGACTGGTATAAGAAAATCATAATGTTTAAATTACAGGGAAATTTATAAATTTTTTTATTTTGCCCAAAGAGATGGCTGGCAATGAATCATTGTATTTGAATGGTTAAGACTGAAAGAAAATGCTGATTCAATTAAGTTCTATACACTTTCCTCCTTCGAAGTGTACAGTAAATTCCTGACATCAAAGCAAGAAGTCTCTTAGTACAGATTAAATGAAACGGGCAAAAATACAAGTTTATTGTGAGGGATGGGCATTCTGACAGGTGAAACAATTTTCTTCTCATAGGAATAAAAAGGACAAAAATCATATACATTCTTGAAAGCAAAGGATCAGGGCTAAATTGTGCCTAAGTTCAACCCTACTTAATTGGTTGCATAACTGTGGGCAAGTTATTTTACCTCTTTTATCTCTTTATCTCATCCTCATAGGGTTGTTACAAGGATTAAATGAGTTATTACACAGAAAGTCTTTAGAATAGTGATTAACATGCGCTGTGTTCAGTATTACACAGGCTAAAGGTGTATGTGACATAACTCCAGGTATCACTTAAATTGGCTTACATTTCATCAAAAAATGAAAGACAACTGGTTAGTGATCTGCAAAGCCCTGAATGCTTGATTCTAAAAGTCTATGGATTATAAAATGCATTACTGACTTAAAGCTTCTCTGGCTGAGGTACTCAGAGGCAGGACACCTGAAGTTCCTCTATGCTTAGGGCCCCACAGAATAATCTGAAACCACATGACCACAGTCAAGGTCTTTTCAGGTCTTATAGTCTAGAAATAACTAAAAGCCTCATTAGGAAATTGGTATAACACACTTAGCATATTGAAAGCTATTTAAATGAAAAAAATTTCCCAACTTGGCAACTTAAGAGATTAATTGGTACTGCTTTGGCCTTTTTCATGTATTTCCCTAGCTAGACATTTCTGTAATATCCCAAATGCTAAAAGGAACTTTCTTAGCTGGTAAAAACCAATGCAGATATGCTGCTTAGTTTCTATGGATATAAGCCAATAAGTATATCTGCTGATAAAACTATTAAGTCTACGAAAATATGAAGCAAGACAAAGTAGCAATCTTTCTTTGCTGCTTTTTAGTTCTATATTATTTGAGGCAGCAAAAAATTAATTTGTTATTTTCAACAGTGAAGTTATCAAGAACTCATTTTATCTAATTGGTCCAGATTATCTTCACTTTAGCATGGAATACTCACTATAATGAAAGGAAAGCTTATTTTTTTTAAATTTATTTTTTGCGGTATGCGGGCCCCTCACTGTTGTGGCCTCTCCCGCTGTGAAGCACAGGCTCCGGACGCGCAGGCCCAGCGGCCATGGCTCACGGGCCCAGCCGCTCCGCGGCATGTGGGATCCTCCTGGACTGGGGCACGAACCCGTGTCCCCTGCATCGGCAGGCGGACTCTCAACCACTGCGCCACCAGGGAAGCCCGGAAAGCTTATTTTGAGTCTCATAAAAATATGTATTACAACAGAACAATGACCAGTAAAAATTTCTTCTACAGAAAATACTTCACATGTACAAGTCAAAATAAAAGGGGCTTAACATTTATATAAATAGAAGCAAAGTTTTTAAAAAAAGCTTTGAAACTGTTGACTATATCATTATATATTTTAAAATGTGAAAATAGGCATGCTATTTCTTTGGTTTTTATGTAGGAGAAATATACTACTACTCAACCTCTACTGTAAGGTTGGCAGCCCTGAGAACTCCTTTTTTAATGTAGCATGTTATGGATGTATTCCTGCTTCCAAAGGAATGAGGAGCAGACATTTCCACATGCAATCTACTTTTTTTGTCGCAGCATCAGAAAAGTACAAATACACTGTTCTGCCACTATGAGATTATTCTTCAATGACATAAACACTTAAATTCCTTATTAGACATTATGTATTACATTAGAAAGCTAAACTAATGATCAATGATACTGTTTACTGGATTCTACCATATGCTTTAACTATAAGTTAATCGTTGGGGGTTGCAGAGGAAGGGTAGGAGGAAATAAAACTGGCTGGGTAGAAAGGCTTCAGGCACAACTAAGCAACAAAGAAGATTATATAATTTCAACAAAGGGACAAAGTATTGAGTGCTGAGTTCAGAGAAAAAGGTGGACTGATGAGAAGATAATGTCTACAAAGGAAGTGAGGCATTGTCAGAAAAACTGATGGACAAATAACATCTATTTTCACCTTCAGTAGGTTAAATAAAATCCCTCATGCCAATAGAGACAGACAATCAGTTTATTGGAACAGGATTATAGATTTTCATTATTCAAAACTGGTTAGGGGTTCTATTTATATCTTTATAGATGTTCAAACAAACCTATGTAATAAAAAGAAAGGAACAGTAACAAAAGCCAAATGATTTAGATAATAGGATGTTTGAATAAATGTTAATTATGACTCCAAAGATATAATAGAGTTGAAGGAAAGAGAATTATTTCCTCTCATGGTTGAGTATCTACTACCTGGCCTTTTGTAGGGGCTTTTTATTAGTGGAAAAGCAGAGTTTGACCTTGCAGGATCTTAATTTGGCCCTTTTCCTTTCATCAAAAACAAAAAAGGTGCTGGAGATAATTAATTATTTGTATGTGAAGTATTCTACTATTCCATCCTATTATTTCTTAAGATGATTAAGTGAGGTACAGGATCTTACCACAAAAGAATTAAGACAATTGTGAATTCAAGAAATAAATCTGTAAGGCAAAGAAAGTCTGCATAGTTTTCACCACATGGTCTCTGTTTTTTTACATACTTGTCCTTCTGGTTGAACTCAATATGCATTTCTGTATTAGGAACATGGCACTTAAAAATTTTAAGTCTTTGTGGTGTCATTTTTTTTTTTTTTTTTTTCCTTTTTGCGGTATGCGGGCCTCTCACTGTTGTGGCCTCTCCCGTTGCGGAGCACAGGCTCCGGATGCGCAGGCCCAGCGGCCGTGGCTCACGGGCCCAGCCGCTCCGCGGCATATGGGATCCTCCCAGACCGGGGCACGAACCCGTATCCCCTGCATCGGCAGGCGGACTCTCAACCACTGCGCCACCAGGGAGGCCCTGTGGTGTCATTTTAAGCTTAAATTTTTGGGGGGTGTGAACATATAATTAAAAGTGATGTGACATGCCCAAAACTTAATTTTCATTACTTTTTTAAGTAAGCTAAATAAATTTCTCCAAAGATGTTTGCTTTATGATACAGATGAGGAGCCTATATGATTAGACCAATCTTGGAATGAAGAGGCAATGTCTATATTATTATTTTTATGGACACAGCGCTAATAAGATGTTTAATGCTTTCAAAATATGATAACCAATTTTACTAATATTCTATTAAATACTAAGGCCAAATACTGTCTTTGAAAGTACTAAATTGTAGCTTCAATCTCCGAAAAAAATCTATCACATCTTTTAAAATACACTTTTTTTTTCAGTCCAACACATTTCAGGTCACTTCTGATATTTATATTTTTATTTAGTGAGCTTCTGTGAATATAAAGATTTGGATTTTTAAAAATAGGGAAAAAATAATATAAAAAGTTATTACAAACTAAATTACATACAGAAATTAAATTATTTAATGACTTTCAATAACTGACATTCAATATCTCTAAGAACTAATTTGGGTGATTAGACATTATTAGTGACATACCCAGTTTTATTCCTGTCCAGGAGGCTGGGTGCCAAGGATCGGATATAAGCACAGGTACATATAAGCAGCAAGATTACAGTCAACAGACTCTGAAAATTGAAAATGGCAGACTAAAAAGAGAAAAAGAAAAATTAATGTCACAAGATAAACTGCACAGGTAAAAAATGTCAATTTCATATTAAGAATCATACTTTTTTCTTCAAAAAGGCAAACAGAATGACATGTCTGAGAACACTTTAAAAGCAAAACCACAAGGTATTTTGAGAGCATACTTTCGTCTCCATTCTTTGGGCTAAGGAATTCAGAAGATGCAACAAAAATTCTAAATTCAAGAACTTAAAAACACTACCCAAAATGTCATGAATCCAAAACAGCTCACCAAAGCTTAACCAATAATTAATAGAGATATTATTCTAGGATCCCAGACTACTAGGCAGGATATGGGGTCTCCAAGCTCTGCAAGTAAGCTGGTTATATGACCTCAGTTGACTATTGGCTTCTCTAAATCTCTGTTTCACATCAGTAAAACTGGGTGGAGAATGGGGAGACAGACTCAATGCTGGCTCAAGTTTCTTTAAATGCTGAAATTCTTTTAGAATAAGAATGCTTTAAATTTAAGTAATCATGTTCTATTTATTGACTAATAACTACTAGCCTATTAGGTTTTGGTGAAAGAAAAGAACTTGCTCATTCACTGCTGAATTTTTAAAAGTTATTAAAATAAAATTTAACACAGGATTCTGTTCCTGAAGAAAACTGTTATATGTTTATCACAATACTCATCCCTGAAGAGTGGACATTGTCTATCAACTCTGAATCTCCAGCACCTGACTATGTGCCAGCCGCACAGTGGGAGCCCAATAAGAGATGACTGAATACAGAAAACAATTTTTAAAAAGTGCAGGAATACTACTGTACGTATAATAAAGAATAACATTTCCATTATATACAGGCAGCTAAAATATATCAATCTCACACAGTAGCCAGCAATATGCTTATTTAGTAAATTCAGAAGTACTTCCCGAGGGGGATCATGATGGCAGAGTAGGAGGATGTGAAGCTCACCTCCCCCAACAAACACATCGAAAATACATCTACATGTGGAACAATTCTCACAGAAAACCAATGGGAAACGGGCAGAAGATCTATACAACCAAAGCTGCAAGAAAGACCTCCATGTAAGTAGGTAGGACAGGAAAAGAAAAAAATGGATCAGGATGGGACCTGAGCCTCTGGGGGGGGATGTGTAAAGGAGAAAAGGTCCACACAGGCAGGCTTAGGGAGACCCCTTGCCTGCTGGGACAGACAGAGGGGCTAGAGAAGCCTGGACTTTACTTGAGAGGAGTATGCGCAGGCTGGCTTGCTAACAGTCACGGTGGAGGGAGACTGGTGCTGGCACCTGTACCTCACCACACTTCCCAATCAAAGTGTGAATCTGGTGGGGCTACAAATACCTACAGCAGCTAAGCAGTGAATCTTGGCAGACAAACCCTAGGGAAAGACTCCATCTAGCTGCAAGGAGCTAGTCCTGAGGGTCTGGGGTGTGGTCCAGGTCTAACAACAGAGTGCACTGTCCCGATGTCAGCACTCCTAAGGCGGGGGTGGGGGGAAAGGGGGTGGGTCTGGGCTTTGTCAGCAGCACCTGGTGGAGCACAGAAAGGCATATATCTGGTACAAAGCCTCTAGGGAGGAGTACTCAGTGCTCCAGTTCTGCCAACCCCACACCTCTGCTTGGAGTTGGATCTGGGGTGGACAGGTCCTGGGAGAGGCCTGCCACAGAGGCCGTCAAGGTCCCAGGCAGCAGCCCAACCATCTTGATTCATGCAGCCACAGCACCCTGGCCCCCAGCGCCAGCCTAGTCCATACCACAGCCTAGCACTACATCTAGGACGAACACAATGGAAAAAGGGAAGCAACTTTGGACTGCATGGGAGGTACATAGGTTCACCGTGACCACATGGGCCTCACCTGCTTCAGCGGTCACCTCCTTTGGGACAGGGCACACACTCAAGGGCAATGGAGCCTCATCAAATCCAACCCTCAGGGCTTCTACTCCAACAACTGGGGAGGAGGCCCTGACTCCAGCAGGCCATGGAGCAATGAGGGGGCTCTGCCTAACACCCAGTGCAGGCCCTGGACACCAAAACACCAATCACATACCCACCAAGGGGATGACAGCCAGCAGACTCTGGGGAGAAGAGGTGGCTGGCATCCATACCAAAACCAGCCCTCACACCAAAAATACTGGACTCACACAGAGTACATATGATGCTCCCACGTTGAAAACACCCCTTCAAGACCACAGTAGAAAACGTTTCTCCTAAATTCAGACAGAAGAAGTTAAGCAAAATGAAAAGGGAGAGGAGCTACTCCCAATTAAAAGAACAACAGACATCCCCTGAAAGAAATGAAGCAGACCTCACCAGTATCCTAGACCCTGAGTTCAAAAAGAAGATAAGAAAAATGCTAAAGGAATTAAGATTACCAATAGAAATGCAGACCACTGTAACAAGGAACTAGGAACTACAAAGATGAAGCAATCAAAATTAGACATCTCAAGTGCTGAGATAACAACCAATCTAGAGCAATCAACAGCAGACTAAATAACACTGAAGAACAAATAAGTGATCTGGAGAACAGAATGATGGAAATCACTCAATCAGAACAGCTAAAGAAAAACAAAATTTAAAAATGAAAACAACTTACGAGATTTCTGGTATAACATTAACCATACTAATGTTCACATTACAATGGTCTCAGAAGAAGAGAGGTAAAAGGGGATTGAAAATTTATTTGAGGAAATTAGGGCTAAAAATTTCCCAAGTCAAAAGAAAGAAACAGATATCCAGGTACAGGAAGCACAGAAGGTCCCCAAAAAGATGAACCCAAACAGACCTATACCAAGACATATCATAATTAAAATGGCAAAAGTTAAAAACAAAGAGAGAGCTCTAAAGGCAGCAAGAGAAAAACGAAGAGCCATATACAAGGGAATCCCTATCAGGCTATCAGCTGAATGAATTCTCTGCAGAATATTACAAACCAGAAGGAAGTGGCATGATATACTCAAAGTCCTGAAAGGGAAAAACCTGCAACATACTTTACCCAGCAAGAATATCATTTAGAATAGAAGGAGAGATAAAGAATTTCTCAAACAAGTAAAAACTAAAAGAATACAGCAATACTAAACCTACCCTAAGGTCTCCTCAAAAGAGAAAAGTAGCAAGAATTTATACGAAAGTGAAAATTACAATAGGAAAGGCAAACATATAAAAGAATTGAAGATCATTTAAATAAGACATTACATTGATTAAAAACAAGAAGGGACTTCCCTGTAGCGAAGTGGTTAAGAATCCACCTGCCAATGCAGGGGACACAGGTTCAATCCCTGATCCAGAAGATCCTACATGCTGAGGAGCAACTAAGCCTGTGTGCCATAACTACTCAGCCTGCGCTCTAGAGCCTGCATGCCACAACTACTGAAGCCCACGCACCTAGAGCCTGTGCTCCGTGACAAGAGAATCCACCACAATGAGAAGCCCATGCACCGCAACAAAGAGTAGCCCCTGCTCACTGCAACTAGAGAAAGCCCATGTGTGGCAATGAAGATGCGATGCAGCAAAGACAAAAACAAAAACAACAACAAAAAAAACTGTAAAAAGCAAGTAGAGATAGTTATGGATCAACATACTTGAAAACCCAGTTCACCACAAAATAAAAAACATACGATAGATTCACAAAAATCAAAAAGAAAGGAACTCAAGCATAATACAAAAGAAAATCATCAAACCACAAAAGGAAAAAGAAGAAATCAACAAAGAAGTACAAAATTAACTGGAAAACAAGGTTTAAAATGGCAATAAGCACATACCCATCAATAACTACTTTAAATGTCAATAGACTAAATGACCCGATCAAAAGACACAGAGTGGCAGATTAGATAAAAAATAAGAACCTACAATATGCTACCTACAAGAGACTCACTTCAGGGCTAAGGAGACACAGACTGAAAGTGAGGAGATGAAAAAAAATATTTCAGGCAAATGGAAATGACAGTAAAGTGGTGGCAGCAATAATCATATCAGACAAAGTAGACTTAAAGTCCATAAAGAAAAAGGACATTATACAATGATAAAGGGATCAATACAATTAGAGGATATTACACTCATTAACATATATGCACCTGGTATAAGCATCTAAATATATATCAATAGAATACTAACACATAGAGGGAGAAACTGGCAGAAATACAATAATAGTAGGAGACTTTAACATCCCACTGACATCAATGGACAGATCTTCCAGACAGAAAATCAGTAAGAAAACAGATGTCCGAAATGACACAATAGACCAGTTGGACTTAACTGACATCTACAAGACACTACATCCCAGAAAACCAGAATACACATTTTTTTTCAAGCGTACATGGAACATTCTCTAGGATAGACCACATACTGGGTCACAAAACAAGCCTCAACAAATTTAAGAGCATAGAAATTATTTTAAGTATCTTTTCTGACCACAATGGTATGAAACTAGACATCAACCACAGGAAGAAAAATGGGAAAACAACAAACATATGGAGACTAAACAACATGCTACTAAAAAAACCAATGGGTAGGGGCTTCCCTGGTGGCGCAGTGGTTGAGAGTCCGCCTGCCGATGCAGGGGACACGGGTTCGTGCCCCAGTCTGGGAAGATCCCACATGCCACAGAGCGGCTGGGCCCGTGAGCCATGGCCGCTGAGCCTGCGCGTCCGGAGCCTGTGCTCCGCAACGGGAGGAGGCCACAACAGTGAGAGGCCAGCGTACAGCAAAAAACAAACAAACAAACAAAAAAAACAAAAAACCAAACCAAAACAAAAACCAATGGGTAAAGGATGAAAAAAGAAAAAAAATCAGAAAATACCTTGAGACAAATGACAATAAAAACATAACTTTACACAATCTATGGGATGCAGCAAAAGTTGTTCTAAGAAGAAGTTCATAGCAGTACAGGTCTTCCTCAAGAAATAAGAAAAATCTCAAATAAACAACCTAACCTACTACCTAAAAGAATTAGAAAAGAACAAACAAAACCCAAAGTGAGCAGAAGGAAGGAAATAAAGATGAGAGAAGAAATAAAGATTAAAAAATCCCCAAACTAACAGAAAAGATCAGTAAAACGAAGAGCTGGTTTTCTGAAAAGATAAACAAAATCTACAAACTCTAGCCAGGCTCACCAAGAAGAAAAGAATGGGCCCAAATAAACAAAATAAGAAATGAAAAAGGAGAAATAACAATTGATACCACAGAAATCATAAGAGAATACTATGAATAACTATATGCCAAGAAATTGGACAACCCAGAAGAAATGGACTAGTTTCTAGAAACACACAGCCTGCCAAAATTGAGTCAAGAAGAAACATAATTTTTAACAGAACAATCAAAGTGAAATAGAACCTGTAAGAAAATACTCCCTGCGAACAAAAGTCCAGGTCTGGATGGCTTCACTGGGAATTTCTACCTAACCTAGAAAGAACTTAAACCTATCCTTCTCAAACTGGTCCAAAAGGTTGAAGAGGAGGGAACTCTACCAAATTCATTCTATGAAGCCACTATCACCTTGTTACCAAAGCCAAAGACACTACAAAAACAGAAAATTATAGGCCAATACCTTTGATGAATATAGATACAGAAATACTCAAAATGTTAGCAAACTGAATCCAACAATGCGTTAAAAGGATCATACACCATGATCAAGGGGGATTTAGCCCAAGGATGCAAGGATTTAACAGTATCCACAAATCACTCAATGTGATATACCACATTAGCAAATGGATGAATAAAAATCACATGATCATCTCAATACATATAGAAAAAGCAAACAAAATTCAACATCCATTCATAATAAAAACTCTTGTGAAAGTAGATACAGATGAAACATATCTCAACACAATAAAAGCCATTTATGACAAACCCACAGCCAACAATACTCAACCCTGAAAAGCTAAAGGCCTTCCCACTAAATTCAGGAACAAGACAAGGATGCACACTCTCACCAATTCTATTCAGCACAGTATTGAAAATCTTAGCCACAGCAATCAGACAAGGAAAAGAAAAGGTATCCAAATTGAAAGGGAAGAGTAAAACTGTCTCTGTTTGCAGATGATATGATACTCTATTTAGAGAACCCTAAAGTCTCCACACAAAAATTAGCAGAATAAATGGGGCTTCCCTGGTGGCACAGTGGTTGAGTCCGCCTGCTGATGCAGGGGACAGGGGTTCGTGCCTCGGTCTGGGAAGATCCCACGTGCTGTGGAGCGGCTGGGTCTGTGAGCCATGGCCACTGAGCCTGCGCGTCCGGAGCCTGTGCTCCGCAACGGGAGAGGCCACAACAGTGAGAGGCCCACGTACCGCAAAAAAAAAAAAAAAAAAAAAAAAAAAATTAACAGAATAAATGAATTCAGCAAGGTAGCAGGATACAAGATTAATATACAGAAAGCCATTGCTTTTCTTTTCACTAACAATGAACTATCAGAAAGAGAAAGTAAAAAAACAATCTTGTTTAAAATCATCTCAAAAAGAAAAGAAAACCCTAGAAATAAATTTATCCAAGGAGGTGAAAGACCTATATGCTGAAAACTATAAAACACTGATAAAGAAAACTGAAGATAACTCAAAGAAATGGAAAGATGTCCCATGCTCTTGGATTGGAAGAATTAACATTGTTAAAATGGCCATACTACCCAAAGCAATCTACAAATTTAATGCAATCCCTATCAAAACACCCATGACATTTTTCACAGAACTAGAACAAATAACCCTAAAATTTACATAGAACCACATAATTCCCAAAATTGCTGAAGCAATACTGAGGAAAAAGGACAAAACTGAAGGCCTAACACTTCCAGACTTCAGACAATAGTACACAAAGCTACAGTAATCAAAACAGCATGGTACTGGCACAAAAACAAACATACAGATCAATGGATAGAACAGAAAGCCCAGAAATAAAACCACACACCTACGGTCAATTAATCCAGAACAAAGGAAGCAAGAGTATATAATGGAGAAAAAACAGTGTCTTCAACAAGTGTTGTTGGGAAAGCTGGACAGCTACACATAAATCAATGAAACTAGAATATTCCCTCACACCATATACAAACTCCAAATGGATTAAAGACCTAAATACAAGACATGACACCATAACTCCTAGAAGAAAACATAGGCAAAACATTCTCAGATATAAATTGTAGCAATATTTTTTTTAGATCAGTTTCCCACGGCAAAAGAAATAAAAGCAAAACAAACAAATGGGACCTAATCAAACTTAAAAGTTATTACACAGCCAAGGAAACCATCAACAAAATGAAAAGACCACCTATGGAATGGGAGAAAATATTTGCAATGGATGAGACCTACAAGGGGATAATATCCAAAATACACAAACAGCTCATACAACTCAATATGAAAAAAACAACCCAATCAAAAAATGAGCAGAAGACCTAAAACTAAATAGACATCTCTCCAAAGAAGACATTCAGATGGCCAATAGGCACATGAAAAAATGCTCAACATCACTAATTAGAAAAATGCAAATCCAAACCACAATGAGATATCACCTCACACCCATCAGAATGGCTCTCATCAAAAAGTCTACAAATAACAAATGCTGGAGAGGGTGTGGAGAAAAGGGAACCCTCCTATTCTGTTTGTGGGAATGTAAATTGGTGCAGCCAGTATGGAAAACAGTATGGAGTTTCCTTAAAAAAGGAAAAATAGAGCTATCATATGATCCAGCAATCCCACTCCTAGCCATATATCTGGAAAAGATGGAAACTCCAATTTGAAAAGATAGATGCACCCCAGTGTTCATAGCAGCACTATTTACAATAGCCAAGCAATGAAAACTAGTCAAGTGCCCAACAACAGTGGATTGGTTTAAGAAGATGTCACACACACACACACACACACACACGCACACACGCACAAACACACAATGGAATATTACTCAGCCACAAAAAGAATGAAATACTGCTATTTGCAGCAACATGGATGAACCTAGAGAATATCACACTAAGTGAAGTAAGTTAAAGACAAATATCATATGACATCACTTATACGTAGAATCTAAAACATAATACAAATGAATCTATATACAAAACAGAGACAGACTCAGAGACACAGAAAACAAACTTATGGTTGCCAAAGGGCAAAGGTACATGGGGAGGGATAAATTAGGAGTATGGGATTAGCAGATGTAAACTATTATACATAAAAGAGATAAGCAATAAGGGTTTATTGTATAGCAAAGGGAGCTATATTCAATATCTTGTAATAACCTGTAATGGAAAAGAATCTGAAAAAAATATATCTGAATCACTTTGCTGAACACCAGAAACTAACAGAATATTGTAAATCAACTATACTTCAATTAAAAAAAAGTATTTCTTGTAAAGTCAGGAGTTAGACAAAAAATAAGAGTTGTAAAAAAACTATTTTAAGGTGAAATTGTTACTTGCAAATATAAAGTGTTACCTGAAAAGCCCAAAAGAATCTAGTGAAAAATGATTACAGACCATAAGGGAATTAAAATTGATTAAGGTGGCTAGGCACATATTTAAAATACTTAAATCAACAATCATCAAAATTACAGTATCAACCAGTTGAGAAACAAAATGGAAAAAATGGACTCCATTTATAACAGCAATTAGAACAAAACACTAAAATATATAGGAATAATCTTAACAAGAAATCTGTAATATTGGCATCAAAGGCCAATTGACAAAGCCTTAAAACATACTGAAGCATACAAAAGTAGAATGGAGTGGTATGCCAGGTTCTTATATTGAAAGGCAATACTGTAAAGCTAATCTATAAATTTAAAATGAACCCAACTGCAACAAGTTACTTTTGTTGAAATTGACAAATGATACTGAAATTCATATGGAAAAATAAGGAAGAATAGCCAAGAGATCCTAAAAAAAGAATTAGCTATCAGAAACTGTCATAATATTTTTTAACCTTTTACACATTTAATGATTTTTATTTGCTAACTATTCAAAACATTAAAAAAATTATACATGTTATTTGCCAATATTTTAAGGACAAAAAAATGCTTCTGTACAATGCTATGTGATGGAAAAACATGATTTCACAATCGGTATATCTGTAGCTATGTAAACCTTTATGCAAAGAGAAGACAATGAAGTGATTATCACTGGAAGGTTTTCAACCTAATTATCAACTTTTCTGGATTTCTCAGATTTTCTAAGTGTTACGATTATGGTCTGAAGAAGGTAAAATTGATTTGTAATTACTATTTTAATAACTGTTCTCTGTGCAAATCATTTCTTCATGGATATAATAAGGATAAAGTTTAATATGTCTTGTTTTTAATTGAACTGGATTTTAACCTTGCATCTGTGAAAGCAAGTAATATATATTTTTAAACTTGAAATAAATCAATAAAGGAAATGGTGATCAACTCTAGAGAGAAATCATAGTATCTCACAATGCTTATTTTTAAAGGTCATATTTTGAACATGTATATGAATCTGTCGATGAATAGTATTTGATAATAATCTAATAAAATATAAAGCAGAGGTTTCCTCCTAGCCAACATAACTAAACATGTATTTGATATCTACTTTGTCTGGAGCATGAGGGTAGACACTGGATTAAAAAAAGTACATAGCAAAACAGGAGACAAGATGGTGGAGCAGAAGGACTTGAGCTCACGTACTCTCATGAAAACACCAAAATTGCGACAAACTGTTGAACAACCCTAGACAGAAAAGACTCCAATCTACCAAAAAAGATATTCTACATCCAAAGATGAAGAAGCCACAATGAGACAGTAGGAGAGGTGCTTTTGGCAGGTGGGCGACCCACAAACAGGAAAATACTTATATTACAAAGGTTCTCCCACAGGAGTGAGAGTTCTGAGCCCCACGTCAGGCTCCCCAGCCTGGGGGTCTGGCAGTGGGAAGAGCAGCCCCCAGAGCATTTGGCTCTGAAGGCCAGCGCGGCTTTAATGTAGGAGCTCCACAGGACTGGGGGACAGGACTCGACTCCAGGGGGGCAAACACAAGGTATCACGTGCACTGGGACCCAGGGCAAAGCAGTGACTCCATAGGAGCCTGGGTCACACCTACTTATGGGGATTGGAGGGTCTCCTGGGGAGGCAGGGAGTGGCTGTGGGGGCAAGGACACTGCTGGTGGATGCCCAGGGAATACCCACTGGCTGCCATGTTGGCCTCAGCCAATGGCCTGCACGCTCCAGAACTGGGATGCCTCAGGCCAAACAACCAACAGGGTGCGAACACAGCCCCACCCATCAACACACAGGCTGCCTAAAGCCTTACTGAGCTCACAGCCAGCTCTAAACACACCCCTTGACACGGCCCTGTCCACTAGAGGGACAAGACCCGGCTCCACACAACAGTAGGCAGGCAACAGTCCCTTCAACCAGAAGGCCTGCACAGACCCCTGGACCAACCTTACCCACCAGGTGCATTCCTATACACTAATAACGAAAGATCAGAAAGAGAAATTAAGGAAACAATCCCATTTACCATCGCATCAAAAAGAATAAAACACCTAGGAATAAACCTAGCTAAGGAGGCAAAAGACCTGTACTCTGAAACCTACAAGACTTTGATAAAAGAAACTAAAGATGACACAAACAAATGGAAAGATATACTATGTTCTTAGATTGGAAGAATCAATATTTTCAAAATGACTATAATACCCAAGGCCATCTATAGATTCAATGCAATCCCTATCAAATTACCAATGGCATTTTTCACAAGAACTAGAACAAAAAAATCTTAAAATATGTATGGAGATACAAAAGACCCTGAATATTCAAAGCAACCTTGAGAAAGAAAAACAGAGCTGGAGGAATGAGGCTCCCTAACTTCAGACTCTACTACAAAGCTAGTCAACAAAACAGTATGGTACTGGCACAAAAACAGAAATATAGATCAATGGAACAGGATAGAAAGCCCAGAGGTAAACTCATGCACCTATGGTCACCTAATCTATGACAAAGGAGGCAAGAATACACAATGGAGAAAAGACAGTCTCTTCAATAAGTGGTGCTGGGAAAACTGGACAACTACATGTAAAAGAATGAAATTAGAACATTCCCTAACACCATACACAAAAATAAACTCAAAATAGATTAAAGACCTAAAGGTAAGGCCAGACACTATAAAGTCTTAGAGAAAAACATAGGCAAAACACTCTGACATAAATCATAGCAATATCTTTTTGGATCCAATTCCTAGAGTAATGGAAATAAATACAAAAATAAACAAACGGGACCTAATTAAACTTAAAAGCTTTTGCACAGCAAAGGAAACCATAAACAAAACGAAAAGACAACCCACAGAATGGCAGAAAATATTTGCAAACCAAGTGACTGACAAAGGATTAATCTCCCAACCTAAACATCCACCAATAGAAGAATGGATAAAGAAGATGTGGTATATATATATAATGGAATATTATTCAGCCATAAAAAAGAATGAAATGCCATTTGCAGCAACATAGATGGGCCTAGAGATTATCATACTAAGTGAAGTAAGTCAGACAGAGAAAGAAAAATATAATATCACTTATATGTGGAATCTAAAAAGATGATACAAATGAACTTATTTACAAAACAGAAACAGACTTACAGACTTTGAAAACAAACTTATGGTTACTAAAGGGGAGAGGTGGGGGGGAGGGATAAATTAGGAGTTGGGGATTAATATATACACACTACTATGTATAAAATAGATAATCAAGAAAGACCTACTGTAAAGTACTAGGAACTCTACTCAATATTCTGTAATAATCTATATGGGAAAAGAATTTGAGAAGAATGGATATATGTACATGTATAACTGAATCACTTTGCTGTACATCTGAAACTAGCACAACATTGTAAATCAACTGTACCCCAATATAAAATAAATATTAAATTTCAAAAGAGGACACAGCATGATTCCTTTTCAGTTTATAGCTGACAACAAAAATAACTGATACTCACAGAATTCTTTTTTTTGGTTATCCTATCTATCCTCATATTTGAGGCAGTTGTTATTAATATCCTTCTTTTATACATGAGACAACTGAAGCACACAGTAGTTATAATCAAGTTAGAATATTAAACTTTAAAAACTCAATAGCAACTCATAGCATATGTAAATGATAAGTCAGCAATGCTCACAAAAAAAAGAAAAAGAAAAAAAAAAGGCCATTTTCCCAAAGAAAGGTCAGGAGAATCTTCAAGGAGAAGGCAGGAACTGAATCAAGCCTTAAATGGCACAGTCACATGGCAAAGAATAGAGAGTAGGCTCCAGAGGAGACAAAAGCATGGAAAAGGTCCCCACTGAATCAGGAATTCGCAAGTTCAGGGAATAATGAGCAGACTTATTGTTTTAAGCAAAGGATTCACTTAGTTAAGTGGTTGGAAAAGAAATTTGCAAAGTAGGTTTATCATCTTCCTAATAGAGTATCTAAATTCATGATTTTGCAATGTATACTTTTTTTATTCCTTGAATGTCTTGTTAAAGAAACATGCTTACATGATATGTCTGGGATTGGTTTCTAAATAATCCAGTGTGTATGGTGGGAGGCGTGGGGCTGATGATGAAACACTAAGTATCTGAGACTTAGTTACACTCTTCTTTCTTCCTTTGTATGTTTGAATTTTTTCAAAATAAAAGATTTTTAAGAGGCACTTAAAAACATATTGTTATTAAAGAAGTGGGGTGTGTATATCTGTGTGTGAAACCGTTTACAACTGAAAACCATTTACAAGTATGCACTATATGATACATACAACTTTGTTCCTGGGGTTTATAGACCCTTAAATTTAAACAAATAACCTTAGGTGGTACAGTCTTTTAGATGTACTCAGTCTCTGGTCAAGAGTGTTTCAAACTCTCGGACACTAGCCTACCACTGCTCAGCCTACCTAAGCATTCCTCTTAATGCTTAGCATCTGTTGCCCACTGATAAAATTTTAGTCTCAGAGTTAAAGGAAACAGATGTTACTGTCCTTCAGAAAAATAATTGAGATTTTCAATACGAAAATGTTATTAAAGGGAAGGGAGGAAGCTAAGAAGCAAGCAAACATTCGATCACAATATAGAGGGTAAGATGATTAAAAAAAAGGTGATAAGGGAAGTAAAATTCATTTACTATGTTTTTTTTCTCAGATCCTTCAAATCATGCAACCTTTTTCAAGGTACTCTGTGTTTTTGTACATGCTATCTATTTTTTTCAACCTTTTGGTCTCAACTCAAGAGTCGCCTCTTCTGAAAAGTGTTCCTTGTACCTACTCCCCACACCAAGCAAAGTCTGTATCTTTGTACACCTATGTGTTACACACATACCTGCCACCCACCAAATTGTAGTGTAATTGTCTCCTCTATTTTATTGAGGTTCTTATCAATCCCCTGTGCCTATTAAACAAAATAGTGCACAGTAGTCACTGAAAAATGCTGAACTAACAGGAACTTGACAACAATTGCAAATAATGAACATTTTAACAAATTCAAGAGAACATTTTAACAAATTCAAAAGCACACTTAGATTACAAATTAACAATGCATGCTATGTTTTCTTTAAGAGAAACCTCCACACATTGCTTTGCATGTATATTTACTTGTCTGATATTTTGGAAAATTCAGAATGAAGAAGCAAATATATTTATGTTTATGGTAAGGGACCAGGCTGTAGGGTTTCTCCTCAGCATCCAAATCTTTTATCACTAACTGGAATTCAGAGAAAGTTCAATTGAGCAGCCAGCCTCGAGGTGCCTGCATATGGGAGTGTGTTTTTCTGAGTCCACTTAATTTGTAAGAGAGACACCCTCAAGAGTTCTGGATGCCTGAGTAGGCAAGCTGGCTGGCAGAAAATTCTTGGACCTGAAATAGTTCTCAAACCTAAGGTTTACCTAATTTTCATCGAGTACACCCAGTGGCAATGCCCTGTGACAATGCCAGGGAGTATACAATGGCACACTATTCAGTTTAATAAATTTAGCTAACTATTAAATAACACACATTGGAACTAAGGAGTTATAAAACACAAGACAATGTGTTTGTTCTGGAGGCTGTAGGGAAGAATCTCTTTTCTTGCCTTTTCCAGCTTCTAAAGGCTGCCCGATTCCTTAGCTTTGTGACTTCCTGATCACTCTGACCTTGACAACTTCTTTTGTTATGTTATGACTGTCCCGCCTCCCTCTTACAAGGATCCTTGTGAATAAACTGCCCTGTCTCCCCATAATTCAAGATAATCTTCCCATTCCAAAATTCTTAACTTAATCACACATGCAAAGTCCCTTGTGTCAAGTAAGATAACATATTCACAGTGTTTTTTTTTTTTAAAAAACGGGGTTGGGGAGAAGGGCATTGTCTACCACACCTACATTTCCTTTTTATAAAGAGGTATCCAGTAACATTCCCTAGACTCAGGGCTGCCTGTAGCAACTTCTGGAGCACATCCTCAAATACAATCAGAATGGTAACCTTTGGGGTCCTGGAATACAGGAGCCCTGCCCTGACCCTAACTGGCAATGAAAATCCCAAACTTTTTTTCTCCAAAGGCCCCTTTTACTATCCCTCCATATTCCAGACCCATCATACTACTCAGAGCTGATTAGAGCTTCTGATATGCTTCAAATCATTGTACTAAACTAACTTATCCAAACCAGAGGAAATACACTTAATGACTCAGTCACTTTGTATAATCAATCTGAAGTAAATCGCAATTTTGTTATTTTTGAAATAACAAAAATAATTCAGACTTTCAGTTGGTCACCACTAGATCAAACTGTTCATCAATGAAAGATAGAGATTGGCCAATGCAAAGCTTAGTTTCCAAACATGAAATAACCTCTAGTGTTGACACATCTCTTTAAAATTCTCTGTTCTCAAGTCAATTTGAAAAGTTAGGAATATTTATTTCAGATTCAATTTCTATCATTTTATCTATAAAGATATAATTTCTTATTTTCAGAGTCATTCCTGAACGTTAAAACTATATTAAGTATGGATATAAGGGCAAGAATTCAATACAGAGTTTTGTTTTTAGCTGTAGAAATAAAAATGCTTCTAAGTAAAAGAATACCCAAAACATTAGGAACAGAGGAAAAAACGGTGAAAAGATCCAAGCAACAGAACATAACAAATAAGGAAACATTGAGAAAAGCAGAAGAAATACACATATTGATATGCTAAACAGTGCTCTGCCCAAGATGCTAAATGACTGGTTTCTAACTGTACTTAATTGGCAGAAAGACTTCGACTAAGCCTCCAGTATATTCATTAGTCCTGGATCACTTGAGCTTCATGGAGCTTATTTACTTATTTTTAGGATTAGCAACACAAATTATTTAACCAATGTATTGATTAAGGCCCGTTTTTATGCATAACACTGTCTAGGAGCTTCAAATGTTGACTATGTGGGAAATACATTTTTACTGACACATTAACTAATTCTTCCAGTTTAACTGAATACCAGAATTTTCTAAAACTGCAAACACTAACAATTTTACTTGTTTTAAAAACCTACTGTTTTTACACAAAACTAAAGTCACTGATCCCTTTCTGGAGGTGGAAGGAAACCCAGAAATGACATTCCTGACCTAATTGTGATAGAAATTATACAGCACTGGAAAAGTGGGTCAGCATTTTATCATTTACAAATCTAGGTGAGGTCAGCATTTCCCAACTAGTTTCTACTTGTAAATTCATATGCACCACTATTATCCCTTAAAATGGAGAACGTGGAAATACAGGGACAAATGTAAGGTAATATGTGAATGTGCAAAGACACCCAACACTCCGTGTGCCCAAGATAAGTGACCACAGGTGACTGAAAAGATTTCTAATAACACACAGAAATATTAACATTTTCTTTTGCACCTCAACTCTATTCTCCACTGGCAACATTGGTGGTCATTTGTGCCTATTTTCATCTCATTGTCATGGTACCTAGAGTGCATTTGCTATATTTGTGCTGCTTAATTTGAGCTATTTTATGGACACCTCACATCTAAATATAAAGCAACAAGAGTGTCACAGGTATTAACAAGAGAAAGCATACATATAACTATGATTAATAGTAGACCTAAGAAAATGAAGATGTAAATGCTTCACATGTCCTTGATAAATTGATAAGAGAATTGATAAGAGATAAGAGAATTGATAAGATAATTGATAAGACTGATAAGAGAAACTATTCTGAAGGAAAAGTGCAAATTCTGCTATGAAAAAAGTACTCTGATCATGCAGTCAGATAAAGACAAAGAATGACAAAATGGAAAAACCTGCAAAAATATCAAGTCAGGGTAGGAACGCTGGCTACTCATTAGAATCACCTAGAGCTTTTAAAAACAATCAATGCCCAGAAATTTGGACTGAATTGGGTGGGCATATAGTTTCTCAAAGTTCCCTGGGAGTTTTTACTTGCAGTCAAGGTTACAAGTCACTGTGCTACAGAAGACCAGCATCTACTTCAGATACCTACCTATTAGCCTGAGGTAGTAGTTTTCAAACTGTAGTTTATGGAATCTTTTCATGGGTTTATGTAGTCAAAACTACTTTTATAATGCTAAGAAAATAACCTGCCTTTCTACTGTGATGTCGTTTGTATTGATGGTGCAAAAGCAATAGTAGCTACAGAATTGTCATCTTAACAAACTCCCTCCACCCTCAACCACTGAGGCATACAAACACTGCTTTTTCTCTTGAATTTCCTGTGGAATTATCGGCATTGTTGTATAATAAAAAGGGCTCAAGGTTTGGTGACAAACAGAGCTGTTAAGTTTAAATTTGAGCTTCACTATTTATCAGCAGTATGGTCTTGGGCAAGACACTTAATCATTCTGCGCCTTTTTCTTCATATGTACACTGTGGCCAATAATGTAAGTTTTCAATAAAGCATTGTATGTAAAACACATGACAGAGTAGGTGCTTAATCAATATTTCCTTGCAATCCAACCAATTATCTAAACTGGAGTTGTGCTTCACCACTCCTTACTAAGCACCATCAAAATGATTTTATTTATCCTTATCTTTCAAACCTAACTACTATTGTCAAGAGTTAAGGCATTCAATCATCTACTATCACTGTATTTGTTTCTAAACTAGTCTTCCAGATTTTAATCTTCTATGTAAATAGACCCTGCACATTGTTACCAGTTGGTTTTCCAAAATGCACACCATTCTTTTCCCTGCTCAAAGTCTTTATCAGGTACACAAACATCATCAAAATATAAAGGCCTTGAAATGACTTCAAGATCTGGCCCCAATCTTTCTAGTCTCATCTCTCATCATTTCACTGCTTAACTTCTGTTCCTGCCAGTCCCCAAGCAACTATTCGACTTCATGCACTTTGTGTCCATAACTACCATTTCCTTTATCTGTCTGAAGGATAGAAAATGCTTTCCCAGCTCTAGCTATTGATTCCTTCCCTAATCCCTACTCACTCCTTAATATACAGGTCAGAGTGTTACCTCTTTGGGGATGTCTCCCCAGCAGTTCTGAGCCACAATTACTCTTTGCTCTGTTTCTAACATATTTCCTATGTATCTCAGCTACAAGATGAGGGAAACTATCTCACACCCTTTCTCTGATATTTGATTTAACTATAAAATGGGGGCAATAGGTCCTACTTTGCAGGGTTTATGAGCATTAAATGAATACATCTATAAGTCACGTAACACATCAACAGAGGAAGAAATGAAGACAAACTTCCTCAGGTTGATCAAGCAAAGGCTGGGCACTGGGAATGATTCTAACCCTGTTTGGCTCAGTCTAAAGCCCATGTTCTTTCCACCACACATGTCGTCTCTCTACGTCCTAGCAGCTAACACATAAAATTTACTTATTTAATACTCGCCCCCACTGGACTGTAAAATCCTTGAAGACAATGAGCACGTTTTACATGACTTTGTATCCCCAGACTCTCATTCATTTGAGTACCAACTCTGACACTGTGATGTAGAGATTAAAAGACGCAGTTCCTACTTTAAGAGCTCTGCCTAGAGAAGGGAAAAATATAGGCAACACTTTACTGCTGTTTTCTATGCAAGAGAAGCACTGGGGGTATATACATGGAGTACAGATGTCCAAATAGATACCTAAAAGGAGCAGAAGAAAACAGAAGGTACAGGGAAGGCTTCTTGGGAAGAGACGAAATTAAAAGTATTAATTCATAAATGATATAATTATCAGACTGTTTATGCTTTGATACTTGTAGATTATTATTGCTGATAAACATTTTATGGTCTTCAAATGCATTTTAAAAAATGGATCATTAAAATACAGTAATTCAGATTTAAGTTATTATCACTGGGCTACCTCACAAATATACCAAGTGTAGGTACAAATTCAAAAAGAAACCTCATTGTGTAGCTCTTCCAACTACAATGTACGTTTTCTGAAATGTGGACAACTTAAGCTCACAGGAACAGGGCAGGAATGAAAAATTAACCACCGGGCAGTTGTTTCTATTTTCCCCCATGTCTGATTGACATGTTATATCTGATAGCAACAAATCATTACGACATATTTTATCCTCAGTTATGTTGTTTTTATTAACAACAGCATGAGGACTTCTGGCATCTGGACATTAAAATAAGTTTGAGTTCTGGCTTCACTACCTACTAGGTGTATAACCCCAAGCACGTCAGTCTCCTTGTGCCTGACTTCCATTGCCTGCAAACATATATTCAGTTTCGAGCCTGAAATAAGACAGTGCTTATAAACTGATTTTTCAAATGCAGCCTGGTACATAGCAAGTGCTAATAAACGAGAGCTTTATAGTTACTTTGAAAAAACAAGTATGGCCAGATGATTCAAATACTATTAATCTTAAACACAGTATGTCTTGCTTCTAGATAGCACATAAGACAGTAAGGTGATGAAAAGAATAATCTATCTCTGACTGTACTATGAGCAAAATAACCCAACTTCAGCCTCGAAGAGCATATGCAAGAATTAAGAGTAACAGTCTCTCTACTCTTTTTGAATTGAAAAAGGAACCACATTTTCTAAGTTAAATAACCGCTCACTCATGACACAAGTGTATCCGTCCTATCATGTGGTAGGTGGAAAAAGACGCTGGCCAAGGAAGGAATAACCCGCTAATAAACTGCCATCTCATCTATAAATGGTAAACTTCTCCAGGGAAGACACTGTGACTTATGCCCCAGCTATAACCAAAGTAGCTGGCATAAAGCAAACAACAATTAATGAGTTTTCGATTAAATGTCTAAGGGTTTTGTGCTGTATGGGATTCTGCAGGAACTTCTGGGAACACAAGCTCAGCAACTTTTCACTGTATAAGAGCTTTTTTGTCATGGTTGCTTTTGATACCATAATAAAAGGTATGCATCTTTTCCCCATAAATATGCTCATAAACGCAAATCTGGCACATGGACCTCATACATTCACCTCGAGGCCTGGTGTAGAGGCTGTTGGCATTTACCGTAACAAAGGTGAAATGCCTGCAGACATAGCTTGGGAGATTTTTGCTATTACTACTGATTATTACATCTGTCCTCTGCCTATGCTGGCTTTATTTTTCTCAACCTGGAGACGTAAGCATTTTGCGAAATTTTGTGACTTATTTCAAGCTTTTCTAAAAGGCCCAAACTATTAAAGGAATCTGCAATAAGACAAAGTAACACATAAAACCTTCTTAATGTGCGGAAGGGGAGGAAGGCCCGAGGCCAGACACACTCCAAGCACATTAAGCTCCTAGAAGAGAAGCCACCTCCGCAGACAACTCCAATCATTAAAATATAGCTCATAAAGTAGCATCTCTAAAGTTGAGAGAATGGAGTTGGAGGGACCCAAAAGGCCACTAATTCAACATGTGAAAATTAAGGTGTAGCACTTGGGGTTTATTTGACAGCAGGGAAATAAAAACCTGGATCAGGCCCGTAGAGAGATAAGGCGCCGCAACATAACAAGCGCAAACCCGGGCAGCGCTAATGCCTCAAAATGACCACAAAGAGTCTAAATAACTGATGGGTTAAACCAAACCAGCGCACTTCTTCGAAACAAGTCAGGAAAGTGGCCTCGGCGTGTGAGGAGGGGTTCCGCGGCCCCGGGGTCTTTCTTGGGCTGCCGGCCCTGGTTCTCCCTGGTTGGACGTGGAGGGGCCACATGGCTCCCGGGCCTGTGCATCCTCCGAGGCCCGGGAAAATCAAGTTAGTGACAGGGTTCCCTAGCCGGGGACCCGGGATCGCCGCCCAACCCTCCAGCCCTTGTGCGGGCCCGCAGCCCCTTCACAAAGCTCAGCCGCGACCCCAAAGCCCCGGTTCTTACCATAGTGAGGCCGGCGAAACACCAGCCACATCACCCTTCCGGGCCCTGGGCGGAAGAGGCGTGCTGGCCCGACTTGCCTTTCTCGCTCCTTCCGCGGTCTGGTTGGGCCTGTCAGGGTACCTCCTCCTGAGCCGCACGTCTCAGGCTCTACGATAGGCTCCTCTGTACCGGAAAGGGCGGGGTTTAAGTGACGTCATTCAGCCCCGCTGAAGTAAATGACACTCTCATTGGCTGCTGGTCGTCTGCCTGTGGGAGCGGGGCTTTTCGAGGAGACCGGAAGTGGAATTACTGACAGGTAGGGTCCTGAAGTGGCGACTGCCTCGGTGGTCCAGTTCTTTTCTTTTTTAGCTTTGTAGAACTCCGCAGCGCGCAAATTTTTTCCTGCTTGGATTCCCCCGCCTACGATGTGTAAGCTTTTGGCCCTTCTGTTTATGGACTCTTCGGGAACACCTGGGTTCCCTGGGCTTACACGCAGGGCGTTCATCTCCTGGGCTCCCTTCTCAGTTTCTCCCTTTGCACCTGAGAGAGATTCTTTGGAATGTAAAGCGCCTTTGAAATGCCCTGTAAAGTTGTGGGATTAGGAGGACACTTGAATTCGGTGGGTTGTGTTGAGAAGGTGTTGCATCATTTCTCTAACATTGGCGTTCTCTTCCAATCCCCAGCTTTTTGTAAATTGTAAATGGGTTCCATCTGGGGCTGAAACGTACTAGGCCCGTTGGGGTCAGGAAAGAACTTTCTGTGGTAACAAATGGAAAGAAACTGCGTTTCCTGAGTTCAGTAGTTGATTAGGTACTCCAGAGAAGGAGTCCAGCTGTAAGATCAATAACATGCCAACTTTTTCTTTTAATCAGTAGCATTATTATTTAGCTTTCTCTAATTTTAATAATCCCATTAGATAAGACTCTATTCCCCCCACCCCGAGATTCTTTTTAAAATGTTATCAGTTTTTTAATGCTTTGACTTAAAGTGGGGTAGAGAAAAAGAGGAAAGGAAACTCACATGAGGTGTTGATTTATGTGCTGTTCTTGGCCAAACTATGAGACCCTTCTATATTTAGGGCAACACAGTGATTAGAACATTTGGGTTTCTCCTGTGATTACATCGTTGGCTACAGCCCAACACGTTTTCTTTTTTTTTTTTAACCATAACTAACTTTACTTTTGAATCTATTGAATTGTTAAGAGTTGGTCAAATACACAAATTTAGCAAGTATTTAGCTGAGCTTTATTCATGGGATCATGAGAGTGCAGTAGAGGAATAAAGATGGCCTGTTCCTTCCAGGAATTTAATGGGCATGGGGAAGAGAGGAATAAGAAATGTATAAAAACGTACTGTACCCTCCTCCTATCAAAAAACAAGCCATAGTGCTCTGGCTTGTGATTGCTTTAGAGTATACCTTGCAAGTCTTGCCATTCAAATTAAATAACCTTGGCTTAGTTATGGGAAATTATGTTGTGCAACTCATCAAGCTTGGCTTCTAAAGTAGTAACTGTGTCTGCAGACATTTTGCTTTCATGTGAAGATTGTCTTCATCTTTAGGAACGCTTAGGGTAATATGTAATACCTGAAGTGCACCAGGAAACTGAAGTTGTTAGAGATCACAATTTACTATATTTATGGATTTGAATTAATTTTAGGCCATGGGCTCTTATGTACTTCAGCTTCAAAATAGGAAAGAACAATGTCAGTTATTTTAAAGTTACCCATAGAGGAGCCCACATAGCAATAGATAAGGCTGAACATACGTAAATGTGTAGTTTGTTTTTCATGTATCACAGCAAACAAAGTTAATCTGATGTGTGGCAAGATCTCTAGGGAGGTGGTAATTGAGTTATATGGTCATTAAGCACATAAACTCCCTGCTCTTGGTTTTCACTGCCAGTGAACTAATGTAAGTACTATCTTACATTGCCGTTTCCAAAGTCTACTTTCCATAGCTCTGCTATGGATTCTCATTTCAAACTATCTTGGATCATTTTCTTACTTACTAAAAATGAAATCTGACTCTATCATTTCCTTCTTCAAAAATTATTGTCTCTCCTGCATCCAGAAGAGTATTTTAAACTTTGGTTTCATGGGTTCAGTAGGATTGTATGCAAAAATAGTATGTATTTATGTTTTTCTGTGGAGAGAATGCATAGGCTTCCCCAGTTATTGTAAGGATTAAATGAGTTATTACAAGTAAGTCATCTAGCCAGGTATTTGACATACACTAAGCACTCAGTAAGGGTTGCCTGTTGTGTGCCTGGCTTGCTTTCTTCACTAAATTAAAAACTCTTTGAAGGGAGGGATAATGGTGGAGGGCTGATTGACTTGCATGTTAAGCACTCAGTAAAAGGTTTTTTAAATTAATGGTTTTTAAAATTAAATTGGTATTGCTTTTATACCACCAGACCACTTTCTTCCCTCTTCTCTTTTTACTTTGTGTCTAGTATTGATAGCGTTGATTATTTCCTTTTATCTGACTTCCTTTTTTCCCCCTCATTCAATGATATTCACATATGTTAGAAGACAATGGTTTTACTTAACTCGTTTTCTTTGATCCTCAACTAGTTTTCTTTGATCCTCAACTAGTCTCCATAGACTGAGGTTGAAGTTCTTTGTTATCTAGTGTTCGTCTTTGTCCTTTTTTTCTCCCTCTTTTTTTTTTTTTTTTTTTGCCGTACGCGGACCTCTCACTGCCGTGGCCTCCCCCGTTGCGGAGCACAGGCTCCGGACGCGCAGGCTCAGCGGCCATGGCTCATGGGCCCAGCCGCTCCGTGGCATGTGGGATCCTCCCGGACCGGGGCACGAACCCGCGTCCCCTGCATCGGCAGGCGGACTGTCAACCACTGCGCCACCAGGGAAGCCCTCCCTCTTTTTAAATTCTCTTTCCCCATGGCTCTTAGATTAAGACCCATAAAATTTTGATTGACCTGCATGTTATTTCTTTCACCTTAAGAAATGCTTCTTTTAACTTTTCTCTACTTCCAACCCCATTTATTTGCTCCTCTGAGCAAAAATCCTTTAAGGAGTTTCTATGCCCCAAGTCCCAATTTCCCTTCTACTGTTCTTTCTTGACCCTTCAACATGGCTATTGCTCCCCCAAATGCTCTTGTTAGCGTCAGCAGTCAGTCTGAAACTGTGAATTGTTCATTTCCATATATCATTGCTATTTCTTGTCTCCAAGCCTTTGCTCGTGCAGCTTCTTCTACCTGGAATGTGTTTCCTTGTCTTTTTCCTTCCACTCCTAAACCTTTTCCACCTTTTAAGATTTATATCAGATATAACTCAAGGAAGCCTCCCCTGAAATTTCATGCTGGTTAAGGTGCTACTTTTCAGACGAGCTCCCACCCTGCCTCTGCACTTTACAAGCTTGTATAATAATCCTCTTTGGGTGTTTCTATCTCACCAGAGAGCTGGGGATATGTCTTACTCATCTTTGAGATATGAAAGCCTGGTACATAGGATGTAGTCAGTGAACATTTTAATGCATTAATGGCATGTCCAAAGTCACTCAGCTACGAAGCTGTAGAGTTTTTATTTCAATCTGGGTCTTCTGAGTATAAAATCAGTGCTTTATTTGCAATACCTTGCTTTCAAGAAAGAAGGTGGCTATCTTCAAGCTAGTTCTTTTTGTACTAGTAGGAGGTAATTAATGCATTTTATAGCCCTGGGCAGTTTGTTCCTTGTCCTTTGTGAAGCTGATGAGAAAGTGAGTTGTGTCTTTTTCTAAAACACTGGCAGAAATCAGTGAACAGAGGGTTATTATAGTCAGCAATTTTTTTTTTTTTGCGGTATGCGGGCCTCTCACTGTTGTGGCCTCTCCCGTTGTGGAGCACAGGCTCCGGACACGCAGGCTCAGTGGCCATGGCTCACAGGCCCAGCCACTCCACGGCATGTGGGATCTTCCCGGACCAGGGCACGAACCTGTGTCCCCTGCATCGGCAGGCGGGCTCTCAACCACTGCGCCACCAGCGAAACCCAGCAAATTTTTAATATTGATAAAATTGGGCTCTTTCTAGAAAAAAAAACACCACTGAGACTTCTGTTGCCCAAAAGAAAAAATCTGTGTAAGATTTCCAAACTGTTGATGAGGCATTCATGCTTTTACTAGATGCCAGTATTGCCAATAGCTTTAAATTAAACTTTTGCTTTTGTGCTATTGGGAAATCCCAGGGTATTTACAAGGTAGTGCACAGATTTTCTCCCAATGATGGAAATTTGCTCTTAAGATTGAGTTAATGATGGTTAGTTTGTTAACATGATTTCTGATACTTGGCACAAAAGTTAGGTACACTAATTTTGCATATAAAACACTGTTTAATTCTAGATAATGAGCCAGACTTTCCAACTACCTTTTATGGCAGGCATTCTGGATTCAAACTTCTCTCTGAATATCATCATCATTGTTGCAGTCTGTAAACCAATCTTTTATAAATTTGTCTAGCTTTTAGGACTAACAAAAAAGGAAATAATTTAATTAGATAAATTCTGAAAACGCTTCGGCGGCTTTCACCCTTAGCAATGGGGTTGAAAATGATGATTAGGCTTGGAATTGCTGCAGTCAAAAACAAGTATTACTTGGAGTACACTCCTGAATTTGTGCCTTGTTTCTTTGAGCATTACTAACCCTGCAGAAGTGACCAAAATGTTGAAATAAGCAAGGAGTTCAGTCTGGTCTTTGTGTGAGAGGATGCTATTAGCTTACTTGTAATTTTGTCGGAACAGTTAGTGAGAATTTTATTGAATAAAGAAAGATCTTGCTCAGTTGGAACAGAAACAAGTGGCTGCCAAGAAATAAGATGCAGCCATTCTTGAAGAGACTCATCAAAGTGTCCTGACAGTATAAATATTGACATGCTGAGATATGTCAATATTTACCATAGAATTTGGAAGTTGCCAAGTTCCTGTTTAAGAAATGTGACCCTAGCATTGAACACAGTATATCAATAAATAAGGAGCATGTCCAAATGAACAGCTGCTCAGAGAAAATCTCAGAGAAAATAGGATAACATCTGTCTAAACTTTAGGGCACTTCAAAAGTTAAATTTTAAAAATTTATTGATGCTTCTTTGGTAATTTTTAGGTAGATACATGTATAATATAGTATATTAATATAGTTCTATATGTAGGTTTAACTTAAGTGTTTTTTAAAAAAAATACCACATGGTTGCAATTTATAACTTTGTAAATTAGTGGTGCTGTGATACTCATCTCTAAAATGAATAAAAAATAAATCTTGCCATAATATTGTGTTTAAGAACCAACCTCTTCATTTTAAGCATTATTCTTACAGAAATTGGCTCGTCATGCCTTAGATGTTACTTTTGGGAACCAAAAGTTTGTGCTCTGAGAATTTAGCAATAGAGAAAACATAAGCTTCTGAAGTTTAACTGTAATGAAGAAATTTGTCCTGGTTATTATCTGAAAACTATGTCTTAGAAGAAAATCTGTAGGGTAATGAGCAAGTAAAGTCAATATGTTTGGTTGAGTATCACAGATCACCACTGTTAATTCCCATATGAATATCACTGTAATATAACAGAGCACTTGGTGAAAAACAGATGTTTGAAACCTTTATATCAAGTCATTGGAACCACACAAACAACGTGACATCTATTTTGCAGACTTCTAGAAGGTTAAACTTAACGTTCTTAGAATAATAATAGTCCAAGCAGTCCTAGAAGAGCATAAACCATGGGTATTGGGACTGGTCCTCTCATTGCTTCTCTTTTCTGATAGCAAAGATTGATTTTGTACAGTAATCTAATCATGTTACCATATTGTAATGTTATGTTTATATTGTGAACAGTGAATCCAAAGTACAATTGAGGTCATATATTCTTGCAGAAGCTACATTTGTTTCTATAAATAACTCTTTGCTTAGAGGTTCATAAAAGGCTTTTGATCTATTTTCAGTGTATTAAAGACAGAAGCAAAAACACAATTTTAAAATTTAAATTGACTGGATCCCTCTTTTGGGGAGGCTTTGCCAATATTTTGAGGTAAGATGTTGAGTTTTAAGGAGAAAACATTAGAATATTAATTAGTGATTTTTAAAACTTGGGAAACATTTTTTGCCCTGTAACGAAGACTTGAACCTTTGTTTTGAATAGACTTTTATGATTTTTTTTCTAGAATCATTAGCGCCTTATGCAAAATATTTACCAGTTGTCTTCTTGAACCACCTGTTTACTGGTTATTTATTATGTAGTGACAACAAAGTCCCAGTGTTTTTGAAATGCCATGTGTTTTGGATTTGATAAGAACGGAAGCATATAGAGCTGAAAATGTAAAACTTCCTGTTTGGTATTGAATATTATGTTTAATAGAGTGTTTCCCAAAGTGTGTACTTATACCACTGATGGAGTATATACATTTGCTTACTTAAAACTGTTTTGCACGTACTTTGAGATAATTCACGTAACCAATGAATGACAATGAAGATTCGTCCTGAAATATGCCTGATTCCAAAGACTGACACAGGTAGCTTAAGGAAAAAGGAATTTCTTGGCCTCACACCTAAAACATTCACAGTTAGATCTAGATTTTGGTGCTGCTGAAATCAGATCTGACCTGCTGGCCACCCCTCAGTTCTACTTTCTGCTCTCTTGGTTTTGTTCCCAACAGCTCCAGTCTTGGTTTTGTTCCCAACAGCTCCAGTCTTACAGCGTCGTAACACCAAATCCAGTAGAGAAGAGTATCTATCCTTTATATTCAAATAAAAGTCCTGAAATTGAGCCTTACTGGCCTTAGTTGTCCTAACTTGAATCACGTGCTCATCTTTGAATCAGTTACTGGGGATTAAAATGTAATGTTGGTTTAGCCCGGGTCTGTGTTCTGCTGGAACTTGGGGCCAAAAGTCAGCTTGCTCATAGCCTGTGGATAAGAATAGCAGATGTGAGGGGGGGGGTCACTCGAAGTTTTATTGCTACCAGTAGGGAGTCTGTATTGGGTAACAAAAATCAACAAATTCTCTCTAAATGTTGGGTGAATGAACGCTTTTAACCTGAATTGTGGTGGGGCATGGACCAAGACACTGATGGCATTCTCTGACCAATGTTTAGTGACAGCTAATAATACAGAACTCTTCAGTTGAGAATGGAGGAGGAAAAGTATAAACTAGAGTCATTCCAATTGGTACAGATTAAATGAATTCAGCCATTTAAGTTAGAATCGTTTATTGATTACGAGTCAGGAACTATAATAGGTATTTAACTTATATTGGTTAGATAAAAAAATCAAAGATGTCATGAGTCTAATGATGTGCCATAGGATGGGAAATTTTGGAAAGTTTCAGTACAATTATTACTTCTGGTTTCTTTATTGTGGATATTCTGTGCAATCTTTGAATATACTTGTGATTCATATTGAATATTTTGTTCAATTAAAATTTTTTACACATTTTGGCCTTAAGACCAAATTACTATTTTTTAAAATGTTTGTTTATTTTACTTTATTATTTATTTTCTTTTTATTATTTTTTGGCCGCGTCGCGTCTTAATTGTGGCACGCGGGATCTTTGTTGAGGCATGCAGGATCTTTTTCGTTGTGGCGTGCAGGTTTTCTCTCTCTGGTTGTGGTGCGTGGGTTCCAGAGTGCATGGGCTCTGTAGTTTGCTGCATGGGGCTTTAGTTGAGGTGTGCGAGCTCAGTAGTTGTGGTGCATGGCCTTAGTTACCCTGCGGCATGTGGCATCTTAGTTCCCTGACCAGGGATCGAACCCACGTCTCCTGCATTGGAAGGCAGATTCTTTACCACTGGACCACCAGGGCAGTCCAAAGACCAAATTATTAATGTATAGCTGATAAATATTGAAATAATTTAGGTATTTTTATTATCACCTTTTCAGTTGATTATACAAAACAGATTTTTTATCCTTAGTATCTTTGATTCATTATTGTATAATAAAATTCAACAATGCATTATGCACTAGTATCCCTGGTGTAATGTTTATCAGATAGGAGTATTTACTAGGACCAATAATGAGTTCCATACTTCTTTAGATAGGCTCCTAAATTTTGAAGTATTAAATTATATATGTAAGAATAAATTTCTAATAGACGACTTTTTCTTTTTTACAGAAGTACCCTATACAAACAATTATCCTGATGGTCAAAGAACACTTTTTGAAAACACTTTTCTTTTTCTTTTATTTATTTTTTTAACATCTTTATTGCAGTATAATTGCTTTACAAGACTGTATTAGTTTCTGCTTTATAACAAAGTGAATCACTTATACATATACATATATCCCCATATCTCTTCCCTCTTGCGTCTACCTCCCTCCCACCCTCCCTATCCCACCCCTCTAGGTGGTCACAAAGCACCGAGGTGATCTCCCTTTGCTCTGCGGCTGCTTCCCACTAGCTATCTATTTTACGTTTGGTAGTGTATATATGTCCATGCCGCTCTCTCACTTTGTCACAGCTTACCACTTTTCTTTTTATACATTTTATTATGGAAAATTTCAAACATATGTAACAGTAGAGAGAATAATGGATTCCTATTATCTAGCACAACAATTATCAACTCATGGCCCATCTCATTTCATTTATATCTTACTCAAACTTCACTCTTCTTTTCTAAATTATTTTTAAACAATCCCAGACATCATATCACCTGTAAATATTCTAACATGTATCTTTAAAAAGTAAGGACACTGTAGAAAACATAACCACAATTCTATTAACATAGCTTAAAAAATTAACAGTAATTCCCTAGTACTACCAGGTACCTAATCTGTCTTCAAATTCCTCAAATTACTACTTCATAAATTTTAATATTTTGTTGGTTGAGTCAAGATTTAAATAAGGTCTTTAAATTGCAGTTGCTTGTGGCTTTTAAGTCTCTTTTAACTTAAATAGTCCAACCCTCCTCTCCCTTTTTCACTGAAGTTTACTTGTTGAAAAAACTGTCAGTTGCCCCATGAAGTGTCCCACTGTTTAGATTTTGCTGATTGCATCCCTTTAGTGCCATTTAACATGTTCCTTCATCCCTTGTGTTGCCTATAAATTGGAGGTTTGATCTGATTCTGTTGAATTGTTTTTTTTTTAGCATGAATATATCATAAGTAATGCTATGTAGAGTTTTATGGCTTTTACCAAGGCCACCAATGGGTTATGAGTTTTTTTTTGTATTGGTTAAGCCAGTGGGTTTTGAATTCTTTTCTGTTTATATCTCAAAATACAGTAAGTTTGGCTTTAAGACAGAATTTGTATTAGGAAATAAAAGAAGTCAGGATGTGGGGAAAGGGAAGAGGAATACTTATATATATAGATATGTTTACTGGCCATAAATTTGTCATTACTCTAGTAACTCTTCACTTCTCTAATTTTAAAACAAGTGATGTTAGGAGTTCCTGTCTTGAGCCATATAGACTCAAAGAATGTTTTTCTTTAGAATTTCATGAGTTCTCATTAGTAGAAGAAGGATTGGCTCTATACTTTGAAAATTCTATTTGTGGTTAGAATAATCTAAAATAAAGCAGTTGTTTGTAGAGAAGGTATGGTAAAGTTGTATAAAGAACTTTCCCTCTACTATTTGAAGTCTGTACCTGGGTTATTTTGGGTTATACATCAGGTCATGATTTAGATTTGTGTTAATACATTGTGATACTTTGTTCATAGGTTAAGGAAAAGCAATTCAGTACCTTGATAGCTATAAAATGAGAAAATTCAGAGAGAGGCTGAGAGCTAAGAAGTAGAGTTAAATATGAGACTCATAAAGAGGCTGTCTAGGGTTGAGACACTTTTAAGGCAGTGTGTTGGATAGACCTAGTTTTGAATACACTTCTATCTTTACTACACCTTGCTGAATTTCAGTTTTCTTGTTTTTAGAATGGTTCTGAAGATTAAAACAATATATGTAAAATTCTCAGCACAGTTCATGACATATGCTCAGTTCATTTTTGTTCCACTCCTTCACTGACAGCCATATAGCTTGAGTTTTTAGGATAAATTAATGACTTAATAAAGCTCTATCTGTATCGTACATTTTAATTAGCTATATATGTACCTTAATTTTTCTGTGTTTATCTAGTTGTTTTTGTTCTCAGATTATTACCACCCTCTTTTTCATTTTGTCCCGAGTCTAAGAACCTCCTTAGATATTAAACCAGATATACCTGAACTGAATGTTTTCATCTAACTCTCTAACCATGATCTTCATGTCCTAGAATAGTCTAACTTGATTGAATCTTATTGGCCATCAGTTAAATAGATACCTCTATTACAGATAATTTCCAAATAAGATTTAACCAAAAATTAGGCATTTCCAAATAACACCAGTTCTGTAAAATTGGTCATGGTCATCATTTGTCTATGTTTTCTGAGCAAGCAAGATACCATACTAAAAGACACAAAAAATTTAATATGATTTTGTTTTTGAAAATTTGATCATTTATTTTGATGTATATCTTTATTTAGTTTGGAGCTAGGTCCCTTTTTATAATGAAAAGCATTTATATCAGTGGGCATCTTCCTGGATATTTTGTGCTATGTTTCATTGGACATTCTTGTATCTTGGCCAAAGAGGAGTATTCATGCAGGAAGAATTGAATTTACTAATATGTGTTTCACTTGTTAATTAAAGATAATTTTCAAGGCATTGGATTACATTGTTGTTGTTTTTAGTGAATCTACGAGTTTATTATTGGAATTTTATTTTATAAACATTGGATTCCTCATATGGACATACTCTTAATATCTCTTGTTTTTGTTTATTTTGGGCCTGTAAGTTTATTTTTTTTTACATTATAAAATGTAGCAACTTCATATATCATCTACCATGTATTTAAGGTATCTCTTCCTTACTTTTTTATTATTATTTTAGCTCCCATCTAGCAAAATTATATACTACCTTGTATTTTAGTTATAATTTTGTAGAACTCTATTTTGTCATGTTCTTGTAACTGGATTAAAAGCTCCTGAGGGAAGGCATCATTCCTTTTTTTTTTTTAATTTGCTGGCGTTCTTATTGAGCACAAAGTTTGCACATAATGCTTCCTCAGTGAATGTTTGACTGGTAATGGAGTGGACTTTTTTTAACTGGCTTTCCTCAAATTGATATCAGTTCATTATTTCAATTTATGGAAAGTTTTGGTTTTGTTCTATGTACTAAGTGACTCTGAAACTAACTTTACTTTGAATGGCTGTTCAGATCAGCTCTTTAAATTCCTCATTGCAAAATTAAACTTACTTCTCTTCCACAAAGTAGCTTCATTTGTTACTAAATATTTTATTAATTCTTTGGGGAAAGTGTTTGTTTAAAAGATAATTATTTCTAAAGAATGTGATATTTCCAACTTCTTCCTAATGAGAAAAATCATCATTGATGACTGTAGTTTGAATTTTGTTGATGACTTTAATTGTTTTATAGGATGAACATCTCTGATTCAGTGCTATTTCATAATCTTTTTAGGATTTAGTTTCAAAATTGATGTTTTGTTGTAGTCAGAAAAAGACAATGGATTGATTAATCTTTCTGATTAATATGGTAATGCAAAGAGGCTCTTTCTTAGCTATGTGACCTTATTTTTTTGCTGCCTCCTCAGATATTGGCTGCCAGACACTGCCATTCCACACTGTAGAAGCACAGCCTCCAAAATTCTGATACCTTAATAACAAATGACTTTTAATCTAGGTTAACTTCATTGCTTGCTTTATTCAAATGTTGTAGAAGTCAAACCATAGGAAGTCAGCAGAGTGGTACTAGAATTCTGAAGCTGTCAAAATTCCATTTCAGAGTCAGAAGCTGTATACTCTAAACTCACTGTTGAGTGATTCAATGGGCATAATTCAGCTCAGGCCCTCTTCCATCAGGAGGAAGAGCTGGAAGAATCTCTCTGAACACGATGATCCTGATATCTTTCCTATATTAGACCTTCTTTCTTTTTTCCCCAGTTGGTGAATAAGATGATTGACAGCTGGGATCCTTGGAGGCTGATTCTAACTGCTTTCAATGCTTCTGGACCTTGAAAGGATGGATAGATATTCACAGGTATAGACCAGAGGTAGATATTTTAGGAGAGGGAATAGCATAAGCAAAAGGGCAGTTGCAAGGGTGCATTCAGAATTCCTACTCAGCCTTTAGGTCTTAGATCTCATTTCCTCTAGAAAACTTCCCATGACTGTCAATCTGGGTGTGTCTGATCTGGGTTCCCCTCTTGCCTCTTACTGCCTTTTTATGGCTCTTAACCTCAATGTTTTGTAACATGTGTTTATTTGACTTTCTCTTCATGAGAGTATAAATGTTCTGAGGTTAGGGGATATGTCTATTTTATTCATAGGTCTATTCTCAGCACCTAGCATAGTACCTGTTGTCTGGCAGGATCTAAATAAATATTTATACATGACTCGTCATATTTCAAAAGTCACTTTTTTTGTGAGAGGCCAATCTGGGCCTCTTTATCCAGTGACATTAGAAAAGACCAGATTTCTCAGGTAAAGATTCCCTATTCCAAGAGCTTGGGGACAAAAGAATTGATTTCCGATTTAGTGGAGGATATACACCAATAGCCTTAAATAAAGCTGGACTAAGGCTATTTTGTTTGGCAGATTGGGGTGTTTTCCAGCACCAATAACCAATTCTCCAGTTCTCCAATACCAACTAGGTGTCCGAAAATTCAATTTAATTCTTACACTGCCTACCTGGAGTTAGTGTCAGTTTCCATAGGTTAGAGGGTTCAGTCCCACAAGACTGCTGTCACTTCAGATGCCAGTTGCAGGTCCCGGGTCACCCATACTTCTGACCTGCTATAAATTGGGGGTTCCCATGACCATCTCCTCAGATTTAATAATTTGCTAGAATGGCTTACAGAACTCAGGAAAACACTAAAACACTTTACTTTTTAATTTACTGGTTCAGTAAAAAAGATACAGCTGAGGAACAACTGGAAGAGATGCATAGGACAAGGTATAGGTTAGGGTGCAGAGCTTCAGTGTATTGACTGGGTAAGCCGCTCTCCCAGTACTTAGATATGTTCACCAACCCAGAAGTACCCCTCCCCCAATTTCTTTGTTCCAGAGTTTTAATTGAGCTCAATCTCCAGTTCCACACTCCTCTCTGGAGTTGAGGTGGGGGTGAGGCTGAAAGTGCCAACCCTTTAATCTTTTGGCCTTTCTGGTGAACAGCCACATCCTGAGGCTATCTAGTGACCCCACCCTAAGTCAACTCATTAGCATAAACATTGGTATGATTGAAAGGGGCTCTTCATGAAAAACAAAAGACACTCCTGGTGTTAGGACTTGTACTCTTCATAAATTGTACAAGGCTTGATTTAAATTTTAGGGATGCAAAGTTTCAATTCAATTTGAGAATGCATCACATAAGGGGACTCAGAATTGAATCTTTTCTTTGATCTTGGAATCTCCTCCCACTAGAGTTATCCACAGTATGTTCAGGGATGTGTTTGAAAGTGACTCAGACTCAGCAATTACAGCATGGGAGGTAAGTGTGTAATTATTCATCCAGTTAGGTATGTTAAGTAATCATGTGCCATTTATAACTTAGTATAATTTGAACCATGTGAAATTGCCATTTTTTTATAGGTTAAAAAATGTGAAATATTGGCAATTTCATATGGTTCCTAAATTATTTTGTTTGGCTGAATTAGGTAGGGTCACCAGTTGAGGATATGTTGTAGGGTTTTTTTTTCAGGGTTAACTCTCATTTGTACCCCAGTCTTATCATTCATCCCCTTGTTTGCCATTAGAAAATAGGCAGATAAATGGGTATAGTTTTAAGTAAATGGTGGATTTGTGAATGGGGGAAAAGTATAGTACAAGTCTTGTTTCTTTTCCATACAAGTGCTTTTAGTTACATTTCAGTTCTGAGCAGCACATTTTTCTAGTAGAAGAGGCTTGAATCTTTTGATCTTTTTGATCTGGCCACCCAAGATGTCTATTCTCTTGATCTGTACATCCCCTGCTTAACCAGTGCCTGCTTCACCTACACCCTCCTCACAGGACTGACCTTCTTACATACGTGCCCCTGCCCCAGCTAGTGATTGTTCACATCAAGGGTCAGTGAGGGGCCTGTGCCCCTCTGCTAGTTTCCCTGGTAGTTGAGGAGCCCACCTGATGTCAGTTCCCCCTGTAACTGGGAACTTCCCCCTTCCCACCCCCCTGGAGCGAAGCCTGCCATCACATCCTGCCTGCTGTCTGCCACACTTGGTGAGGTGTTGCTCCAGGATCTTGCTTCAGACATGTAAGCTCCCCTTATACATTAAACCACTCATGTCTCTGTTACTGACTCCAGGCTCTTTCTTCGGTCTTGAAGCTGGGCAAGTACAGGCCTTGCAGGCCTGCATGGTGTAGCCCAACAACTTTGTGTAAGCTTAACTGATGGTGTTTCATAGGAACCTCTTCACTCTTTCTGAAATTAAAATATGAGAGAGGGTCAAAATTTTGAGGCTTAAGAAATCATAATTGTTAAATTCTTAATGAAAAAATACTGTTGCTTAAGCTAATACTATATTTGAGGTACTATCTTACTTCTTCATTTCTGTTAAGTGTCTTTCTCATAAGAAACTGCAATCAGAATGGAAGTATTGTTGTGAACATTTAGAAAGTTTCCAAAATGTTAAGTATACTCTCATTCTTTCTGCCAAAGTTGTTTGTAATCAAAAGTGTCCATTTGATGAATATAAAGGAAATCATAGTCTTGGAACTTTGAGTCCAATTCTAGGTGTTAGATTTTATGTGGGAAATTTATTCAGGCCATTTTATTGTTTTTTAATACTTCATTGGGTAAGAGAAAAGAAAGGAGAGGAAGTGGAATTTGAACAAATCACTGAAACTAATGATTATTAATGGTGTTTGTAAAAGATAAGCAGAGGAAATGAGCAGTAATATGATATTTGGAATGCCAGCAGCTGGCATTCCATACTCATAAGAGATAATTGAAAATAGTCTGTAACCATGGCAAAGATACTTTAGGTTTAGACTTATTTTATTGTTCTAATGCTTTATTCCTGAAGCATCAGATTGTTTATTTAATGTCTTCTTTGAATATCAGCTGTATATTACAAGTGTTTGAACAAGATTATACCAACAGTTTAATTATATTTTGCTCTTAGGGTAACCAACCATCCTAGTTTGCCTGGGGTTGTTGAGAGATTTCCTAGGACATGGGACTTTCAGTGTTAAAACCGGAAAAATCTCAGGCAAGCCTGGACAGATGGTCACCTTACTTTCATTTCAAATTTAATCGAATGGAGAAAATCCTGACATAATTAGAAAGGTATTTAAGAATCCTGTAAATTCTTTACCCTTAACGTTTAGAAAATTCTAACTTGAAAACATTATTTCAGGAAAGCATTTCTTCTATAGAAGGTTAGCTTTGTTTTAATTGCTTTGGAAATTTAAAGGTAAATTGATTTTTTGGTCATTTTTAAAAAAGACCTTAATTTACCCTTTGGTCACATAGATAACAACCAGCAAATCGACATGCTATTAATAATGAAAATGCTAGGAATAAATTATTAATTAAAAAATACTCAGTGTGGGAATTCTGATAAGATAAACAGGAATAGTCATTGCTTTTAAGAAGTTCTGAACAAATAAGAAAATAGTCTTCTTTTCTGAAATTGTTATATGATGTTTGTCTTAAACGTAAGTAGCTGAGCGGCTGTTGTATAAACCTTTCTTTCCTTTTTATATATCCTTGAAGTTTTGTAACATGATAAACTTTTAAAAATTTATCACCACACTTTTGGTTTACAATTTATATTTTTTTCTTTTCCTCATTTTTAAAAAAGGGAAGGTCAAACAGAATAATGTGATCAGGAATCTAATTACAGACTATTAACAGCATGTGCATGTGCTAATCTTTATTCTGAACTCACTTTAGTTATCAGCCTACTTTTCTCAACAAGGGGGCACTTAAGTTAATTGCTTCATTAGAAACATGCTTTTACCCCTTTCTGATCCATAAGTACGACTCCTTGGCAGAGCTGCAGAAGTTTGAACACCTGCAGCCCAAACATCTTGAAAGGAAGCCATAACTCACTATAAAGGAAAATAAAAGAAGCTCAAGTTCAAAATGGTGTTATCAATGATACAGTGTTGTCACTAACTTGAGCTGACCTAAGAGAATTGGCTTCTGCATTGCTTCTTATCAGCATCCAAAAGGGCATACAAAATTCTTTGTAAACTAATTTAAAAAGTGTCTTGTTTATTCAGAAGCAACTGTGAATGGTATTTGTTCAGAGTCTAGATCACATCAGCCAACAACTTATTTCTCTTCTAAGAGAGGAGCCAAGTATCAAAGGCACAAAGTACTAAAGATAAGCTTCTCAATTCTCAACTGTTCTGAGCTCTCAATAAAGCTACTGATGTACAAATTGGGGTGGGACCCAACTGTTTCCACCTGCAGGCTTGTCTTAGATCCTTGGCTCTGGCTCCGAGAGGTGCTGATACTAGTCTGACCTTTAGTGCCCTTAGAAAACAAAACGCAGGCTTTCTTATGGCCCTAATCAATCATTCCTTCTGAAGAATCCATCCCCTTTCTTCAAGTACTAGTCTTGGGGCAAAAAACCCATGGCTGACTATTCCCATTTACAGTGCTGGTGAAAGCAGAGATCCTTGATTCGCTCTTAGGGAATCTTAAAAGACATTATAAGTCATCCTTTTTCCTGTTTCTATGGTGGAGTCTTAGATGTTTTGTATTTGATATTTAATGAGAGGGTGACCTCAGTAAGTAAAAGAATGAAGTGCTTTCAAAACTGGTTCAAATAGTATATTATCAGGAAATTAAGACTCAGTTGATATAAAGAAAACATTTATAAGGCTATTGAGGCATAAAATACTTATAGGATACTGAGTTGTCACATTTGAGCTATTAATATGTTAAGTCCCTAAGTGTGGCCAGCAGGTAGCATCCAAAATTTCAAATCTGAGTTAACTAGAATAGAATCTTTAAAATAAAATCATTTAGTTTCTGTGATGAGTATCTAGAGTTAATCAGAAAATTGGAAAATATTTGAAACATGAATAATTCAAAGATGTTAGAACTAATCTGACCCCTAAATGTCTTTTTAACATTATTATGACTAAAACCTTTTGTATCATTGTGAAAGTAGGATTTACTGATAGGTATCTGGAATATTGAATTTCAAATTAACTTGTTTCTATAATTAGAAATTTGTCACTTGTTTCAAACATGCTAAGAAATAACAGTGAAACCAATTGCTGTTTTAGAGTAATTCTAAGTTTCATTAATGCTAAAAATAGTCAGGATTCTTCAGGCACATTTAAGAAAAAATAATCTGCATAAGTGTGTGTGTATCTTTGTGTGTGCATATAAATTCTATACAGGCAAAAAACTTCATCAGTAGTTTCTATTACATTCTTCCCTCCCAGAATTGTGGTTTTGGGCCCATTAGAATTATGTAAGCCTATAAGTATGTCTTTTTCAATGATCGGCATAGAAAAACAGTAACACATATTTTCCAGTAATTTTCGAATTTAAGAATTGCAGACCATGTGGGTAATTTACTGCATGTTAAATGTATTGACTAATTGACCTAAAGAAAATATTTACAAGTGGATGAAGCATTTCAGAATTAAGTACATCTAGGCAAAGAAGAGCTCAATGTAGGAAAAATTTTTGACTAAGTGAAATATTTAAAAATAATTATATTTTTTCAGTGATTATGATGTAGTCAAATCTACAAATTTCATATTTAAAAATATTAACATAATTTATATGGCTACAAATATGGTTATTTTAAACTGTCTTTTTCTTCTGGGAAGAAGAATAATTTTCTGAGTAAACTTTAGGTAGATATTAGAATGATTGATAACTTATCAATTTAGAGGTATCTTACACTCTTTTTTTTTGGAATTTTTGAATTTTATTTTATTTATTTTTTTATACAGCAGGTTCTTATTAGTTATCCATTTAATACATTTTAGTGTATACATGTCAATCCCAATCTCCCAGTTCATCACACCACCCCCCCACCCCACATTGCTTTCCCGCTTTCGTGTTCATACGTTTGTTCTCTACATCTGTGTCTCAGTTTTTGCCCTGCAAACCGGTTCATCTGTACCATTTTTCGAGGTTCCACATATAGGCGTTAATATACGATATTTGTTTTTCTCTTTCTGACTCACTTCACTCTGTATGACAGTCTCTAGATCCATCCACGTCTCAACAAATGACCCAATTTCGTTCTTTTTTATGGCTGAGTAATATACCATTGTATATATGTACCACATCTTCCTTATCCATTCACCTGTCGATGGGCATTTACGTTACTACCATGACCTAGCTATTGTAAATAGTGCTGCAGTGAACATTGGGATGCATGTGTCTTTTTGAATTATGGTTTTCTCTGGGTATATGCCCAGTAGTGGGATTGCTGGGTCATATGGTAATTCTATTTTTAGTTTTTTAAGGAACCTCCATACTGTTCTCCATAGTGGCTGTATCAATTTACATTCCCACCAACAGTGCAAGAGGGTTCCCTTTTCTCCACACCCTCTCCAGCATTTGTTGTTTATAGATTTTCTGATCATGCCCATTCTAACTGTTGTGAGGTGATAACTCCTTGTAGTTTTGATTTGCATTTCTCTAATAATTAGTGATGTTGAGAAGCTTTTCATGTGCTTCCTGGCCATCTGTATGTCTTCTTTGGAGAAATGTCTATTTAGGTCTTCTGCCCATTTTTGGATTGGGTTGTTTGTGTTTTTAGTATTGATCTGCATGAGCTGTTTATATATTTTGGAGATTAATCCTTTGTCCATTGATTCATTTGCAAATATTTTCTCCCATTCTGAGGGTCGTCTTTTCGTCTTGTTTATAGTTTCCTTTGCTGTGCAAAAGCTTTTAAGTTTCATTAGGTCCCATTTGTTTATTTTTGTTTTTACTTCCATTACTCTAGGAGGTGGATCAAAAAAGATCTTGCAAAAAAAAAAAAAAAAGATCTTGCTGTGATTTATGTCAAAGAGTGTTCTTCCTATGTTTTCCTCTAAGAGTTTTATAGTATCTGGTCTTACATTTAGGTTTCGAATGCATTTTGAGTTTATTTTTCTGTATGGTGTTAGGAAATGTTCTAATTTCATTCTTTTACATGCAGCTGTCCAGTTTTCTCAGCACAACTTATTGAAGAGACTATCTTTTCTCCATTGTATATCCTTGCCTCCTTTGTCATAGATTAGTTGACCATAGGTGCGTGGGTTTATCTCTGGGCTTTCTATCTTGTTCCATTGATCTATATTTCTGTTTTTGTGCCAGTACCATATTGTCTTGATTACTGTAGCTTTGTAGTATAGTTTGAAGTCAGGGAGTCTGATTCCTCCAGCTCTGTTTTTCCCCCTCAAGACTGCTTTGGCTATTCGGGGTCTTTTGTGTCTCCATACAAATTTTAAGATTTTTTTGTTCTAGTTCTGTAAAAATGCCATTGGTAATTTGATGGGGATTGCATTGAATCTGTAGATTGCTTTGGATAGTATAGTCATTTTCACAATATTGATTCTTCCAATCCAAGAACATGGTATATCTCTCCATCTGTTTGTATCATCTTTAATTTCTTTCATCAATGTCTTATAGTTTTCTGCATACAGGTCTTTTGTCTCCCTAGGTAGGTTTATTCCTAGGTATTTTATTCTTTTTGTTGCAGTGGTAAATGGGAGTGTTTCCTTAATTTCTCTTTCAGATTTTTTGTCATTAGTGTATAGGAGTGCAAGAGATTTCTGTGCATTAATTTTGTATCCTGTAACTTTACCTAATTCATTGATTAGCTCTAGTAGTTTTCTGGTGGCATCTTTAGGATTCTCTATGTATAGTGTCATGTCATATGCAAACAGTGACAGTATTACTTCTTCTTTTCCAATTTGTATTCCTTTTATTTCTTTTTCTTCTCTGATTGCCGTGGCTAAGACTTCCAAAACTATGTTGAATAATAGTGGCGAGAGTGAACATCCCTGTCTTGTTACTGATCTTCGATGAAATGCTTTCAGTTTTTCACCATTGAGAATGGTGTTTGCTTGGGTTTGTCCTATACGACCTTTATTATGCTGAGGTAGGTTCCCTTTCTTCCCACTTTCTGGAGAGTTTTTATCATAAATGGGTATTGAATTTTTTCAAAAGCTTTTTCTGCATCTGTTGAGATGATCATGTGGTTATTCTTCTTCAATTTGTTAATATGGTGTATCACTTTGATTGGCTTGTGTATATTGAAGAATCCTTGCATCCCTGGGATAAATCCCACTTGATCATGGTGTATGATCCTTTTAATATATTGGTGGACTCTGTTTGCTAGTATTTTGTTGAGGATTTTTGCTTTTGTTGAGGATCTATGTTCATCAGTGATATCGGTCTATAATTTTCTCTTTTTTGTGATGCCTTTGTCTGGTTTTGGTATCAGGGTGATGGTGGCCTCATAGAATGAATTTGGGAGTGTTCCTTCCTCTGAAATATTTTGGAAGAGTTTGAGAAGGATGGGTGTTAGTTCCTCTCTAAATATTTGGTAGAATTTACCTGTGAAGCCATCTGGTCCTGGACTTTTGTTTGTTGGAAGTATTTTAATTTCAGTTTCAATTTCATTACTTGTGATTGGTCTGTTCATATTTTGTATTTCTTCCTGGTTCAGACTTGGAAGGTTATACCTTTCTAAGAATTTGCCCATTTCTTCCAGGTTGTCCATTTTATTGGCATAGAGTTGCTTGTAGTAGTGTCTTAGGATGCTTTGTATTTCTGTGGTGTCTGTTGTAACTTCTCCTTTTTCATTTCTAATTTTATTGATTTGAGTCCTCTCCTTCTTTTTCTTGATGAGTCTGGCTAATGGTTTATCAATTTTGTTTATCTTCTCAAAGAACCAGCTTTTAATTGTATTGATCTTTGCTATTGTTTCTATTTCAGTTATTTCTGCTCTTATCTTTATGATTTCTTTCCTTATGCTAAGTGGGTTTTGTGTGTTCTTCTTTCTCTAGTTCCTTTAGGTGTAAGGTTAGATTGTTTATTTACGATTCTTCTTGTTTCTTGAGGTAGGCTTTATTGCTATAAACTTCCCTCTTAGAACTGCTTTTGCTGCATCCCATAGGTTTTGGATTGTCGTGTTTTCATTGTCATTTATCTCTAGGTATTTTAAAATTTCCTCTTTGATTTCTTCAGTGATCTCTTGGTTATTTAGTAACGTATTGTTTAGCCTCGATATGTTTGTGTTTTTTACGTTATTTTTTTCCCTGTAATTGATTTCTAATCTCATAGCGTTGTGGTCAGAAAAGATGCTTGATATGATTTCAGTTTTCTTAAATTTACTGAGGCTTGATTTCTGACCCAAGATGTGATCTATCCTGGAGAATGTTCCGTGTGTACTTAAGAAGAAAGGGTAATCTGTTGTTTTTGGATGGAATGTCCTATAACTATCAATGAAATCTATCTGGTCTGTTGTGTCATTTAAAACTTGTGTTTCCTTATTAATTTTCTGTTTGGGTGATCTGTCCATTGTTGTAAGTGAGGTGTTAAAGTCTCCCACTATTATTGTGTTACTGTCGATTTCCTCTTTTATAGATGTTAGCAGTTGCCTTATATATTGAGGTGCTCCTATGTTGGGTGCATATATTTTTATAATTGTTATATCTTCTTCTTGGATTGATCCCTTGATCTTTATGCAGTGTCCTTCCTTGTCTCTTGTAACATTCTTTATTTTAAAGTCTATTTTATCTGATACGAATTTTGCTACTCCAGCTTTCTTTGATTTCCATTTGCATTGAATATCTTTTTCCATCCCCTAACTTTCAGTCTGTATGTGTCCCTAGGTCTGTAGTGGGTCTCTTGTAGACAGCATATATATGGGTCTTGTTTTTGTATCCATTCAGCGAGCCTGTTTCTTTTGGTTGGAGCATTTAATCCATTCACGTTTAAGGTAATTATTGATATGTATGTTCCTATTACCATTTTCTTAATTGTTTTGGGTTTGTTTTTGTAGGTCCTTTTCTTCCCTTGTTTTTCCCACTTAGAGACGTTCCTTTAGCATTTGTTCTAGAGCTGGTTTGGCAGTGCTGAATTTTCTTAGCTTTTGCTTGTCTGTAAAGCTTTTGATTTCTCCATCGAATCTGAATGAGATCCTTGCTGTGTAGAGTAATCTTGGTTGTATGTTCTTCCCTTTCATCACTTTAAGTATATCATGCCACTTTCTTCTGTCTTGTAGAGTTTCTGCTGAGAAATCAGTTGTTAACCTTATGGGAGTTCCCTTGTATGTTATTTGTCATATTTCCCTTGATGCTTTTAATAATTTTCCTTTGTCTTTAATTTTTTTCCAATTAGATTACTATGTGTCTTGGCATGTTTCTCCTTGGGTTTATCCTATATGGGACTCTCTGCGCTTCCTGGACTTGGTTGGCTATTTCCTTTCCCATGTTAGGGAAGTTTTCGACTATAATCTCTTCAGATATTTTCTCGGGCCCTTTCTCTCTCTCTTCTCCTTCTGGAACCCCTATAATGTGAATGTTTTTGCATTTAATGCTGTCCCAGAGGTCTCTTAGGCTGTCCTCATTTCTTTTCATTCTTCTTTCTTTACTCTGTTCCGCAGCAGTGAATTCCAGAATTCTGTCTTCCAGGTCACTTATCCGTTCTTCTGCCTCAGTTATTCTAATATTGATTCCTTCTAGTGTATTTTTCATTTCAGTTATTGTATTGTTAACCTCTGTTTGTTTGTTTTTTAGTTCTTCTAGATCTTTGTTAAACATTTCTTGCATCTTCTTGATCTTTGCCTCCATTCTTTTTCCGAGGTCCTGGATCATCTTCACCATCATTATTCTGAATTCTTTTTTGGAAGGTTGCCTGTCTCCACTTCATTTAGTTGTTTTTCTATTTTTCCTTCATGCAGTAGAAATCTGTCTCACTTTTCATCTTGTCTCTGTTTCTGTGAATGTGGTTTTTTTCCACATGCTGCAGGATTGTAGTTCTTCTTGCTTCTGCTCTCTGTCCTCTGGTGGATGAGGCTATCTAAGAAGCTTGTGCAAGTTTACTGATGGGAGGGACTGGTGGTGAGTAGAGCTGGCTGTTGCTCAGGTGGGTAGTGCTCAATAAAACTTTAATCCACTTGTCTGCTGATAGGTGGGTCTGAGTTCCCTCCCTGTTGGTTGTTTGGCCTGGGCGAACCCAACACTGGAGCCTACTTGGGCTCTTTGTTGGGGCTAATGGCGGACTCTGGGAGGTCTCATGCCAAGTAGTACTTCCCAGAGCTTCTGCTGCCAGTGTCCTTGTCCTCACGGTAAGACACAGCCACACCCCACCTCTGCAGGAGACCCTCTAGCACTAGCAGGTAGGTCTGTTTCAATCTCCTATGGGGTCACTGCTCCTTCCCCTGTGGCCCAATGCACACACTACTTTGTGCCCTCCAAGAGTGGAGTCTCTGTTTCCCCCAGTCCTGTCAAAGTCCTGCAATCAAATCCCACTAGCCTTCAAAGTCTGATTCTCTAGGAATTCCTCCTCCCATTGCTGGACCCCCGGGTTGGGAAGCCTGACATGGGGCTCAGAACCTTCATTCCAGTGGGTGGACTTCTGTGGTATAAGTGTTCTCCAGTTTGTGAGTCACCCACCCAGCAGTTATTGGGTTTGATTTTATTGTGATTGCACCCCTCCTACCTTCTCATTGTGGCTTCTCCTTTGTCTTTGGATGTGTGGTATCTTTTTTGCTGAGTTCCAGTGTCTTCGTGTTGATGATTGTTCAGCATTTAGTTGTGATTCTGGTGCTCTTGCAAGAGGCAGTGAGAGCATGTCCTTCTACTCCACCATCTATTTTTTTTACGTGCAGGCTCAGCGGCCATGGCTCACGGGCCCAGCCGCTCCGCGGTATGTGGGATCTTCCCAGACCGGGGCACGAACCCGTGTCCCCTGCATCAGCAGGCAGACTCTCAACCACTGCGCCACCAGGGAAGCCCCCTACTCCACCATCTTGAACCAATCTCATTAGACTGTTAATTTTAGATTTTTTTTCTATCGTTCTGGAAGTTTCTCTGCTTCCTTGTGCTTTTTTCTGTAAGATAGTACAGCTCTAGCCTTCTATAATTAAGCATGCCTCTCATCCCCCAGAAGATAGAGAAGTTAGTTTTGTTTTGTGAAGATCTGACAGAATGAGTTGTTTTGATTTTCATATTCATTTGTTAATTGAGAAAAATATGATGCTTTATTTAGGAGAACATAATAGTTTTAAATTGAGAAAGCAAATTAAAATGACTTAAAAATTTGGCTTTTATTAAAACTTATTAGTTATCAATGAAATGTCAATTAATAATTTACCTTTGGATTGTCACAACATAGTATTTATATTGGTCATAAAACTTGGAGGCAATTTTATACTCTTAGCTTTTTTAGGATCACCTAGTAAGAGATTCATGCTATGTGATTGAAGAATAATTCTCTCTAGTTTTTCATCTTTGAAGTGTGTGCTTTGTTCCGCATTTTGACTTTTTATAATGTTTTTTCTTTGCATATTTGTAATTTTTAGGGTATTCCTTTAGTTTTGTTAGCATCTATAGCTTAAGTATCTCTTAATGAAATGTACATGGGCAAAGGATATTCCAGTATTAGAAAAAATATAGTTTTTTGCTTTGAACTAAATAATACGTGGCATATTGCAGTCTGGTAAGTTTGAGGTCAATCTGGGCAAGATTCTAGAGTGAATTACTGGAAGAAAAGTTTTTGAATTAATAGAAAAATAACCTGTAATCATTAGAAATGAGAGTGGGATCACTAAGAAAATGTCTGTCTTAATTTCTTTTCCCTCCCCTCCCCTCCCCTTCCCTTCCCTTCTTTTCTTTTTTTTTTTTTAATAGCACTCCTAGACTGGCAGAGTAGGTAGGTTTTACGAAGGACCATCTTGATATCCTTGTGACTTAAATGGAGGTATCAGCAGTACACCCACCTAGTAGTAGTGATTGATGTCTAAGAGAGGCTTGTTTCTAATGGCAGGCCACAGAAGTCTATGCTTGTGCTTATTCTGCTCAACATTTTACATAAATGATTTTAATACTCAGAAGGGAGGTTTATTAAACTTTTAAATGGCAGGGTCAGCAAGGGATTATAAATGTGCTGGATCACAGTAATAGAATCACTATTCAGTGTAACCTTGACAAGCCAAATGTATAATATTTGAAATTGCTCACCTGCAAAGAATGAACAAAACAAAAATTGAACCTTGTACACATATTCGGTCACATGATTTATGACAAAAGTAACAGCATTGCAGTAGGAAAGGGTAGTCTTTAATAAATAATACTTGGTCAATTTGATATCCATGTGGAAAAAATATATTTTGACCCCTCCTGACAATTGATGTACAAAAATCAATTCCATATGGATTGCAGTTCTAAATGTGAGAGGTACAATTATAAAGCTCTTAGATAAACATAGGAGAACATCTTGGTGACTAAAGAGTTCTTAAGTAGTACAGAAAAAGTATAACTATAACATACAGATTTTGATAAATTTTAACTTCGTGAAAATTGGAAACTGCTTTTCATCCAAAGATACCATTATGAGAATGAAAAGATAACTTACAGAATGGCAGAACTGTACATATATCTGTAAAAGGATTCATAGTCCAAAAAGTAAAGAACAAAACAAAAAGAAAATAATATATCAATAAGAACGTCAATAAGAAAAATACAACTGAATAAAAACATTGGCAAGATTTAACAGATACTCCACAAAACAGGATGTTCAAATGCACAATCAAGATATGAAAGGGACTCAACATCATTAATCATCAGGGAAATGTGAATAAACCATTGTGTAATACTACATACCCACCAAAATGGCTAAAATTAAAAAGATGAGAAATGTTTGTAAGGACATGTAGTGATCAGAACTGACATACCAAGTGTGTAAATTGGTGCAAACCTTTTAGAAAGTTTTTGGCTGTGTACTACTAAAACTGAACATATGCATATCCTCTGGTCCAGAAATTTCACTCATGGGTATATACTCATAGGTATATGCCCAACAGAAAAGCCTAGATATTGCTAGCATATTTATGGAAGCACTATTTATGCTAGTCAAAACCTGGAAAGTACTCAAAAACCTGTCGCTAGTAGAATGGATAAATAAATTGTACTATACCCACATAATGGAATATTATACAACTATGAGCATGATCTACAATTCTAAGAAGCATTTCTCAAACGTAATGTTCCATAAAAGAAGCCAGACACAAAATAAAATGTGCTGTATGATTATATCTACATGAAAGTACAAAGATACTCAAAATTCTAATCTGTTAGGAAAGTGGTTATTTGGGGACACAGTGACTGGAAAAGGGGCGTTGTGAGAATGAGTTCTGGGGTGGTAATGTTCTGCTTCCTGATCTAGGTACTGCTTACATGGATTTGCTCAATTATAAAACTTCCAAGTTAGGTTTTAGATATCTGTACTTTTGCCTGGATATGATACTTCAATATAAAGTTTTAAAAATGCAAAAAGTTTATTAGCCTTAGGCTCTAATAGCTTGATATAATCCATCTCCATTACAGGGTACTTCTATCTCAGTGGACAGAGTGAGTCCTGGGAACCCCTTTCTTAGAGAAGATGTGATAGGTATGGCCAACTCTTGGGTTCTGAGATTTTCTTTTCCAAATCTTTATGCTACTCTCCTTTTTCATTTACACAGTCTTTCTCCAGACAGAGACTAAGAACTTGATCCAATTTATCCTCACTAATTATAATCAGATTCCAATCCTGAGATTACTCCCAGATCACTCACACAAGTTCTTGTGACCATTTGTCGTAGAGAAAGAGGCTTTGGGGAAAATGTGATCTTCATATTGTTGGAGATGGTCATTTTTATTCAGCTACACAACTTGGGCAAATCATTTATGAGCCTCTGCTTTTATCTGTAAAAATTGTGAATCAGTATTGAACAGAACTGTGATTTACTGAGTTTGATGGTTGGCTATTATATAGCTTTTTGTTTTACTTATTTCCTTGGTGCTTTGTATAGCTGAGAGACCAGTACAGAAAGCATCATTATTTGATAGTCACGGTTTCCTGCAAAAATATTTTTTTTCTTTTATAACAGGTGATCAGAAATGGAGAGAAAAGTAAGCAGAATCTATCTTGCTTCTGAACCTGATATAATGCATTTTCTACAAGTTGCTTGGGAAAAAACACTAGGATCTGGTTTTGTTATTACACTTACTGATGGGCAGTCAGCATGGACTGGAACAGGTAATGTTAAAAGCGAATTTTTTAAAGAAAAATTTCAATAATGTGCTATTCTTCAGTCCTCAGTGATACTTCAAATTAAAGTGTTTCTTTAATAGATATTGGTTAAGAGGAACATGATTGCTTTTACTTGTTACTGCTGTCTGATTTACACACAGATTTGTAATATTAATATTATTTTCTGTAAGTAATTAATAGAAGGATAGAGAAATAACCATTTGAGTCATAGTTCTTGGAGTTGGTCAGAGTTTTTAAAATGATCTCTTTATACAAAACATAAATAGTACTTTTTATATGTATCTTTTCTTAGGACCCCAGGGAAATATTGGGAGGCACAGGAAGGTGGATTGGCTGGGCCAAGGCTTGGGAGAGTGGGGTGATGGTGGTTTTCTTTTTATTTCATATACTTACATTGTTGAATTATTTTCCAGTGAACATGTACTACATTTGTAACAAAATGAAGCAGAACTAGTAGCCTAAAACTTTGTAAACCAAAGTTCAAACCCATATATGGGATTTTGGCTGTTATTTTATGAAATAGACTTTTGCTTTTTTTATCTTTGGTAATAATCTTTTTAAAGAGGTTAATGACCCTGAAATCATTTATGGAACATTGCAGGTATAAAGTCAAAATATCTAGAATTATGTTTTACTCATATAGCAAAGTTTTGTTGATAATATACTTCTAAAGTGTTTTATTGAAAGATTTAAAAAGCTATTTCTACAGTTATGAAATAGTCATTTCTAGAGTTATGTTGTAAATGATGTTTTAGGTAAAATAATTTTGTCATGTTAATTTATGTGCTATTTGTATCTTCTATCAACTTTTGAAATATTCCCCTAAAATTTATTACTGTAATAATTATTATCACCTTTTAAAATCACAATACATTGTGAAGTTTTGTTTTCTTCTTGAGTATTACAAATTCTGTTATACAACATAGTCAAACTGAATTTGTACTTAGAGGGTTTTGGTTTTTATTACTCATTTTTTTATGACAGAGAATGAGGAATGGTAATATAAGTATTACTGTAAAATAAAGAAATTTCAAGGATAATGTTTGTAGTACCTGTTATGGTATCTATTTAAGCTGTAAATTTCTATGTAAGAGAATTCAGTTGTTGGTTTGTTGTTGCAGTGCAGAACTGGAGGAAGATTTGTCAGGTTAGCTCTATGTATGCTGGTGAAGGTATACCCAACTGACAATAACTCTGTTTTGGGGTAAATGGTACACAGGGTTGAAGACAATGGCAGTAGGCTAATGCCAGTTTTCAGGGAGAAAAGAACAGTTCCAACAGCACAGCCCAGGAGGCAGGTTCTAGGTGATGTGGTTGGTTGTATGTAAGGAATTTATAACTTAGATATTTCCAATTAACCAATGGTTTATTCTGTATAACAAGAAGTTATGGTCAGACGGATGACCTTGAGGTATTTTAAGAGCCTTAATTATCAAAGAAAAATATTAAATTTTGATGTAGTCAGTAAACCTCATTCACCAAGACAAAGAACAATATTACGTTGTTTGAATTTTTTTTTATACCATTAAGGACTGGGAAAAGAAAAAGAATACTGTGGTTAACTCTTAAATCTTAATTTAACCAGAAATTTAAGTTAACTTTAAATTTATGGAACGTTTTGTTTATGTCATACAAAATGTGCTGGCAGTTGTTCTTAATATTGTTAACATGAATATTGTTTCACTAGCCTACATTCATTGAGAGCAAAGGACACATCTGATTTGCCAACCACTGTTCATAAGTATTTCTATCAGTACATAGGACATACAGGCCTTGATGGATATTCTCTGAAAGAAAGAATGAAAGGATGCCTGAAATATATAAAATTGGTTAGGAAAAAGAAGAAAGTAAACTACTCATTTTAGAGTTAGCATATATTTTAATGAAAACTCCAGTTTCATATTTACTTCTTGGCATTGATCATAAATGCAGTATGTTTTACCATTTGTTTTTCAGCTAATGAAATTTAGTGTGACAAAAATGTGATATCAAACTTCTGTATCCCTTGGTGGATTGTTAATATTTTGGCTTCCTGTACTGAACAAGCTTTCAAACAGAAAATTTTATAGTGCACTGGATCTGGTCATTTATTTTCAAAGATACTGAAGTTTTAAATCTCACAAATGTTTAATGCCTTTTATTACTCACTTGTGTGAATTTCAGGGACAAAATACGTAACCAAATAATATAATATTGTTTCCATGTTTAGTTAAGTCTTATACATAAATATAATTTAGTTTGGCACTTTATAGATAGAGAATAAAATAATTAAGAATATTGAAACAATTAAATAATTGAAACATGAAAATGAATTTCCTTCCTATACCTCATCCTGTTTTTTGTACAACTTTTTGATTTCTGCAACCTTCAATTTGGATAATTTTTTTTCTCTTTTCATTTGAGTGAAATTAAAAGGATGTGGGGTTCCTTTTAATCTCCCACACACTAAACTCACTGATTTCTTTTCCATTAGCAATGTTTTATCTAATGAATGTTTTGGGGTCTAATTATCATGTGGTCTATCATCACTTCAGCATTATAGAGGATTGTATCACAGGATTAAGTCACAAAGTGGGTTAATGATCGATGACTGTTATTTGACTTTCATAAGAATTGCAGTCAGCGGTAAGAAACTTATATCACCCATCTCTGGAGTAAAGTTCATTGAAGAGTAAATTAAACTTTTTAATGCATTTATTATCAAATAATTATATCCACCTATATTTGTTCTAAACACTGATATGTTTGGTGACCTATATGGAGATTATGTGACAGAGCTCAGTAGAAAAAGGATTTTTAAAGAATGAAGTAGAAAAGTGGGTCCGTGATATGATGACTTATTAAGTCTGTGTGTCTTCTCAGCTCTGACACAAACTTAGGATATGCAGTCTTTTGGTTCATTATACATAAGGATCCAAAGTAAAGAATTTTCTTTCCTTACTTATATCTTCACCTACCCACAAATGGTGTTAAAGTGATGCTTTCTTGGATCCTACCTATCCGAGAACAATTCCTTGATTTTTGGTCATCTTGGCCTGCTCACTTTTTATGCCATATTATGTTGCTCATCTGTATCCTTGCTGAATTTTATTATTTCCATGGCTTTTATCCGTGGTCACTGAAGTTTTTAAAGGAGCTTTGACTGCTTACAGCTGTGCTTCCTGCAGCACAAAATTCAAAACCGGTGACCAACTTGTTTTTCTAGGATTGAAGTTCTAAATAGGCAGTCAGAATTTCATATTGACTGTTATAGGAAATGTTCAAGTAAATTTTTCTTCTTAAACTAATACCTTTTTTTTTTACAAAACATATTTTTTAAAGGAGAGGCATAAATAGAAATAATTTCCTTTCACATGTTTTTTTCCTGTCAAGAATGAAATATTTTGAAACACTAACCAATGCAGCATTCATAGATGGAGTAACATACTAAGAGGGTATCTGAAAGGTTATCTAAGATGTCAGCACTTGAATCAAGGCTCCATAAGCCTGGCATTTTTGTCTGTCTAATGGTTGTATCCCTCGTGCCTAGAATAGTGCCTGGCACATAGTAGATTCCCATTAAGCATTTTTGGACTAAATGAATTGAATCAATAAATTCTATTAAATATTTTCAGACAGGCATCTTTTCATTGTAATGAAATTTAGAATACTTTTTACTAGATGTTTTATCAGACATACTTTATTATTTTTTTAATTTAATATTTATTTTATATTGGAGTATAGTTGATTTACAATGTTGTGTTAGTTTCAGGTGTACTGCAGAGTGATTCAGTTATACATATACATATATCCATTCTTTTTCAGATTCTTTTCCCATATAGGTTATTACAGAATATTGAGTTCCCTGTGCCATACAGTAGGGCCTTGTTGGTTAGCTATTTTATATATAGTAGTGTGTATATGTTAATCCCAAACTCCTAATTTATCCCCTCCATCCCACCTTTCCCCTTTGGTAACCATAAATTTGTTTTTGAAGTCTGTGAGTCTCTTTCTATTTAGTAAAGAAGTTCATTTGTATCATTTATTTTTTTTCATGTTTTCTTATGTTTTTCTATAGTTGCATTAAAGATAGTTTCTACAGATTATTTCCTATTTCTCTGAGAAGTAATTTCTCTCTCTCTAGGTACTTATAACTCTTCAAAATTATCCAAACACAAAATATGAAATTATTCCTCAGATAATATGCATTTGCCTTCTTACTTTTATGTTTTTTCAGAAGAGCTAATAGGGTATTTGAAAGGTCAATAGATTTGATAGTGGTGATCATCTTAAATATGCATATGCTTCAGAGAGAGAAAAAAGTATGTTGAAGTATTTTAGAAGCCGTAAAATTACACAAGAATATTTTTATTCTTACCTTTTTTCAAAGGCTGTGTTGAGACTCATATTTCAATATTAGAATTTATCAAAAACTGATCAGGAAAAATATATGGATGCATTCCCAGGCTCTTTTCCTCATTGCCTGTCATGGGGCTTCCAGACCCTTGATAGCACATGGACCAATGTTATGAAAAGCTGTTATATTTTTAGGGATTCTTTTTTTTTTTTTTTTTTTTTTTTGCGGTACGCGGGCCTCTCACTGCTGTGGCCTCTCGCATTGCGGAGCACAGGCTCCAGACGCGCAGGCTCAGCGGCCAGGGCTCACGGGCCCAGCCGCTCCGTGGCTTGTGGGATCTTCCCGACCGGGGCACGAACCCGTGTCCCCTGCATCAGCAGGCGGACTCCCAACCACTGCGCCACCAGGGAAGCCCTTTTAGGGATTCTTTAATCAAGATTTTATTGTTTCTATATTATTTCATACCAGTGTGTTTTCTTAATATTATGGAAGTAAATAATTTAGCTAATGTCCCATATCTCTGCTTCACCTCAAACCAGAACAACCAGAGAGATATAAGTATGACCCCAGTTTTACCACTTACCTACTTCATGACCCTAGATCATTACTTGATCTCTCTGAGCCTCACTTTTATCTTTTGTAAAATGAGAATATCTATCTTTCAGTGTTGTAAGGAATAAAATAGATAAATGTAACCTTTAAGTAAAAAAGTATAGAACCCTATGAGTCTTTCATCATTGTGGTATCCTGAGTTGATACAGGAAACCACCCAACCATACGTACATTCCAAATAAATATTAGATTAAATCTTGTAATTTTAAAAGCAAATAAAGAGACACATTGCAGCCTTTGAATGTAAGAAAGGGAATCCCCAGGTGCCATGTGTGAAGAGGTATCTGAAAACCGAAGTGGTTAATGAGAACTAAAGAACTATAAGTTCATGGAATATCTGAACTAGTTACACATCTAAGTGACTGTGGTTGTAATACCTGAGTGGAGTGGCATGTTGAGACTGCAGGCCTCTTAAGGAATTTCTTTATCTCTAAAGATAAAGAAAGTAACCTGGAAGTGATCCTGTTAGAAAAATCTTTAAAAAAACAAACAAAAAAATTACTCTGGCTTGGAGATGTAGAATCAGAGTAGTCACGAAGGGTTATGAGTAAATTAAAAGTCCTAACAGAAATCAGAATCCTGTCTGTGTTATATAAATGTGAGGGTGGGGGGTTTAAATTTGAGCTCTCTTAAATTTGCCACGAGTGTAAAAACCAAGTGAAGAAATTAACTTTCAAAACTGGACCAGAACTGGTGAAACCTGTAGGGACTACAAGAAAGGCCAACCAGCAACCTTCATTTAAAGCCTTAAATGAAGGACTTCCCTGCTGGCACAGTGGTTAAGAATCTGCCTGCCAATGCAGGAGACACGGGTTCAATCCCTGGTCCGGGAAGATCCCACATGCTGCGGAGCAACTAAGCCTGTGCTCCACAACTACTGAGCCTGCACTCTAGAGCTCATGAGCCACAGCTACTGAGCCCACGTGCCACAACTACTGAAGCCCGCGCACCTAGAGCCCGTGCTCCACAACAAGAGAAGCCACCGCAATGAGAAGGCCACACGCCACAACGAAGAATAGCCCCCACTCACCACAACCAGAGAACAGCCCACGTGCAGTGAAGACCCAACGCAGCCAAAAATAATAAAATAAAATAAAATAAATAAATTTATTTAAATAAATAAATAAAATAAATAAGTAACGTCTTAAATGAAGACTTTCTGCTGTCCAGAGCACTTGATACTCTGGCTAGAGGAGAGTCATGTTCACACCTCACAAAGCAGGAAAGGAAAAAAGGCAGAGCAAGAATGTGTCAGCAGCTAGAAGAAATGGCATTCATACCCTAGGAACCACGCAAAGAGAGTGATCTGAATGAGATCTTAAATATATTTAAATCCTTCAAATATTGAAAATAAGGGTGTGGCAAGAACAAGATATTATGAAAAAGAAACAGAGGATATCTAAAATTGAACATGTAATTATTGAATTAAAAATCTCTATGGATGAGTAAAACATCAGCTTTAAATGTACCTAGATGAGAGAATTGGAAGCCAGATATATAACGCAAGCCGTAGAGGAGACAATAAATATTAATTCCCTTCCCTTTCCTTCCTCATCGACTCCCTTCATCTACCGTTTTTATCGTTGGCACATAATTAGATGAGAAGAATGAACTCCATTTTTAGTTTAATTTGACTCTGCCCATGTGAGTGAGAAATAGACTATAGACTATTTAATCTCTTTAATAATTGAGGCAAGGAAGAAAGATGTTTTAAAATATTGAGCTTACTAATCATTATAGGAAATAATTGCTATGACCTAAGAGCAGGTACACAAGATGGTTGTTTCTTTGGTAACTTATAATCCATGTATTTGATCTGAGGACAGAGAAAGAACACAAGGAGTCTAATGCTTTCCGATGAGATTTGAGACTAAATTAATGTCTCAAAAATTGCTAGTTCAGTTAAAAGGTATAATTTGACTTAAAAATGTGTGGTGCAGACATTGATTTTACTTTTTGTTTAAATTTCTGTTACATAAGTAATAAATTAGTAGCAACAGGTAAATATGTTTATTCTTAGGTTTAGAATTTATTTTCAAGTAAATAAGGCTTTTATTACTGTTTCTCATAGTTTGTGAATCAGAGATTTCCCAAGAAGCTGATGACATGGCAATGGAAAAAGAGAAATATGTTGATGAACTGAGAAAAGCATTGGTGTCAGGAGCAGGACCAACTGACACATACAAGTTTAATTTTTGGAAAGAGTCTTGCCACTTCTCCTTTGAGAAAAACTTGAAAGATGTTTCAGTAAGTAAAACTTTCCATAATGTTATAATTGGTAAAATGTTAGAGAATACTTATTGAGAAATTATTTAAGTAACTAGCATATTATTCCCAGAATAGCTCAGAAACAAAAGTTTAAAAAGTACTTGGTTTCCAAGTGGAAGAATGCTTCAAAGTTATATCATTAAATGCTTTATATTAATGAATTGTGAAAAAAATTATTGGAAAATATATTTCATTTTTAATGCTTTAAGACTAAGTATTATTGAGATAATTACATGAATGAGCAGTATGAAAAGTGGCGTCAGAAGTTTTAGACCGTGAGACAAGGCTTACTGAAATGAGTTTGGGGAAATACTGATTTTTGAGAAAGAAAATAATATATTTTTCTTTGAATATTTAATAATTATAACCTATTTTCTTCTTTATTAGCATGTATTTGCAATTACAAAATTATATAGATAAGTGTAGTAAGACATTTGATTAGAAATTAAGGTATTTTATTTATATTATCAAAGTTAGAAGTATTAAAATAGAAAGAAATAACTTTCAACCCAAGCTTTCTTAAGTTTACAGTTATTGAACAGTTTGTGCTGAAACTAAATTGAGTTTAAAAAATTCTCTTTAAAAAAAATCTTTAATTCAGAATGATTAAAGGGATTTCACCAATTAGAGAAACATTTGAAGCAACAGATGGAATCATTAATTTGAAATATATATTATCCTGTATAGAATAATACAGAGAGCCTGGCTTCAGTAATTATTTTTGAAAAATTTAGAATTATTCTGAATTGTTTAGAAGATACATACTTATAGTACTTAGCTGCCAATTTATGTAAGTTTCAATAAGCTGAGGTTCTTAAGATGATAATTTAAATTAGGGTAAGGTTTGAACTGACTATTGAAATTTTGTTATTTATCGCAAAGTGCTCTTTCCTGTGGCTCAAGTACAATCAAATGATGTTATATACTATGGAACTGCTGACTGTTTCTTCTAATATTTTGAAGCAGATCATTGTCAAATTGGTTATAATGCCATTTCCCACTCAACAAGCATATGTATGTAATGACTAACATTATTTCATGCCTCCAGTTTCTGGTTTTCATATGTTTTGTGTACACTGGTGCATAACAAATTAAGAGTGTGAGAGTACTTTTGGGTAATTGAAAGGCTTTTGGTATCTTTGACATGGTGAAAAGGAGGGTTTGGATGGAGTACTTGCCATGCTTAGCTATACATTGGAACTTGCTGCCTTGGTGAAGAAAGTCCTCATGACTTCAGTTGTTTACAATTGGCTTGGCATGTATCAGACTCAAAAACCGTGACAATAATCCTGGAAGATAGCTTGCTTACTACCCTGATATTAATCAACTTTATCAGAGCCAAAGGCTTGAACCACTAGCTTTTCAACAGGTTTTCTCAAAAAATAGAAACAGAGTAATAGATTCCTAGTAAGGCAAATAAGTGTTGGTTCCCTAACAAATATGCCCTAAAGCACTACAATGCAGTTTAGATACCTGCCTCACTATTTATTCATTTATTAATTTGCCTATGAGAAAAAGAAAGGCTACTTTCAGAATGGTTTGATGAGGAGGAGTTCATGACTTGGCTTACTTGAGAGATATTTTTGGATGTTTGAATGAGATAAAACTTTCAGTATGAGGTGCTACAGTCAGCCTTACGGATGCAGATGAAAATCACAAGTTTATTTGGCCAAATTTCCGTGGGAATCTTCTAGTGCTGTAGGATGTGCTTCTGCAAATTGAATTTTAGAGTGACAGTATCTTTTAAATTCATCTGCTGGCAAAAATATGCAGACAATTGGAAACATGGCAGAATACTTTTTAAGGCTAATTTTGCTTTGGATGACCTAAAACTTTAAAAGGAGTTTGTAATCCATTCCTTGATGACACAGATGTCTGATTGTTACCAAAAATGACCTCTTACACTTAGAAGAAAAGAATAAACATAGATTCACCTCAAAAGGTTATAGTGAATTACGTTCTGTTGTTGATATAAGGTTACTCTCCCATGACAAAGAATATTCCATGAGTTCTAAGTACATTTGCTACCAGTTTCATACCTCTTAGAGTCAGGGTTTTTGGGCATTTGTTGTCATCAATTCAAGAAGTTTTATCTGTCTAATTCTGTGTTGAAGATCACTGCATAATTTGAACATTTTGAGTATTCAAGTCATATGACTTATTTGAAATTTACATTTCTATCAAAAATTTTTTTCCTATTTTTAAAACAGAAGTAACTACCAATTTTTATATTCAAGAAGACCTGTTTTTTTTGAAATATTACCTTGTGTTTTAATTGTCCATTTCCAAAGCAATGAAATATTTAATATGTATAATGTATATGTTGATGTTTATATACATTTTTTGAGGGATGGGTCCATAATTTTCATGAGATTGCTTTTGAGCTCATAATACTCAAAATTTCATTTTTGCTCTCATTGGCTTTTCCTTACAGATAACATAGACTTTTAATTTTAGCTTAATTCTCATTGGGATAAATGTTGAATGGCCAGTTGGACGCTAACTCTTTTTCTCCGTACAGTACAAACCTCTGGGACCCTTCCTGCCCCATCACCAGGACACTTCAGTTGGCAGTAGATTGTTCTGGATGACAGCATACTCTAGTACAAGCCCTTAGAACTCATTATCTCTTCACTATAAGTACTGTCGCCTACTCAAGAGATTATCATGTACTTTGTGTCACCGTTTTCCCTCTGCCTTTCGCAGTTCATATGGATTTTGCAGTATATACTTTGTCATGCAAATAATACATCTTAATTAAAAATGTCTTCCTCTTCTTCTCTCATAATTTGCTCTGTTCCTTCAGAAAACATTTTCATTCATGAGCCATGTATAAAAGACCTAATTTTTTTTTGATAAGAGTAACCCTGGGGGGAGACAAAATACCTGTATGCAGAAAACTATAAGGCACTGATGAAAGAAATTAAAGATGATACAAACAGATGGAGAGATATACCATGTTCTTGGATTGGAAGAATCAATATTGTGAAAATGACTATACTACCCAAAACAATCTACAGATTCAATGTAATCCCTATCAAATTACCAATGGCATTTTTACAGAACTAGAACAAAAAAATCTTAAAATTTGTATGGAGACACAAAAGACCCCGAATAGCCAAAGCAGTCTTGAGGGAAAAACATGGAGCTGGAGGAATCAGACTCCCTGACTTCAGACTATACTACAAAGCTACAGTAATCAAGACAATATGGTACTGGCACAAAAACAGAAACATAGATCAATGGAACAAGATAGAAGGCCCAGAGATAAACCCACGCACCTATGGTCAACTAATCTATGACAAAGGAGGCAAGGATATACAATGGAGAAAAGACAGTCTCTTCAATAAGTGGTGCTGGGAACACTGGACAGCTACATGTAAAAGAATGAAATTAGAACACTCCCTAACACACACAAAAATAAACTCAAAATGGATTTGAGACCTAAATGTAAGACCAGACACTATAAAACTCTTAGAGGAAAACATAGGAAGAACACTCTTTGACATAAATCACAGCAAGATCTTTTTTGATCCACCTCCTAGAGTAATGGAAGTAAAAACAAAAATAAACAAATGGGACCTAATGAAACTTAAAAGCTTTTGCACAGCAAAGGAGACTATAAACAAGATGAAAAGACAACCCTCAGGATGGGAGAAAATATTTGCAAATGAATCAATGGACAAAGGATTAATCTCCAAAATATATAAACAGCTCATGCAGCTCAATATTAAAAACACAAACAACCCAATCCAAAAATGGGCAGAAAACCTAAATAGACATTTCTCCAAAGAAGACATATAGATGGCCAGGAAGCACATGAAAAGCTTCTCAACATCACTAATTATTAGAGAAATGCAAATCAAAACTACAAGGAGTTATCACCTCACAACAGTTAGAATGGGCATGATCAGAAAATCTATAAACAACAAATGCTGGAGAGGGTGTGGAGAAAAGGGAACCCTCTTGCACTGTTGGTGGGAATGTAAATTGATACAGCCACTATGGAGAACAGTATGGAGGTTCCTTAAAAAACTAAAAATAGAATTACCATATGACCCAGCAATCCCACTACTGGGCATATACCCAGAGAAAACCATAATTCACAAAGACACATGCACCCCAATGTTCATTGCAGCACTATTTACAATAGCCAGGTCATGGAAGCAACCTAAATGCCCATCGACAGGTGAATGGATAAGGAAGATGTGGTACATATATACAATGGAATATTACTCAGCCATAAAAAGGAACAAAATTGAGTTACTTGTTGAGACGTGGATGGATCTAGAGACTGTCATACAGAGTGAAGTAAGTCAGAGAGAGAAAAACAAATATCCTATATTAACACATGTATGTTGAACCTAGAAAAATAGTACAGATGAACTGGTTTGCAGGGCAGAAGTTGAGATGCAGATGTAGAGAACAAACATATGGACACCAAGGGGGGAAAGCCACAGGGTGGGGGGTGGTGGTGGTGTGCTGAATTGGGCAATTGGGATTGACATGTATACAGTGATGTGTATAAAATTGACGACCAATAAGAACCTGCTGTATAAAAAAAATAAATAAAATAAAATTCAAAAATTAAAAAAAAAAAAGAGTAACCCTGGGTTCATAGTTTAGTTTGCTCATATGTCTGTTTTCTCATCTATAAAGTTTTGAAGTGATTTCTTGGATTCATTCCAGGTCATCTAACATACTGCAGTTTTATGTTTCTAAAAATAGTCCTAATGAAGGAAAGCCATGAGGTTTGAAAGAAAATTAAACATGATAAGCACACATACACACACCCACACACACACTATAAGCATACACATGAAAATTGGCTTTAGGTTTCTATTAGAATTAAAATAAAGTCTTTTTGCATTTCTCTCCCTTCCTCTCTCCTGACCCCACCAGCAGATATTGGCTTCGGATATAGTTAGCCTGAAAATTTGATGACTTAAATAGCATGGAGGTTTGCTTTTCTCTGATGTAATGATCCAAATAGGCAGGCCTGGGTTAATACAATGATTTTATGATGCAGGGGCCCAGGCTTCTTCAATCGTGTTGCTTTACCATTTTTAACAAGGAGTTTTTATCTCATTGTTACTGTTATGCTCACCTTTCAGGCAACAAGACTGAGTTAAAGAGAAAATAAAGCCACATGCATTTTCTTTGACCATCACTGTAAAATTGCATGCATTACTTTTGCTTGCATCCCATTGTCCAGAACTGTCACATGGCTTCACCTAGCTGCAAGGGAATCTGTGAAGTGTGATCTTCAGCTGTGTCCTATGCCCAGAAATTTTCATTACTGTGTAAAAAGGGGAAGGTGGATATTGAGGGACAAGGAGCAATCTCTGCATGTTACAGTTTAGGAGAGATTGAAGTGTCATTCAATCATTTAGAAGGGTTTACTTTTATTGTTACAAGGGTCTTTCTCTAGAATTTTCATTATAAATAATTGTTTCAGTTGTTTAAAAAATGTTACAACATATAGTAAGATATAGGTTAGTTTGTATCTTACTATATATCATAACTATTTTTTTAAGTGGAAGTTAAAAAAGTTCAATCAACCTCCCTACATTTATTTAACTTACATTTCTCAGATATAGAAAAATGAAGTAAAATAAGTTAGCCCAAAGCAGTCAAAGTTGTTTTTAAAAACAGCAGTCTAAAATCCTATATTATTGCCATGTGTCCCTGTGGTTTGGGGGACTTTGAAATCAAATGGGTATTTCCAGATGAAGTATCAGAATTGGAGCATTTGTTATGGTACTCTGCCAAAGAGTTTGTCAAAAATAGTAATGATTTTCAGGTTTGTGGGAGTATGGGTTGCAAATGTGTTGCTTGAATGCCTCAAAAAGAAATTGTAGTATTATTTATTTCCATGATAAAAGTATTTGTATACATACGTCTGCCATTTTTGTATTAAAGGCTTTATAATTCCTGACCTTTTGGAATGTGGGAACTAAATCAGTAATGTAAGTGGTGCAGAAGTCCTGATCAAAGTATATGTTTTGTAGCTAAGTCATGGAAAAGACTTTAGAATTATTACTTAAAAAAATTAATTTTTAGTTATACAGTTTTGTATTTGAGAACTCATTTTCCTTTTCTTTTTTCATATTGCTCTGCTTTGATTTAAAGTGTTTTCTTCTTTTATAAGAAACACCTCAGTCATTATATTTTAATTTTTTCAGTTATTCCAGGATTTTTCAGAAAATAAACAACTTAGAGCAAAAACAGAAGTAGGAAGTAGCATGTAAAAACTATGCTCTGAGAACTTTTGAGTATTAATATTAATATTTGCTTATTATTTTTCAGTTAATCTCCTTTTCAGTTAACATGTACTCTCGCTTCATCATGTGGCATTGTCATCGTCACTCTCTGTATGTGAGGAAACAGTTGCTAAAAGCATAAGCAAGTTCCTAAGGAAAGCACAGGTAGTAAGTCAGGTAGGGTAGAATCCAGGTCTCTGTCAAAATCAAGTAAAATTATTGTTGTGGTTGTTTAGGTGTAGTGTACATACAATAAAATGTACCTATGTAAAATTCAAAGTTTTCATTACTCTAGACAGTTCCTTTGTGCCTCTTTGAGGTCAATCCCCAATTAGCCCCTTTCTTCCTCACTCTGCTTACTCTCCAGGCTCCAGGCAGCCACTAAACTTTTAAATTTATATGGACTTATACTGAGGCTCCAGATATAGTCTCTCTTGTTCAGTGGTCTTTGAACACTTGAAAGAAATGTTTATTCTGCTGTTGTTTGGTGGATTGTTCTATAAATGTCAGATCAAGTCAGTTGAGCTTGTTTAAGTTTTCTATATTTTTGCTTATTTTCTATCTACTTGTTGCACCAATGACAGAGAATGTATTCAAATCTGTAACTGTAATTATGGATTGGTTTATTCTCCTTGAAGCACAATCAGGTCTTGCTTCATGTATTTTTGAATCTTTGTTATAAAGTGCAAAACATTAAGGTTTGTCTTGTCCTTGTGATGATTTGACCCCTTATCATTATGAAATGACCCTCTAACACTTAAAATTCTTTGATCTAAAATCCACTTCCAGCTTTCTTTTGATAGGAGTTAGCATGGCGTATCTTTTTCCATCCTTCTGCTTTTGACTATTTTTGTCTTTATTTAAATTGGGTTTCTCTTAAGAAATATATAGTTGGATTTTGCTTTTTTAATCCAATCTGGCCATCTGTGTCTTTTAATTGGGGTGTTTAGGGCATTTACAGTTTATGTAATTATTGATGATGGTTTTAAAATCTGCTGTCTCTTTCTGTTTCACCTTATTTCCTTGTTTCTCTTATTGTGTCTTTTTTTGGACTACTTGAGTATTTTTTTATGATACTATTTAATCTTTTTGGTTGGCTTATAACTCATTTTTATGCTATTTTAAAGCTTGCTTTAGAGTTTATAGCATGTATCTTTACCTTATCACAGTCTACCTTGAAGTGATATACTGTTCTACAGATAGTTTAAAACTCTTATAGCAATATACATTATATATACACACACACATTATACATCCATTTTTTCTCTCCTGGCTTTTATGTTATTTTGGTCATACATTTTACTTCTATTGATATGTATGTTATAAACTCCACAATATAGTATAATAATTTGTGTTTTTAACAGCCAATTAACTTTTAAAATCTATTTTGAAATAATTTTAGACTCACAAAAAGTTTCAAAAATAATACATAGAGTTCAGGATACCCTGCACCTGGGTTCCCCAGTGATAACAATATATAACCATAGTACATTATTAAGAGCAGGAAATTGACACTGGCACAATATTATTAACTAAACTACAAACCTTATACAGATTTTGCTACTTTTTACAAGTAATCTGTTTTTTTGTTATGCTTTTTTGTTTCATTTTTGTGTGTTTATAGTTATATGAATTTTATTACATGTATGGATTCATATAACCACTACCACAATCAGGGTGCAGAACTGTTCTGTTATCACAAAGAAACCTCTTCGGTCCTTTGTGCTACCCCTTTATAGTTGTACCCGCTCTCCAATGTAACCCTCAGCAAACACTTATCTGTTCTTCATTACTGCGCTTTTGTCATTTCAAGAATATTACATTAATGAAATCATACAGTATGTAGCCTTTTGCGATTAGCTTCCTCCACCCACTGAGCATAGTAATGCCCTTGAGAGACATTCAAGTTGTTGCAAATATCACTAATTTATTTTTATTTATTTCTGAGTAGTCCATTGTATGACTGTATCAGTTTGTTCATCCATTAATGACTTAAGAACATTTGTGTTATTTCCACTTTTGGGCTATTACAAAGCTGCTTTAAACATTCATGCATAGGTTTCTGTGTGAATATAAGTCCTCATTTCTCTAGTGCAGACATTGGCAAACTATATCCTGTAAATCGGCTGCCCATTTTGGTAAAGTTTTACTGGGACATAAGTGTGCCCATTTGTTTGTGTATTGTCTGTGGCTGCTTTTGTGTTATAATGGCAAAGTTGAATAGCTGCAACAGGACACTGTGGTGTGTAATGACTAAAATATTTACTTTTGGTCCTCTTAGAAAGAGTTCGCTGATCTCCGCCTTAAGATAAATATCTAAGATTGGGAATACTGGGTTGTGTGATAAGTATGTGTTTACCTTTATAAAGAAACTGCTAAACTGTTTTCAAAATTGGGTGTACCATTTTATATTCCTACCTGAAATGTATGAAAGATCCACACTCTTTCCAGCACTTAGTGTTGTCTGTATTTTTTATTTGAGCCATTCTAATAGGCATGGTATGTATGGTACCTTATTGTGGCTTTAATTTCTATTTCCCTAATGGCTAAGGCTGTTGGTTTCATGTGCTTATTTGACATCTGTATAACCTTCTTGGTGAAGAGTCTTTTCAAATTTTACCCATGTTTTTAGTTGCATTGTTTGCATTTATTTATCAGATATGTGATTTGCAAATATCTTCTAGTCTATCATTGGTATGTTCTTTTTTTTTTTTACATCTTTTTTTTTTTTTTAAGAGAAATTGCAGAAGAAACCAGAAGTTTCTAGGAGGTTGAAATGAGGGTTTTTTTTTCTTTTTAAATTTATTTATTTATTCATTTTTGGCTGCATTGGGTCTTCGTCACTGTGCGTGGGCCTCTCACTGAGGTGGCTTCTCCTGTTGCAGAGCATGGCCCTAGGGCGTGAAGGCTTCAGTAGTTGTGGCTCGCGGGCTCTAGAGCGCAGGCTCAGTAGTTGTGGTGCACGGGCCCAGTTGCTCCGCGGCATGTGGGATCTTCCCAGACCAGAGCTCGAACCCGTGTCCCCTGCACTGGCAGGTGGATTCTTAACCGCTGCACCACCAGGGAAGCCTTGGTATGTTCATTTTATTAATAGGGTCTTTTGTAGAGCAGAAGTTTTAATTTTTGATGAATGGTCCAATTTGTGGATTTTTTTTATTTTTATGGATTATTCTTTGGTGTCATGTGTAAGGACACTTTACCTATCCCTAGGTCATGAAGATTTTCCATGATTTTCTTTAAAAAAGTTTTATAGTTTCATGTTTTACATTTAGATCTGTTATCTGTTTTGAGTTCACTTTTGTTTAGGTTAAGGTTCATTTTCTTGGATATAAATGTCCAGTTGAACTAAGACCATTAGTTGAAAAGACTCTCCTTTCTCCATTGAATTGCTTTTGCCCCTTTATTAAAAATCATTGACTGTACTTGTGTGGGTCTATTTCTGGACTCTGTATTCTGTTTCATGAATCTATATGTATATCCCTCCACCAGTACCACACTGTCATAATTACTGTAGCTACATTATAAGCCTTAAAATTAGGTTGTGTAATTCCTCTAACTTTATTCTTTTTTCAATGTTGTTTTAGATAATTTAGTTTCTTTGCCTTTCCAAATACATTTTAAAAGCAGCTTTACTCTATTTACAAAAAAACCACAATTGAATCTTCTAGTCCATAAGCACAGTATTTTTTAGATTTTCTTTGATATCTTTCATCAGTATTTTGTAGTGTTTATTAGCACACAGATCCTGTACGTGTTTTGTTAGATTTATTTCTAGTTGTTTCAGTCTTTCTGGAATTATTATAAATGGTTTTGTTTTTTTAAATTTGAGTTTCCAATAATTCTATTACCCATATATAAATATAGTTTATTTTTTTGTGTTGACCTTATAATCCCCAACCTTGCTAAATTTCCTTATTTGTTCTAGAGTGTTTTGTTGTTGTTGTTTTATTATATGTGTGTAGTTTTGTTGGTATCTTTTACTTATATAATAATGTCTGCCAGTGGGTATAGTTTTATTTCCTTTTCTCCCCCCCAATCTTTATGCCTTTTATTTCCTCTCTTTGCCTTATTTCACTGGCTAGGACATGAAACTACTATGTGGAATTTTAGTGGTGAGAACAGAAATCCTTGCCTTATGCCCCATTTTAGGGGGAAGGCATTCAGGCTTTCACCATTAAGTATGCTGTTAGCTGTAGTTTTATTTTTCAAATGCTCTTTATCAGATTATGGAAATTTCTTTCTATTCTTAGTTTGCTGATTGGTTTTATTATGGATAGATATTGAATGGTCTTAAATGCTTGTTTCTGTATCAAGTCGTGGTCATATGAGTTTTCTTTTTTAGACTGTTAATATGGTGGATTACAAAGATTGAGCTTTTGCCTTGAATTCCTGGAATATACTTGATCATGGTGTATGTTTGTGGTACTGGGGAGAAGAGTGCCACCTGATTAGTGCAGGGTGAGAATGGCTGGATGTTAAGTCCCTGCCCACCATTTCCATGGCCACAGCCCCAAGCAGAGAGAGGAAGGGACTTCACCTTCTGAGTTCAGGGTGAGGGTGGTAGACTAGGCTCCACCTGCAGCCTCCTGTCTTTAGTACAGGATTGGGATCAGGATGCGGATAGGCATGTTTCTTCTGGGTTCTTAGCCTGAACTGAGAGGGGAAGGGTTTTAGGCAAAAGGCTTCTGCCTCTCCTGGCTACCCTTTTCTACTTACCACAGCCAGACAGAAGTAGTTTTTCTTTTTGTTTATTTGTACCCACTGGTGTTTTCATGTTGCAGGCTTCTTTAATATCCAGGTTGGATATATGAAAGTCAACAAAACAAAACCAACCAGGGAACTTTCTGCCAGTCTTTCCTCAAGTTCCAAGGTTCCTAGTAAATCTGCTTTCTTTTCTCTACCTTAAAGAATCTTTTAATAGTTGCTTTAAGTCTTTCAGGATTTTTGTTTGTAATTAGTGAGAGTAATAGAATGTAATGAGCTATCTCCATCTTGTCCAGAATCAGAATTCTGAGTTGTCTTTTAAAGTGATTTAAATATTTTGAAAGTCTTTTATATTTACCCACAAATTTACCTCTTCTGGAGCAATTCATTATTCTGTGTAGATCCAGTTTTCCATGAAATATTATTTATGTTCTGTCAGAAGGACTTTGTTTAATGTTTCTTTTCATGAAGGTCTGCTTGTGATGGATTCTGTCAGGTTTTGTGAATCTGCAAAAGTCTCTATTTCACTCTTCTTTTTAAAAGATATTTTCACTGGGTAGAAAATTCTAAGTTAACAGTTTTTTTCTTTCAGTACTTTAAAAATGTTGCTCTATTGTCTTCTGGCTAGTCAGTTGTCATTGTTCATATCTAAGCAATGTGCCTTCTTTCTCCAGCTTCTTTTAAGATTTTTCTCTTTATCACTGTCTTTGAACAATTTGATTATGATATGCCTTAGTGTAGTTTTTTATCTTTATTGAGCCTCTTTGATCTGTTAGTTTATATTTTTAGTCAGTTTTGGAAAAATTTGGTCATTATCCAAATAGTTTTTCTGTTTCCCTTCCTTCCTGTTTGGAGACTCCAATTATATATATCAATACATGTATATTATGTTGCTTGAATTTGTCCTATAGCTCCTTGAGCCTCTTTTCTTTCTTCCTTTCTTTTTTTTCTCCCCATTTTTATTTTTGAATAGTTTCTATTGCTCTGTCTTCATATTCACTAGTTGTTTCTTTTGCTATGTGTAATATGCTGTTAATTCCATTCAGTGTATCTTTTATCTCAGAAATTGTGGTTTTCATCAAAGTTTGATTTACATCTATTTAATGTCTTTTCTAACTCTTCTTACCATGTTTCTTTTACATTCTTGAATATATGGAATAAAATTATAGTCACTTTCAATGACCTTGTCCATTAATTTGGTAACCTGTATTATTTTGGCATAGGTATTGATAGATTTTTCTGCCCTATCATATTTTCTGTGTTATATTTTCCCTTTTTGTTGCATGCCTGCTAATCTTTGATTGGATGCCAAATATTGTAAATCTTACTTGGTGCTGCATATTTTTGTATTTCTATGAACTTTTGTTTTGTTCTGGGACACAGTTTAAGTTACGTTGGAACAGTGTAATCCTTAGGGTCTTGCCTTTTAAAGCTCTGTTAAAGAGGACCAGAACATTTATTTTAGGTCCAATTTTACACCCTATTGAGATAAAAGACTTCCAACTCCCTTATCTGATTCCCATTCTTTCTACAGAGGGTAGTAAAATGAAGAATTTTGCGATTATGTGTAGCATGTTAGCTTTGTCTGTCAATTACAGTACCTTAAGTTAGATCACATGTTGTGATAATGTCTCTTAGATTTGTTGCTTATTTTGCCCCTACAGAAACTTTTAAAATTTGAGATGGTATTTCCCCCCTGGGTAGGATGGCATGGTCTTCTAGGTATCATGATGCATTGCATCATGCCATGCACTTAAGACACTAAGGTTAGGAAGAAGATTATCAAGACACCCGAGTTGTGATAATCTTCATTATTTAGTTACTTTTTTTGAATTTGGATTTTCTTTTAATTCTCATGACACTCCAGCTTTAACTAAGTCATTAAGTTATCATCATTTAAAATTTGAGTCTACTAAGGATAAAGTACTTAAGGTGATTCTAGGCCTTTGACATTCTCACTTCAGAATTTTAAATTTGCAAAATATTTTTAGGTCACCTACATTCTTTTTTTTTTAACATCTTTATTGGAGTATAATTGCTTTACAATCACCTACATTCTTAATACTGTTTTAAATTATTGCATAGAAAAAATTAAAATTAGTTATACTTAGACAACTTGATTTTCTGAAGCTGTAAAGACCTACGGTCTTCTTTATCAATTTAATCAAATTACATTCAGTTGTTTGTTTTCTTAGATAGGCATTGCTTTTTTATTTCTAGAAGAAAATTGTTTATTATGAAATTCAGTCAAGAATCAGATTTTCATTGACTGTTACTATCCTGAAATTGTAGGTAAATAACCAATTGAGAAAATTAATAGAATCTAAAATATTTGAGGAACATGTAAAATCAGATGGTAATGATGATGATGAAGGTGGTACATACTTTTGTATTAGCAGGAAAAATTGTGGAACATAATTGCTAATTAAGTTGATATTAAAACTAGGTATTTTAAAAATGAATGCAGAACAGAAATCTTTAATGTTGATAAAAAATCATAACTAATGTAATAATTAGACCACGTAGGATATTTCAGTGGTTAGGGTTGGAAGAGATGCAGTGTAGTATAGCTGTATGTACCTCTTCAAAAAATATTGAATTTAGGAAGTTTATAGAGAGAGAAATACTGTTCAAATGACTTTGAAACTATTATACATTTTTTAAAGGCTATACTTTTATACTTTAAAAATTCACTACTAAAACAGTTTATAGCCTACTGCACCTATGTAACCCATTCTGGACATGCTACTGTCCCATTGCCTGATGACCTGATTTGGATCTCAGGTGTGAGACTGTGGGCAGCTTATTCAGTTGTTTGTCCTCAGTTTTTCTCTTGTAATTCAGAAATAATACTAATACCTGAGTTAGTGATTGTAAGGATTTAATGAATTAGTGTATAGGTGTGTGTGTGTGTATACTTTTTCTAGGACAGTTCTTGCTTATAATAGGCACTTTATAAATATTTGTTGTTATTAATTACTTACTTGGGTGTCTCTTCCATTATACAGTAAAATCCTTGAGGGCAGTGACCATGTCTTAGCTGAGTTTGAAATTCCAGCAAATCTGGATGTCTTGGGAGTGACCTTTTGTTGAGAGGAAATGTGGCATAATGGAAAGAACTTGAGATCTTGTCTTGAGTCTTGTATCTATTTCTAATTATATGGGTTTCAGCAAGTCATTTGTCTTTATTTAATGATGAAAAAACTGAGTTCATATAGGCTAATAATGAGAACACCCAGAGTTTATGGCTGTAGGCAGTAAGATTGATGTGTGTGTGCAGATCTTTGTTTACTGTGAATTGTATGGTTTGTGACCTGTCCCATCAGGTTGGTGCCTTGTATTCAGAAGGGCCTCCAGCATATACTTCTGATATTATCTATAAATGGGTTTATACACATTGTCTTAGCAGATATTCTTTATGCCAGTTTAAAATTTTATCCCATTTCAAGCTATATCATTTGAAGCACACTATAAATAAAATCAATTTAAATATGATGATATAATTTTTGTAATCTTGATTTCACTTTTGATGTGTCTGGAGATTAAAAAATTGGGAGTGACGTAGAACTCCCTTGACCTCAGAGAAGCCTTGTTAAACACATGTTATTGTTATACTGTATGCTCTATCAGATGTAAGTTTACTGGTGGATCCAGAGCTTCGTTTTCTCTGTTGAATTTTCTGGTATAGTAACATAACATACGTTGATTAAAATTGGCCCCATAGTAAATAATTTTTATTCAAAACAGGAAGCATGCAAAAAAAATAATTGTTTAAAAAGGTATACCATTATAACAATTAAAGATTAATTGCTTTATTTGTGCAGCTTCTGGAGAGGGTATGATATTTCTGGCTACAAATGATCCAAAACCAGTCCAATAGTGGAGATATGCCCATGTGACTAGAACGATAGTGGTGGATTATAATGATGTTTTTCCTGATTTGTTATGGTTCTTGATCAATTTATATCTTTTGACAGCTATCTTTTTTAACACTTTAATTTTAGACTTATAGAGAAAGTGGCAAAAATACTAAGGAGAATTCCTGCATATCTTTTACTTTATATTCCCTAATATTCACATTTTGCATAATCATGGTACAGTTATTAACAATCAAGACATTAACATTGACTCAGTAATCTACAGATCTTATTTGAATTTTCCCATTTTTACCACTCTTAGTCTGCCCTGGCTTCCATAACAAAATACCATAGACTGGTGGCTTACACAGCAGAAATTTATTTCTTACAGTTCTGTAGGATGGGAAGTCCAAGATCAAGGAACCATCCAGTTCAGTTATTGGGAAGAACCTGCCTCCTGGCTTGCAGTCGGCTGCCTTCTTGCTGTATTCTTATGTGGTGGACAGAGAGCTAGCTCTAATCTCTTCCTCTTTTTTTTTTTTTTTTTAAATTTAATTTAATTTAATTTTTTTATACAGCAGGTTCTTATTAGTTATCTATTTTATACATATTAGAGTATATATGTCTTCCTCTTCTTATAAAGTTACTAATCCTATCAGGGGACCCTGCCCTTGTGAATTCATCTAAGCCAAATTACCTCCCAAATGCCCCACCTCCAAATACCATCACATTAGAAGGGGTTAGGGCCTCAATGTATGAATTTTGGGGAGAAACAAACATTTCAGTTCATTATGCTCACTAAAGTTTTTTTCATGGTCCAGAATACAAGTGTCTCACATTGCATTTGATGGTCTCCATTATCTTTTAGTCTGTGAAAGTTCTTCAGTCTTGGTTTTCCTACCTTTGAAGAACACTGGCTGGTTATTTTGTCTGATGTTTTCTCATGGTTAGGTTGAATTTATGGATTTCTACAAGAATATCAAAGAAATGATGTTCTATCCTTCTCAATGCAACATATTATGAGGTACATGTTATCTATCTGCATTATTACTAGTGATATTAACTTTGAATACTTGATTAAGGGAGTGTCTGCCAGGTTTCTTTCCACTGAAAACTTGCTATTTTTTCCTTTTGTTGTTAATAAGTATCTTGTGTTTAGGTAATTTTGAGAGTATACAAATATCCTATTTTTCATCATAATTTTACCCACTAATTTTAACATGCATTGATGATTTTTGTCTCCAACAGTTATTAGTCTTATATATCTAATTATGATTTTCTAGTTTCATCATTCCTTTACTTCATTAATTGGAATTCTTCATTAATTGGAATTCTCCTGTAAGGAAAAGCTGTTTCTTCTCTTCCATTTATTTATTCAATTATTTATTTATATGAGTGTATAATCTTATGAGTACATTTATTTTATTCTATGGGTTAAATTACTCTCATTATTTGTTGCTCAAATTGTCCTCGATTTTGCCATTGGGAACTTCGTCAACTTTCAGGTCTTTGAGATATGTCTCCATTACCTTGAGCCCTTCCTGACTTTCTGGCACTGCAAGATGTACCAGGCTCATCTTGTCTTTCCTGACTCAGCCCTGGAATCAACCATTTATCCAAAGAGCAATAGTTCCTTTTATTTAAGATTACATTTTATAATCAACATCTGGATACTAGCTGGTCTTCTTGCTACTGCGGTGCCATTGCTTCTGGGTCCTCTCAGTGGACTAGCAGAGCTAGCAAATACATGTGTAAACTTATAAATATATGTGCACACATCTGCATTTCTCCATTTGTATATATGTTAAAAGCCTTTAGTTCAACCCAGTGTCACAGAGTTTATTCTAGCCTTTTCCTCTTGCTTATTTGCCACTTCCTCTGGCAGTGAAAAGTCTGGCTTTCATTATCCACAATATGTTTACTTATTTACTCAGTCCTAGTGTAAATGTAAAGTAGTTTCAGAGTTGTTTACTTATATCCCAGTGAAAAACAAATTTTCTAAATATAGTGCACTATTTGTATATAGTTCTTTTTGTCTTTATCCTTACAATGTACATTTAAAATACGATTTTCCAAAATGTCTTAAATTAGTTTTGTTCCTTCCCATCCTTTCAGTGTTCCTATTCCATTTTGGGTTCAACTCACATTCCGATTGATATTATTTATTTAGTTTTTGGGATGTGAACAATTGCCAAGAATCAGCTATATACAAAGGTATATTCAGAAAAGGGCCACTTCTCCCTCATCCCTACTACCCTCTTCCCATTCCAATACTTTTTTCATTAAGTTCCCAGCAGCTCCTCTAGGTAACCAAGCTCATTAGTTTCTGGTTTATATGTCCCGTATTTCTTTTGTACAAACGAGCATGTATACTTTTTCACATTTTATTCTTTCTTATATGAAGTGTAGTATGCTGTAAACACTTTTTTTTTTGAATTTTTTATTTTTTCACATAACAACGTTTCCTGGAAATCACTCCATGTCAATTCATAAAGATTTTCCTCTTTCATCTTTACAGGCACTTCATATTCCATTGTGTGGTAATATAAAATTTTCAACTTCTCTCCTATATATGAGCATCTAAGTTGTTTCCAGTATTCTGCAATTCAGAGAGTGCTGCAGTGAATTATCTATGTATTTTTGCATTGTTGGGGGTTTATCTTCAGGGTAAATTCCCAGATGTGTGATTGCTAAAAAATAAGTGCATATATTGTTTTCTTAGATATTGCAATTCCCCTCCAGAAGAGTTGGACCAGGTTGTATTACCATCAGCAACATATGAAATTGTCTGGTTCCCCAGAGCCTCACTAACAGAACATACTGCTATACTTTTTAATTTTTTCCAGTCTGATAGGTACAAAGTGGTACCTCAGTGTTAATTTGCATTTCTCTAATTTTGAATGAATTCGAACACCTTTTTATATGTTTATGGGTCATTTTTGTATCTTTTTTTTTATATATGGTCTGTTCATTTATTTTACATTTTTTTCTGTTGGATTTTGGTCCTTTGTACTTGAAATGTTAAGAGGTCTTTCTGTGTTAGAGGCATTAGCCCTTTGTGTGGGTATTCTTTTAAAGTGTTGCAGTGAGATTTATTCAGTCAGTGTGCTTCTTTGGAGTTAAACTTCCCAAAATATTAATCTGAAACAGATAAATATATAAATAGCCTTGTGCTGAAAAAATAATGCTATTTCAATCTCTTTGTGACAGAAATGAATCAGATATTTTGATTACCTCTGTAAGGCCCTTGTTATTCTCTAAATACCTCTTATATATACTATCTTATGAAAAGTGCATATTTTTGTGGGTATGTGGAAATGCCTTATTCTTCAAGAAGTTTTCACTTACCTTTTTTTTTTCAAAACTGGTGTCACCTTTCTTGTTATTCCTATAGGTCATCGAATTATTTTGTAATTCGATTTACACTTGAGTTGAGTTCAATTTATAGCTGCATAAGGTCTGGGACATTGTAATTGTCATGTTTCATTATTTTACTGTGCTTAATAATGAGAATGACCTCTGTATGCCATACATTATGCCACATGCAACCCTGATGATTTTATGAAATAGGTCCTGTTTATTCTCACTATTATGGATGAGGAAACTAACATTCAGTGGTGTATTACTTAATTCGGAGCCAAATAGCTAGTGAGTGGCAGAGTTAGTGACTTCAAAAGCATGTGGGCTAATTACCATGCTCTATATAATATCTCTTAATTTTGGATGTAGTTAATGTGCTCAAATTTTTATTGAATTGATTTATTAAAGTTCTAAGGCATTCACTATATTCCAGGTGTAAAGTTGGGAGGGCCTTGGCTAAAGGAGCAGCAGTAAGTGGAAAGAGTCATGGCAAGACAAATTGCACATCCACATGCAGCCAGTATATACTGAGCTTATGTTGCCAAGTTTGTAAGGATCTTTGAAGTTTTGTCAGGGTAAGCTTCCTTATTTTTAAAGAAATTATCACTAATTTTGATTACACTGGTAAAATAGCTCATTCTGTACATGGCAACTGGGTAGATGACATCCCTGAGATGCCCATTTCCTTTGTATGTTGTTTCAAAATTGTTATTTAGAAATCCCAGCTGTGATTTTATTTTTATTTCTAAGTGCTAAATGTTAGACATTATTAAAATCTCCTTCAGATAAATTACTTGTTCAAATAATTTTTACAAGTCCTGTTTAACATAAATTTTTTTCAATAGGTTTGCTTGTCTATTTGGGATACATTACTTTTGATACAACTTCATTTATATTATGTGATCTTTTACACTTCATACCACTTAAATATAGAGATTCAAACAGTTATCAGTGACAGAATACTTTTTGATGAAAAGTGACAACTTTTTTTCATGTCATTTTACAGCCTCCTTATAACCCTGTGGAATAGGTATGATTATTTGTTAAGGTGATTCAGAGATTAAATGGTTTACCTATTCCAGTGCTGTTTTGATTTTTGGAGAATCACTTTTATTAGTATTTTTTTTTAATTTACTATTATACTTAGGTATAGTAAAGTCTGTTGAACATTTAAATTAAATGAAAATATAGAAATGTAATGTAAAACAGCTGTTACTTAATTTTTTGGGGGGAATAGCTGTTACTTAATTTTAAAGATATTCAATATAAGTTAATATTACAAGTTCACTCAAGTTGATTAACTTTTCCTCTTAATTAAAAAAAATATGACTGCTAAAAGCAAAAATTTTAACATTATACTGTGGGATTGCTATTTACCATCTCTTTTTGCTCCTTATTCCTTCCTGCTGATCTGTATTCTTATCTGGTATCATTTCCTTTTAGCCTAAAGATGTTGCTCTAGCATTTTTTGTAGTGTAGGTTTGCTGGCAGTGAGTTCTCTTAGTTTTATTTTATCTGCAGTTGCCTTTATTTTGCCTTCAATTTTGGAAGATCTTTTTGTTGGGCAAAGAATTCTAGATAGACTTTTGTTGTTGTTTTAGAAATTTCAGTGTGTTAATTTTCTGTTTTTCAATCTGTTGTTTCTGATGAGAATTTAGCATTCATTTGAATTATTGTTCTCCTGTTTATAATGTGTTTTTTTCCTGGCTGCTTTTAATAGTTTCTCTTTATAGTTGGTTTTAAACAATTTGACCATGATATGCCTAGGAGTGGAGTTTAAAATTACTTCACAGGGGTTCCTGAGTTTCTTGAATCTGTAAGTTTATGTCTTTCACTAAAATTGAGAAATTCTGGGCCATTATTTCTCAAAAAAGTTTTATTTACTGTCATTCTCTTTCTTCTTTCCTTCTGAGACTTCAGTTAAAGGGTCCTGAGCCTCTATTTATTTAAAAAATCCTTTTTCTCTCTGTTCTTCAGATTCAATCATCTATATTGATCTTTGTTCAAGTACATTGTCTCATTTTTCAATTCAATCCAGTAGTTTTTGAATTTAATATTTTTTATTTGTAATATTTCCTTTAGGTTCTTCTTTATAACTTTTATTTTTCTGCTAAGATTCTCTACTTTTTCATTTATTATCATCATATTTTACTTTAAATCCTTGATCATAGTTATATTGGCTGACTTAAAACCCTTGTCTGGGGCTTCGCTGGTGGCACGGTGGTTGACAGTCCGCCTGCCGATGCAGGGGACGCGGATTCATGCCCTGGTCCGGGAGGATCCCACATGCCGTGGAGCGGTTGGGCCCGTGAGCCATGGCCCCTGAGCCTGCACGTCTGGAGCCTGTGCTCCTCAACGGGAGAGGCCACAACAGTGAGAGGCCCGTGTACCGCAAAAACAAAACAAAACAAAACAAAAAAACCCCCTTGTCTGCTAATTGCAACATCTGGATAAACTCATGTCAATCTTCATTGATTGTATGTATTCTATTTTTAATATGTTTTTGTTTCTTCATTTGTTGAGAACTTTCAGATTTTGTCCTGGACATTGTGAATGATATATTGTAGAAAGTGGATTCTGTTAGACTCATTTGAAGAATATTGAATTTTATTTTTGCCTGTTTGTTTTTTAAGTCATTTAACTTGGCTGTACTCCAACTTCAAATTCTGTTTCCCATGTGGTGGGTGTTAGCTGAAATTTCAGGTCAGTTCTTTTAACCTTAGGAAGGCTGCTTGGAATCTTTGTCTTACATACTTGTTTTGAGGATTAGCAAGAGACTTGAACAGTTTATCCATAGAATTTAGAGCTTCCCTTCTCTGGTTCTCTCCTTTACAGAATTCTTCCCCTTACTTTCTTGCTGTGGTTTCCCTGGATTCTGTCTTTCAATTCTATAGGAGAGTAAGACTACTGTTTTCTATTAAATTTTAACTGCTCTTCATGGCAGGGATTGGGGTCCTAACTCAGGCCATAAAAATGAGAATCTTACTCAGTGCAATTTCCTTTTTTCCAAATTCAGCCTGCTTTTGTTCACTTTCCTGTGCCTTCAGTTCTTTTTTTTTTTTTCTGAACTATTTTATTCAGAGTTTATAATTGTTATCTAAGGTAGGGTTGGTTTTATGGGAACTATTTGACCATGACTAGAAGCAGAGATCTGTACTTAGCTTTTGAGTTCTCCAGTCCCTTATGGTCTGTGGCTTTTCTCCATATTTCAAAAGAAGTATGTTTATATTGTTGAACTTTATGCTTGTTCAGAAATTGGTGCTCTGGCCTAATTTCTTAGAATCAGTCTCTCTGCTGTCCTAGTTTATGCCTTGTCTAATTAAAGTCATGCCTGTATTTGAAAAGTGGACAATTTCCAGGGAAAGTGAGCAGCTGGTATTGACACTCAAAAGAGTTATGAAATGAAAGTAAGCAAAGGGCCAGTTCGGCTGAACCTCAGGAAAAAATATCTAATGGTGAGATTTGTGAGACTAAACAATCTGGCAAGGGGACTTTCTCTGAGCTGTTTCAAACTGAATTGGAAAAGTCAGAGGAAAAACAAGTAATCAGCCCAGGTCATGTATTGGCTGATGGACAGTTTATATGATCTCATAGTTACCTTTCCTAGTGGCTATTTGACTGTGTGGTCATTATCAAGAAAGCCTTTTAGGTTTTATTTTATTAACATGCGTGTCTGCACTGGAGTGACAAAATGGATTCCTCTAAAAAGTTTATAATTGATAGTAAAAATTCTCCTGGAAAGGAGGAAATAGTATGATATTAATTTTATATGTTCTTTATATAATTTTTTGATATCAAGGACTTGAACTGTTTATCATTGTATTCCCAACACCCAGGATAGTGCCTGGCTCATAGAAGGAATTCAATAAGTATTAGTATCCTTTGTGCTTTTATTATGCTTACTAAAAAACAACCTAATCTCAAATGAATGTCAGTTATTGAAAGTGACAATTAAATTTGATGTTTTCTATTATTTCTCTTAGTCTTCTCTGTTTCTGTTTCCAACCCTAAGTCCAGAGGCCTGAATTTAAGATGTTTAGGTGTGCTTTGTAGTTTTGGTCACAGGAAAAAACAAAAGGTTAATTTTGTTGTAACTGTGAAATGCACTGTAGGAAAACAGAAAATCAAAGTTTTTTTTTCTGGAAGAGAGAGTATTAAACAAAGTGGTTAACGGTACCAGATATGAAGTCAAATAGTTCTGACTTTAAATTCTGGCTACATATTACACTCGCTTGTGACCTTTGAAAACTTCCTTAACCTCTCTGAACCTCAGTTTCATCATCTTTAAAAAATGTGGATAATTAATACCTATTTCATGTGGCAGATGAGAGTTTAAGATGAGATTATTGTATAAAATGATTTAGCATCATACCAGATACACGATAGACACTCAGTAAAAGCTGCTATTTTGTGGCGATTCTTCTATTCATCTTAATCTTCTTTGTAGTTTCTTCTTTCTTGCTTTTTAGGTAATTTTATATTTTAACATGGGACCACTTACTTGCTCTGTGACCTTGAACCTTTCTGGTTTACTTTTGATCCTCAGTTAAAATGTTTATGAAATGAGGAATTGAATTAACTCAGAGTCTCTCCCTTGTGCCATCTCTGATTGATGGGAGCTTCTTGGAGCTCTATTCTTCAGAATACTCTGGAGCTACTTTCATGGTTCACTAGAGGACATCCTGTAATGATATGAATCTGAACCAGATTTGACATCACTTATCTATTCATAGGCTCAGTCTTCAACTTCCAGTAAAGGAGAATGTAAAACAAGTCCTTAAAGACATGTTTATGTAACTTTACATTTTTAAAGACAAATACTTATTGAGTGCCTGCTTTATATAATGCCTTGTGTTAGGTGCTTACTTTGGGTTTGTGAGGGGTGAAGATATCAGTGAATAAATGACTTTCTGTGGAATAGATAGCTTAATTAGGACATTTAGTATAATAATAATAAAGAAATTATAGTAAAGACACAAGAAAATAAGACACAAAGAAAGACACAAAGACACAAAGAAATTGTATTAAATGTACTCTAAATAGATATGCTTTTTAACAGAATATTTAACAAGCTGTAAGAACTTTAATTCCTACCAGCAAAAACAAGAGTTTATGATAATTTATTTTTTCAGTGTTGTACAGTGAATAGCCCTATCTAAAACAAGAAATTTATCATTAAATCAGAACACTAAAATATAGGGCATTTTGTATTTAATTATCAGATCATATAGTTGATACGTCAATATGACCATATTGATTTATATTTTTATTTCCTAATGGTTTCTGCAGCCAGGCAGAGATTTGGATCAACCCATTGATGGTTCTTTTTGATGGATCTTGAAATGTGAGAAAAGTCTCCACTTTACATAGTATTCTGGTATTCATAGAGTTTATGTTGGGCTCTTGTTCTGTTTAGTTAATCAGGGTTAGCATGTATTCTTCAAATGACTGAAACACATTGAAATGTGTTATATTACCTTACTCTTGGTCTACAATATTTTAATTTTTATTTTTTTGAGATATAGGAAACGTGTAATGAATGTCATTACATGTTACATTGTGTTACATGTTATACTTTAATAGCAGCGTAATGATTAAAGGCAGCTTTAAAGCAAAATGAATAATTTATTCAACACAACAAGAAACTCCAAATATTTTTAGTATTCTAATTATAATTCTTGTTCTCCTTTCAATTTTTTGAAGCAGTGATCAAAGAAGTTGCATTTCTGCGTGATTCAGTATTTTGAAATATTTAGTCCCAACCAAAGTAATATTTCATCAAAAGAGATGGTGTTGTTAGAACTGATTTATAAATGCACTGATATGCTAATTCTCTAAGCTGCTATCTGGCAGGTTGTAAATGTTTTATATAGGAGCACTTTTTTTGGGTTTTGATTAGAGTGAGCAGAGGATATTGTTTATTTCTATTAATGTAACAGTTTGTTTGGTATACTGTGGCTAAACTGACTGCAGTGTCAAAATGGACCACCCACAGAGAGTCCAGTGAGGGCTTACTGAGGATTGGCTGCTTAAACTGCTGCCACTTACCCAAATAGCATTGCTGATTCTGTGACTTAGTGCTTGATCTAAGTTAGTGATTACTTAGAAATGAATCTTTCCAAGTGCCTGAACTGCTGATATTCTATATTAAAAAATATAGGAAGAATCTTCTTTGGTATAAATCTAAAATCTGATAAGTAAATTGAATCTTCAAATTGTGGCTATTCTCTTAAATATTAGCATGGAAAACATCTTATTATTTTAAATAATGTCTAGCTTTCTATATAATGCTATCATTCTTCATAAAATATTATATTTGTATTGTCTGTCTCTGTTTTGCCACTACAGTGGGATTTTTGAGAATATTAAAAAAGCAGTTATCTCTCTGATACTAATTTTATTTGGTGTCCTTGAATGATGCACATTCATAGCAATCTACCATAATGAAGTAAGTGTTTTACTTTGCAGGAGAAGCCTCTTGCTGTTAAATCTTCCTAAGGATGATGTGGTAGATCAGGGTTTGAATGGTAGTATAACTGTTTGGTCTGAGGATATAGTGTTTGGAATAGCAGAGGTCACTTGGAGTTCAGAGTGTTTCTTAGGTAATTTAACTAACTGCTCAATTAAGGGAAAAAGGCTTGCTCTAAGATGAAGTTGTTTTTATTAGTCACAGAAAATATAGGTACAATGAAGATATTTGTGAGTATTTACTACTTACTGAGGGTTTAACATAAGTACACACACACACACACACACACACAAGTCCTCGCACTGATGGTATATGAACAGTGAGAAAGATTATTGGACTTGTGCGCTATGAAGTTTTTCCAAAAATTACTCTGTGCTCTGTCACACAGCTATAAACTAGTGTGAAGGATTTCTAGGATTTAGTGTGGTTGGAATTGTTACTTTCATGATAAACATAAACCTAATTATTCAGGGAATTGGGTGTTTGTATAATTCATAGTCTGCTGGTCAAGAGAATTTTTTTATATTGAAATATATGTCATATAAATAGAGCTCGTGTGTTTTTTTAATATAGTAAGTTTTAAAATAAGATTTGTTTAAAATAAAAACAAAATTCCTACATAAGCATTCTTATGTAAACATAAGCATATAGCACTTTTTAAGTGGTTTGTTTGTCTATGGCCCTCAATGTAGAGAGTGGTAAGTTAAGTGAAAATGAGTTAGTGTAAATTATGGTAATTTATGTTACAATTATAGTGGAGTCTTGAATGAGGGCTAAGTTTTAAAATCAGTTCCTAAGGTAATAGTTGAATGTAATAAAAATTACCCTCGAAAGTCCTTTAAATTGGTCTTAAGTATAACATCTATGGCACTATCTAAAATAAGTCCAGCATAGGCAGTTTTTTCCTCTAGTGATAAAAGATATTACTGCTTCTTTCACTGGCCACCAGGTAAAGTAGTAAAAGCTACCTTTAGTTTAGGTGCTTTGTACCAAAAATATTTGTTTGTATTTTTTTACATAAGTACATAGAGTTGATTTTGCGTATCTTAAGTATGTGTATGATGTAACTTCACAGTATTGCTTGTGGTAATAGCCTAAGGTAAGTATTTATAAAAAGTTGCCAAGAAGAAAGGAACATAGAGGAGCTACAAACAACAGCCAGAAAACAATTAATAAAATGGCAATAAGTACAAACCTATCACTAATTACTTTAAATATAAATGGACTAAATTCTCCAGTCAAAAGACATAGGGTAGTTGAATGGATTAAAAAAAGAAGATCCTGAGCTTCCCTGGTGGCGCAGTGGTTGAGAGTCCGCCTGCTGATGCAGGGGACACGGGTTCGTGCCCCGATCTGGGAAGATCCCACATGCTGCGGAGTGGCTAGGCCCGTGAGCCATGGCCGCTGAGCCTGTGTGTCCAGAGCCTGTGCTCTGCAATGGGAGAGGCCACAACAGTGAGAGGCCCGTGTACTGCAAAAAAAAAAAACAAAAACAAACAAAAAAACCCCCTGCTATTTGCTGCTTACAAGGGATTTACTTCAAACCTAAAGACACTAACAGACTGAAAGTAAAGGGATAGAAAAAGGTATTCCATAAAAATCGAAATGAAAAGAAAGCTGCTTTGTTAATACTTATGTCATAGAAAATAGACTTGAAAACAAAGACTGCAAGAAATGACGTAGAAGAGCAGCATAATGATAAAGCGGTCAGTCCAACAAGAGGATATAAAACTTGTAAACATTTATACACCCAACATAGGAGCAACTAAACATATAAAGCAAGTGTGAACAGAAATAAATGAAGAAATAGACAACAATATAATAATAGTAGGAAACTTCAGTACCCCTCTTACATCAATGGATAGATCACCCCGACAGAAAATCAGTACGGAAACAATGGCCTTAAACAACACATTAGGGCTTCCCTGGTGGCGCAGTGGTTGAGAGTCTGCCTGCCGATGCAGGGGACGTGGGTTCGTGGCCCGGTCCAGGAAGATCCCACATGCCACGGAGCAGCTGGGCCCGTGAGCCATGGCCGCTGAGCCTGCGTGTCCGGAGCCTGTGCTCCATAACGGGAGATGCCACAACAGTGAGAGGCTCACATACCGCAAAAACAAAACAAAACAAAACAACAACATAAAACAACAACACATTATATGGGATTAATAGATATATGCAGAACATTCCATCCAAAACAGCAGAATACGCATTTTTTTCCAAGTGCACGTGGAGTATTCTCCAGGATAGATCACACTTTAGGCCACACAAAAAAAGAAGTCTCAGTACATTTAAGAAGACTGAAATCATATCAAGCATCTTTTCCAACCACAGCACTTTGAAACTAGCAATTAATTACAAGACGAAAACTGGAAAAAACACAAAATATGGAGACTAAACAACATGCCACTGAACAGTCATTGGGTAAACAAAGAAATAAAAGAGATCAAGAATACCTTGAGAGAAATGAAAATGGAACCACAACTTTCCAAAATCTATGAGACACAGTAAAAGCAGTTCTAAGAAGGAAGTTCATAGTGATATTGGCCTACCCCAAGAAACAAGAAAAATCTGTAATAATCTAACTTTATATTTAAAGGAACTAGAAAAAGAAGAACAGATAGAGCCCAAAGTTAGTAGAAGGAAGGAAATAATAAAGATCAGAGTGGAATAAGTGAAATAGAAACTAAAAGTAAAAAATAAAGAGATCAATGAAACTAAGAGCTGGTTGTCTAAAAGATAAAATCGACAAAACTTTAGCCAGACTTATCAAGAAAAAAAGAGAGAGACGCAAATAAAATCAGAAATGAAAGAGAAGAAATTACAGTCAGTACCACAGAAATACAAAGGATCATAAGAGAATACTATGAACAATTATATGCCAAAAAATTAGACAATCTAAAAGAAATGCATAAATTCCTAGAAACATACACTTTTCCAAGACTGAATCATGAAGACATAAAAAATCCAAGACCAACTGGACCAAAAATCCAAGACCAATTATTAGTAATAAAATTGAATCAGTAATCAATAAAACTCCAACAAAGTCCAGATCCACATGGCTTCACAGGTGAATTTTACCAAACATTTAAAGAAGAGTTAATATCTATTCTTCTCAAATTATTTCAAAAAATTGAAGAAGAAGGAACATTTCCAAACTCATTTTATGAGGCCAGTATTATTCCTGATACCAATACCAGACAAAGACACTACAAAAAAAGAAAATTACAGGCCAATATCCTTGATGGAAATCAATGCAAAAATCTTAAACAAAATATTAGCAAACCAAATTCAACAATGTATTAAAAAGATCATCCACCATGATCAAGTGGGATTTATTCCAGGGAGGCAAGTATGGTTCAACATCCACAAATCAGTCAATGTGATACACCACATTAACAAAACAAAGGATAAAAGTCATATCACCATCTGAATAGTTGCAGAAAAAGCACTTGATAAAATTCAACATCTATTCATGTTAAAAACTCTCAACGAAGTGGATATAGAAGAAACATAACTCAAGATAATAAAGGCTATACATGACAAACCCATAGCTAATACACTCAGTGGTAAAAAGCTTTAAGGTATTCCTCTAACATCAAGAACAAGACAAAGATGCCCACTCTGGCCACTTTTATTCAACATAGTATTGGAAGTCCTAACCATAGCAGTTAGGCAAGTAAAAGAAGTAAAAGTCATCCAAATTGAAAAGGAAGAAGTAAAACTATTACTGTTTACAGGTGGCATGACACTGTACATAAAAAACACCAAAGACTCTACCAAAGATATGATTTGAACTAATAAACTAATTTAGTAAAATTGAAGGGTTTAAAATTAAGATACAGAAAACTTGCATTTCTATATACTAACAGTTATTAGAATGAGAAATGCAGAAAACAATCCCATTTATAATTGCATCAAAAAGAATAAAATACCTAGGAATAAATTTAACCAAGAGGTGAAAGACCTGTACCCTGATAACTATAAGACATTGATGAAAGGAATTGGAGGTGACACAGATAAATGGAAATATATACTGTGATCATGGATTGGATGAATAAATATTGTTAAAATGTTTATACTACCCAAAGCAGTCTACAGATTCAATATAGTTCTTATCAAAATACCCATAACATTTTTCACAGAACTAGAACAAATAATTCTAAAATTTGTATGGAACCGCAAAAAGATCCTGAATAGCTAAAGTAATCTTGAGAAAGAACAAAGTTGGAGGTATCACATTCTCTGATTTTAAACTACACTACAAAGGTACAGTAATCAAAACGGTATGGTACTGGTACAAAAACATACATGTAGATTAAGGGAAGAGAAATGAGAACCTAGAAGTGTAAAATGTTGCCAATATGTAATCAGAAGAGCTTGGGCTTTGGTGATAGATAACTCCCGTTATCTATCACCAAAGCCAGCCCATTCACTCAGTGTGTGGCCTAGGGCATTTTCCTAAACTTCTATGCGTCAACCTACTTACAATGGGAACAGTAATATTTCTCTGATAGTGTGTGAAAGTGGTCTAGTAATAAGTTAACAACAACTACATTTCTGTTTTCTTTTTCTATTTCCCCATGAATGTAACTACAAACACTTTTGAAAAGTAACTAGAATTACATTGGTTATTTTAAGTGCATCTAATTTATAAAGACTTTTTAAAGCCAAATAATTTGTTATTAGTCATAACACATTCTGTATCCCCTTCCTGCTTAAAATATTTTAACAATTCTCCAAAGTTTTCTGATAAAACTCAAGTTTTTATCATGGCACATGAGGCCCTTCATGATCTGGTGTTGTCCAACTTTCCCTGTCCACTTTCACGAAGAAACTCTTTCTGCTGGTGCTGCTAGTTCTCTCACTATCCTTATCCTGACTAACTGCCAGCACTTTGACACTTATCAACATATGCCCCTTGGTTTCTCAAGTCATCTCATCTCCACCCTGTCTTCTCTTACAGGTCTGAATTCTATTCCTTCTATGTATTTCCACAACACCCTGTATGTTGACATAGGTATTGTAAATATTTAACCTACCTCTTAAATGCTGTGCTTTACTTTATTTGAGGTTGTGGACCATGTATACACAATACGCAGCATAAGTATGTGAGATCATTAACCAATCTTTGGCTCAATTAAAATGTGGAATTTTGAAAAATAGAGAAGAGTTTATTTGAGCACTGCTCTGTTCCTTTGAAATAGTTTTTGAGACCCACAGTTTTCAGTTGCACACTAAACTGAATTTTTTATGGACAGTCAAGATTCCAACTGTATCATATTTTTATGTTACAAACTGAACATCGTTGCTTTTTGAGAACTGGTGGTTTCCCATGAACAATACAATGGGCTTGAAAATGTCTTCTATGCTTTACTCAGAGGGTTTATCACCCTTTTAATTCTATTGGCATCAGAAGACAAAATAATCATCATCAGTAGTCAATTTTTGTCTGAGCATCTAGACATATTAGTCAGAAGCACTTGTGAGAAACTGGTGCGCCACTGTAATTAACTAACTGGGTGTTGCATGGAAGCAGTTGGCAATGTCACAGTCAAGAGATTTCAACTGTGATAAATCTGCAGAGTGGTTTGCTTGTAAATATGGGTGCTATTTTAGGAAAAAAATATTGAGAACTGCTTTTCTAAATCAATGCTCAACTAGTCTGTTGGCCAGATGCCGCCTGTCTGCTGTTTTTTTAAATAAAGTTTTATTGTAACATAGCTACGCTGATTTGTTTCCATATTGTCTGTGGCTGCTTTTGTGCTACATGGCTGAGACAAATCATTGCAACAGAGAACTGCATTGTCCTCAAAGGCTAAAATATTACTATCTGACCCTTAGCTGAAAAAGTTTGCTGACCCTTGCATTAGGTATTTTGCCAGTTTTACAGTTTGACAAATGTAGTGAGAAATTTATATATACATGCTCTAGCAAGGAAAGTAAACTCCCTCAGATGCAGGTTAGTAAAATGAAACCTACTTTTGGTTTTTATTATATCTATTAAAAGTATACCTTTGGGCTTCCCTGGTGGCGCAGTGGTTGAGAGTCTGCCTGCCGATGCAGGGGACACAGGTTCGTGCCCCGGTCTGGGAAGGTCCCACATGCCACAGAGCGGCTAGGCCCGTGAGCCATGGCCACTGAGCCTGCAAGTCCGGAGCCTGTGTTTCACAACGGGAGAGGCCACAACAGTGAGAGGCCCGCGTACCGCAAAAAAAAAAAAAAAAAGTATACCTTCAAAATGTAAAAATCATGACTCTCCTATAAATATAAAATGAACCCATAAAAATTTCTACTTAACTCATTAATGAGGGAGCCTATGTTAAAAATATTTCAAAGGAGAATATTATATATATGTGTATTTAATCAGTAATTCTGAAATAAATTTACTAATCTACATAACACTGCATAATATTTTATAGGGCAATGTAATATCTGGAATCATATTTTCTATGGGTAAAAATGAGTGTATTTGTTCCAGACAAAATTCATTTCTGTGTACAAAATCATTAGCACTGTCAGTTTTCTATAACTTACCAAATTATAAAAGAGCCTTGTCTAAGACAGTTATGTTTATACACCTCTATAGAATCAGATAACTTGGAAGGCTCTAGAGAACATCCCGCATTCCATTGAAAAGACTGGGAGATATCTCTTTGCCTATTTCAAAGTCTTTAACAATTTTCCCAATCAAATATAAGCCAGTTAAAAAATACTTTGAAACAATAAAAATGTAGGAATTAAAATAAAAAATAATGCTATTAACTGTTGTTCCAAAGAAAATGAAACACTCAGGTATAAACTTACTAAAACATGTATAGAATCTATATCAGAAATCAAAGAAGATCTAAATCAGTGGAGAGATATATTATGTTCATGGATTGGAAGACTACGTAGTAAAGATTTCATTTCTCTCCAAATTGATCCATAGATTTAATTCACTTTCTATCAAATTACAGTAAGTTTTCTATAGACACTGTCAAATTTATAAATTTTATTCAAATGGAAAGGCATAGACCCTAGAATATCTAAACAATCTTGACAAGGAAGAATAAAGTGAGAGGAATCACTCTACTTGATATGAAGGCTTGCTATAGGCTACACTAATCAATACAGTATGGTGTTGGCAGAGACATAGACACAGATCAATGGAACAGAATTGAGAACCACTGAAAGACCCACACAATTATGACGTTGATGTTTTCAAGAAACGATTTTACTTTAATTCATTAAGTGTTGTAATCAAAGTAGATATAAAGTCCTGAGACAGGAATTATCAGGGAATGGTCAACTGTGGGTCAAGGAACCAGGAAGTGCCTCAAGAGGTGAGCATAGTAATTAAGATGGCTCTGCTCCACTTTGCATCATTGTTTAAGATTTATGCTAATCTAAAATTAGCATAAATTAGACTTTTTTTTTTTTTTGCTCTGGCTCTCCTTGAGGAAGATGGTGAAGAGAAGTGAAGTGGCTACTACTACAGCCACCTGGGACTGCTCCCCAATCTTATTTTTTTTTTTTCCAACTGATTTTGATAGAAGTGCAAAAGCAAGTAAATGGAGGTAGGATAGCCTTTTCAACAAATGGTGCTGGAGCATCCATAGGCAAGAAAATGAAGCTCAACCTAAACCTCATACCTTATACAAAAATTAACTCAAAATGGATCACAGGTTTGTTTGTTTGTTTGCGGTACGTGGGCCTCACTGTTGTGGCCTTTCCCATTGTGGAGCACAGGCTCCAGACACGCAGGCTCAGTGGCCATGGCTCACGGGCCTAGCCACTCTGTGGCATGTGGGATCTTCCCGGACCGGGGCACGAACCCATGTCGCCTGCATTGGCAGGCGGAATCTCAACCACTGCGCCATCAGGGAAGCCCCGGATCACAGGTTTAAATGTAAAACATAAGACTATATATATTTAGAAAAGGTGACATAAGGAAAAATCTTTGGGATATTTTTGGGATCTAGGTATAGGTAAAAAGCTCTTAGCCTTGATGCCAAAAGCATGATTCATGAAAGGAGAAATTGTTAAAATGGAACTTAAAAAAACTTAAAATATTTGCTTTGCAAAAGACCTGTGAAGGGCTTCCCTGGTGGCGCAGTGGTTGAGAGTCCGCCTGCCGATGCAGGGGACACAGGTTCGTGCCCTGGTCCGGGAAGATCCCACATGCTGTGGAGCAGCTGGGCCCGTGAGCCATGGTCGCTGAGCCTGCGCATCCAGAGCCTGTGCTCCGCAACGGGAGAGGCCACAAAAGACCTGTGAAGAGGATGAAAAGACAAGGTATAGACTGGAGAAAATATTTGCAAACCACATTTCCCACAGAGGACTAGTGTCTAGAATATATAAGGAGCTCTGAAAATGCATTAGAAAAAACACAAATGATTAAATTATAACAATGGGTAAAAGACATGAACAGACATTTCACTGTTCTGTTCACTGAAGAAAATATTTAAGTGGCAAATAAGCACATGAAAAGATGTTCAACATCATTAGCCATTAGGGAAATTCAAATTAAAACCACAATGAAATATCACTGCACACCTATCAGAATGACTCAAATAAGAAATAGTGACAGTAGCTGATGCTGGAGAAGATGTGGAAAAACTATCAGGTGCATTGCTTTTGTGAATATAAATTGTCACAGTCACTCTGGAAAACAATTTGGCTGGTTATTATGAAATAAAACATACACTTATCACATGACCTACCAATGATACTCCTGGACATTTATCCCAGAGAGATGAAGACTTATCTTTACACAAAAACTGTTCAATAATGATTATGGTAGCTATGTTCTTAGCCAGAAACTGGAAACAACCCATATGTCCATCAACAGGTGAATGGTTGTACAAACTGTGGTACATCTAAAATGGAGTACTACTCAACAATAAAAGTGAATGAACTATTCCTATACACAGCAACTTGGATGAATCTCAAGGGAATTATGCTGAGTGAACAAGGCCAATTGCAAAATGATGCCATTTATATCAAATTCTTGAAATGACAAAATATAGAGATGGAGAACAGATTAATGGTTGCCAGGGTTTAGGGACAGAGCAACACGAAGGATTCTTATGGTTGAAGAAACTGTGGTAATGGAATGTGCTCTTGATTCTGGTGATGGATACAGGAACCTACACATAAAATACCAATACTTAGAACTTAATATACACACAAAAATGAATACATGTAAAACTGTAGATATCTGGATGAGTAGAGTATAGCAGTGTCAATTTTCTGGTTGTGATATTGCACAATAGTTTTCCAAGATGTTACCATTTGGGAAACTGGGTAAAATCTACAGAGGATCTCTTTGTACTACTCCTACAACTGCATATGAATCCACAATTCTCTCAACATTAAAAATTTAATAAGAAGAAAAGAACATGGATCTTTCCAGAACATTCTTTTAACCTTAAAACAGTTATTTAAAATAAATATGTTTGAAGCCCTAGAACAATTGTACTTCTATATACAGGTAAATATTCTTAGGTATTAAGTTTAAATTAGGAAGGGGGGAATCTCTTAGTTCCTTAAAATTAAACAAACGTGGATATATATTTTTTAATTTGAATAATTAGAAATCAATATTTATCATTAACAGCAGTGAAATTAACATTTTTAATCTTTTATAGTTTGGTAACAGCTAATTCATTACTTTAGTTACCAAGAACTATTGTATCATTTAAAAATTTCTATAAAATACTAGTTATAAGTTAGTATGTTTTGTACTATATAGGCTTAGAAAATAATAAATAATTTTAAGCCATTCTTATGGAATTATAAGTAGTTCTGTGACTACCTGGCTAACTATAGCTCCATTTTAGAGTACTCCTTGGGATCAGTCCTAGTGTCTGTAGTGACAAAGTGCTTTAGCAAGGGAAATGATGAATATAGAAAATATTGTAGTTATGTATGGATTTGGATAATTTCTACTGAACTGAATGTGTATTATAAAACTTGACTGTTTTTATTCCACATTAAACCACATATTCAGGTTACATTATTATGTACTGACATCTAATTTTTTCTTTGAGTGAGTTCCTGACTTTTCCCTAGTGGTGCAATTTCAGCAGAAATGTATTAATCGGAAATAACAGTGCACATAGACCCTTGGTAATCAAAATGGAAAAATGTGTGTCACTGGTTTTAAATGAAGTTTTTTTATTGTTCTTAATAGAAGCACAACTAAAATGAAAATAGCTTCCTTCATTTTTATACTAACTGAAGATTTTATAGCTTTCTTGGAAATAATTTCTGTTCATCAGCTTTTAGAGTTAGATAAAAAATAATATACATTTAAAAACTTTTCATTGATGAGATTTTCTATAAACCTTCTACAAAGGAAAAGATAATTACTTTTGGATTCAGTTCAGTGACAGTTCTTGTTCTTCATATATCACTTTTTTGACAGTAGGTAAACCTGGTATACCAGGAAGAAAGCCACCTGCATACTAAATATCATTCTGGTCTCTCATCTTATTTTCTCCAATGTGACAGTCAGTGGCTATACTATTCTTATAAAACGCTATCTTGTGAAGAAAATACTGTCATGATTATGATATATGTTTTCCATAGAGTTCTGAATCTAATTTCAAGACACTATGTTTATTCTGAAAAGTAAAATACACATTAATGATTGTTTTAATTTTATGAAGACATTTGGTATCTTTTCCATGTTTGCCTGTGTCTAAAATTTATAGTTAGATACATAGATATAGATATATATAGATATCTCCTTGCTACTTTACAATACAAGTTTTTGCATATAGTAGGTATTAGTTTTCTATGGCTGCTGTAACAAATTACCACAAGCTGGATGGCTTAAATCAAATTTATTCTCTCACAGTTCTGGAGGCCAGAGGCCCCAAATCAATGTGTCTGTGTAGACAGGGCCATACTCCCTCTAGAGGTTCTGGGGGAAAATCTTTTCCTTGCCTCTCCCAGGGTTTTTTTGTTTGTTTGTTTGTTTTTCCAGTTGAAAAAAACTTGTGGTGAAAAATCATGTAGCTAGTTAACCTCTAAAGTCTGACTGTACGATCAATTTTAAATGCTACAAAGAAGTCTGATTGGGTTTGTCAGCTCAGGACCTTGGATGAGCTACTTACCTCTATATGCCTCACTGTCTTAAAAGGTGGGGATTATAGTAGCACATATCTCTTAGGCTAATAGGGAGAATTAAATGAGTTAATTCATAATTAACTGTGAGCTATTATTATAATTATTATCTGAAATGTACACAGTTCTTAGGGATCTACCCTCCCAACTAGAACATAAATACCACGAGGACAAGAAATTTGTCTTGTTGGTTGCTGGGACTCCAGAAGCTAGAACAAGAAGCTAGAACAAAACCTGACACACACTAGACCCTCAATAAACACACCTTGTTATGTTGTCTTTTTCCAGCTAACCTATTCTTTTAAAATCAACATTATTAACATTTTTGAAATTTAACTTTTATTTTATCTGCATATGAACATCTAAATACATTTACTACCTCCATCTGTGTCAGAGTTTCTCAGCCTAAGCACTGCTGACATTTTGGGCTAAATAGTTCTTTGCTGTGGGGGTGGTGGGAGCTGTTGTTGTAGGATGTTTAGCAGTATCTTTTTTTTTTTTTTTTTTTTTTGGCGGTACGCGGGCCTCTCACTGTTGTGGCCTCTCCCATTGCGGAGCACAGGCTCCGGACGCGCAGGCTCAGTGGCCATGGCTCACGGGCCCAGCCGCTCCGCGGCATGTGGAATCTTCCCGGACCGGGGCACAAACCCGTGTCCCCTGCATCGGCAGGCGAACTCTCAACCACTGTGCCACCAGGGAAGCCCTTAGCAGTATCTTTGACTTCTACTTACTAGATGCCAGTAGCAACTTCCCAGTTGTGACAACCAAAAATGTCTCCAGATATCGCTAAATGTCCCTGAGGGTCAAAATTGCTGCAGTTGAGAACAACTGACTTTAATTCAGATGTCTCTCTCTAGCTGGCATTTCCCTTCTCAAATGTCCTGCTTGACCCCAGGAAGTCCTAGTCCCACTAGCTTCCCCTCCTGCGGCTTCCTAGAAAGTTTCTCACACATTGGCATGGTCCCCTGCCTTAGTTCCCTATGTGATAACCAGTACGCTTTACAAGGAATTACACAGAGAAAACCACTGAGTGCTGAATATGGCTGTTCTGAATTATCACATTGCAGGAGTTAACAAAAACAACAAAAAAATGGTGAAATACATGTAACATAAAATGTACCATCTTAACCATTTTTAAGTGTGCAGTTAAATGACATTCACATTATTTTATTTGCCTTTTCTCGCTTTTATAGCTGCTGTTCCTTGTCTTGTGGCCACATCACTGTAGTTTCTGCCTCATCTTTATCTCACCTTCTTTGTGTGTGTACGTGTGTGTGTGTGTGTGTGTGTGTGTGTGTGTGTGTAAACTCCCTGTCTTATAAGGAGGATAAGCTCTTTCTCTCAAGACCTCTAACTTAATCACATATTTTGCCATATAAATTAATATTTACAGGTTCCAGGGATCAGGAAGTGAATATATTTGGGGGGAGCCCATTATTTGAGACCATCACAGTAGACATTCATTAAATATTTAATTATAGACAAAATATGGAGTTACTTTTAGGATTATTTTATGTAAGTGATTTCTTTACATATCAACTTTACAAATCAACTGGACAAGTCACGAGGTAACTACAAAGTGCCTCTTGGTCCCCTACAGGATATGGCTCAAACTTCTTCACATAGTCTTTAAGGTGCCTGTTACTTGGCTTGTGTCTTCATCCCCCTTCATCTCTAATCTTTCCCAGTCTTATGGATTCTTATATATCCAGACAGATGCATGTGGTCTACCCAGAAACTACTCTGTTATTTTATTCTGTACTCTTGCTGATGTTCTCAACTTATCCAGAATTCTCTTTTTTAGCCCTTCATGCATTCTTTAAAACAAATAATTCTTAGGTTTAGGGCTGAGAAACAAGGAAGAAAATGGATATAATTTAAACAAGCATATCCAGTATTATAATAATCACACATTTGGAAAAGTAACAGTTTGTTTCTTTGTTTTAAATTTAAATTACCACAGTTTATTTATCCAGTCACCTACTGAAGGACATCTTGGCTGCTTCCAAGTTTTGGCAACTATAAATAAAGCTGCTATAAACTTATGTCCACACAAAGACGTGAACAGGGATGTTTATAGCAGTTTTATCCATAATTGCCAAAACTTGGAAGCAACCAAGATGTCCCTCAGTAGGTGAATAGATAAATTAGCTGTGGTACATCAGATAATTTAATATGTTGATAATGGGGGAGGCGATGCATGTGTGGGGGGGTAAATGGGAAATTTCTGTACCTTCCTCTTAATTTTGCTGTGAACCTAAAATTGCTCTAAAAAAGAAAGTCTTAAAAATTTAATTTCTAAAAACAAAGCTTGTCAGATCTTGCTTGCTAAAAGTATGCTCAAGATTTGATTCTCGATCAGACCTCCTTGGGGGAGTCCTCATTAAACTCTGAAGAGAACCTTGATGTATTTCTAAAGAGGGAAAGGATTAAAATACTTTAACAAAATATTACTTTTGTCACCTTTAGACAGTTAACAAAATACTACTTTTGTCACCTTTCCCTCAGTTCCTACATTCAAGCAAGTAGTATACAAAACTATTAATTGCTCCATACATACCTGTCACCTGCCAGTTGTATTTACTAGCCTAAAGGGGTTTCATGTGATCTTACATTATGTGAAATTGGAAACTAATAAGTTAGATGTAAAGTACAAAATAAATGTTTATTGAGTCTCTAACTCTGTCCTCAGTGGATTTCATTCCAGCAGGTGAAGATTCATTTTAAATTAGCCTCTTCTAGAATTATTTAGAGTTGAAATCAGGAAGCAGCTCTTAGATGATCATAGTTTAGGCCTTTTTCTAATACATCAAAAAATGAACCTAAAAATGCTGTTCAAGCTGTAAGAATAGACATGATTAGAATATGATTAACTAATAGTAATTTAGCATGTAGAATGCTTTAAAATCATTTACACAATTTGAATGTCAGTATTCATTTTGGTACCAAGAGAAACTTAAGAAAAGTCATTTTCAACACAATGATTTCTTTCAAAAATCATTTAAAAACTAGAAACTTCTAGGATATTTTGTTTGAAACTTTTATTTTAGCTGTTTTTTCTCTAGCTTTATACAGGCAATATGAACTGTAATCTTCATTTTTTTTTTTTTTTTTTTTTTTCGGTACGCAGGCCTCTCACTGTTGTGGCCTCTCCCATTGCGGAGCACAGGCTCCGGACGCGCAGGCTTAGCGGCCATGGCTCATGGGCACAGCCGCTCCATGGCATGTGGGATCTTCCCGGACCGGGGCACGAACCCGTGTCCCCTGCATCAGCAGGCGGACTCTCAACCACTGCGCCACCAGGGAAGCCCTTCATTTTTTTTTACATGTTAATTTTACTCTCATTAGTTAAATGCTTTCTGGAAATTGGTAGCTTTAAAATGGAAGAGTAAATTAAACAAGTTATTATAACTGATAGGTCAGTTGTGAATGAAATATGTTCAGTGCCAGAGAACTCTTAACTATTTCATTTCAAAATTTTTAGAAGGGCAAACTGGAAAGGATATAACCTTTCATTCTGAAATGAGGTCTTCAAGCATCATTTATTTACAAAAGTATATTCTTCAGGGAATGTAACCTATCTTCTTTGCCTTTTGACAAACAGTTGAAAATTTAAGACATTCATCAAAGCAATTCCCCGGCCAATAATGGTCTGGTCCAGATGGGATTTTCTCAAGTGCTTTGTCTGGGCTAGTTCTCAGATGTGATCAGGCTTAAGTGAAGGGGCGTTCATTGCATACCTAGGGAGGTTATTGCATCATTTGATAGACTTCACTTTAAGAAAATGTTTTGCTTTGTTTGGATTTATATTGTTATTGTAGTCATGCCCTTTAAGCCACTTCTATTTTTTCCTTTTACTCATCCTCTTTTTTGCCCCTACTGCTATATTTACATTTGTTTCAAGGTGATTTATTCATTGTATAGAAAGCAAAATGTCTTTTATGGAATGATTCACATAGTACATGTGAGTCTTAGGAACTGAATTTAGGTTTCTAGAGGACCTAAATGCTAGTAATAGTAATTTCTACATATTATTGTTTTTAAATTATGTGTACTTATAGTATGTTTCATAGATCTTTTTCAGCTATTCTTTAATAAGTAAGAACTTTTATTTTTTGAATTATTTGAATGTTTTATATTTAGGAATACTCATACCTATTTTGATACATGGAATACAAACATGGAAGAGAAGGGATTATGGCAGAATTACTGAAAGTTTCCTAAACAGGCATACATAATGTTATTTAATTTTGAGTATGTATTGTGAAATCATATTATTACTATATAATATAATTATGTAATTATATTATGAGTTTGTGCTAATATCATCTAAAATAAATGAACAAATATAGTTACCATTGTATTTTTGCTTGTGCCAAATGTACATTTTGTATAGTTGAGTAAATAATAATTACATAACAGACATCTCAGTCCTAGTTACTGTATATGTCTTTACATTGTGTATTTCATGTAATAGCTTATTTCTGGCTGAGGGTTTTATGCACTTTGATTTCTTTTTGTCTCATCTTTCTAAACATTGTTCTTTTCGTGGATAATATGGGGTACAAGTAGTTTAAAAAAACTAACTGTGGGCTTCCCTGGTGGCGCAGTGGTTGAGAGTCTGCCTGCCAATGCAGGGGACACGGGTTCGTGCCCCGGTCCGGGAAGATCTCACATGCCGCGGAGCGGCTGGGCCTGTGAGACATGGCCGCTGAGCCTGCGTGTCCGGAGCCTGTGCTCCACGACGGGAGAGCCCACAGCAGTGAGAGGCCTGCGTACCGCAAAAAAAAAAACCAAAAAAAAATTAACTGTGTATTCTATTATCTTAGTGTTTGTAGTGTAATTAGAAAAACTTAATAAAAACATTAAAACTAAATGATAAAATTCTCGATGAAGACTATGACTAAAGGCCTATAGCTCTGAGTGTATCCTTGGTATTCAAGAATTTACACTGTTGTGCTTCCAAAATTTGTGATGTAAAATAATTTCTTAAGGCACAAATTCAAATCCTGTATACCGCAAAGGATCTTCTGTGGAAGTTAAGTCACTAAGTGAGAGAGTAAAATTGATAAATTGATAACTCAAAACAATTTTGTCTTTTTGCAACCCACAATGTTATAAACAAAAACTATTATGAAGTAATAAAACTATTTCTTTGTGAAAATCGTTATTCACAAGGAAATGAAAATGTGCTAGTGATGAACTGGCATTAAGAAATAAAATGTAAAAAATAAAAGTTAGGCAAACTGAGCACTACCATGTGAACATGCCATTTATTACTTAGGCTATGGTAGTTATTCTTTAAAAGGTTACAATATTTCGTGAGCATTAAAATATTAATATATTCTCAGTGATATACTTTTTTTAACATCTTTATTGGAGTATAATTGCTTTACAATTGTTTGTTAGTTTCTGCTTTATAACAAAGTGAATCAGTTATACATATACATATGTTCCCATATCTCTTCCCTCTTGCGTCTCCCTCCCTCCCACCCTCTCTATCCCACCCTTCTAGGTGGTCACAAACCACCGAGCTGATCTCCCTGTGCTATGTGGCTGCTTCCCACTAGCTAGCTATTTTACGTTTGGTAGTGTATATATGTCCATGCCACTCTCTCACTTTGTCCCAGCTTACCCTCCCCCCTCCCCATATCCTCAAGTCCATTCTCTAGTAGGTCTGTGTCTTTATTCCTGTCTTACCCCTAGGTTCTTCATGACCTTTTTTTTTTTCCTTAGATTCCATATATATGTGTTAGCATACGGTATTTGTTTTTCTCTTTCTGACTTACTTCACTCTGTATGACAGGTCCATCCACCTCACTACAAATAACTCAATTTCGTTTCTTTTTATGGCTGAGTAATATTCCATTGTATATAGCCACATCTTCTTTATCCATTCATCTGTTGACGGACACTTAGGTTGCTTCCATCTCCTGGCTATTGTAAATAGAGATGCAGTGAACATTTTGGTACATGACTCTTTTTGAATTATGATATACTTTAAAAATAATCAAAAGTCATAACTGAGAAATACTATCATATACATCAAATTAAGTTCCTTAGTGAGATAATACTTTTAGGTAGTGAAGAGGTCTAAGAAATTGATGAATCTTACTTAAAAATTAGTTTTTATTAGTTGAACAAGGAAATGTTGAAACTAGGGAGTATCTCTCAGATCTATGTCTTAAACATATCTAAAATCGAAATCCTCAGTATTTATTTGGTAAAATATTAATTATTGCAAAACCACCTATTTTAAGGTACATATAATCTTCAATATGAAATATATCACTAATCTTATGGCAAAACTTTTGGTTATTTAACTAGCTGGAGATATATATACACACATATGTATTTTCTCTTCCTTTCTTTCTAATAAAATTTATATGCAGTGAAATGCACCTATTTTAAACATACAGTTTGATGCCTTTTGAAGATGTATACACCTATGTAACCACCACCTCAATCAGGGTACAGAACCTTAACATCACCTCAGAATGTTTTCTTGTGCCCCTATCCAGTCAATCCCCAGCCCCTATAGGCAGCCACCCTTCTGATTTCTCTCAAGGTAGATCAATTTTGCTTGTTCTTGCACTTCACATAAATAGAATCATACAGTATGTAATCTGATATGGCCAGCTTCTTTTGCTCAGCATACCATCTGTGAGATTCATCCAGTTGGTGCCTGTATCAGTAGTTCATTCCCTCTCATCGTTGAACAATACTGTGTTGCTTTCATATACCAGAATTTGATTATCCATTAACCAGTTGTTGGACTTTTACATGGTTACAGTTACAACTAGATTTGGTTTATCTTATTTCTTTAATTGTTTTTTTTCTCATCAATATTTTTAGAGCAGCTGTAGGATCACAGCAAAATTGAGAGGAAATTACAGAGATTTTCCGTATATGTATAGCCCTATTCCCACGCATGTACAACCTCTTCAGTGATCAACAACCCCATTTGTTACAATCAATGAACCTTCATTGACACATCATTTATCATCCAAAGTCCATAGTTTATGTTAGGGTTTAGTCTTGGTGTTATACATTTTGTGGGTTTGGACTAATGTATAATGACATGTATCCATCAATTACAGTATCATGTAGAGTGTTTTCACTGCCCTAAAATCCTCTGTTCCTCTGCCTACTTATCCTTCTCTCCACTTCAGTCCCTGGCAACCACTGATCTTTTTATTATTTCCATGGTTTTGCTTTTTACAGAATGTCACATAGTTGGAATAATACAGTATGTAGACTTTTCAGATTGGCTTTTTAAATTAAATAATATGCATTTAAGATTCCTTCATGTCTTACACAGCTTGATAGCTCATTTCTTTTTAGTACCAAATATTATTCCATTGTCTGGATATACTACAGTTTATTCATTCACCTACTGAAGGACATCTTAGTTGTTTCCAAGTTTTGGCAGTTATGAATAAAGCTGCTATACACATCTATGTGCAGGTTTTTTTTGTAGATAAAGTTTTCAAGTCCTTTGAATAAATACCAAAAAGTGCAATTGCTAGATTGTGTGGTAAGAGTATGTTTAGTTTTGTAAGAAACCCCCAAGCTCTCTTCCAAGGTGACTGTACCATTTTGCAATTCCACCAGCAATGAAAAAGTTTCTGTTGCTCTATGTCCTGTCAGCATTAGGTGTTGTCAGTGTTCCAGATTTTGTGCTTTCTGACAAGTGTGTAGCGGTACCTCATTGTTGTTTTATTTTGCGGTTCCCTGATGACATATGGTGTGGAACATCTTTTATATGCTTATTTGCCATCTGTATATCTTCTTTGGTGAGGTGTCTGTTAAGGTCTTTCCCTTATTTTCAAATTAGGTTGTTTGTTTTCTTATTATTGAGTTTTAAGGGTTCATTGTATATTTTGGTTAACAGTCTTTCATCATATTTGTCTTTGCAAATGTTTTCTTCCAGTCTGTAGCTTGTTTTTTTATTCTCTTGAAATTATCTTTTGCAGAACAATTTTTTGTAATGAAGTTCAGTTTATCATTTATTTCTTTGGTGGATTGTGTCTTTGGTGTTGTATCTAAAAACTCATTGCTGTACCTAAGGTCATCTAAATTTTCTTCTATATTATCTTCTAGGAGTTTTATAGTTTTGTACTATACATATAGTTCTATGATCCACACTTTGAGTTAATTTTTGTGACGCATATAAGGTTTGTGCCTAGATTTTTTTTTGTGTGTATGGATGTCCAGTTGTTCTAGCATGATTTGTTGAAACCAACTGTCTGTGCTCCATTGTTTTGCCTTTGTTCTTTTGCCAAAGATGTTTTTCATTAATTTTTGAATGTCAGAGACTATGTTTATTTAACCACTGTTCCTCAAACATTTCCATTCAATTATTCTTTTTGGCTAAAGGGAGTGAGCTGGGTGTATGGCCTATTAGTTAGCATAAATGCAAAATTTCCTTGAAGTGTATTGCTTTAAATATTTCATATGATGCTTTCTGTTAACATGGCAGAAACTCAGTATAAATTCACAAAGTTAAGAAGAATAGCAGAGGATATCTAAAAAATAGATCAGCTCGGTGCTTTGTGACCACCTAGAGAGGTGGGGTGGGGAGGGTGGGAGGGAGACACAAGAGGGAGGGGATATGGGGATATATGTATATGTATAGCTGATTCACTTTGTTATACAGCAGAAACTAACACAACAATGTAAAGCAATTATACTGCAATAAAGATGTTAAAAAAAAGAAATATCTATACAATTTTTGAAGATGGGAGACAAACGATTTGTAACTCAGTAAGTGGAATGGAAAAAGAGTCTAATTCTTTTAGGAGAGGTTGCTACAGAGGCAAACAGATTCCTAAACAGAAAGCCTCAGGAATTGGAGGTATCAGTTATATACCTCCAAAGCTAAGGGTATAGAACACTGTTAAAATCATGATAATTTGTTTAAGGCTAATAAGGGACACTTAGACCACCCAGGTAGCCATGCACCTAATTTTCCCTCTTCTCATTCTCAGAAAAAAAAAAAAAATCTGCGTTTACAGACACCAAACAAAGCTGAAGAAAGGTTGAGTGACTTTACTAAAAACATGAGGATTAAATGAAAGTCTCCATAATGAACACTGGGAACAGGCTCCCTTCCCTTGCTTAACTGCAAGAATATAAGCAGCCAGTCTTATAACTCCTAAGGACAAGGATGAGCTGATCAAGAGTAAAGACTCGGATATCGGCAGATGGTGGTGGTGGGGTCTTTGAATACAGTGACTCTGCATGACCACACTATACTGAGGCCTCCCTATACAGAGATTACAATCAGGTTTTAGTTTTTCACTGTCAAATACAGATGGCTAGCAAAGATTGCCAGACATTGGGGGAAATCCTGTAATATAAAACACAGTGATCAAATCAAATAAAAAATATAAAACAACTTTGAATAAACAGAGATACTGAAGGGGAAAGAATAAATTTCTAATAACTTATAATTAATATGTTCAGATAAATAAGAGAAGTTTGCATTAGTAAGGCAAAGATAGGATATATGCTATTAAAACAGAGCTGTCAGAGAAAGGGCAAAGGGTCTGGGAAATTAAAATAAGTTTTAAAAAATATTAGAATAGTGGAAGATAAACAAAGGCAGTCTTCTAGGAAGTAAAATTATAAGAAAAAGAGATTAACGAAATGGGAGAGGAAAGAAAATTTGATAATCAATCCAGGAATTGCATTCTTTAGTAAGGGTTCCAGAAAGAAAGAAAGAGGAAAATGATAAAGAAAAAGTTAATTTTTAAAAGACAAAATACAAGAATATTTGTTGGATACGTGGGACATATATAACATATATGAAAGTGTCCAGCACAGTGAATGTAAAAAGACCCATACCAGCTCACATATCATTGTGAAATTTCAAAGCACCAGTAATATATTGATGAGCCCCCAAAAATCTGGAAAAGGAAGAAAATAGATAGAATAAATATACACTAAACATTGGGAATGAGAAAATATTTGTAATTCTCAATAGCAATACTGGAAGCTATCAAGAAGTAGACCAAATTTTGAGGGACAATAAGGTTTAACCAGGAATTCTTTCATAACCAACCAAACTGTCAGTTGTCAATAAGGATACTTGCAAATATTCAAGGTCTCAGAAATTTTATCCAACAAAAATTCCTTCTCATTAAGTTTCTTAAGAGTGTGTTTCACTAAAACGGGAGTACACCAAGGAAGAAGGAAAATACAGGTAATTACATCATAAATAGATATCCAAGGAGAGAAGCAAAGGGAAAGATAGGTTGATGGTGATGGGGTAAAATCCCAGGATAACTGCTTTGTTTCAGCCTTAGGGAGTAACCACCTGAGAGTTGACAAGATGATGGAGGGCTTTAGGAAGGTTTTACCCAGGGGAAAATGTATTGCCTAATTAATGGTTGTCCATGTTGAGAGACATTTATAACTCTGTTGGAGACTTTGGGGATGAATTAGTGATAAGCATGTAGAATACAGGTGCAAAAAATGAGGCAATAATTAATTCAGAGAAAACAAATAAAGTTGACCCTTGAACAGTGTGGTAGTCAGGGGCACTGACCTCCTACCCAGTCAAAAAATCTACCCGGAATTTTACAGTTGGCCCTTTATATCCACAGTTCCTCTGTATTCCCGCTTCCTCTGTATCTGCAGCTGTGCATCCCTGGATTCAACCAATCTTGGATTGTATAGTACTATATAAGTGGACCCATGCAGTTCAAACCTGTGTTGTTCATGTTAACTGTTGCTGTACAAGAAAGAAAATAATAAAACATAGTGTATTATGTAGTTCAGCCATGAACAGTTTTACACATTGCATCATTATGTAAACACTGAAATGATTTATTAAGAAGTTTAACTGTGGTGAATGAGTGGAAGCAGAGAAAATGAATTAGGGGTGAAGAGTGGTAAAAAGAGTTAAATTCACATCTTGCATAGTGAGGAGATTGAAGAAAGACTGTAAAGGAAATAATTAGTGAATGGCTAAAATTGACAAGTTGTGAAAAGTAGCTAAAAGCATGAAAAGGGATGCTTCTCTGGAGCTGGGATCTGGGTGTGGGAGTGGAATGGGGCTTTTTCAGAATAAATCTTGTAGAACTCTTTGACTTTTTAAATTACATGTGTGCATTATTTTGGTTAAAAATGGAATTAAAATATGCCCATGACTTCAATATTCTCTTCCATATTGTACTTGTAATAGTTTTAATATTAATAAAAATTTCTACCTCTCAAAATGCCTGAGTTAAGTGTTCACTGGATGTGCCAGTTGAATATGTGGATTGCTGTGCCCACTTCCTTGGACCATAGCCGCATACTTCTAATACGATATAAAACCTAGTCTGAGAAGTATAGATTAAAATTTTTTTTACATAAAAATCGTGCTGTGAACATTTAAGAACATGAATACATTTTTAATAAATAAAGTTATGATAATGGCCACTAGTGCACAAATGAAAGCTGTTAAGAAAAACACAACACCCCCAAACTTCGGATATTCTGTGATTGAAAACAGCAATCTTTGTTTTGAAATTTGTTGTCCATCCAATCTGCTGTTTATCAAGAACCTACATTTAGGTGGATAGTACATTGTATGGTGAAGAGTTTGCTTATTCAAATGCTATTTGGAAGTTTTTGTAAATAAAGATATGACTGCTTTATAATAATCTCATTGTATTGAGGAAGCACTCCCTAAATCTAAATGCTTATGTGGGATTTTTATCTCTTGAAAACAAATTGAGAAAAGCTGACTGTATTCAATAACTTTAAATTTGTGAAACCATGGGATTTCTATCAAGTAAAGGACTAGGACATCATCTTCTGTAACAATCTGTCATGCTTCTGGGCTAGGAATAAATCCATGACAGGAGATGGATTAGATGATCTAATAGTTATTTTTCCTTTTAAAAAGAATTCTTGTTTTCTTTTTAATAAATTAAGAAAAACAACCACCCCTCATATGACAGGGATTAGATCTCCTTCTAGATTGTGAAAGAATTATTGTCTATATTTTAGAAACAATATAAGAGGATTTTATATTGATAATTAATGTAAAACCATTGCCAACCTATGAAAGAGACTTTATCTTGAATGTATTTTAAAAAATAAACCAATAAAATTTACCTAATATACACAAAATAACAGTTACTTCATGCAAAGATGATAGTAATGTCAAATACTGTAAAGTATTTGTAAATACTGTAAAATACTGTAAAAAAATGAATTTTGAGAAACAAAAGAGGAAGGTAGGGGGAAGTAATTTATGATTGGGCAAAGACAACTTGATGTTTGTCTTTTATGACTCATAATGAATATCACAAATTTGTTTTTCATGAGACTGTGGCATATTAAGCTGGAGAACTGTAATAGATTTTAATCGTAGGAGACAGAAGGGAATGTTGCCCAGTTTTGCTGAGAGAAACTGTGCTTTTTTCTTTAGTTATGAAATAGAAAATAGGATAATCATAAAGAACTAATCTTGTGTGTACAACATTGAGCAAAAAGTATTTATTTTTTAATTCTTATAGTTATGTTCATTCCTTTCTTAGTTTTCTTATACCACTCACCAAATTGCATTACTTCTCCAAGTAAAGGTATATATACTTCTCCAAGTAAAGATATACTTCTCCAAGATATATGCCACTATGACACAGACATCCAAATTAAGAGAAGAAGACAAAGTATTGAGTAGAGTTCCCTGTGCTATACAGTAGGTCCTTATTAGTTATCTATTTTGTATATAGTAGTGTGTATATGTCACAAACTTAGACTTTTTTTTAACATCTTTATTGGAGTATAATTGCTTTACAGTGGTGTTAGTTTCTGCTCTATAACAAAGTGAATCAGCTATACATATACATATATCCCCATATCCCCTCCTTGCACCTCCCTCCCACCCTCCCTATCCCACCCCTCTAGGTGGTCACAAAGCACTGAGCTGATCTCCCTGTGCTATACAGCTGCTTCCCACTAGCTATCTATTTTACATTTGGTAGTGTATATATGTCCATGCCACTCTCTCACTTCATCCCAGCTTACCCTTCCCCCTCCCCGTGTCCTCAAGTCTGTTTTCTACGTCTGTGTCTTTATTCCTCTCCTGCCCCTAGGTTCTTCAGAACCTTTTTTTTTTTTTAGATTCCATATATATGTGTTAGCATATGGTATTTGTTTTTCTCTTTCTGACTTACTTCACTCTGTATGACAGTCTCTAGGTCCACTCTAGGTCCATCCACCTCACTACAAATAACTCAATTTTGTTTCTTTTTATGGCTGAGTAATATTCCATTGTGTATATGTGCCATATCTTCTTCATCCATTCATCTGTGGATGGACACTTAGGTTGCTTCCATGTCCTGGCTATTGTAAATAGAGCTGCAGTGGACATTGTGGTACATGACTCATTTTGAATTATGGTTTTCTCAGGGTATATGTCCTGTAGTAGTATTGCTGGGTCGTATGGTAGCTCTATTTTTAGACAAACTTAGACTTTTTGATGATATTTTCAAATAAGAGTTTACCTACAGTTCCAGAGACACCCTGACAGGATAAAAAAATAATATTTTTTTATCTTACTTCTTAAAATTTGAGTCCCATTGTCAGATTAGATCACCTATATTGCACTATGAATATTATTTATTATTGTAAATGCATGATTTTATTATGATTAGACGTGCATAGAATTTTATATTAAACCGTTGTAAAGGCACATAATTTTATGTTAAATCAATAATTTGTTAAATGTAAACATTTAGAAGAGTTCCTTATATTTAAGACTGTGTTTAATGTTTCTCATTTTCAATATGTCGTGAGCTAAAATTTTAAAAATAAAAAAGAAGTGGAAGTGGCTCTGAATCTTATCTTCCAAATTTTACCCTATTTCTGAAATTAAATTAAAAAATTAAGCTTATTAAATAATTACATTTCTGAGAGCCCTGTAAAAGACTAACTTTTAATGATAGGGTATGCCATTTGAATTGTATCAATCAGATAATATTAAATTATTTCAGGGAACACAAAAGAAAAAGCTCAAGGAGCCTATGCTTGTGATTGTACAGCAGTCAGCTTTCAAATTCATGATCAAACACATAAATCATATTCTATAGATCTTTGATGCATTATTATTAATTATAATTATGTATGTGCAGTGTCTATTTGGAAAGTAGTCTAATCAATTCTGTTTCATTTACTTGTATTTCCTTGAAACGTTCTAGTAATAGCCTCTTTGTTCCAAGTTATCAAATTTTTTATAACCAAAATTAGATATTAAGTATGTGTAGTCAGCTATCACCAGTGTACCATATAGGATGATTGATAACTTTTGTTTATATTATTCTGTGAAGTTCTTTTGTTTATTATTACTTCAGATAGTGTTCTTTCAGAATTCTAATCAGATGGCATTTTCATGTAGGAAGTCAGATTGCCTGTCATTAGAGTGTTCCTGCTTTTCTTCTCAGTGTATCTTCATGACTTATCTTTTGGTTGTTTACAGACTGCTATCACCTCAGTGCCATAAGAGATAGTGTAGACCTCTATGTCTTTTGTCCCCCCACTTAAGAAGACCAAATATAAATTTGATTACTTGGAAACAATTATTTTTAAATTTTGTCACATGATAGTCTATAAGTTGTCATTTTTCAGGCACTTAATATAGCATTTATATGAGCTAGGATTGTTATAAGTGCTATATCAGCTAATTTAACAATAACAACTATATGCAGTTGATACTATTTATTTATTTATTTATTTGGCTGCATGGAGTCTTAGTTGAGGCACACTGGATCTTTTAGCATGCGGGCTTTTAGTTGTGGCATGTGGGATCTAGTTCCCTGACCAGAGATCGAACCTGGGCCCCCTGCATTGGGAACACGGAATCTTAACCACTGGACCACCAGGGAAGTCCCTTGGTTGATACTGTTATCATCCCCATTTTACAGATGAGGAAGCTGATACACAGAGAGGCACATAGCTAGTAAATGACCATTGTGCCCTCAGTTCTTTTTATTTTTATTGGATGAATAATAAGAAATTTTTTTTTATAGCGTTTATTTTTACTTGTTGACAGTTTGCTTTATTTATTTATTTATTTATGGCTGTGTTGGGTCTTCGTTTCTGTGCGAGGGCTTTCTCTAGTTGTGGAGAGTGGGGGCCACTCTTCATCGCGGTGCGCAGGCCTCTCACTATCGCGGCCTCTCTTGTTGCGGAGCACAGGCTCCAGACGCGCAGGCTCAGTAATTTTGGCTCACGGGCCCAGTCGCTCCGCGGCATGCAGGATCCTCCCAGACCAGGGCACGAACCCGTGTCCCCTGCATCGGCAGGCAGACTCTCAACCACTGCGCCACCAGGGAAGCCCCCAAGAAATATTTGACCTTAAAAAGCGTCCCTATGATTACAAATCATACCTTTTAATAAATAAGAATAAAAACAGTATCTGATTAAAGAAGTCTAAGGAATCCCTTTAATACTTATTAATATACTCAACTTCCATTTATTTTATTTCAATTCAAATCAGTTGCATTTTTTTAAGCCTCAATAGAATTATGTGCTAGTAGAGCACTGGGTTGCTCCAGGTTACTCATGAAGTACTGTTCTTTCCTTCACTAAGCATATTTGTTCATTTGTCTTTTCTATTAGAAGTATAAAGAACTTTAATAAGTAGACTATATTTTCTATATTGTCCTTGAATCTGGACTCATAATTTCATGTGGATTTGCTACTTTTGGCTTACTTATACCAGCAACTGTTTTGTACTCTTACCTTAAATTCTAGTTTGGCATATGCCTTTAAATCTTAGTCTCTATGAGTAGATATTGAAGTCCAATGCTTATGTAAAATTTAAGTTCATTTATTTTCTGCAGTGAGGATGCTAATTCCCTTTTATGTTGGGTTACCCTGCTTGCTGTTGTCATTTTTAACTAAATAGCTATGGACTATCCGAACTTCGCATGGCTAAGCATTAGTTGATCAGGGGAAAAATTAAATTAAATTGCGTTTTATTTCCTGTCTTATCTTTGGATTTCTATTTTAATGACAATCAATTTGTAATAGTGGAGTTTATGGAGTTTACCAATTACAGTAAACTCACAACCCACCTCTTCAGCTGCTTTGATTATTGAAAAAGGAAGGAAGAAATATATCTGGAAGGCTTTTGATTAACTCTTAGTTATATACCTACTAAAATGTATCACACATTTTGCCACTGGGACATTTTATAGCTGTCTCCTTTTTGTTTTTAATACACTTTTTTCCCCATGTGAAGACATCTCTAAAGTTACTGGGTTTCTAGAAACATAAATAGAGAACAGATGGCCACTCACACCTTATGATGAATACAGTGGGGACAGAGGACTTTCATCACGTCATGGGCAACATGCTAGCTGTCATGTGGTGGACATCTGTGACTGAAATAGTCCCTGCTGCTGTTGTGGAGTCTCTCAGGTCTGGTGTCAGTCCTTTTTACAGTAGCTTATTTTCAAGCAATTGGGTTTCTCAGTTGTTTATTAGTCTGAAAAAAAGAAAGATAACTCTGAATAAATAAGAGTTAGGAAGTGTCCCAAATAAAGTTGTTTTTCTTTTAGATTGTCCTGTAGTTGTGCAAACTGATTCGTTAATGTTGACTGATATCTCATTACTCATCAGCATTGCCAAATTTGGGAATTGAATTTCATTAATGAAACGATCTTAATGGACACATTGCTATACTTGTATACCTGTGGACAGAGCACTGTAAAACAAAATAAAGCATTGCAATTTAGATTAACTCAGGGAGAAGACCAAAGGTAAAAGTTAAATCATGAATTATATCAGTAGGCTTCCAATATTTATAACTTTAATATCCAAATCATGAGCAATCCCTAAGGGTCTATGACAGGACAGAAATGATCAGTAATTTTCTGTAACTATGAATTTTAATTTTTCATCGCAGATTCTTAGATGGCAGAGTTTCCTCTTTATCCACATATAATATGATATTTTGTTACAGTAGCCTTTGAAGTTTCCAAAACATTGTGTCTTTTTGGAAAAATGGTCATCAGATCAGAAGGAAAATTTTGGTGAATATTGAAAATGCTCTTAACTTGTAACAAAACATATCTGAAACACATCTCCTGAGAGCAGTGTGGCTTTGAAAATGTTAGGAGCTATTAGAAAGGTTTATGTTTTGTAAATGTGAATTCCTAAGGTCTTAGAAAATCTAACCATCATGTCAAAGGTCTTGTATGAAATTTGTAAATAAATGGTATAATAGAGGGCATTAAGGTTCTTAAACAAAACAAAGCAAAAACAGAGACAAAACCAAAAATTACTGGTTGTTAACTTAAAGGATAAGTTTTAAAAATTACCTGATTCTTAGAAAGAAATTTGAAGTATTTGGAAGTCTTATCCACTCTAGTGACCTCTATATAAGAATTTACTAAACAGAAAAAAATCTCAGTTTTATACTATCTAAAGTACCATGAAATTTGAAATTGTAGAATATATAGTAATTAATTTTATTCTGTCAGCAGAGCCTGTGAGTTAATTTCACATATTTAAGCTGTTCTTCAGAGAAATTTTTGTTACACATGTTTTACAGTAACATTTTCAATAGATTATTCTTTGGAAAAGTCAAAAATCATTACTTTTTAGATAGTATGAAGATTAAGGACAGGAAATTTTAAAATTTTACACTTTGGTATATATTTTGGGCATGTAACATATTATATTAAAGTATTTCCATTAAAAAAAATTCTTTCAATCTCTCATATTTTCTCCCAAGCTAAATAAGACTGCATCTATGAATCACATTGATTTTATTTTGTTAAAGACTGTAAGAAATTATTAGGAGTAAACTCATAATTATAGCTGGCAATATAAAACTTGTTAGGAATATGAATTTGCTTTATGGAGGATGTATAAGTTATGATTGTGTATCGTTTGATGTGTTTATTTTGATATGTTTATTTAATTTTAAATAGTAATTAAAATTGTTTTTCTCTCAATGCTCTAAATAATGTGAAATGTTAAAGAAACTATTACCTGATTAGGTAAGGGTTTAAGATAATCCTATTATACAATAAAATAACATCCTAGAACTTTAAAACTTTGAACAAACATGCAGAATTAGTTACCATTTTTCAATTCAAAATGAAAACAAATGTGAAAGTTTCCTGATCCAGGGGATAATGAAATAACCCTCCTTTCTAAATAGGTATAACCTCTGAAAGTAAAATTAGTTTCTGTGAGGAGATATTCTTTCTGAAAAGTCTCTAGCATTTCTTGAGGTGAAATACATGTCTATGATTAGGGTAATCTCTGGACATAATTGATTTTATTAGATTTATCTTAAAATATTATGAAGAAGACACTATGGAATTAGAGGATTTTATGTTCTGGATAGAAAACTGGAATCGTGGTAATACTGCATGTTGAAATCGCGGAGGACAATGATGCATAATCCTCAGGCCTTTTGTAAATCCAAGTGGACAGAGAACATGACCTTCTTGTCATTCACATTTGTGCTGAGCTGATCACTCAATAAAATACCAAATGGTATTCATGAAAGTAATGTGAGTGATCAGAAAATTGTTATATGGATTTCTAGGACTGACCTATGATATAAGTCTCCATCCCATTCCAGGTACATAGAAATGCTGAGACATGAAAAGAGGGGTGAAATCTCCAGGGGACAGAAATGAAAAGATAACTTGAAGCTGGAGTTTTGCTGCATTGGCCAGAGAGGTCATTTGGCCAGTATAGTTCTAGAGACTTGAATTTAATGTCTACATGGTGATAGGATACTAGGGATTCACTGTGGGAGGCAGGGCAAGGGTGAAAAGGGAGGGAGCCTCTTGTGCACATGTCTAAATGGAATCAGAGTTTATAATGTCCCCACAGCACAGGGATCCCAGGCCAAGAGTTTGTCATAAATAATTTCTCAAACTCTTGCAAAAGCAAATGCTAAGCTATACAGAAGCTAGTGCAAAGCCCATGCAAATGGGAATCTTATGAAGAGAATACCCCTTCTGAAGACGAGTTCAAAATAAAAAATTCCAGCCCACATGAATCATCTAACATGACTAACATGATACAGTCAGCAACCACAATAAAAAGGACAGTTATTACCATGAAGTATGAAATAATATAAAAAAGTAATATAAACTTAAGCATATTTTAAGTGATTAAGCATATTTTAAAGGAATATGAAACAATAAAAGGGAGCAAAGGAAACATAAAGACATAGAAAATAGAGGAACAAAGTAAGATGGTAGAAATAAACTGGTAAATCAATTATGTGAATATTAACTCTCTTAATGAAAGAGATTCTAGATTCTACAAAATGCAAAATCCAACTTTATGCTGTTTATAAGAAAGACATCTAAAACATAAGGATCAAAATGATTGAGAAGAATGATAAAAGTAATGCACCAGACAAATATTAATCAAAATATAATTTATGAGGGAATTTTATTATTATACCAAAAATATACCTGAAGCCAATAAGTGTTGCTGGGAATAGGGAAGAACTAGAAAAACATAATAATTCTGAGAACCTGTATTCACCAGACAACATAATCTCAAAATTCATAAAGTAACAATTAATTGACTCAGTTACAAGTTGAAATTTAAAAATCCAAACTCATATGGAAAGTTTTTAAAACATCTCTCTCAAAAATCAATATATTAAGCATATGAGAAAACAGCAAGAAAATAGAAGACGTGAACAGTGTATTTTAACAAGATTACTCCGATGGGTGGATGGATGGATGGATGGGTGGATGGGTGGATGGATAGATAAGCAGATAAGTAGATAGATAGATAAATGGATAGATGGATAAATAGATCTATCTAAATGGGTAGATGGATAAATAGATCCCTTTATCTAACATTAGAGAATATACACTTCTTTTCAATCTTACTAAAGCATGACACAATATTTAACTATGTACTAGGCCACAAAGGACTAGTAAACTAGAGAATCAACATGCAGTTCTAGGGGCTTCCCTGGTGGCGCAGTGGTTGAGAATCTGCCTGCTAATGCAGGGGACATGGGTTCGAGCCCTGGTCTGGGAAGATCCCACATGCCACAGAGCAACTAGGCCCGTGAGCCACAACTACTGAGCCTGCACGTCTGGAGCCTGTGCTCCGCAACAAGAGAGGCCGCGACAGTGAGAGGCCCACCCACCGCTATGAAGAGTGGCCCCCGCTTGCCACAACTAGAGAAAGCCCTCGCACAGAAACGAAGACCCAACACAGCCAAAAATAAATAAATAAACAAATGAGGGGTTAAAAAAAAAAATTAAAAAAAAAAAAAGAAAAGCCTTACAGAATTTAAAAAAAAAACATGCAGTTCTAGTTTTCTATAAAGAGTTAATTACGAAAAGATTGTCTCTGCCACAAATATAAAGCATACACATATAAGAAAATTCATGGGCCAGAGAAGCAATTTAAAGAAAGTTTATGTAATATTTAGAATTGAACAGCAGCCAAAACACTGCATATCAGAACTTGAAGCTAAAGAGTTAGCATAGTTTTTAAACGCATATTTTAGCAATGATTGAAGATTGATGAGCCAAGCTTTCAACTCAGTGCCACGCGATCTGAGAAGCAGGGTGTACAACAAAGAGAATCCTCAAGATGATGCTGAAGGGAGATCCAGGATGACTGCACTACAGTTGACTTAGAGAGCATACATCCATCTTGGAGTAGTGGTTGGTCAGAGAGCCAAGAGGGATGAATCTGAGGGGGCTGGTAGTGGGTGTGATTATTTGTTGTGTTGGATTGTTTTGAGTTAAGAGTTGAAATTTGCCAAACGTAAGTTGTTTTTAATATTTCCCCATTATCATTTAACATCTATTTTATCCTTCCATTTTTTAAAGAATATGTTTCAGATTTATGTTCTAATTTTTTGTAAAATAGTCATTTTTTCATAGTTCATTTCCTTTTTAAAATTATGGATGATTTTATGTTGTTTGACTAAGTTTAAAGGGAAGTGCTTTTGTTCGGTTTAGAATATATGCTGACTGGATAGCAAAGAATACCACCTTGAAACTGTTCATCTGAGGACAACTCTAAATTTTAAATACTATTTTCTCAAAGATTGATTTTCTTATATTCCTTGATTTGGAGTAGACTTTCACCTTTAATCTAGAGGGAATTGTTTTGTTCTCTTTAGGGAAAGAGAGTTGAACTTTTACAAGAGGATTATGAAACACGAAGCGAGTGCTGTACTTGCTAACATAAAATGAACAAAATGGACACATCATGTCACGGGCTGCTTGTCTCCCTCAAGAGACAAAGACTAGGCCAATCTGGGCTCTCCTTCTATGAAGTTAGAACAGCTGGAGTTTGACATTTTTCTTCTCTAAATCTAAAGACTGGATAATGTTCATATTGGATCTTACTTGTCTTTCCCACTTTTGGTCTCCTGTGTTCTTTTTGGCTTGGGATCTTGGTTAGTGTGCAGGATAAGCTTGAGAAAAAAAAATCCTTCTCATTTCAGGATGAAATATTTAAAATAAACAGGCTGTGTGTTTATTACTGTGGAAACCAGACAGTAAGTATGACTGTAAACAGAGTGATTTCAAAAGACTAAGTGATTAAATGCCAACAGGACTGCAATAATGCTATCATTCTTTCATAGCTTTTATTTCTACCGTAATTATTGAAATGCTTTCTGAAATAATTTTATGAAACTTACGTTAACCTTTTGTCATACATACATGATTTTTTAAAGAGTTTTAGAAGAAATGTCATTTATTTTACTGAATGGAGAAACTTGAAGGTATACTTGTTTTCAGCAATTATGATGGCTAGACTCTTCTGAAAGTGTTAAATTCTCAGGAATCACTTAATAACATTTTTCATGTTTGTTAACCATCAGTGAAATAGTGATTTTGTATCTTGTGAGTTTGCTGCATCCATCTGCTTTCTTCTCCAGTCTTTTCATGGGAATGCATTCTGAAAACCTAGTTGTAACTGTCCAACTCCTCTGATATATAACTTAAGATTTTATGTAACACAGGTTATTTCTCATTCTAGTGAATCATTTTGTGCCTGATAGGACATTTGGGTAAAGCTTAATGAAACCAAAGTTGCTAGAAAATGAATTCGGCTTGACTCACTCATGGTAGTTGCACCAGCCTTATCTTGAATCAGTCCCTGTTGTTTCATTCAAAAAAACTGTATTTTCTATATACTAAGTACATTAGTTTTCTATTGTTATATAACAGATTGTCACAAATTTAGCAGCTTAAAGCACCATCCATTATCTCACAGTTTCTATAGGTCAGAAGTCCAGCCATGGCACAAGTGGGTTCTCTGCTCAGGATGTCACAAGTCTGAAATCACAGTGTCAGCCAAACTGCATTTTCACCTGGAGCTCAGATTCCTCTTCCAAGCTCAAGTGGTTGATGGCAGCATTTATTTCCTTGCTGGCTGTTAGTCAAGGATTGTTCTCAGCCCCTGGAAGCCACTCCTATGGCTCCCTCCATCTTCGAATCCAGCAACAGAGAACTTCCTTCAAGTTGACTCCTTTCTCTTCACAAAGATCCCAGTCCATTTTGAGGGCTCACATGCTTTGCTCAGGCCCACCAGAATAATCTGTCTTTTTAAAAGTCAGCTGTGCTATATAACCTAACCTAATCATGGGTGTGACTATCTCATTAAATTCTCAAGTTCTCACACAAAAGGAGAGGATTACACGGAACATGTACACCAGAGGACTGGAATCTTGAGGTGCATCTTAGAATTCTGCCTACCATTAAAATAATAGAGGCTGTTAGGTATGTATTTCTTCAGTTTCTTTTTTCCATCTTCATCTGTGTCTGTATTCTTTTCTTCCTCTAGTTTCAGAAAAGGAAGACTCTTTATTTGAAGTTTAAATTCTTCCTTCCTGGTCTTTCCCACCCCTCCTTGAATTTGCTCTATTAGACCTGCATGTGTTCTCACCCTCACACTCAGCTTTACTCTTGTATTTTCATTTCTCCCTGTCTATTTGCTCCTTCCCTTCAACTTATATGTTGCGTGGTCCTCAGTTCTCTTCACTCAAGTGAATCTGACTGCACTTTTCTATGGCTCAGGTTTAAGTCCACTATCTTTTTTGTTTTTGTTTTTTTTTTTGTGCTGTACGCGGGCCTCTCACTGTTGTGGCCTCTCCCGTTGCGAAGCACAGGCTCCGGGCGCGCAGGCTCAGCGGCCATGGCTCACGGGCCCAGCCGCTCCGCGGCATGTGGGATCTTCCCAGACCGGGGCACGAACCCACGTCCCCTGCATCGCCAGGCGGACTCTCAACCACTGCGCCACCAGGGAAGCCCCCACTATCTTTTTTGAAGGAACTTTTCCAAACAGCTGATTTTCCTGTCTCTGGTCCTCCCTACTCTCATCTACTACCAGAGGGACATTCTAAAATGCAAATCTAATCACACTATTCTGCTTAAAAATCAGTGGAAGTCCCACCTTGTTGCCTTTACCAGAGGACCACATATGGACTACAGACAGGTTATGTTTGGCCCTTATATGCAGAAAACACTTTAAACCAGTTTCCAAGAATTTAAATCAGGAGCTTATACCTAAAAATATGGATTTCTGGCCTCTCTTGAAAAATTAGAAATCTGAGTAGTCTGGCCTACATTTCTACAAGGCAACTACTCCTTCCACTATTACTACTACTAGCTGCCCCTGTACGTGGGAAATGCTCTGTATAGTTTTGCCAACCCATCAACTTCATTCATTTACTTTACTTGCCTAGCCCCTGAAGACAGTGACTTTACAAGCCCTGACCTAGAGAATAAAGACTAAATGTCTTAGCATTTATCATTTTTCATAACATCATTCCATTCATAATTTTCAAATCATGTTGCATCTTAGTTGACTGATTACGTTTCAGTTTCTCCTGCCAGATTATGATTTCCATAAGGACAGGAAGTATGCTTTGTTTATGCTTTCACTCTCAGCCCCTAACAATTTCTAACACATACCAGGAACTCAGTGAAATTGATTTAAATGGTGCTGATTGTACTTTCACACTTACATACTGATTTTATGTGTCCATATAAATTGCTAAAAAGGCAATACAGACAAAAGTAGGTATCAACTCTCTAGCACTATTGGAAAATCTTAAAGCATAACTTTATGGTCTACCAAAAGTGAATCAATAGAGTCATTTTGACTGACAAAGAATAATCCATTGTAATACTGTTATAGTGGCAGTGGTGGTGGAAACCCTTCAACATTTTCAATGTCTTGTTCCTTTTATACTTTCATTGGAGTATAGGAATTTGGACTCCCCTGACGGTGTTGTATGTTCAGAACATAGAGAAAATAGGGCTTCCAGTTAGCTCTTGTTCCTTTCTCTGTAAGATACTGAAAGGCTTTCTCTTTGCTTACATCCATCAATCAATAAATATTTATAATTTTTCGAAGTAGGTTTCCTAACCATTGCTATTCATTAAAGAGCATTTTAAACTATGATTTTTTAAGGTGTTTTGAGAATGATGGTTTTGGTTATTGGAGGTGATTAATAGAATTTCCACTGTAATTCTTTATGATTGGATTAAAGCATGAAAATGTAAATGGGATTATTGAATATACATAAATCTAGAAGGATGAAGTTTGTAGTGCTTTGTGTACTTAAATTTTCTTGTTAGGGTTTGTCTGCAGATTTTAGTTCTGTTTTTCAGAAATGTCATATTGAACTACTTTAAAAAAATCTTTCTCTCCAGTATCCCACAGAAGCATACTTGCATGGAATTAGAGGTAGATACTCATGTTAAAAAGAATCATAGATTGTTGTTGGCAATGAGAGGGAAATCATATTTAATCCAAGACAGGGTGGTTCCTCTAGGTTACTCACTGATGAGACAAAAACAATGGAAAAATTTGCATCATTGCTCTTTTTCTCCCTCTCAGTAAAATTGTGAACAAATTCTTTTTGTGATCCTGTTTTTGTGTTGATCTCACAAGTTGAAAACATTCTGGACTGTTCCCTATTTCAATGGTAGTTCACAGTGATGACGTGAATTGTCTACAAGAAATTGTTTTCTGCATATGTTCCAAAAACAGTCATTATTTGCGATATTCTCTGGTTTTATTTTTAAATATTGTTTCAGTCTTTCTTTATTTTGTTATTTATAATGTTCAATCAACACTCATTAAAAAAAACCAAAAACCTGGATAAAGGTAGTGCTTACCCACTTCACGTTTTTTTATTTTTTTAAATTGAATTGGCCAAAAGATAATCAGGGCACAGTGGGGAAACCTAAGAAATGAGTTATCTTTAGGACATAACCATAGGCACTATAAGACTGAAATACTACCTGTATTAGAGTTTTCCAGAGGAAAAAATATATATCTCCTATGTAAAGTATCTATCTATATAGATACAGATATCGTAAGGTATTGGGTCACACAGTATGGAGGCTGAAAAGTCTCACTATCTGGAGACCCAGGAAAGCTGGTGGTGTAGTTTAAAGGCCTGATAGCTGGAGAGCTGATATTGAATTTCCAGTTCAGGTCTGAAGCCCTAAGACCAGGAGAATCAAGGGCAGGAAAAGATCCATGTTGCAGTTCAAGTTGTCAGGTAGAGAGTGAATTTAACTTTCCTCTGCCTTTTTGTTCTATTCTGGCCCGCAGCTGTATGGATGGTGCCCGCCCACAATGGGGAGGGCAATCTATTTGACTTAGTTCAGTAATTCAAATGCTAATCTCTTCCAGAAACACCCTTACAGACGCACCCAGAAATAATGTTTAACCAGCTCTCTGGGCATCCAAATAAAATTGACACATAAAATTAATCACCACACTAGCTATTGCCAATCTTGATATTGAGAGTCTGATTATGGTCCTATATATTGATATCGTCCTTAAAATTTCACACTGCTACTATAATCCCCAAAATGTGCCCATCTATTCTGAGATTGATGAACTTGTGAAAAACATTGAATATAATGAGCATTTTTAAAAATTGAAGTATAGTTGATTTACAGTGTGTTAATTTCTGCTGTACAGCAAAGTGATTCAGTTATATATATACATATATATATTATATTCTTTTTCATTATGGTTTATCACAGGATATTGAATATAGTTCCCTGTGCTATATAGTAGGATCTTGTTGTTTATCTATTCTATATATGATAGTTTGCATCTTAATGAGCATTTTTAATAACACTTCTCATATTATATAACAGGTACCTTTTTATAAGAGTCTCTTTGTGGGCAGGAGCACTGTATTATTTCTTTGTACCTTTGATATATATATATTAGTATTTGGTGAAAAATTCCTTTAAACTGTTAGTTGGGTTAAAAGTGTGAGAATGAACAATTCTTTGAAGTTACATATTAATTTTTCTTTTTCTTTTTGAATGTCACTCATATATTACCTGGGAATTAGGGTAAACAGGTTGGATGATAGTATTATTTCAAATTTTTGAAGTTCAAAGATCAAGGTCACAGCTTGTTGGCAAAGCAACCTCATCCTAGACGATAATATTTATATTTTGTATATCTTGTTCTGGAATTTAAGTACCAAGAATGCGGATAACATAAAGAAGAGAATTTCAAATTTTAGAGCCATTTTGTGACACATCCCGTTTTTCTTCATATTTTTAGCTTCAGCCAAAAGGAAAATATACATAGGAAGAAAGAAGTGTGTTAAGAAAAAACAGAATTCAAATCTAATTGTCAATCTTTGATATCACATTTAGGTCTAAGAAATGGCTATTAAAACCAATTTAATTGTTACATTTGACAACATCAAAATTGTAAAGTAGACTTTGAATTTATGCTCAATAAAAACAGTTGCTGCTAAGATACAGAGTTGTTAAAAGTAAAAATCTCAGTTAAACAAATGCTAAACAAATAGGAATTTACATTTCAGATAGCTATTCCAGTAGATATTCAAGTTCAGAAAATCTTTCTAGATTGCAGAGTCAAGGTGGCCAGATTTCTTAAAATCATTAAGAGGAGATCTACACAGATGACCTTTGAGGGTGGAAGTATATTAGGTGTATCCATATGGATGAGAGTATTTTGGTTAAGGGGAAGATAAGGGCAGAATAAAAAATAGCCTTTTTTAGCCCCCCAATAATGCCTGGTTTCTATTTCCTATGAGACTAATGTGCAATGAACTAAAATATTAGCTCTGTCCAGTTTAGGAAAACAACCTAACCTTATGGGAGCCATCTTCTATTTATTTACTTAAAATTACTACTTCCGTAGTGATTCTAAGGAACATGGAATGTGATGATTGCTGTCACTTAATATATAGAATCCCTTTGGGAAGAGTTTAGGTCAAATCATTTCAAAAGCAGTTGGCCATCCCCATGTAACTTTCTTTGGCTTATGCATTGGCCCAGTTAGCAATACTTCAGTGGCAAATTTGAGTTTATCCAAAGCATGAACTTGTAAAAAAGCTTGCCATGAACTTCAGAAGTGTACTTACCCAGTTTAAAAATTAAGTAAACCTGTCAGAGCTCCCTTTCCAATGAGGAGCTCTGTATGTGCACACCAGGCATTATGGCCTCCTTCTTCAATTTATAACCAAACACTGATTTATAAAATTAAGTCATGGTAATTTTTAAAGAGTCTACATTCTGTGGTTTTCTGAACTGGCTTATTAAGGGGAGTGCTTTTTTTCTCCGTTAGTATGTTGTAACCTTGACGATAAGTGCCAAAGCGTTTCTCATAGCTAAATATAAACCTTTGATCTGACCTTTTGAGTCATACAATCAAAGAAAAATTATTCTTTAAAAATTTTATGAAATATTCATTTTGTGTCTGACATTATTTCCCCATTGGCTGTGACTTTTCATGTAACCATATATCTCAGTATACACGGTATTTTCAGAATGCCACCCTCCCTTCCATTGCTCCCTCACTTGAGTTTTAGAGATTCATCCCTTAGCACCCCATTGAATGAATGGAGATTACTACATTGTCAAAATACAATAACTGCTATACCATTTGGACATTTTTGGCAATGGGTAAGTGTTCTCATTTGAGATTGCTTCATAAGAAACAGTTCACAGAAGTGGAACTACAATATGCCAAAGCAGTTGATTTCTTTTGGACTTAACTAAGTTTCTGGTTTTACTATTTGCTAACAGCAAGGTGCTATTATATGTAACATGACTTATTTACATAATTACCACAAAACACTTGGTATTTCATCTAGTAATGACATTATTTCATTGAAAACAGTAATTTTACTACTGCAATATTTTGACATTTTTGTCTGGCTACATTTACACTTTGAGCTTTTAAAGGCTGAAAATTCATGGTTGTAGTATTATAGTTTGTATCAATTTTTCTAAAATTAATCTACTAACATTGTAGGCCTTATAAAATACTACTACCCTCTTTACATTTATGTAAAGCAGATATTCTATCTGGTTCATCTTTCTGTAATGTAGATTGCCTTGTACATATACATGGTAGGAACTAAAGAAAGAATATTTAATTGAATTTCAAGTCTTCATGTAGGATTCTACAGAAACTTATTGACCATATTTCATATATTCCTTGTACTACTTTAGTGTTAGATCCAGAGCTCAAAATCTGAATTTATTACGATTAGCCCCAGAGAAATATAATTTGATTTATTTCATCACATTGAGTGGTGAAACATATTCTCTGAACATGTCTTTATTATTTTGAGGACATTAATTCATTGACTTCTGGTATCCAACATTGCCATGGAAATCCAATGCCATTCTAATTCCTTATAACTCATTCACAAGTAACCTATTTTATTGCTGTGTAATCTCTTAGGATTCTCTTTTTGTCCCATATGTTCTAAAATTTGATGATGCCTTGCCTTGCTATGAGTCCTCTTTTGATTAAGAGTGCTGGGACCTTAGTAGACCCTTTCCATTGGAAATTTAAATCTTTCAGTTCATGTATTTCTTCTGCTTTTTAAATTCCTTCTCTGTTTTGTTGTCTCTTTTGGCTAATTCTATTATGTGGATTTTAACTCATCCTGTACTGTACTGATCCTCTCATTTTCTCTCCTATTTTCCATCTATTTACTTATGTGTGTGTGTGTGTGTGTGTGTGTGTGTGTGTGTGTAGCCCAGAATTCCATCCTTTGACACCTCAAGTCAGGAAGAGAGGACTCTACTTGTTCTACATGAGCTCTAGGACCGGACAGTGCCATGTGAGGAACAGTCATACAAACATGGATCTCACCCTATTTGAGTACTTTCTAGTTGCTGCCTGTTTTCTGTCATTCTTCAGTCCTTGAAATAGGTTTTGTTTCTTGGGTGTTCTTTTTTTTTTTTTTTAAGTGTGGGGGGGCGTCAGAGTTTATAATTGTTACCTCCAGGAGGGCTTAGTCTAATACAGCTTACTTTGCTATTAGCTGAACTAGAACTATCTCAATGTTAACTTTTAATTACATTTTTCTTTGTGAGAAAATTCAGTTCAATGCATGGTTACCATCCATTGTACTCTCCAATTCTTCTCAATCTCATTAAAAATAGTTGTTAATTTTTATACTTTACAGGCAGTTTTCCTATTAGGTAATTATCACCTAAAAAAAACTACCTTGAAAAATTTAAAATGTTTTTTAGACCAATAATTTCTTTTTATCTTGTCTCTATGTCAATAAAGAAATAAAGTAAATATTACTAGTTTTCTATATAAATAATTTAGATTGGAATTTGTTTTTTAGAGATCTGCCATTAAATTATAATAAGTATGCTTGTTAGGATTCTTAGTAAATATATTTGGATGAAAATCCTGACAGAAGAATTTTTTTTATTATTATTTTTTTAACATCTTTATTGGAGTATAATTGCTTTACAGTGTTGTGTTAGTTTCTGCTGTATAACAAAATACATCAGCTATATGCAGACATATATCCCCATATCCCCTCCCTCTTGCATCTCCCTCCCACCCTCCTTATCCCACCCCTCTAGGTGGTCGCAGAGCACCGAGCTGATCTCCCTGTGCCATGCAGCTGCTTCCCACTAGCTATCTGTTTGACATTTGGTAGTGTATATATGTCCATGCCACTCTCTCACTTCGTCCCAGCTTACCCTTCCCTCTCCCCGTGTCCTCAACTCCATTATCTACGTCTGTGTCTTTATTCCTGTCTTGCCCCTAGGTTCATAGAACCTTTTTTTTTTTTTTTTTTAGATTCTATATATGTGTGTTAGCATATGGTATTTGTTTTTCTCTTTCTGACTTACTTCACTCTGTATGACAGATTCTAGGTCCATCCACCTCACTACAAATAACTCATTCGTTTCCTTTTATGGCTGAGTAATATTCCATTGTATATGTATGCCACATCTTCTTTATCCATTCAACTGTCGATGGACACATAGTTTGCTTCCACATCCTGGCTATTGTAAATAGTGCTGCAGTGAACATTGTGGTACCTGACTCTTTGAATTATGGTTTTCTCAGGGTATATGCCCAGTAGTAGGATTGCTGGGTCATATGGTAGTTCTATTTTTAGTTTTTTAAGGAACCTTCATACTGTTTTCCATAGTGGCTGTACCAATTTACATTCCCACCAACAGTGCAAGAGGGTTCCCTTTACTCCACACCCTCTCCAGCATTTATTTGTTTATTTTTGGATGATGGCCATTCTGACTGGTGTGAGGTGATACCTCATTGTAGTTTTGATTTGCATTTCTCTAATAACTGGTGATGTTGAGCATCTTTTTGTGTGTTAGTTGGCAATCTGTATAACTTCTTTGCAGAAATGTCTATTTAGGTCTTCTGCCCATTTTTGGATTGCATTGTTGTGGGTTTTTTTTTTTTTTGATATTAAGCTGCATGAGCTGCTTGTATATTTTGGAGATTAATCCTCTGTTGGTTGCTTCATTTGCAAATATTTTCTCCCATTCTGAGGGTTGTCTTTTTGTTTATGGTTTCCTTTCCTGTGGAAATGCTTTGAAGTTTCATTAGGTCCCATTTGTTTATTTTTTTTTATTACCATTTCTCTAGGTGGTGGGTCAAAAAGGATCTTGGTGTGACTTATGTCATAGAGTGTTCTGCCTGTGTTTTCCTCTAAGAGTTTTATTGTGTCTGGCCTTAATCTTTAATTATCTTTAATCTTTAATCTTTAATTAAAGACCTTAGGTCTTTAATCCGTTTTGAGATTATTTTTGTATATGATGTTAGGGAGTGTTCTAATTTCATTCTTTTACATGTAGCTGTCCAGTTTCCCGAGCACCACTTATTGAACAGGCTGTGTGTTGTCCATTGTATATGCTTGCCTCCTTTATCAAAGATAAGGTGACCAGAGGTGCATGGGTTTATCTGTGGGCTTTCTATCCTGTTCCATTGATCTATATTTCTGTTTTTGTGCCAGCACCATACTGTCTTGATTACTGTAGCTTTGTAGTATAGTCTGAAGTCCAGGAACCTAATTCCTCCAGCTCCATTTTTCTTTCTCAAGATTGTTTTAGCTGTTTGGGGTCTTTTGTGTTTTGATACAAATTGTGCAGTTTTTTTGTTCTAGTTCTGTGAAAAATGCCATTGGTAGTTTGATAGGGATTGCACTGAATCTGTTGATTGCTTTGGGTAGTATAGTCATTTTCCCAATGTTGATTCTTCCTATCCAAGAACACAGTATATCTCTCCATCTGTTTGTATCATCTTTCATTTTTTTCATCAGTGTCTTATAGTTTTCTGAGTACAGGTCTTTTGTTTCCTTAGGTTTATTCCTAGCTATTTTATTCTTTTTGCTGCAATGGTAAATGGGAGTGTTTCCTTAATTTATTTTTCAGATTTTTCATCATTAGTGTATAGGAATGCAAGAGATTTCTGTGCATTAATTTTGTATCCTGCTACTGTACCAAATTCATTGATTAGCTCTAGTAGTTTTGTGGTAGCATCTTTAGGGTTCTCAATGTATAGTATCATGTCATCTGCAAACAGTGACAATTTTACTTCTTCTTTTCCAATTTGGATTCCTTTTATTTCTTTTTCCTCTCTGATTGCTGTGGCTTAACCTCCAAAACTATGTTGAATAATAATGGTGAGAGTGGGCAACCTTGTATTGTTTCTGATCTTAGCAAAAACAGTTTCAGTTTTTCACCATTGAGAACGATGTTTGCTGTGGGTTTGTCATATATGGCTTTTATTATGTTGAGGTAAGTTCCCTCTATGCCTACTTTCTGGAGGGTTTTTATTATAAATGGGTGTTGAATTTTGTCGAAAGTTTTTTCTGCATCTATTGAAATGATCATATTGTTTTTATCCTTCAGTTTGTTAATATGGTGTATCACATTGATTAATTTGCGTATATTGAAGAATCCTTGCATTCCTGGGATAAACCCCACTTGATCATGGTGTATGATCCTTTTAATGTGCTATTGGATTCTGTTTGCTGGTATTTACTTGAGGATTTTTGCATCTATGTTCATCAGAGATATTGGCCTGTAGTTTTCTTTTTTTGTGACATCTTTGTCTGGTTTTGTTATGAGGGTGATGGTGGCCTCGTAGAATGAGTTTGGGAGTGTTTCTCCCTCTGCTATATTTTGGAAGCGTTTGAGAAGGATAGGTGTTAGCTCTTCTCTAAATGTTTGATAGAATTCTCCTGTAAAGCCATCTGGGCCTGGGCTTTTGTTTGTTGAAAGATTTAATCACCGTTTCAATTTCAATGCTAGTGATTGGTCTGTTTATATTTTCAATTTCTTCCCAATTCAGTCTTGGAAGGTTGTGCTTTTCTTAGAATTTGTCTGTTTCTTCCAGTTTGTCCATTTTATTGGCATATAGTTGTTTGTAGTAATCTCTCATGATCCTTTGTATTTCTGCAGTGTCAGTTGTTACTTCTCCTTTTTCATTTCTAATTCTGTTGATTTGAGTCTTCTCCCTTTTTTTCTTAATGAGTCTGGCTAATGGTTTATCAATTTTGTTTATCTTCTCAAAGAACCAGCTTTTAGTTTTATTGATCTTTTCTATTGTTTCGTTCCTTTCTTTTTAATTTATTTCTGGTCTGATGTTTATGATTTCTTTCCTTCTGCTAACTTTGGGGTTTTTTTGTTGTTGTTCTTCTTTCTCTGATTGCTTTATGTGTAAAGTTAGGTTGTTTATTTGGGATTTTTCTTCTTTCTTGAGGTAGGATTTTATTGCTATAAACTTCCCTGTTAGAACCGCTTTTGCAGCATCCCATAGGTTTTGGGTCATCTTGTTTTCATTGTCATTTGTTTCTAGGAATTTTTTGATTTCCTCTTTGATTTCTTCAGTGATCTCTTGGTTATTTAGTAATGTATTGCTTAGCCTCCATTTGTTTTGTTTTGTTTTTACAGTTTTTTCCCCTGTAATTGATATCTAGTCTTGTAGCATTGTAATCAGAAAAGATACTTGATATGATTTCAATTTTCTTAAATTTACCAAGACTTGATTTGTGACCCAAGATATGGTCTATCCTGGAGATTGTTCCATGAGCACTTGAGAAAAATGTGTATTCTGTTGTTTTTGGATGGAATGTCTTATAAATATTAAGTTTGTCTTGTTTAATCTGTCATTTAAAGCTTGTGTTTCCTTATTTTCATTTTGGATGATCTGTTGGTGAAAGTGGCATGTTAAAGTCCCCTACTATGATAGTGTTACTGTCAATTTCCCCATTTATGGCTGTTAGCATTTGCCTTATGTATTGAGGTGCTCCTATGTTGGGTGCATAAATATTTACAGTTGTTATATCTCCTTGGATTAATCCCTTGATCATTATGTAATGTCCTTCTTTTTCTCTTGTAATAGTCTTTGTTTTAAAGTCTATTTTGTCTGATATGAGAATTGCTACTCCAGCTTTCTTTTGATTTCTATTTTCATGGAATATCTTTTTCCATCCCCTCACTTTCAGTCTGTATGTGTCCCTAGGTCTGAAGTGTTTCTCTTGTAGACAGCATATGTACAGGTCTTGTTTCTATATCCATTCAGCCAGTCTATGACTTTTGGTTGGAGCATTAAATCCATTTACATTTAAGGTAATTATTGATATGTATGTTCCTATTACCATTTTCTTAATTGTTTTGGGTTTGTTTTTGTAGGCGTTTCCCTTCTCTTGTGTTTCCCGCCTAGAGAAGTTCCTTTAGCATTTGCTGTAAAGCTGGTTTGGTGATGCTGAATTCTCTTAGTTTTTGCTCATATGTAAAGGTTTTAATTTCTCCGTCAAATCTAAGTGAGGTGCTTGCTGGGTAGTGTAATCTTGGTTGTAGGTTTTTCCCTCTCATCACTTTAAATATGTCCTGTCACTCCCTTCTGGCTTACAGAGTTTCTGCTGAACGATCAGCTGTTAACATTATGGGGATTCCCTTGTATGTTATTTGTTGCTTTTCCCTTGCTTCTTTTAGTATTTTTCCTTTGTATTTAATTTTTGATACTTTGATTAATATGTGTCTTGGTTTGTTTCTCTTTGGGTTTATCCTGTATGGTACTCTCTGTGCTTCCTGGACTTGATTGACTCTTTCCTTTCCCACATTAGGGGAGTTTTCGACTATAATCTCTTCAAGTATTTTCTCAGACTCTTTTTCTCTTCTTGTTCTGGGACCCCTAGAATTCGAGTGTTGGTGCATTTAATGTTGTCTCAGACGTCTCTGAGACTGTCCTCAATTCTTTTCATTCTTTTTTCTTTATTCTGCTCCCTGGCAGTTATTTCCACCATTTTATCTTCCAGGTCACTTATCCATTCTTCTGGCTCAGTTATTCTGTTATTGATTCCTTGTAGAGTATTTTTAATTTCAGTAATTGTGTTGTTCATCACTGTTTGTTTGCTTTTTAGTTCTACTAGATCCTTCTTAAAAGTTTCTTGTATTTTCTATATTCTGTTTCTGAGTTTTTGGATTATCTTTACTGTCATTACTCTGAATTGTTTTTCAGGCCGCTTGCCTATTTTGCCTTCATTTATTTGGTCATGTAGGTTTTTACCTTGCTCCTTCATCCTGAACAAATATTTTTGTCGTTTCTTTTTTTTTTTTTTTTTAATGGGTGGTGGTATATTCCTGTCTTACTGGTTGTTTGGCCTGAGACATCCAGCAGTGGAGTTTGCAGGCAGTTGGATAGAGCTGGCTCTTCGTGCTGAGATGAGGGCCTCCAGGAGGCCTCACTCCGATTGATATTCCCTGGGGTCTGAGGTTCTCAGTCCAGCAGTTTGGAGTCGAGCTCCCACCACAGGAGCCTGGGCCCCACCTGTGGCCTCGGAACCAAGATCCTGCAAGCTTCATGGCACTGTGAAAAAAAAGAAAAAAAAGGAAAAAGGAAGAAAAAAGAAGGAGCAGTACAATATCAAAGAATAAAAAACAAAATAAAATTAGAAAGATAAAAAATAAATTAGAAAAATAAAACTATAATTGAAACAATTGCAACAAGGTAAGAAAAAACCACAACAGGAAAAAGAAAAATAAAGGGGGAGGGGGCGGAGAACAAGCCAGAAGGAGAGATCACTAACAAAGTATAAAAATAAAATTAGAAAAGTGAAAGGTTTATAAACGAATCAACAACAATGAATCAATAAGATAAAGCAACCCCAATCTAAAAGAGGAAAAAAAAAAAAAAAGCCTTGGCTATAGGGGCAGAGTTTAGGCAGGGGGTGGAACTTAGGCAGGGGCAGGGTTTTGGGTGGCAAAGAACCTAGGCGGGTGGAGGGGTGATGGTTGAGTGTGCGGCGCGGTCTCTGCTTAGGACCTACACAGAAGGGGAGAGGTAGCGTGTTGAAAGGAGGGCCTTTGGATTGTGGAGTTCGGAGTTCTGGAGTTTGGAGGTAGGGCCCTGGGTGGGGTGTGTGGGTGGGGTTTAGGCCCAGCGTTGGAGGGGGTCTCCGAGTGTAGAGGTAGGGCACTGGGTGGGTGGGTGTAGGGGCGGGGCTTGGGCTCTGTGTGGCAGGAGGGAGGCTCCAAGGGCAGAGGATTAGGTCCTGGAGCCCAACAGGCTTCCCGTTGCCTAAGTGGACAGGGAAAGCACAGGCCCCGTTCCCTTCCGTTCCTTTGCACCCCTCCCCCACCATCTCCCCCAGGGTCTCCCCGTCACCGCCGGACCCCTAACCGTGGGTGGGTCCCGCTGGGTGTAGGAACTCCTTCCCTTCCCCAGCCGCCCCTCAGGGGTGCCGGTCCCGGGGGTCTGGCCTTTACTTTTGCTCCCCCTCCTCTCCCTCCCACTCCCTCAGGACCCGTTCGGCTGGAGGGAGCCTAGGTGGGCAGAGGATCAGGCTTGGGATCTCAGCAGGTTCCTGGGAGTCCAAGTGGGCAGGGGAAACCTGGTCACTCTCCCTTTTGATCCTCTGCCCTCCCAATGGTTCCCCAATTTCCCCCTTCAGGTGTGGGATCCCTTCCCCTCCCGCATCTGCCCCTCAGGGCCTCCAGTCCCATCCCGCCTCCACTTCTCCCCCTTCACTCCCCCCACACCTCACGTCCTACCTGGTGACCTACTCTGGGGGTTCCTCCCATCCCCTTAGGTGTCTGTGATCCCCCACCGGTGCCTGGTAGGTGCCCTAGTCATGAGGAGGCGCGAATTCCGTGTCCTCCTAGTACGCCATCTTGATTCCGCCAAGATGGAATTTTTTAATCCATAGTTTAAAAAGACAGTTATTAAGCTTTGTGAGATTTTTTTTGAAAGAAATTCATATACCAAACAAAAAATGGACATATTTTTTCTGGATTCCTATATTTTATCATTTCATTTAAACTAGGATTTTAAAATCCTAGTTGGTACTTCTATGGCTTTTTAAAGATCACCCCTTTTGAGTTTACTAGTTTATGATAACTGATTTTAAGGAAATGCAGTTATAGTTAACACAATAAGTGTTTATGATTTTCTTTGTTTGTTTCCAAAAATTTCTAATGTCAATATAATGCCTTTTAACTAGTCAAGGTGTTTCATGAAATATATATAGTTCAGTGCTTTGGGATTGGGAGAGTGGAGGTTGGCTTTAAGTTTCTGTAATTTTTAACTGATGAAAGTCCAGGATTCATAATCAGAAAAAAATGTAAGATTCTATTGTTTTCATTTAATTTTCCTAGAGAATGTTAGAGAGACCTAAGCAGTTGTTACTAAACAGTGTAAACTGGTTTAAATTCAGAAATAAATAGTCCATGATATTTTGTACTATGTCTTATTAAGATATATTTCCTAAGTATCTCATAGTAGATATTTTATCATATTGTAAGTTTTTTTTTCCCCAGTGTTGGCTTGCTTATTGTTTCTATGAGGCCTTAGGAGCTAAGCAATAGCACACAGTGATTCCAGCCCCAGTGAGATTTTTCTCTGTCATACTCACTCTGGAATGCTACTGTGTTAAAGTAATCAACCGTTTTTAGAAGACAAATCAATATCAAACTAACTTAAGAGAGTGGAGTTTTTTGTGCCGTTTGGTATTATTTCTGTTGTGGCTTATTTGTAAAATCCTTCATGCCCAGCCCTTAGATTGTGTTCATGAATGTCTTATAGGATAAGTCATTATTTTGAATACAGTGGTTATATTTGCTTGTTCACGACCCACTTCAAATAAATGTCAGTATTGGGATTCTAAAATAGAGACTGCTAACTTTCCCAAATACCATACAATCCTTTTGATATGACCAAGGAATTCAAAATAACAAAAAATAAGACTACTAAGTAGGCAGTTACATTCATATTTCTACCTACACATCATTTGGGAGTCTTATCCGCTACAGTGTAGGGAGTTTGATTAAAAAATAAGCAATTGGTACAGCCACTATGGATATAAGAGTATGTACATTCCTCAATAAACTAAAAATGGACCTACCATCTGATTCAGCAATTCTACTCTTGGGTGTATATCCAAAGAAAACGAAAACACTACTTTGAAAAGATATATGCATCCCAGTGTTCACAGCAGCATTATTTACAATAACCAGGATATGGAAGCAATTTAAGTTTCCATCAAGAGATGAATGGGTAAAGGAGATATGGTACACACACACACACACACACACACACACACACACACACACACTGGAATATTACTCAGCCATAAAAAGAGTGAATTTTTGCCATTTGCAACAGCATGGATGGACTTGGAGGATATTATGCTTAGTGAAGTAAATCAGACAGAGAAAAACAAATACTACATGTGTTCACTTAAATGTGGAATTTAAGAAATAAAACATGAATGAATGTAACAAATCAGAAACAGACTCAACAGATACAGATAACAAACTAGTGGTTGCCAGTGGAGAAGAGGGATTGAGGGAAGGAGCAAGATAGGAGAAGGGGATTAAGAGATACAAACTAAGAGGTATAAAATAAATAAGATACAAGGATATAATGTACAGCACAGGGAATACAGTCAATATTTTATAATAACTTTAAGTGGAGTATAATCTGTAAAAATATCAAATCACTATGTTATACATCTGAAACTAACATGACATTGTAAATCAACTATACTTCAATAAAAATTTTTTTAAATGAAAATAGAAACGAACAAAAAATTAACAATGAGAAACTTAACCAAAGGATATAAAAATAACCCTTGATTAGATAAAGAAATGCAGTGGTCCTGAATGGAGAAATTACACTGTAATTCATGTTGGAAATAAGTTAATTCCTTATAAAATAACTTGAAAATGAGTGTAATTCCAAACCAAATTCCTAGTATATTTTTTATGCTTCTTTGTTTGTTTTTAGTTTGTCTGAAATTCTGATATGTGTCACTTTTGCCATATTCTCTTAGTTAGAAGCAAGTCAGAGACCTGCCCACACTCAGGCAGAGGGAATTACATGGGGCCTGAGTACCAGGAGGTTGGGATAATCGGGGGCAATCTTAGAGGAAATGCTGAGTATTCTGTAAGCACTTGTTTTTCTGCCTGTAATCTTCTGATGGCTTTTTCTTAGAATAAGTTCTGAACTTGTTACTGTGGCCTACAAAATCCTATATGGTCTACTCTCCTGTATACCTTTCCAATCTCGTCTCTGTTCTCTACCTCAGTTTTTGCAAGGATTGTTCCCTGACCACTATATCTAAGCATACTCTGCCCTCTAGTAGCTATCTTATGACTCATTTTATTTTCTTCATTGAATTTACAACTGTGTGAAATTATTATTTGATCATTTGGCATCATCAGCCTCCTCTACTAAAATATAAGGTCCAAGAGATTGGACACATTGTTTTTCTTGTTCACAACAGTATCTCCAATGCTTAACATATAGTACACACTCAGAAAGTCTGATAAATGAAGGAATGAATACATTCTATGTTTAACCATGTAAGAATGGGGATACTAATTTGAGTAATATGTAGCCCCTATCCCTTTGCAGCTTTCAGACTAGTACAAGAAAAAAAGTTAATATTGTAATGCTATGATAATTGTCCATGTTCACCCACTAGACTACCCAAATGTAACTGAATGAATGTCTAATGGAAAGTACAGGGAGGAGTTAGTTTAGTAGTGAGAGAGATGGACAATGAATTCTGTCTTAGCATTTGAAGTTTCAGGTCTGTATAGGACATACTGGTGACATCACTCCAAAAATGAGTTAAATGTTTATAGAAGTCTGGACTTTAGGAGAGGTACCACCTGTAGATACACGTTTGGCAGTTTTCAGCTTATCTGTAATAATGGAAGCTGTGATTGTGGATAACCCTAAAACTCTACAGAGAAAAAAGAGAAGTAGGTCAAGGGACCATTCCAAGAAATATTACCATATAGGCTCTAAGTGGAAGACAGAAGTATGTCAAGGGACCATTCCAAGAAATATTACCATTTAGGCTCTAAGTGGAAGACAGAGAAGCATACTATGAAGATATGATTAGATGAATATTATGAGATCTAGTAGAGTGTCAGGAAATCCAAGGCAATATTTCTTTATCAGAACCTAATATCAAAATTAAAGTAACAGGCAAATAATCGGCAACCCCTGCCTTCTACCTACCCCACGACCCCCAATTCAGTTAACTTTTAGTTGATTCTAAATCCATGTATAGTAAAAATTTTCATTGTTAATTATAACCCCTAATTAGACCAGATAAGTCTTCTAGTTTTTACTATATTTTCCATGAACCAAAAGGCTCATCACCTCTATTTCAAAACATAATGGAATGAACATTTACAGTCATTCAAAGTAAAAGTAACTTCTGAGATACTCTTATCACGTGAACCTTTGGGCTTTTCATTCTCAAGGATTCTCTGACTCCCACAATGAATTTTGCAATTATGAATACCAAATAATTCTTAGATGGTACTTAATATATTAAAGCATATAGCATGGCCTTAAAATCTAATAATTTTTATCCCTATAATTAGAGCTCAGTGTATTTTCACTTTTAGATGATTGCATTTTGATTGTAAGAACCTATAGGATCTACAGATCTACAACTCTGCATACGCAGAGCCTTGTTTGATCATATAATCATCTTGAGATATTTAAACCTTGTTAAATAAGCTTTAAGAAATTTGGTCAAGAAAATAGTTGGAAAGGTGAGATTAATAGTCTCACAATAAAGCTCTCTTATCTGTTTAGAAAGTCCTTATCAGTATTCTTTTCTCAGTTCTAGCTACCTTGGAAGTTAAATGTGACCAGTTGTCAACCTAGGTATGTCACTGCTTTAGAAGATTCATTTGTAATATTTTTTATTTAAATCTAAAATAACATTTCGGCAGGTCACAAAACCAAAGAGTTCATGATACTAAGATCTTAGTAAAAAATAGTTGATTCAAAATACTTACAGTTGATGATTAACATAACTAGGCCAAAGTAATACAGTTTAGTTTCTTTTTTACTACATAACTTGACTGATTTCCTTTATTACTAGAATTTTACAACTATGTATTACAACAATGGTATATTTACAACTATGTATTTGTCTACAATAGACAAAATATCCTGTATTACAAACTATAATTGAATAGGCTTTACTTTTTTAGTGTATACATATCTAGACACAGCTAAACTTTTCTTTTAATACTAATAAATTTTAAAACACATACTGAAAAAAAAGGAGTTCCTATCTGACCATTATTGCCTAGGAATCACATCAAAATATCTTTATTCCTCCTTTTCCTTTAGCTTTACATCTTGGTTCCCAGGACAGTAACGAAGATTAATTTTGTAAGGTTATTTAGACTACTTTGATAACATATCAAAATTCAGCTCTTTAGTTGATATATTCTTAGCAGAGTATCAACTCACACCTTGATAATCCTCCTATCCCCAGAAACATTTGGAATGACCATAGACAATTCCCCTGGAATTAGTGTTTAGTTAGTGTATTTTACCAATACTATATATTCTCTTTTATCTGTTTGGCCACTCCAAAGAACCTGATAACTGAGTACATATATAACTTTATACATTCTTTAAAAAAAAAGTATGTTTTTAGGTTTTTATAAACTTATGTATTATCACAGTATTGAGAGCTATTATGCAATATTTTAACCATGCCCTTTTGGTTGAAATTATACTATTCAATAAAATAAAACTGTTACATCCTTAAACAGATTAAAATATTTCTTAATTTGTATTCAGAGAATCACTGTCCCAATTATTTCCTTTACCTGCCACATTATAATTGTATTCTCTTATTAATAAGGATCATTGCAATTTTTAAAAATTCGTCTTTATTGAGCACTTAATATATGTCTAGAACTGTATAAGACACTGTGGAGACTAAGGAAGACATAAGATAGGGTCTCTGACCTCAAAGAGGTAGAAATTTAAAGGAAAAGACTGCATTTCTGAAACAACAAGAGAAAAATATGGGGAGGATGAAACTGAGTGAAAAATTGTGTGAGACAAACTCTGAAGTATCAAGAACAGAGAAGCCAATGTAGGCTAAAGTAGTTAAAGAGAATTTGATCTGGACTTTGAAGTGATGAGTAAGGGGGTGTGCCATTTAATCTTGGATTTAAAGAATTGACAGATAGGTATCCAGAATAAAAGCCTGGCTAAAGAAAATGGATAAGTTTTCTGAAATTGAGAATTTTTAATGCAGATCAGATCAAAGATGCTATCTGTTTTGCTAGTTAAAATAATGACAGTTTAGAGTCAACTAGCGCAACCTACTATGATTACCAGTATTTAAGAAGTTAATTGTTTTCAACTTTTTTTTACATGGAAAAATAAAAACATAGCTTAAAATCTTAGATTATAGACTGAATGAGATGCTTAGTATAGGTCTGTGTACACTGAATTCTCCATACGATCTTGAGAACTAACTACAAGAAAGAAATTTATTTTTGCCCATGCCTCTAAAGAAGAGATATACTTTCAAAATGTCTTTAATTTGTGGTTTCTGACTCATTTGAAGTCCTGATTTCATATTGCAGATTATTTTGAAATTACAGAACTAATAAAGAACATCTGTGTTAATAGCCTTACATGTCCAACAAAAAACTAAAGTAAAAGATTTTTAAATTGACAAAAACATACAGTGTAACTTTTGTTGGAATTTGCTAGTTTTAAAAACAATACTTTTCTAAAGTTGTCACTTCATTTGAGGGATGGTATAAAGATGGGCTGAATATAGAGTTAGAGCACAAAAGTATTTTATGCTTCTCAACTCATTAGGCCTGATTTGAGGCCCTTCTATAAATGCAGTTCACATGGGCGTGTGGTCCCTTGCATCTATGAGGTAGACAGGCTGGAACAGAGGTAGTGAGAGTGGAAGGGTGCTTCCTGCCTTGGCTCTGAACCATACAGACAGGATGGTCCAGCAGACTCACTCTCTCATACATTCCAGAATTTTTCTACAAAATAAGCAAATATCTCAAGTAAAATATTTTTCTTGGATTGAGTTTTAAATACTTCTTGATTATTTTTATTGTTTGGAATAACAGATGTTCACGCCTGTTAAAGGACCCCAAACTAGTGAATATAATTAGAAAAAATAGAAACTGAAAAATACTTGCCTACTCTTAAGAGGAAATGACATTTTAAGTTTATTCTATACCGAATAGCCAAGAAGAAATTTAAGAATTCTCGTTTGAGAATGGACTTGAGGATATGGGGAAGGGGAAGGGGAAGCTGTGACAAAGAGAGAGTGGCATGGACATATATACACTACCAAACGTAAAATAGATAGCTAGTGGGAAGCAGCCGCATAGCACAGGGAGATCAGCTCAGTGCTTTGTGACCACCTAGAGGGGGATAGGGAGGATGGGAGGGAGATGTAAGAGGGAGGAGATATGGGGATATATGTATATGTATAACTGATTCACTTTGTTATAAAGCAGAAACTAACACACCATTCTAAAGCAATTATACTCAAATAAAGATGTAAAAAAAAAAGAATTCTCTTTTGGAATTTTGGATATAAGGATTTGAATGTTATTTTGAAAGAAGTTTCTTGTTATTAGTGATTTAAAATTATTCCCTTTTTCTTTTGCCATCTAAAATAGAATGTTAGGGGGCTAGACTTGTGATTACCTATGCATTGTATTTTACTGATTACTGTATTCAGGATCAGCTTGTGATCCTGAATATCACACTTTGAAATGGATAATGGATCCTTATCCATTTGACATTGTTGAAACTTCCAAGTGATGAAAAACTCTTTTCTTTCTAAAAATGTCCATCTTAGTCAAAGCTTCCTGACAATTGTGATAATGCGAGAATACAAAATCATGGTGTGGGTTTATGTTTTACTGATAATGTAATCTATTGTCTAAAGATAAAATAAGCTTATTTTTTCTTCTGTATCGACTCAAAAAAGTAATATTCTACAGCTAATCTTTATTTTTTGTATGTTTGTTTGCATAAGAGAAGCTTTAAAAGGTTATTGCTCAAATTTACTTTCAATTTATATATTCTTTACATAGATAAAACTTTCCTATTGAAACTTATATACTTGTTAAATGGACTCATTATATGCACTTATATGCAAATGTTTTTGGCTATTTGATTCTAAGTATAAGAGAAATAAATCAGATGTGACAAATAGTCTGAAATAATTTCAAAATTCTTAGAATTTTTCCAAGTCTCTTTTGGGTAAAGGTTTAATAATAATAATTATACTATTTTAAAATAATAATTTTACTATTAAAATTAGAATTCAGCTCTAATTTAGGTTTTATTTATCTATCTACACAACTGGATGTACTTATTGAAATATTGAAATAAAGGACAATTTTTCTTAATCTGATTCCCATTTTGTTAAGAAAGAGAAAGAGGTGAGATAAAACAGATAAAACAAATTAAAAGATTAAGAAGACATTGTGACCGCCTCGGATTTCAAAAAAAAATTACACAAATACATACACAATTTCTTTGTGACTAAACCAGTACTATTCAGTCCTCTAAAATGTGCCTATAATACAAGAATGTAAATATCCTTTGTTTTCCTTTACATTTTAAGAAAGTATATATAAATGTTTTTCAACACCTCGGAATTGTCAGTGTTTAACTCTTTTCACAGGGTTTCTAATATATTAAGTAAAACATCTACCTGTGTTTTCGATCTGAAAATTTTAAATAAATTGGTAAATATAATTCACCCAGAAAAGTTTACTGTGTGGGGTTAAACAACTAAATGCTTCTAAATTATAGGAATTAACTGAAATGTTTTATAAATTGCCACTCAGATTGCAAACATTGAATTTTTACTGTAGTGACTTTTAGTTTTATTTGTAAATTGACTAACAGTGATTTGTCTCAGAATTATCAATCACTGTTAAATATTTCTCAATCTGTATGTAACATATTTATAGAAATACTCCTTTACAAGCAAGACATTTTAGAAATATTCCTATTAGTGAATGCCATAATAGAAATTACTGATCCAGGAGACAAACAACAACACAAAACCAAAAAAACCCTTTTGTACTCTCAATTTTGCCACCTACTTAATGCCTTTAAAATATCTCTTCAGAATTATGTATAGGTTCTGAACCTAATTCTTCCTCTTACTTGTTTGTTTAGCATACTCATTTATGTCAGGAAACAGTGTAACAGGATAGTATAGTAGGATCTTGATTTTATTCCTTCAATATATTAGATAACTACTCTGAACCTCACTTTACTAATCTATAAAATGGATATAATAATAGTTCCATTTTGGTGATGATTAGATTAATTTGTATTTGTGCTATGCTTGAGTTATACTTCAATTATAAGGTATGGTGGCTATATAATTATAATTGTCATTTAAAAGCTTATTTTAGTTACAATAATTCTCATTTTAATAGTAAGGACATTATAGTTATTAGTAAATCATTGTGTTTCAGTATCTTTATCTACCAAATGAGGAGAGCCTGTGTTCCTTTCAGAATTCCTTAACTATAATAAAATTGTATTACACTGTTTTATTTTGTAGTGCCCTCTAACAGAGGAATTAAGATATTTTTATGTCTTACCTTTATGCAAAAGTACTCAAGTTTGACATGTGACATTATTATTTATAAGTTATAGTAATAAATTGTTGGTTTTTGATAAACCTGGTAACAGTCATTACTCCTTTATCTGTTTTTTAAAACCTGTTTTTTAAAACCTGTTTTTTATATTTTTCTTAGATATTACAAAAATTTTTCTCTTCACAAGTAGCTTCTGTCAGTTATTTGATTTTACCATCAGTACTAACAGAAACTAGAGTTAAGAATCTTCATGTAGGGACTTCCCTGGTGGTCCAGTGGTTAAGACTCTACGCTTCCACTGCAGGGGGCACAGGTTTGATCCCTAGTCAGGGAACGAAGATCCTGCATGCATGCCACATGGCCAAAAAAAAGAAAAAAAGAGTCTTCATGTATAATTTCTTTCCTTATTCTGAGCATAGTGACTTAAATTAGGTAGTAGCAAACAGATGGTAGTATGCTTATATGGTATTTATGTTGTTTTCTTTGCTGCTAGGAGGTGGGGGAATGACTTACCACTTAAAAAGAATTATTCTTAGGTTATATGTTGATTTATATGATAAGCTTTAGTAAGAAAGTAGGAAATTGCCCAGTAATTTTGTTCATTGTATTTATATATGGTAAATGCTCTAGATTTAAATCTTTTACCTTTTTCCCCTCAGAAGAAAATATGTGTATTTAAAACTGGGCCACTCAAACTTGATATTCTCCCCCAAAGCTAATCATGTTTTCCTTTCATCCTAGTTCAGACTTGGTTCCTTCAACCTACAGAAAGTTGCAAACCCAGCTGAGGTCATTAGAGAACTTATTTGTCATTGCCTGGACACCACTGCAGAAAACCAAGCCAAAAATGAGCACCTGCAGAAAGAAAATGAAAGGCTTCTGAGAGACTGGAATGATGTCCAAGGACGGTGTGTGCATAATGTGCTTGTATCATAAAAACACTAAGTTCTTTATATCATTGTAGCTATAAGTTAATGATTTATACATTTATAATATATGTAGACTAGCATATATTTAAAATGAAATCTGTCATTAATTATACCTTTGCTTAATATGATTAAACTAAATTATTGGTCATTATTGTACATTATATGAGTACATTAACACTTTTAGGTCCTTAGTATTTGGTGGCACCGGCAAACTAATAACAATAAGGAGTAATTGGACAATGAGAATCAGAACCCATTAATACTAATCAAAGTTTAAGAAGTTGATGTTTATAAGGATTAATTGACTTCAAGTTATAAGATTAATAATGAATAAAAAAGACATGAAATATAAATAAGCATAGTTGATTCCTTATTTGGAATCTTTTTATGAATGGCATCTATTTCAGGTGAAGTTTGTGTTTGGTTCCTAATAAAGACTTATTTTTGCTGATTGATTGAAAATTCATACTATCAGCATTTTAAAAAGAAGTAGTTGTTACTACTGGATAAGACATTTGAAAGTCTTTATTTTCCTGATTTTCTCCTTATCTTTTAAACGATGAAGAAGAAAGTGACCTATCTTCTCAATTATGCATTTTCTCAACTATATCATAATCTAGGCTGGTCCAGGGTGTAGCGTGTATTACTCTATTATGTAAAAGATGTTTGAAGAAAATAAAATATATGTTCTGAATATTTGTATCTCTATAAAGATATATTAATATAATATGCATGCATTTGTATATATATACATTGCAACATTTGAAATAATTATGTAGAATATATAAAATAATAATTATTATTATTACATCCAGTATGTAAAGTAGATTTTTTATCTTCCATTCAAACCAGTTGCTCTAAAACATAAGAACATTTATCCAATTTAGGGTCTTTTTAGGGCACTCACTAAGATTGTTCTTTATGGACATTAGTAAGTATATGGGGGAGTGCATGAAAAACGTGAAGGGTTTTATCATCATCAATATATGTATGTGAAAATGAGGTTGACTAGAGGAAATTGTTTCTATACATTTACTTATATTTATTAATTAATGCAAGGCATCAACTTAACACCTATCACCTAAAACTTGGTTCTATTTGGCTCTCATTTATTACATTAATAAAGTATCTTGTTTTCTTTTAGTTTTGAATTAATTTTTATCTCCAATTATAGAAAGTGATTAGACCAAATCAAAATTATATAAATGTTAGGAAACCATACAGAAAAATAATTTAGCGTTTCTCTTTAACTTTCTCTTTAAAATTCATGTTCCTATGAATTAATATCAAATATTTGTTCTAGAAAGCATGTTTTGGGGCTCATGTCAGTAGTTTGGGTGTGTTTTTCTATTTTATATACAAAATAAATCAAATGAAATGAGACGTACTCTGGTCGTGATAAGCCATTATATTAAAAACTCAAAATACCCTCAGGATGATTGGAAATTTGATTCACAAATTGCCCACAAAAATGCAGACTGGGTACTTGGTACTTGAGCAAATTGCTTTAAAATGTCTGCCAGAGGTTGAAAGAGGTATTATCTCATCAGTATTCAACAACACTGCCATAGGATGGAAAGCAGCAGGGAACAAAGATGAGACAGTGGAGACAAATATACCTTGTGCTGTAAAACAGCATATGAGGGTATATATAATATGTGCCCCACGGATGCTTGATTTGCTATTTCTGAATTACCCAGAAAATTCTTTTGTGTTATTGTGGCAAAAAGTTACCTATTTGATCAAAAGCATAGCCATGTAGCTTATCACCAGTCTTATGCTCCAGCTATTCTTTTTTTTTTTTTGTAAATACTGGATCACATATCTTCTTCAGGAATTGAAGATGTGTGCCCTTGGAGTGGCCCTTCAAACAGAGGAAACAAAATCCATTCCAGAGAATTCTAGGCTCTTGGTTGTATTCTAGATGTTGGATTAGTAGATTTATCTATTTTCCAAATTTGGTTTTCTTTCCTATCACAGAGAAAGTGGCCATTTTAAAGAACTGTAAATACACCTTGGTCGTGGCCAAGCAGTATTTCCTGAAGTGTTCCCTCTCCAGAGCCTTAGTACACTGGGAAATGAGTAAAGGATTTACAGCTCCTGCTTCCATAAGGCAGTAGTACTGATCAAGAGTCTTTAGAGAGATTAGAAATAGGATACAAACATAGTGAGTTAGGTAACTGACCACATAGATAGTAGAGTTGAGGTCATCTCATTAGGCCTGGTCACAGTTCAGTTTCCTGTGCTGCTTCTGATTAGTCTTATATCTGTCCATTCATGATCCAATCATTTCTTCCTTATCATTGTTCAAGACTATGTGTGCCTGGGAGAGTGGGGGTGTGGGGCACAAAATAGGTGCTGAGAATTCCCTTAGAAGCTATGGTACATAGGTCTGAAATATATTTAATACACAATAGGATATTATATGAGCAAAAAGCAGTCATATACATGTGTGCTTATACCATGGAAAATGTTCATGATGTGTTGAGGTGAAATGTGAATTTCCAAAAATATGAAGAGTATCTCATGTTTTTTGTAAAATATGTCTTTAGATAGAGAGTATCTAGAAGGAGAAAATTCAGTGATAATAGTGTGTGTCTGAAATTGTGGATTAAATTTTCCTTTACTTCTTGGGAGTATTTTTTGCATATATTTTTATATTTAAATATGTATCATTATTATAATCAGAGCCAAATCTAAAGCTATTTCCATTTGGGATGACAGTGGAGAATAAATAAGGTTTGAGTAAGGAGTGAGGAATTACAGTAAGAGTAAAAAGAATGAGCTTTAACGTGTAGACTTTTAACATATATATTTGCTGTTATTCTTTTATTTGCTATTTAATAATTGCAGTCTTAGCTCCATTTTAAACAAGTGACATTACTGGATTAATTTAATTCTGTATAGTTTAGATAAAGGAGAAGACATTAGAAATATTGTATGTAAATCCTTAGGTCATTAGCTATATTTATTTCACTGGTTTTTCCTATTTAGTTTCAAATAACAACTCTCAAGTTCCACGTTACTGAATAGGTCTTTTGTTTGCACTCAGACATCAAGTTAGAAACTCTCTAGCTTTGCTCTGAGTTATAGTTATTAAACCTATAATTGAAGGCAGTTTTCAGCATTTTGAATTGGATTGACGCTCATGGAATCATTAGAATAGAAGAGACCTTGAAAGCTCTTCTACTTCATCTCTCTGCCTTCAAGCTAGGATCACATTATAGCCAGATGAATTTAGTCCAATTTTTAAAGACCTCAAGAGGTATCTTCAACTCCCGTTGGTAGCCCATTACATTGTTTAAGAACAGTCACAGGCAGAAAATTCTTCCTTCCATCTATTGGTAATCTGAGTCCTTCATGGTGTACTGAAGGCCATTTCCTCTTGTTCTGTCATCAGAAAGGATGAGGAACAGCTGTTTACCATCTTCTTCAGTACTTAAAGGCTTATTAAATCTCTTTACCACTGCTTGCTTTTCCGTTTCTTTTTAGCATTCTTTGTCCTCTGAACTCTATGTAGATTTTCTTTTGCTGCACAACCCTGACCTGGATATAAATTTGATCAGAGCTGTAAATACAAGGATTACTGCACTGTTTCTAAGTACCACATGTTCACATTTACATATATATTGTTTTATTTTGGGTTATCATTTACTCTTTTATTTTGGATGTTATTTCTCCATGAAATTACCTTGTTTCTGCTCTCATTTTTGTTGTTTTTTTGACACTTATTCTTAAATTCTTTGTTTTCCCATCCAGAAATATTTTATTTTGAATATTCAGTGTTTTCCATATTTAGTTTTTACTCTTTTAGTTTTTTTTTTTTTTTTTTTTTAAGTACTATCCTTTGGTCTGAGTTCCTAGATAACCTCAGTCCTAGGCTGCTAATTAAACTTTATTGTTCTGTTGTCCCAGTCACTGTTAAAAGGATAAAGCATCATTAGGCCTTTCCTGTTTGATGTTTATGGTTTCATCAGGTTTGAGCTTTGCTTTGTAGATGATCCTTGGACTAGCTGTGGTCTGATCTGGTTGTATGTGAGTTCTCCTTTAGTATTGCTAAACTTAGCAATGAATCCCGTATGTCTCACTTACTAATACCTGTTCATTTCTTGAGGTGGAGGGTTGGCAGGAGGCAAGTATCAATAATATGGAAGGCATAGTAACATCATAATGCTGTAAGGGAGGAATGGCATTACAAATGTGATGGGAGGATGGTATGTACCTGTTAGTTACTGAATATTAAATAAAAAGATAGAGTTCTCTGAATTTGTTAATAATTAATAATCAAGAGTAAATTCATATCCTGAAACTATTCACAATAATACTATTTCCTAGCCAACCCCCACTCCCCAGCTTTGTCTAGGAAGTGTTATTCAGTTAAATGATTAGAGGTTTGGTTGTAATAAAATCCTAAAGCTTTGCTAAAACCAAGCAAGGTTAACTCACAGAATGCCATGCATTCTACTGAGTTTGCTTTCCTATCACAGAAATGTTGTTACCATTGACAATGTAGCCGTGACACTATCTATTTAGATAAATAATATTCTTTAGACAAAAAAGATATATTTCATTTTGATATCTATTTTCATTTTTAATTCATGAGTTATACCAAATGTTAATTTTAATAAAGGTTTGGAAATTTGCTTGATAGTTGATAAGTACACTTAATCTTTCAATCAAGAATTATTGAAGTGATTTATATGGAAATTAAATATGCCTTTAAATCAGATAAATTACTAATTGGTTACTATTGTTATGGTTTTACATATTAAATTATACAAGATTTTTATTTTAAATTTTTATAACTGATTTTTCCTTTGTATATGTTTAAAGTATTTTATTGTACACTCAGGTGTATGTTCTAGTTATCATTTAACATTTGTTGTTGTGTTACATTGGAAAATAGTACAAGAAAGTAAGAATATAATGTTTACAAACACTTTGCATCTGAAATATAAATGCAGTAACATCCCAGCTGAAAATAAGCCATCAGTATTGGCAGCTTCTCCTCAACTTTGGCTCTATTTTTTTCCCCACACCTTTTGGAGTACTTCTTTCTCAGAGAGCTTTGCTTGATGATAGAGGTACTGCTATATTAATATTTATCACAGTTTTTTTTGCAAGTGGATAAACAATTTTTTAAATTAAAGTTAAGCCTGTATAAAATGTTCAGCAAGTACAGATGAGTATGAAATTAAAAATCCTCTATCCTTAGCCTACCCTTGGAAGTAATTAATTTTTAGAATTTCTATTTTCATTCTTTTGGTGATTTGCTACATATACTTATTCACTCTACTTCTTAATGTTCTGAAATTTAAGATTTACTTGTTTGCTCCCTGCTATAAGATGAGGAATTTTGAGCACTTCCCCTGGTCTTGTTTTTCTCCTCTGAACCGCATCCCAGGTTTCATTTTAATTTTACTTTCATGCATCTTTTGGTCACATTTATTTATTTTTAAGTCCATTAGCCTTTTAGGCAATGTAATTGATTCCCTCTTTACAAAATATAAGCATTAAGCATCCCTACGCTCTTTCATTTATTTTCTTCCTTTCTATGCCTAAACTCTTTTAGCTGTACCATTATGTGCATCACTTAAATATCACAATTTTTTAGAAGCTTGAAGACAATGAAAAATATTACTGTTACAATAGTGAATAGCTATTAAAGGAGTGAAAAATATAATATTCAGAAACACTGGTTTTCCATTTCTTTATAAGATGTCCATATTAACTTGCTCACTTCATTCATTTATCTGATAAATAGCTATTCAACATGTGTTGAATGCCAAACACTATGCTAGGCACAGAGGATAAAGCAGCCAATAAAACATACATGCTCTCTGCCCTTACAGAGTTCACAGCCTTGGCAATGACTACGGTATAAGACTGCTGTAATTGGTCCCAGAAAATATAATGCCATATGTTCCCTTTCATCCCATGAGAGGCCCTAATTCTTTGCATTTCTAGCTAGGTAGTCTCTTGAAAGTATAAGGGCATGTATATCAAATTTTGACATTTTTGTTTCTAATTATTTCACTGAAAAATATATATAGTTAAATAATATATATAATGAAAATACTAGAATACCTGTATAAAACAACAAGTATAATTAACAGTATGGTAAAGAGAAAACCAGGCAGAGCTAAACTACTTTTAAAAGAATATATTACATGAAATAATTTATATTTGAATCTTTAAAATAGAGGTTTATTCATGGTGTGTGTGTATGCACATATCAAGTATATACAACCTCTACTAGTTTGCCTTCTTTATTTTATATATATCTGAGAGATTAAAATTAGTAAGTCTCTTGTTAGCTCATTTGAACATTGTAGGAAGAATTATAGACAGAGAATTTTATGTTTTGTCTTATATATCTAAAATTTAAAATGTATAGTGTTTCACATTTGCTGTTTCATTAATCTCCTTAGAAATTTCAAGTTGGATAAATATGTGTGTGTGTGTGTGTGTGTGTTTGCTGGGTTATAAGATACAACTGGGTATGTCATGTTCTTGTTGTGGAGCAGTTCATAATCTATTTGGGGAGAACAGATTAGGTAAATCACTTAATCACAAAACAAGATCATGGTTGCTATTATAGTAATATTAACAAAGTACAAGAAACATAGGCTATAGTTACTCTTGTTTGAAATTTCTCCCACAAATATGTGCTTTTGGAAATAAACCATAGATGTGAATAAGTTATTACATTTAGAGGTTTAGATGTTTTAAAAGCTTTTTTGCTATCAGTTTCCAATTTCTATCCTTTTCTCAGTATGTAAACTACAAACGCTAATGAACAATAAGTTCTAATTATTTGTTTACCTGTATAAAACTTTAAATCAATGAAAACATGTTTAAATGATTTTAATGGTATTTTTCTTGAAAAATTTTCTTGAAATTGTCTTCAGTATTAGATTGAATAATGCTAAAACAAAACACATGATTTATTTATTTGTTTATTTATATTTTAGATTTGAAAAATATGTGAGTGCTAAGGAAGCTTTGGAGACTGATCTTTATAAACGGTTCATTCTGGTGCTGAATGAGAAGAAAGCAAAGATCAGAAGCTTACATCAATTGTTAAATGAAGTTCAAGAACTGGAAAAGAACATCGAGCATAAAAGGTATTTTGACCTTTCTGTTTTGGGATGGCAGATGCAGACATTTTAGTGGAATTTCTTCCCAAACTTAATGAAAGTTAGATGCCAACTTTTTAGTAATATGAGATCATTTGATAGTCTGGGGTTGGATGCTCTGGTTGTTAGATGCAGTGGACTGGAGAATTCTCAACATGATCTCTCCATGCCTGCCCAACTGTCACACCTAGACTTAAATCATAAAACTGGCATGAGATTTACCTAAATAATATTAGTTTAATTCTTAGGCATCACTAAGAAATATATTAATTAAAAGCTTTCATCTTCTGCAGAACCATAGAGTTGGGCACACATTTGTAATCTCGATGTCTAAGCAATGCTTAATTTTAGAATCAAGTGGCTCTAAGTGTGAATATGTACTTGATTTTTAAGGAAGAATCATAGGTGACTTATGACTGGTATAACTTGGACAATCCTTAAACTCTCTGTGCCTTACTTGGATATCTTCGTAATAAGAATAAAGGTACCCATCTCAGAGTTTTGGGGAGACCAAATGAAAGAACTGCTTTGAGATCAGTAAAGTACTGATTACTCTGTGACCCACAGAAAGTAATTTAGAAGAATAGTATTGTGATTTGATAGATAAATAATAAATGATAATAAACTGACTCAAGAATTAATTATAGTGAGCACTAAACCACATGTATATAAGGTAAAAGAGAAACTTGTTCTTAAGAGAGTTAACATATAGTCTTTAAAGTGCTTTCATCCTAATTATATATATTTCAATATATATTTGTTTAATTATAATGTTTTTCCAGGGATATTTTCTATAATTACTTACTGGTGAATTTGATACCTAGCCAGGAATGAACCATAAGTCTACCTCTCTCTGTTTCTAGGGAAACTCCAACATGTTCTGAAATGACTACTGACAGAGATGCAATCTATGATGAAAGTACTGATGAGGAAAGTGAAATCCCACCTAATCCCTCTGGGTTAAGTCCAGGTAAAGTAAATACATTTATGTCCTTTGTTGGACATCTCACTTGGGCTTATTATTTATTACTTATTATGATAATAAACCTTAAAGAAAAATGTTATGAAAATAATTTTTTCTACACACATTCTTTAGGGTTTTTAGTCTAAAACCACAAGTACTTAATGTTAAAAATTAATATTTATTATAAAATGCAGCAACTCATTGGCAACAACAAAACAAGCAAGCATGCACATGTATATACATACACACACACATATACATCAAGGTATACTATTCCTCATTAAACAAAGATGCATAAGCGATAAGCAAGATATGTCTTCACGTCAAATATGTACCAGGAACTCTTCTATGCAGTAGAGAGCAAAACACAAAAATTTCCTCTTTCGTGGAGTTTAAATTCTAGCCAGGGAAACAGAAATAGCAAGATGAGTAAATTAAAGTGTGTTAGTGATAAATGCTGAGGAGAAAAATAAACCAGGGAAGGATGATAAAAAATGTCAGGGTGGGAATAGGGATGAGGGCTGTGATTTTAGCTAAGGCACCAGAAAAGACCTCGGTGAAAAGGTGTAAGTCTACCTGTGGGAAGAGCGTGCCAGGCAGAAAAAGCAGTTAAGTACAAAAGCCCTGATGTGGGAGTTTGCCTGATGTGTTCGAGCAATAGCATGGAGAGCAGTATGCATAAAGTGGAAAGATGAAGATAGGGAGTATTAGGAGATGAGGTCAAAGAGGCCAGATGATGTATAAGGTCTTCTAGGCCATTGTATGGATTTCAGTTTTCAATTTGAGTGATACTGGAAACTGTTACAGAATTTTAACTAGTCAAGTGACATGATCTGACTTGAGTTTCTTTCTTTTTTTTTTTTTTTTTTGCGATACGCGGGCCTCTCACTGTTGTGGCCTCTGCCATTGAGGAGCACAGGCTCCAGATGCTCAGGCCCAGCGGCCATGGCTCATGGGCCCAGCCGCTCCACAGCATGTGGGATCTTCCCAGACCGGGGCACGAACCCGTGTCCCCTGCACCAGCAGGCGGACTCTCAACCACTGCGCCACCAGGGAAGCCCCTGACTTAAGTTTTAACAGGATTAATCTGTTGTGTTGAGAATATAGGATGATAAGTGCAGAAGATATAACAGACAGAAAGCTAGTTCAACAGTGAGTGAAGGATGAGAGGGCCTTAGACGAGAGTGAAAGCAGTGAAGGTGGTAAACAAAGGGCAGATTCTAGAAATGTTTAGAGGCAGCAGAATTTGCTGATGAAGTGGGTATGGGTCATCAGAGAAAGATAGCGGTGATGGTAAGCTTTTTGGAATGAACTATTGAAAGATGCAGTTGACCTAGCAAGGTGGGGGAGACTGCGAGGGGAAGGGCTGGAACTCAGTTTTGGAAACATTAATTCTGAGATATTGAGTAGAGAGATGGATATACAAATTTGGACTTTGGGGGAGGGCTCCTGCTGATAAATAAGATGGTATTTAGAGCTGGCTGAGATCTGAAGGGAGTTTGAGAAGACTGAAAAGAGCAGTGGTCCAGGGACTCAGCCCTAATACACTTGAGTGTGCAGAGGTCAGGAAGATGAGGAGACCAACGCAGAAGACTGAGGGAGCAGCAAATATTGTAGGTGTGGGATCCTGAAAGCCAAGTCGACAAAGTGTTTCAGGGAGGAGACTGTGATCAGCTGAGTTGAATGCTGCAAATTGGTCAAGGAAGAGGAGGATGAGCACTGACTGCTGTATTTAGCAATATAAATGTTATTGGGGCTCTTAATAAAACATTTTCAGTGGAATGGTGGGGAATAGAATAGGAAGCACAAAAGGAATAAGAAGAGAGAATTGGAGAAGAGATAGCTAATATAAGCAACGTTTTTAACAAGTTTTACTGTAAAAAAAAAAAAAAAGGAAAGACCCAGGTCAAGAGCTCGAGGGGGAAGTGAGGTCAAGAGGGTTTTTTTTTTCTCTTAGATGAGAGAAATAATGCTTTGTTTGCATACTGATGGGAGTACATAAGGAGAGAGAGAAAAAAATGTCCAGGCAGTAGACAGAGGTAAGAATTGCTAGAATACTGTCTCTAAGTAGATAAGATGGGATCAGATGCACAAACGGCAGGATTCATTTAGCTAGGAGCATGGGCACTTCCCCTAATGACAGGAAAGAAGGTAGAATAAATGAACAAAGACACAGGAAAGTGTCTAATTACATTCATGGAAACGTTCTGTTGTTGATTAAATTAGTTGATTGATTAATCTGATTCTAATTAGATTTGAATTGGGTCAGTCACACACAGACTCTCATTTTGCACATGAGAGTAAAATTTCATTTGGAGGCTATGCTTGGTTTACATTTGTGGCCCATTTAAAATGAAATCCTTTTTTAAAATAATCAGATGTAATTGAAAGCTCACAAAGAAAGAGAATCTGTACTCTTTCCAATTTGAACGTTCTGAATTTTTATTAAACACAATGGCCTTTGATTTTGTTCCCTGTTCAGAGTATCTCACGAAACTTTGATGTAGATGAAAATTATTTTTGAAGAGAAAGTATACGGTTAAACATGGGTACATGAGAATGGGGTCCTTTATGTGTTGTCTCTTTTAAGCAAAGCTTTACGTTATAATTGTACTCTTTTAAATTTGGCAAAATTTCTCTTCAAAAATGTTTAGGTCATTGCATATTTTTTCTATATTTTACATGGAATTTTTTCTTTAACTCATATCTAGTTCACAACATATTTGACCATAGGTCTCTGATTCTAATTTTTTTTGTTTTGCATTTAACTTGCTTTTTACAAGTTTTCTATGTCAAGAATTAAGAGCATTTTTTATTAGAAGTTTTAACTATTCTTTTCTCTCTGCTTCAGCAAGAAGTGTTCATGAAACTGGTTTGCTAAAGGAAAAAAAAAGTAAATCTTAGATCTAAAATGCTTAATTTTGCATTAAGCACTAGATTCCGTAGATCTGAGGAAAAACATTATACATGTTAAATAATAAAATCAGCCTCATAATTTACCATATTCCATAATCTATTCTTTTATGGCGACAAAATATATTCTTAGTCCATGAGTTTTTTTTTTTTTAATCACAGTTTAGTCTTTTGGTATTTTATATATTACTACTATGTGTTTGGGGTACAACAGTGAGAATTTCTTCCCTATTCTGCTGTCTTGACAATAACTTCTTAGAGTACCAGTAAATACATGAATTTATTTTAGATACTGCAGGTTCATGTGTGTTTTCTGTACAATAAAAACTAGAGGAAAACAAATCGATGGGATTTAATACATTTATCTTTCAGAAAGCCATTTCTTTAAATGGCTAGATCTGTAACTTGATAGTAATTTTTATTATAAAATATATTTTCATTATTAATTATTAAAATCACCAGATTTCCTCATGAGTTGTTTACATTATTACCTCATTCCTGCATAATGAAGAGGTTTAGTGAGCCCAGAATCGTTTAGTGGTTCCACAATATTCATTCAAGTAAAAGATTTGAATGAATATTGTGGAACCACTAAACAATTTTTATGCATATACCCAGAAGTAGGGAAGGGATATTGTAGTTTGTAGGAAACTGATAGGTAACATTTTTATGAATAAGCAATCTGTTTTATTACTTTCTTCCTCCAAAGTTTTTAAATTTCCCTCATCGTTAGGATTGTTGAGGAAATAACTAATGACAAGTAGTTCAATCCAATAAGTGACATCATGTTCATATGTACTACACCATATTTAAAGGTTTAAGAAAAACCTTTAAAATATTCACTAACAGTTTATTAGCTAAAAGTAGATCTCTGAAGTATTCTAAAACTTGAACATCACAGTCGATAGCACCCCACGACTATGTTTTATGTTTTTCTCTAGTAAGATTTGCTTTCTCCATGTCTTAATTTCCAGAATTTCTAGAGAGGTAGCAGTTGTTTTACAGACTTTATTTTCTAAACTGTGACTGCATACTGAAGCCCTAGAGTTCATAGATATTCACTTTGTTTCAGATTAAGATTATGACAGATAAACTAGTTGCTGTGTTCCCTATTTATAGCTCAATTCCTGGATTACAAAGGAGGATGGGTCACTTTCATTCTCATCTAGTTGGTATTAACTCCTTGTGGCTTTCCTGGTTAGTCTGGACTCCTCCTGCCTCCAGAGTTGTTTTTGTTTTTTAATTCAATGGAAACGTATTGGGTTATTATAGATATTATTAAACAACCTTCTCTACAGGAAATCCTCTGTTTCTTTAGTTACAATTCAAGGTAATACCTGAGGTCCATCGCTGTGGAGAAACTTCAAGTTGAACTAGGTCCACTGAATAACAGAACCTCACCAAAATATACAGAGATATAAGTGTAATTGGTATAGCATTTTAGTGACAAAAGGCCACTAAGCAGCAGTGCGTGCAAGTGGCCTTTCATTTGCCCCAACAATAGCTGATCTAACCTAAGAAATAACTTAGGGTTATGCAGATTTTTATATTGTTTTATAACCATTTTGATACTGCAATAAAAGTAGAATTATGTGAAAACAATTTTTAAATGTATGTGAATGTTCTAAGAATTTTGGCAATTATTACAAAGCATTTCTTAGTCTTAACAGAATTCAAAATGCATGTGAATATTTAGGGAAAAATTGGGTTTATTTTATAGAAATAGGATCTTTATGTGAAGCATTTTGAAAACATATGGTTAATTGGCTCCTACTTAGCCACGACAAGAGAACTTATTTTAACATGTCATTAATTATTTTTAATATTATTTAAAATTATTTTCATGAATAACCAGTATTTTAAAATTATAGTTATTTCTATTAGAAATTGACAAATTTATAACATTTAGAGAACAATTAAATCAGCCTTACCAAAAGTTCAAATAAGAAATATACTTATTCTAGAATGTTTTAGCCTTCTTAGCTTCATATAAAGGTGCACAACCACTAAAAACTGATAAAATAAGCTTTCTTACCACTTTTCTGCATAATTATTAGCCCGAGATTTAGCACATTCATTTAATTAGTCCTCCTTCTTAACCAACAGGAAGGTCCCTGTATAACTGCTATCAGTAGTTCAGGCTTCTCTTAGTTGGTGGGCTTCCTGAAAGGAAGGGTAATCATAGAATAGCCTTTTTGAATATAAATGAATGGCCATGTCAAACAGTTGATGAATACTGATATAGTAGCTTTTAAAAATAGAACAGAATGCAAAATTTCCAAGTATCAAAGAGCTCGTTGCTTTGAACACTGAATGTCTCCTCACAGAGGGGATAACAGCATGTCCTGCCAAAGAGATTACTCAGAATTCAGCTTTAGAATCACAGACTCTGCCCTTAATATTATCCAGCTTGTTTATCATAGGCACACTTGTTTATAAATTCTGAGTAAAAAAGCTTGATTTAGTAGAACCTATCACAAAACTGGAAAAGCAATTTGAGTGTATTTCCTAGCGATCATGGGCTCTTATATATAAGCAACTTTGCAGAGGAATGATGGCATATATTTGAGAAATCTAGATCTAATATAGTTCTAGATCTTCTAGTACAAGCCCATCATTTTTCAGATGAGGAAACATAGGCCTAGAAATGTTAAGTACATTACTTTTGGCCACACAGGAGAAAAGAATGAGAAAATATTTGCCTTCTGTAACAATAGAGTGCCCACTTTTGCACATTTCTTTTTGAGGTATTGTAAAAACCCTTGGGACTTTGCTAGCACTAAAGAGACTGCCACTGATGCAATAGAATAATGAGAGCATTTTTTTCTTCTAAAGAGAAGAGAGATCCTATTTATACATAAATTTTCCATAGAGGTAGTCAATATCATCAGATTAAACAAGCTAGGCTCTATGATGTAAAGCTTGTGGAGAAAATTCCAGAATGTACATATTTCTATTGAGGTCATCCCTCTTTATATTTTTTTTAATTGAGATATAATTGACATATAACATTGTGTAAGGTGTACAATGTGTTGATTTGGTACATTTATAAATGCAATGTGATTACCACCGAAGAGTTAGCTAACACCTCTATTACATCACATATTTATCATTTCTGTGGTGAGAACAATTAAGATCTAGTCTCTTAGCAACTTTGAAGTTTATAATACAGTATTATTGACTGTAATCACTCTGCTGTGCATTAGATCTGCAGGATTTATTGATCTACTAGTTGCAAGTTTGTACCCTTAAACAACAACTCCCCAATTTCCCCACCCCCAGCCCCCAGTAACCATAATTCCACTCTGTTTTTATGAGTTCGGCTTTTTTAGATTCCACATATAAGTGAGATCATACAGTATCTGTCTTTCTCTGTCTGACTTACCTCACTCCCTGTGTATACTAATTGCTTTAGATTTTGACTTAGTATTTTATTTACCTGAGAACTCTCAAATGTACCAAAGGTATTTAGCAAATTTGTGATAACTTCTCTATACCCCACTATTAAAATATAACTTTGATATAACCTCCTAGGCAACTATTTCTACATTTTTTTATGTTCTTGGAGAGACAAAAATAAATTCTGTTAAGGATATTTGTCTCCGGCTATGGGTGATGAGAAGGTTGGCAGAATCTCTCCTCCAAAAGTAATTATGTATCTAAAATTGCCAAAAAAGAAATAAACATATACTTCATTGCTCTGGAAATGAGCAAAAAGCAAACAGCAATATTAGAAGTATTTATGCTTAAAAAAATTACTGAAATTCAGGTAAGAATTGGGAGTCTGTGGAGTTCTTGCCCCAGCTACCCGCGTTGCTGTTCCCGCATCCTCTGTTTCCTGAACTTGATAGATATGGAGTTCTGTCAGGACCTGGGAGGACTGGGAACTGTTTCCAGCCATGAGGACTGGAAACTGTTATGCCTGGACCAAATAGGTCTCACTTAATTATCAGTGGAAGGTGATACCCACATCCAACAGTGTTGTTGGTGGCAGTAACTATCTTGCCAACAGTGGCTAACTGGGTTGGGCCAGTGAATCTAAATAACGTGAGGTTAGCCTGCTATGTGGCTACATTTATACCATCTTTCTCCAAGTATGTATGACTAGGATTTTACAGAGTATGGCGACTTGACATAAGTAGTCATCTACATGATGTTTCAATGGGTAATACATATGTGAGAAAAAACTATGTGGTCACTTATTTAACTTAAACAATTTTTTTCTTTCCTGCATAATCTCTCCTAGTCTCTAATATGTTAATGTGCATAATGATGAAAGATAGAATGTATTGTGAAACAGATCTCAAAATTATAAGACCTTAGGAACTTTAAAAATGGGCTTTATTATTCTGTGGAACCCAAGTGAGAAACTCTGCTTTATATGGTTTTGAATCGTATATGAATTAGGTGAGAAAAAGGGAAGTATCTAAAGAAAATAAATATTTTCCCATATTTCTGTATGTCCCAATTTTAAGAGGACATGTACTAAACATGAGCAGAAGATCATGTAAATAAGGTTATAGTCTCAAAGTGTAGCATAACCCATGAGAATCATATTAAACCTTAGAACATGCAGTGACTTGCAGGAATTCTGAGAATAATTTAAAAATGTTATTTTACCATTCTTGTGGTAAGAAGCCTGATCTGAGAATGGACTTAGGACAAATGTTGGTTGATATAATTAATGTTAATAAGTGACAGAAACACTACATAAATGCTTTTTAATTTGTTCAATCCAAAGTGAGTTCTTAAACTCTGGTTCTTTTTCTTGTTTGTTTTTGTTTCGTTTTTATAAATTTATTTATTTTTGGCTGTGTTGGGTCTTTGTTGCTGTGTGCGGGCTTTCTCTAGTTGTGGTGAGCGGGGGCTACTCTTCGTTGCAGTGCATGGGCTTGTCATTGTCGTGGCTTCTCTTGTTGTGGAGCACAGGCTCTAGGCACGTAGGCTTCAGTAGTTGTGGCATGTGGGCTCAGTAGTTGTGGCTTGCAGGCTCTAGAGCTCAGGCTCAGTAGTTGTGGTGCACAGGCTTAGTTGCTCTGCAGCATGTGGGATCTTCCCGGGCCAGGGCTCGAACCCATGTCCCCTGCATTGGCAGGCGGATTCTTAACCACTGCTCCACCAGGGAAGCCCAACCTCTGGTTCTTAAAGAATGTTTAGTGGGGAGATCTTTGAGCCCTTTGGAATTATATGTAAAATTATATGTATGTATGCATGTATTCGTTTGCTAAGGCTGCTGTAACAAAGTACCACAAACTAGGTAGCTTATACAATAGAAGTAAATTGTCTTAAAGTTCTGAAGACTAGAAGTCTGAAATCAAGATGTCAACAGGGTTGGTTCCTTCTGAGGGCCATGAGGGAGAAGGATCTATTCCAAAATTCTCTCCTTGGCTTGTCAATAGCCATCTTCTCCCTGTGTCTCTTCACATAATCTTCCCTCTATGTATACCTGTGTCCAAATTTCTTCTTTTAATAAGAACACCAATCATATTGTATTAGGACCCACACAGATGAGCTCATGACTTTATTACCTCTAAATACTCTATCTCCAAGTGAGGTCACATTCTTAGGTACTGGGGATTAGGACTCTAAAATATCTTTCTGGGAGGGGATACAATTCAACTCATAACAATGGAAATGTACGTTTTTCTGAAGCAAGGACCCAAACTTTTTATCTTTTCAATAGGAACCATGTTCCAAAAAAGATTCAGAACCATTGACCTAGGAAAACGATGTTTAAACCAGAAAAGATGGAATAAGACTCATTAAAAGGAAACTTAAGCTTAGAATAAATGAGAAATTGAGGTGAAAAGAAGAGAAAATAGCCATGTTCAGACAGAAGCTAAGTCACCATCTATTAATACATTGGATTGGAGGTTTGTCTAGAGCTGCATTGTTCAATAAAATAGCCATCAGTCACTTGAAGCTTTCAAACAGTGGAAATGTGGCTAGTCCAAATTGAAATGTGCTGTAAGGATAAACCACACATTGGATTTCAAAAATTTAGTATGAAAAAAGAATATAACATGTCTAATAAATTTTGATATTAATTATATATTAAAATAATATTTTAGATATATTTAGTTAAATATAATATTACTATTAACTTCATCTTCTTTTTTACTTTTTAAAATAAGGCTAATAAGAATTTTAAAATTCTCTATGTGACTCACATTGTATCTCTATTTTACACACGTAAGATCTATTTGATCTTAATGTTTAGAAACCTTCCATCTCAGGCTGATTCTGTGGTTCTAGAACAGATTTAGAGTATTGTGAAAAAGAAATCAGATTTTACTAGCAAGTTTTTATGAAGCTCTTAAGGTAAGTCATGAGACCTTTGGGTGGGTGTAGATGATTGTGGGTGTAATTGAGTATTGTAATACCTAGTAAACGCAAAAGGTGTTACACTGTTTTTTGGATTCATTGTAGTAAAACAGATTTCAGAAATCTGTTTTACTACATTTATCAATTTGACTGAGAAAAATGAAGCTAAACATTTTCACTGGTGCTGTAAAACTGCAAACCCCTGTTAAGACAAAGGGGTGTAATGCATCAGCAATCTCTAAATCAGCTGAATGTCTATACAGTAATATGTAGGATTCTCGTCTCTCTGTGATTGTGACAGGGATCTCTACCACAGACAGCACATCTGGTTCCTTTAGCCATTTCATCAATATCACCTATAAGCCATATTTAAGATCAAAAGGATAGAGAAGGTTACCAGTGATGAGGTTCTGGAATGTTGCCAGCCCACCAGCATTGACAACGATATTTGCTGCAACTTAACTCTGAGGGCCTGGGGATGTGTGAAGGATGGATATCAGCAGGCTTGCTAAGCAGAGTCTGAATGCATGATGCAGTGAAAGAGAACAGTTACAAGTAGGGTAGGCAAAAGAAGTACTCAAACTGAGACCCTAAGTGCCAAATTCAAGCCTTGTAAAGCTCAAGAATGCTGAGAAATAGTAGCTGCAAATATATACCTATTGGCACTCAGGATTTTGTGGGGAGAGGGGAAGGGTTATAACTTGGGGGATGACAGAACCAAAAAAACTTAGGGTACTTTCAAGCACAGTGACTAGCTATATTAACAACCATATTAAAAAAAATTAAATGCATAACTTGGACTAAGTCAGAGGTTGTAAACTGTTATCCTTGTTACAATCTAGGTCACATACTTTGTTTTTCCTCGGTGATATCAGTGTTTCAAATAATAAATTTGAATGCATTTAAACAGGGCATAGGTTTCCTTGTTTTCTGTAGTCCTCAACACTTCTCTTAGATCTGGCTTACTTCATTCATTGATATCACTTGCATGATTTCTGGAAGTATTTGAGTGTGTGGCCCCTGGAAATTGATGCTTATACTGTCAATGAAGACTATCACAATAGTTCTTCTATCTATCATAACTATCATGTCATTACTACTACTACTCCTACTACTACTACTATCACCACTACCGCCACCACTACCATTACTACATCTACTTCTATTACTATTACTGTTCTGTTATGGTTCCACTACCATTATTACTGGTAGCATCATCACCACCACCACAACGACTACAGACTCATAGTTATTTTACTCACAGCCCTTATAAATGGGTGCCAGAGTCTCTTCTAGGTTTCTTAGATGCATTGTTTCATTTACATCTAATAATAATCCTACAAAGTGTGTACTGTGATTATGACCATTTCACAGCTGAGAGAACTGAGGCACAGAAAGATTAGAGAACTTGCCCAATGTAACAAGCCTAATAAGTTATGGAGTTGAGGTTCTAACACAGGCATCTAACCACAGAGCTCATCTCTGAGAATGCTTCCCATGCTAAAATTCTTCATGTTCAGTAAATAGAACACTAATTTATTAAAATCTTAAGAGTTCTGTATGATTTCATATTTTAATTCAAGTATATTTGATGCCTTCATTTTTATAAAATAATTTAAGCCTCCTAAAAAAGGAAGCATGGAATATTTGGCCTCCTTCTTACTTAATAGAGTGGGCACACATTCTACTAGAAAAGCTATAGCTTGGTGACATTAATGCACAGTTAAGATGAATGAGAATGTTCATGTCTCTGTTGGAAGTTGTGTTATGATTTGATGGCAAAGCAAATAAGGCAGGAGAATGGTGATTTATACTCAGTCCTTGTTTAAAAGCCTTGGGTAAAGTGCTAAATAAATATTAAGTAACACTATCAAATGTCCATATGGACATTAAAAAATATAGATTCATAGTTTTAAGTATAGACTTATTCTATATGCTGTTTATTTATTATTTGGTGGATAGAAATTTTAGAATTGTTTTATCTTTCTGGTGAATTGACTTTTTCTTATCATTATGAAATATCTCTCCTTATGTCTAGTAATGTTTCTTTCCTTAAAGTTGTCTTTGTCTGATAATAGTATAGCTATAACTTTCTTTTCCTTGCTGTTTACAATGGTTTATCTTTTTCATGTTTTTCCATTTTTTTCAACCTTTCATATATTTAAAATCTGTCATTTGTTAGCAATATATAGTTGTTTTTTAAATCTACCCAGATAATCTTTGTCTTTTAAATTGGTTTGTTTACTCCCTTTATAGTTCAAGTAGTTACTTATATACTTAGATTTAGATCTACTAAGACACTATTTGTTTACTTTTATTATTTAAACTTCCCCCTTGTTAATTGTGCATTAACTTGTTAATTATGCATTCTTGTGTCTTTTTTTTTTGTTTTGCATCTTTGTCTTAGTGATTACTCTAGAGATGGCAACATACATATCTGACCTATTACATTCTAGTGTAAATTTAACTTTCATACTTCCTAGATAATGCTAGGACTTAGGGCACTTTAACCACTTAGCCTCATCACTATTTTGCATTATTGTAACATGTATTTGAATTTGTCATATATTCGAGACCTCATAAAGTATTATTATTGTAACTTTGAAAAGTTAATATTCATTTATGTTTATCCATATCTTTACCTTTTACTTTGTTCTTTATTCTTTTCTATGCTTTCTGTTTTCATTCCAGATTATTTTTCTTCAACTTAGAGAATTGCCTTTAATATTTCTTTTAGTGTACTTCAGATTTTGACAAATTCTCTTGGTTGTGGTTTTTGTGAAAGCCTTCAGTTTTTTAAGGAATTTTTGCTGGTATGGATTTCTAGGTTGACAGTTGATTTTCCTTCAGCACTTTGAAGATGCCGCTCCATTGTCTTCTGGCTTCTTTTGCTCCTTGGAAATGAGTCAGCTCTTAGTCATATTGATGCTCCTATGAAGTTAACGTCTTTTTTTTATTCTTGCTGATTTTATCCTATGGCTCTGGTGTTTAGCAAGTTTTCTCTGATGTACCTAAGTGTGGTCTTCTTTTTATTTTTCCTGCTTGAAGTCGTAGAGCTTCTTGAATTGGTAGCTTGGCATCTTTTGTCAGTTTTAGAAAATTATTGGCTGGTAATTTTTCAGATATTGACCCGATCCTGTTCTTTCCCTTCTCCCTTTCTGAGAATACGATTACACTGATATTTGAGTTTTCCACATGTTAGAGTTTTCACCATGTTTCACACATTTCTTATGTTCTTTTCCTTAATTTCAATCCTTTCAGATTTCTGTGCTCCAGCCTAAATATTTTCAACTGATCCACTTTTGTTTATTAATATTTCCAATATTTGTTAATTTGTTCTTTACTTATCTCCCTTTTATATCAGGAGTCAATTAGGGAGGTATTTTAATCTACTATGAAGATATGTTTCTCTCCATTAGGTTGTTAGCTGTTCGAAGGTGGTGGTCCCTCATGGCACCTAGTTCATTCAGTGTCTTGCAACTAAAAGGAATGTAGTAATTTTTAAAAAATAATTTATTTAGTAAATTCAATTATGTGTATGCCCCATATTGTTTTACTGAAGAAAGATATATGCAATGTACTTTGAAAGTGTTTTTTCTCCATTGATGATATAAAAGTGCCGAAACTAGTAATAAGCATGTTGTAGTCATATACTAAATGGGTTTGTAGTAAACTGTTCATATAATTAAGAAGTAATTGTCTTAAATTATCTATATGGTTTTCTCTGGTTAATACTGTGCTCTGTGACATGCATTTTCAACATTGTTGTCTAAAGACAGATATTAGCATGTTTTCCAGTTGGGATGATTTCAGCTGCAAGTATTACAAAGACTCAGTTTTAGGTAGCAACAAGGAGTTTATTATCTCACATAGCAAGTTTGAACATAAAGAATTTCCATGGTTGGATAATTCAGTATGTCCACACTGTCATCAAGAACTCAAGTTGTTTTTATCTTTCTACTCTATTCTCTTCAGGCTTTTTCTTTCATGTGGTAAAATACTAGACGGCTGTCATTGCTTCAGCATATCTATCATATGTCTATGTACATTTCTTCTCAGGGCTTCTTAAAGAATTGCCACAAACCCTTTTCTGAAACCATCACTTGTAGGGAGAATGACATACCTTCAGTGATTGGCTTAACTAGTCAAGCCTTCATCCCTAAGGCTCCCCTGTGAAAAGTGAACAAAAAGCATTATCTGTAATCAGAAAAGAAGGGATGTTGGAATGGCTGTTGGCTAGACGTGGAAAAAAGCAAAACTAAGAGTCATCTCCTGAAAAAGTTATATTTTCCATGCCACTGTCAGGAATCCTTCATGCTTGGTGAAGTGGATTTATCAAGGGATTTCCTAGGAAACAAACTGGGTATCTATATTTTACAACTCTGCACTTTATTTATTAAAAAGGTCTTTATTTAATCTCAGTTCTGTGATCATTGAAATAATGTATAACAATTTTTACAATGAAGTATGTCTGTTGTTCATAATTTTGAATATATGTGGTAGACCAAAACATTGGTTTCATGCTGAATCTCATTGTGATACTACTTTTAGATATGTCGTCTTGATTATAAATTACTTGAGAGCAAAAACCAGGTACTTTTCTGCCTCCAAAGTTTCTATCTGAAGTAGGACTTGCATAAAGGTTTTAAAGAGGTAAAACTAATCTCTAGCCTAAGCCAACACTTGAAAAGCAATTATTGATAATATTTTCAAGAAAAACTATAATAAAATCACCAGTGCTCAGTTGCTAGAAAGTTGAGTCCACATCTAGGGTTTTAGATGCTGGCCAATAATTAATGAGCATCCATTCATAATAGATATCTACATTTCACTATTTTAAAAAACACTATTTTGGAAGATTTTTATTGTTGTTTTATTTTTCATTTATAGCATGTAAACTTTGGTGGTTAACTTCCTTCATTAAAAAAAAGAAAAAAATGTTCAGAACTGAAGTGCCCTAGATGCTGATTTTTCAGGTCATCAGTTTTGGCTACATTCTCTTCCATGAGGCCCTTTATGATATTCTGCTTTTTCCTTTACCTTAAACATTTACAGTCTCTTTTTTTGATTAAGATATATTTAGGCACGATACACCTTACCATCCCTATATTAGCAAAATGGGATTTATGTGTGTCAATAATAGCCAAATACTGGCAATTCTGTGTGTTTCAACCAAATATTACAGCTCCCTTGGTTCAGAAAAACAGAGACCAGCTTGATTTGCAGAGGATTTGTCAAGTGCAAATTAGCACCTTAACTGAATCCCAGCAAAAGATAATTAAAATCAACATAAACAACTCCAGAATTTAAACACTATTGTTCATTCTTTCCATGTCTCTTGATATAATGCTCCACTGTTTATCATTGGAGGTGGGCTTTATGGCATTGGGAGGGAACTAGGAATGGTGTTGCAATGTAAATGGGAATTTTAAAAAAATTTGGTGTGTAAGCTGGCCTTGATATGAGGCTTTGACATATACCATGATACCCTTAGGCATTATGATGGCAAATATTGTGATGACTACAAGATGCATTAACTAAGATTATACAAGTCAGGCTGAACTCTTTCCTCAATATATCACTTTGGTGACTCCAAGGTTATTAAAACTGCTGAGGCCAGTAGTGTTAACAGTTGGTGATAGGATTTCAGGGATAATTCTATTATTGTTGACCCAAAAGGCCAGTGACGGATTCTGAAGAATGCCTTCCTTTGAATACATTTGTAATGGTTTTTATTTGGAAGAAATGGTTCAGTTGAGTACTAACAGAAAGATAAATTTGAACTAGAGAAATATCTTCTGACAGATGATCTTCATTCCATTAAAAATATTCTAACAAGAAATATTAACATATTTTTTGCTAAAAATGAGTTTTGTGACCAAATAAGTTTGGAAAACACTGAGTTAATAAAAACTAAACATGTTTCTTCTAAATTGTTCAGTCTTTAATATGGTAATTAGTATGCACTTTTTAATACAGCATGCACTATTTTCCACATTTTACCATTTGAATGATTAGAAAGTTAATTTATTTCCAACAGAACATGAGATTATTGAAAATTAAATAAAATGCATAACAATATTTGATATACTTTTTAATTTGCCTTCCTATACTGGGATTAATTTCATTGATACTAGATTAAGTTTTTAATAACAGTGTTTACTGAAGTAGAGGATCTGTGCATTTATCTTTATTTACTTTTATTGGTTATTCTTTTTCATAGATATATTGGTAGCATACTTGATTTAGAAGTGCAAAATTATGAAGTTAGGTAATATTTTTAAAATAAAAATTTTAATAGTATCAATTTTTGAGAGATTAAAAAATGTCAAATAGGTTTAGTTTACCTGACAAAACACTTGGCACTTTCCTTAATAAAAAAGACTAATTTCAAAGGCTAATTAATGTGACTTTCTTCTTGAAAACTCTGAAGGCTTCTTTTCATGATTTTTCAACTGCAGATCAAGACTTCACAGATCTTTCTCTGCTATATTATGGTATAGCTTTCCAAAGTGAAATAAAATAGACTATGCTACCACTAGAGTCAGAATTCACGTGAACAATATCTTTAAAACATGGTGTGCAAAGTATTTTATACTTGCTGTAATTTCCATTACAAAGGAGATTAGCAATAATGAGTCATTTCTTTAAAAAATTTAATTGCTTTTTAAGTGACAGCCTTTCTTTTACATTTTATTTTAAACTCAAAGATAAACAAAACAAAAAAATAGCATCTGATAGTTAAATGGAGAACCTCCCATAGTCATGCTGTCAGTTGGAAAGCCTTTATTTTCAAGCCAATTTCTTATAGCTCAAGTTACAAAGAGTGTGATTGGCAGCTCAGTCACTTGGTAACTCAGAAGTGTGTCGCTTTAAAAACATAAGATGAAGGTGCTGCCACTTTATTAGCATCTTTGTGTTGCTTCATTCACTTCATGCTTATTTAGGACCAGAGAATTAAAAACCAAAAATTAAATACTTTAAGAACTAATCTGTGTGGCTCACTTAGAAGGAAATTTGACATTTGAATTCTGATAAGTCACCCTCTTGTAAGAATTCCTTTTTGCCTAAGGTTGCTTGTGTATTGTTCTATCTGCTTATTTAAATATCACATAAGTGGTAACAACCCACATATTTTAGATGGTACCTCATTTTAGTGCTACTTCTTTATTTGATTGTCAGCATCATGTAAATAAAATACATGTTCATAAGGAGAAGCATAGCCTATTTTAATGGAAAAGATTTAGACAGTGAGCTGAGAGCTCATGTCTAATCTTCCCGTTATTATTGTGGATAAGGATACATGTCCCTTACCTCTGTATCAGGCAGGGATTCTGGAAGCCATGTATCAATAATATATATGAAAGTGTTTGCACTCTCTAGAGCACATGGACTAGTATTATTCTTGTCAATGTTACTCTTTCATCTAGGAGATAACGTTTTTCTTTGTTTCCCATATTCTTTGTTCTGTGTTCTAAGAGGTAGATGAGTTAATTTACTGTTATTCCTGCATCACCTAGCACAGAGCCTTGCTCACAATAGAATTTTTAAATTTGTTTATAAAGTGGTGAATGCATCCTTTACAGTATAATTGAATATATTTGACATGAACATAATAAATGCAGTTTACATTGGATTATTATTTTAAATTCATTTTACCTGTCATGTTGCTTAAACATCATTAGTAAAATTTCACAAATTTGGTCTTTTATTGTTGTTACCTGGCATAACATCAGGACTGCCTCAGAGTTTATTTTAGCATCGTAATATTGCTAAACAAAGCCCAGCAGTTATGACTTTTATTTGGCGCAATTTCCTACCTATTTCAGAAGGATAAAGTATGGTTTATTCAGTTGTTTTTCTCTACGCTTCATAACACTTATTTAAACATTGTGTTATATCAAATTAGCCTAAAAGACTCCATTCATTCTCTGTTCTTTGGCTGGTGTGCCACTTACTCACAGATTCATTGACTATGATTGATTATAAACTGCCTGTGAGACCCACTTACATGGATTCGTCATTTGTTAGAGTTTAAATGAGTCACAATTCCCTCTGCTATTGGACTTTACAACGTGTTATAAGGTGTTTTTAATGACTTTCCCTGCAAAATACACTTCTTTCATCTGCAGGTCAGCTTGGTTTAAATCTCTATTTTGTTGGACATCACCCCAAAGAAAACTTTTATTCTTCATTATTCTTTTCTTTCCATGAAATATGTTCTTTCCTAAAATGTTTTAAAAGCCAAAGTGCAAACTAATTATGCTTCCATAAAATATTTTCACATAAAAGTTGCAATATTCTACATCAGCCTTTTACATTTTCTGCATTCCTGATCAATTTTAGAATGTTCAACAAATGCCACCAATTTAATCAGTTGTCTACTTACCTGATCATGAGCTCCTAAAGAAAAGGGATAATACCATGGTTTACTCTTGCTTCCCAGCATCAGCATAGTGCTTTGTACCTAAGGGGTAACCAACATTTTTTGTCACACTGAATTGTCCTAATATTTCCATAAAAGGTCTATGAAAGATCTTCCTAGGGAGAGCTCCACAAAAGTCTTTAGTAGAACTATTGCCTCAAACCAAAAATTCAAACAATAGCTGAGCTGTCACGTTTCTTAGGTGGCTGTGCAAAAGACTAGGCATTAGAGCATTAGGACTTTCATCTGAAACTACTCGTACAGTTTGAGGTTGAATATGTGGAGTTTTGTCCACATTCATCTAGATAACCTCTTTTATGCCCCTTTCATTCTAATATCTAAATTAGGATAACTAGGATTATTTTAATCAAATTCTGTTCAAGAGCAAGGTCAATGAGTCTGGTAAGTTTCTGGTCCAAAGAGTAATGGGAAAGTGAACTAACATTGATTTTGTGCTGCCCTGTTGGGATGCCATGCTGTGTGCTTTACATAATTTATCTCATTTAATCTTGACCACAATCAATATTAGGCCTTAGAGCTCTCAATTCAAGAGAGGTTAAGTAATTTGTCCAAGGTCATTCACTTAGTAAGATAAACAGCTAAAATTTGAACTCACTTGTGGCTGACAACAAAGTCTATGCTTTTTAATTACTAACTCTGTTATTCAGGTTCTCTTATTATCAAGTAATAACTAGATTTGGTTGTTAAATCTTATTTTATATGGGTGAACTGACAAGATTTAATATAAAGAATATTGAAGTCAGAAAGCTATTTTGACATTTATTATACTGGAAAATAAACAGTTACTTAGACATTATTTATTATTTAATTTGATGCATAAAAGGATCAATCTGTAAAGAACCCCTTATAGTTGAATAATTCCAATGTCAATATAAATCTTATTTCTCTAACTTTGACCTGCATACCCATGTGTTCTGTGTCTGTCTGTGCAATAGGCAAATGGAAGTACCCAACCGATTCAATTCTGATTTTCTCTGGATGTGAATCCAGAGAAAGAATAAAATCCTCCTCTACTCTTCCTTAATCTTCAGCGCTATTACTGTTGTTAATAATTGGCTAGAGTCCTTCCTCGGTATCTGTGGGGTATTGGTTCTAGGACCCCTGTGGATACCAAAATCCAAGGATGCTCAGTCCCTTATATAAAATGGTATAGTATTTGCATATAACCTATGCACATCCTCCCATATACCATAAGTCATCTCTGGATTACTTACAATGCCTAATGCAGTATAAAAGCTATATAAATAGTTGCCAGGGTACAGCAAATAAGTTTTGCTTTTTGGAACTTTCTGGGATTGTTTTGCCAAATATTTTTAATCCACAGTTGGTTGAATCTGTGAGACCAACTGTACATCACTTTTGAAGCATTAATTTAGTATAGTATAATTGATTTTTTGCTTACTGATTGTTGCATTAGGGGCAACTCATTCTTCCCCAGAAAAGCACAGATCTCTCTTGAATTAATATATTATCCAGAAATGTTTATTTCCTATAACTTCCATTAAAAAAATCTTATAACCAACAATAATTATTGAGTGATTTATACCGCAATTATTTACAGCACTATGAAACCTAGGATTCCACTGTAGTGCTACCAATACCTTAGTTCTTTCATCAAGGCATTTTTTGCTAACCTCTTGCATCTCATTTTTCTCATCTATAAAATTTAAGGAGAAAATTAGATGATCTCTGAAGTTCAGCCAACTCTAAATTTATGGTTTTCCAATGCATTTAAAGTCTACTGTTTATTCTACAATATAATGAGGTCAGGGGAAGTCTGTGGTGGCCTAGGAGATAACTATGTAATGCCATTTGGTAGAAGCATATTCCTAAGTTTTCTTCTACCTATTGCCATCCCAATAATTCTGAAAAGAATTATATAAGTGACTCACTGCTGAAATCACAGCTTTATTTCCCTCCATCTGATTTTTGGAAAGTCCTAAGGTATTTGATAATTCTGCCCATCAGAAATTATAAACTAGAAATATAATCAAGGGGAAACTTAAAAGGTATAAAATTTATCAGCCTGGGCTAGAACATTTCTTCTGTGTCACTAGGAAAATGTATGTTTTACCTTATTTGTATTGCTAAGTCGGGGCAGGGGATATATTAATGGAGACTACTATAAGTTCCAAAAGGTTTAAATTTAAACCTCTTTAAATAAATCTTTATGATTTACATATTTATATAGTATTAATTATACCTTTAATATAGTATCCATCAATACTCAATAAAAATTAGCTGAAGCTAGCATTATTATTAATATCGCTATTACTATTGGTAGTGGTCATGGTAAGATGTACCACTGTTAAATATTATATTTTATTTAAATTTTCAAAAAATATCTAAAGAGAATGTTGCCAATAGCATTCATTCTAGAAATTCAAATATTTATAAAAATATTCTTGGAATTTAATCTTAGTAGAATTTGATGAGATTTATGAAGAGTTATAGTGGCAGTACTCAGAAGATAAGAGCTTGCCTCTTGAACAGATACTTTTGATTTTGGGAAAGGATCTGCCAGTCTTCAGAGAAATGTAAATTGTTAGGATAAACAATGAGCCTTCATCCCTGTGTGCCTTTCAGAATTTGGACAAAGCTGCTGTGTGCTAATAATCTTTTAGTGCTTATTTGTATCAGTAGATGTTATTAAATGCTCACATAGCTCTTTCTTGAGCAAATTCTGTAATTTGCAGATTGATTTTAAATAGCACAAAGATAAATATTAAAGGATGAGCTATGAAATAAAATAATAAACACTAATAAATGCCAGTAGACCCAAAGCATTCATCTATGTGTGTATATGAGCAAATAAGAGAGAATTGTATTTACATATGTGATTTTGCTGATGTTGAAGTAAGTTTGATTTTTCCATGAGTCAATTTATTCTTCATAAAAGAAGCAAGCTTACATCATACCTTTTAGCTATATGGTTCCCAGGTTCATTAGTAATAAAAAAAAAAATTAAACCATTTTCTTAGGAAATGTAAAATTTTTTAAGATACAGAATTTTTGAAGCATAGAAACTAGGCAAAATAGGGTTAACTTTTTCTTTCAGAAATAGTTAGTTGCTAAGAGACCACCAATAGATGTAATGATTCCAAGTTTCAGGCATCTCTTAAATAGGCTTGTATCTCTTTATCAAAGTTGTTTAATTCCTGTCACACTAGACTATGTCATTAATAATTAAATGCCTAATGATTCTGTTCTCAGAAAATTTTAAATTTTGTTGGGGAGAAGAAAATAGTGTGTTAGAAAGCATCAAATTAATTTATTTACTTCAACATTTGTTAAGTGCCTGTTAGGTGTTGGGCCTGATGTCTGGCTCCAGGGATGCCACATTGAACAAGATGCTGTTTCTGCCTTTTAGGAGTTTAACTTCTATTTGAGGAAAGGAACAATTAATTACAATGTAAAGTAACAAGTGTACATCATAGAAGGTACTTAGTATACGGTAAGTGAATGAATGATTAATGAATGAATGTTTAAAATGCTATGTAGAAAGTGCCCTGAGGTAAAGAGGATGGTTTACAGAGATGGTGAAGTTTGAGCTGTATATTGAAGAGTGAGGAGTAAAACTAAAGAGTGAGAAGGCTGAGAAGGTAGTACAGGACATTCCAGGTAGAGAAAAAAACATATGCAAAGGCATGAAGGTGCTTTGTTTTTTGTTTGTTTGTTTTAAGAAGAATAAAAGAGTAGGACAAATTCAAGGAAGGGAGACAAGTTGTATGTGACTGGCTCCGAACATGTGTGGCAGAGTGGTGAGAAGTGAGCTGGACAGGAGGTCTGAGAGTGTTACGATTAGACTGACATTTTAGAAAGAAAACTCTGGTTAGAGTGTGGAGGATGGGCCAGAAAGAGGAAACCCAGAAGGCAGAGATGAATTAAAAGGGTACTGAATAAAAACAAGAGAAAATAGTGTCCTCCAGAATAGAGGGGAGAGAGACAGCAGGCTGTTGGAGATAAAATTTGACAGAACTTGGTGATTTCTTCCACACGAATGGGAGCATCCTGACTTTGAGGTTTCCATCGTAAGTTAGTAGGTAGATGGTAAAGCTAGAACTCAAAACTAATGAATTAAAATTTTCACATACTAAATTTATGTTTGGGAGACCATATATATATATATATATATATATATATATATATATATATATATATATTTTGGCTGTGTTGGGTCTTCATTGTCGCACATGGGCTTTCTCTAGTTGTGGTGAGCAGGGGCTACTCTTCGTTGCGGTGTGGGGGTTTCTCATTGTGGAGGCTTCTCTTATTGTGGAGCACAGGTTCTAGGCACACGGGCTTCAGTAGTTGCAGCACGTGGGCTCAGTAGTTGCAGCACACAGGCCCTAGAGCACGCAGGCTTCAGTAGTTGTGGTGCATGGGCTCAGTAGTGTGGCACGTGAGCTCTAGGCTTCAGTAATTGTGGCATGCGGGCTTAGCAGTTGTGGCTCGCGGGCTCTATAACACAGCCTCAGTAGTTGTGGTGCATGGGCTTAGTTGCTCCACGGCATGTGGGATCTTCCTGGACCAAGGATCAAACCCATGTCCCCTGCATTGATAGGTGGATTCTTAACCACTGTGCCACCAGGGAAGTCCCGAGACCTCAGATTTTTCAAAAATATACTGGAAACAGTTGGAATCCTGTATCCAGAAAGCACACAATGGTAGATGCTTGTGCCTTTGTGTGTAGGTGGTTTCTGAAGCTGTGAAAGTGGGCAGGGTCTCCAGGGAGAACCAGTACCATGAGATACTGAGAGCTCTGAAACTTACCCTCTAAGGGCACTGTCAGAAAAAACAAAGATTATTTTTGAGGGGTTTCTAAAGTAACCCAAAATAAGTAATACAGATGTGTGAAAACCAATCTTTATATTTGACATCTGGTTAATGTCCCACAGGACTTTCAAAGAGTGATTCATTCACTGTGTTAAAAATTCAGCAATAAAAAATAAAGAAAATAAAAATTTGAGTTGTAAGATTTTTAAGTTAATACATTTGTTAAATCATTGGATTCATATTATTTATTTTAAAATCCAAACAGCCCAAGTCTGTTTTTCTTGTAATGAATATACGTGTGAATTAATTCTGTTAAATAGAGTAATACTTTCCCAGTGCCAGTTCACTGATCCTTTTTTCTTCTCACCTCAGAAGAAAAGTCTATCTCTTTCAAAAATGGCTTATGCTCTAAAATAAGTCTTTCAACTTTTACTTATACAATAAGAATATATTTCACATATCAACTGAGTAAACACATTTGTCTGTATGTGTGTGTAAAGCTGACACACATTTTATGAAACACTACTTACGCTTGTTATATCTTATGATCTCTGATATTCTCTAGGATATTTTATTTTTTAAAAATCTGAGTACCGGGCTTCCCTGGTGGCGCAGTGGTTGAGAGTCCGCCTGCCGATGAGGCGACACGGGTTCGTGCCCCAGTCCTGGAAGATCCCACATGCCGCGGAGCGGCTGGGCCCGTGAGCCATGGCCGCTGAGCCTGCACGTCCAGAGCCTGTGCTCCACAACAGTGAGAGGCCTGCGTACCGCAAAAAAAAAAAAAAAAAAGTAATTTCTGTAACACCACATTGCTGTTTGTATTTGCAAACAAGACACCTCTCTCTCTAGAAGTAGCAGTAGTTGGTAAGTGTTCTGGTTATACACTTGTCTTCGAGGGATAAGAATGATGTTTTAAGGGCTGTGGTGTCATTAAGTTAGTTTTGCAATGACGAGAAGGTTGAGTGAATGTTCCAGCAAAAAATGAAAATATATTCAAGAGTGTACTGGTTTGCTAGGGTTGCCATAGCAAGCCTGTGGCTTAAACAACAGAAATTTATTTTCTTACATTTCTGGAGGCTGGAAGTCCCAGATCAAGGTGTCATCGGGTTTAATTTCTACTCTCTTGTTTGCAGGTGGCTTCCTTCTCGCTGCGTCCTCATGTGGCCTTTTTTCTGTGTGTGCATATCCCTGGTGTCTCTCTTCTTATAACGGCAACAGTCATTTTGTATTAGGGCCACTCATACAATCTCATTTAACCTTAATTACCTCTTTAAATGCTGATCTCTAAAATCAGTAGCATTCTGAGACGTATTGGGGATTAGGGCTTTAAAAATATGGGTTTGGGGGGGACACAATTCAGTACATAACAAGGAGTTTCTTATCATGAAAAAAAGGTAATCTCCTGCACATAGTTACCTGGATTGTGGATCAGTTTAATGAAAATGAGAGCTAACAAAGAGATATTGACAGATAGAGCACTGATCCTGAATACTGATGTCAGCAGGATAAAGGAGGCAATAGGTGAGGAAATTGGAAGCACATTTTTATGATGTGGAGAAAGGAAGGACAAGACAGGAAGATGTGCTAAATTTGTTAGCCTAACCAGCCTCCTTAGATGCAAGCATAAAGTTGATGTTCAGAGCTCTGCAAAGTTTACATCTTGCTTCATGCCAGACACTGAGAAAGTCTAAATTAATAGAGCATGGAGTAAGTGATAGTAGGAATGTGGCAGATGAAGGCAGGCTCTCAGAGCATATCTTTTTGAGATAATACATAAAGTTAAAATGTTTGGAATATGTGTGTAATTTGAAGATACTGTTTTTCTAAAATTCCAAAGATTGTACTATTTTACATGGTGAATGTAGTAGAAAACTGAATATAACTCTCCTCATCATGTACTTTAAGTATTAGTTATTTCTTCCTTATTATGGGTTAAATTTTCCTATTTTACATGTTTAGTAATTTTTTTTATTATATACTAGGCATTACGATCTTTATGTTGTTGAGAGTCTAGAATCTGTTGTCTTTCTTTAAAGAGTGTTGAATTTTGTTCTGGCAGGCAGTTAATTTACTGGCAAACAAGTTTGACCCTTTTCTTTTCTTTTTAAGCTTTCTTAAGGTGGGTTTAAACATTTCAGAAGTATCGTTGAATGCTCAGCATTTTCAATGTGGTGTTTTACTCTGCCTGTCAGAAGTTCTTCATCTCTCAGTATATATTTAACATCTGGAGTATCTATTCAGCTCACAGCTCTGGCTCATCAGCTATTTTCTGCTGAGCTTCACAGTCTTGCTCTCTGCACTTGCAGCTTGTTATTCATCCAATAACTTAAGGTGACCCTTTTGGGGGCTCATTTTTTGTGCAGTTATTTCTTTTTCAGTACCCAGCCCCGCAGGTTCCAACTATTTAAATGACACCAGACTCTGATTTCTGCCTCTTCAGTTGAGTGAAATCATTATGCCGGGCTTGAGTTCCATCTACCTCCCTGTGCTGCGGCCTGGAAAGTGCCACCAGTCAGAAAGACAGAGTGGTCCTGGGCTCACCTCTTGTATCTCCCTTTTTTCTGGAAGGATAGTCCTGCATTAACTACTGTCCAATGTGGAAACCAATTATTTCTTCCTGAGGAATTGAAAACACCTTTAACCTGAGTTATGATAAAATTAAATTCAGCTTTGTAGAGGTTATTTTTTTGCTGAGGTTAATTTCATATATTCATACTAATATTACTACTGTGTTGAAGAAGTTAAACATGGCTATATGTTAGCAACATATCAAAGATAAATCACACCAGTTTGAAACATTAATGTAAACCACTTTATAGGAACCCCATCCTGAGAAGGAGAAGCATGTTAAAATCGCTTGTGTTGAGAGAGGTGTTCTGAGGATGGTTCTACTAAAGAAAGTTTGTTTTCTTAGCTTTTGATGTCCTTGGGTAACAAAGTCAACATTCTTCTGTATTTAATGAAAATAGGTTTGGAAATAGCAACAGGTGTTTTGGTAATAAAAAACTATTCATGGCTTAAATCATTAGGGTGCCCTGTTTTCTTTATTATAATTACTGAAACAAGAGATTTTGAAATTAAACTGTTGCCCTGTAGACTTGAAGAAGGGAGTCTAGGAAGTGACCTTATTGATCTTTGGACCTATCATGTTTAGTATAACAACTTAGAGTTAGTAGATTTTAAAATAATTTATTGTCCAAAAACGTAAACAAAACAGAAACATGTAGCTACTAGAAACCTAAGAATATCATTTGTATTGTCATCATAGAAATAACATATTAATAAATATAAAATAAATAAGGAAAAGTTAGACAAATTACTTTTTGAACGACTGTATAAGATTTTTTTCATGAATGTCAAAATGTGCCAGTTTATTTTTTTTTTTTTTTTTTTTTTCTTTTTGCGGTATGCGGGCCTCTCACTGTTGTGGCCTCTCCCGTTGCGGAGTACAGGCTCCGGATGCGCAGGCCCAGCGGCCATGGCTCACGGGCCCAGCCGCTCCGCGGCATATGGGATCCTCCCAGACCGGGGCACGAACCCGTATCCCCTGCATCGGCAGGCGGACTCTCAACCACTGCGCCACCAGGGAGGCCCCCAGTTTATTTAAATTTCCAATTTAAAAATGTTATGTGATATCTGTATTTAAAAAGAATGATTATTTACCTAAAAGTTACATGGATAGAATAAATAATTGTTTGAGAGATATTTAAAAATATTTCATGTGATCAGTGAAGAAAAACATATAAATTAATTTTAGATAGAAGTTCAATAAATATTTCCTCCTTGGTCTGTCTTTTCTCCCTCCGAATCATTCTCCTCCGTCCCCTCTTCACCCTTTCTTTTTTTTTTTTTTTTTTTTTTTTTTAGGAAGGATTCTTTTTTCTTTTTTCTTTTTTTAATTTATTTTTGGCTGTGTTGGGTCTTCGTTTGCTGTGCGAGGGCTTTCTCTAGTTGTGGCGAGCGGGGGCCACTCTTCATTGCGGTGCGCGGGCCTCTCACAATCGCGGCCTCTCTTGTTGTGGAGCACAGGCTCCAGACGCGCAGGCTCAGTAGTTGTGGCACACAGGCCCAGTTGCTCCGCGGCATGTGGGATCTTCCCAGACCAGGGCTCGAACCCGTGTCCCCTGCATTGGCAGGCAGTTTCTCAACGAATGCGCCACCAGGGAAGCCCCCCCTCTTCACCCTTTCTGTTTCTCTCTCCCCCTCCCTGCTTTCTGACTTTATTTTAAAAATAAATACATAAATTTGGATCTAATATTATTGTGCGTTATCGTGATCTACTGAAAAAAAAAAAGCCTTGAGGCCAGGTCTCCCAAAATGGTGAGATAGTGATCTGGGTAATCAGGCAGAGGTTCCAGTTACTTCCCTGAGAGATAACATTTGCATTTTGCCAGTGTATCTGGATAATTGCCTCTAAAGCCTGATTTTCTGTAACTGTAGAGGCATGGCATGAAGGTGTGTTCATACCATCCTCTTTCCCAACTTTGACACTTTATGATTGAATTGCTTATTTTTCCTTATTTGTGTTCTTTCTACTTCCCTAAATTCAGGATTCAAGGCAATTGTTTGAGTGTCATGATGGGCTTGACATCTATGTTGTTACACTGGCAGCCAAGGTCCAGCTCTTGGCAAGGTCTTAAATCCTGCATGATTATAGTGGGAAGCAGCAGCACAGCACAGGGAGATCATCTTAGTGCTTTGTGATGACCTAGAGGGGTGGGATAGGGAGGGTGGGAGGGAGGCTCAAGAGGGAGGGGATATGGGGATATATGTATACATATGGCTGATTCACTTTGTTGTACAACAGAAACTAATGCAGTATTGTGAAGCAATTATACTCCAATAAAGATCTATTAAAAAATAATACTAAAAAATAAAAGTTTTGACAACATACAATATGAATGCACTTTAAAAAAAAAGAGAAAAATTTAAACCTTACAGAATTTCTAGTTGCTGCTTAAACCATTTTAAAAATGTACCAAGGGGCTTCCCTGGTGGCGCAGTGGTTGAGAGTCCACCTGCCGATGCAGGGACACGGGTTCGTGCCCCGGTCTGGGAGGATCCCACATGCCGCGGAGCGGCTGGGCCCGTGAGCCATGGCTGCTGAGCCTGCGCGTCCAGAGCCTGTGCTCCGCAACGGGAGAGGCCACAACAGTGAGAGGCCCGCGTACTGCAAAAAAAAAAAAAAAAAAAAAAAAGTACCAAGTGTTAAGAAAGGAAGGTGATTTTTTTTATGTCTATTTTCTATTCCATTGTTGTTCCTAGATTATTATCCCTTATGGGTAGAGATTGTGTCTATTAATTTTTTTAAAGGGCAATTTTATAAAAGGCTGGTATCTATTTAATGCATGGTTTTCATGACATATATATTTAACTAATGATCTATATTAGTTTATCCATAAAGAACAATTACAGGAGTCTGTATACTGGCTCAGCCATTTATTAGCTTTGTGATCTTGGGTACTTAATGTCTCTTGAATGATTTCTCATATGGAATATAAAGATGATAATAGTGCCTATCTCATAGAGTTGTTGAGATTCAATGAGTTAATCTAAATGAAACACTAGAATAATGTAGCTAGGTATTTGCCATTATTATCAAAATAACAGCTAATTTATTCATATGCTAATATGTCTTAAAGTCTTACTGTTATCAGTGTTCTATGTAAGCAATCGTACATCCTATGTGCTTCCTTATATAAACAGTAAATGCAAAGTATATGCATTCTGCTATGATCACAGTGTTTGTCCCCCCAAGATTCATATGTTGAAATTCTAATGCCCAATGTTTAGAAGTGAGGGCTTTGGGAAGTGATTAAGTCATGAGGGTGGAGTATTCATGAATGGGATTAGTGCCCTTATAAAAGAGGTTCAAGAAAACTCCCTTGCCCCTTCTACCATGTGAAGAAGGAGAAAAAAGTCAGCAATATGCAACCCAGAAGAGGGCCTTCACCAGAATCTGACCAATCTTGCAAAATCAGAATTTAGAGGTAATTATTCAGATACACTGGCAAAATGCAATCTTCACCAATCTGACTAGCCTCCAGAATTGTGTGAAATAACTCTGTTGTTATGAGCTACCCAGTTTGTCATACTTTGTTATAGCAGCCCTAACAGACCAAGATACATTCCCATTTTCTTACATAATATTATTTTGTTTCTGTTTGATTAAAAACAATAATGCATTTTCATTTAATAGTCTTATTAGAATTTAGAAATGTGACCTTTCAAAGTTGATTTTCTATTTTTGAAAGTATTTATTTCAATATATTTAAATGTTACTACACAAAGTGACTTAGACTTAGAAATTAGAACACAATGATCTAGTCTAATCCAATAATTTTTGTTTAGGAAATTTAGGACTAGCAGAGTTACTTTTTAAATTTCACTATTAGATGGTGTCTTAGATGAGGATTAAACTGTGATCTCCTAATTCACATCTAGTGTACTTTTAACTACTCTGTGCTGATATTATAGGGCTCAAAAAAGGGGGAGAAGGTCTTTGCTGTCCGAATATTTGAACAGAAATATATTTAAAATTGTCTAAGATATCTGATTTGGATGATAAAGTTTGTGGGTATGTGTCTTTCTCCTGCCTGGTAACTACTCTCTCTGTCACTACCCTTCTAATAGCTCACAGATTAACATACATATCTAAGAAAGAATTGTATATTATGAGCAAAGAAACACATGCCTAATTGCTTTTGCTGTGTAAAAATGTACTCTTTTTAAGATGTGAAATATTTATGAATTGACAATAACAAATCTGCTAGAAGATTTAAAGCACTCGGAACTTTGGTTCTTTGACTCTACTCTGAGGTTATCATTGGTAACTGGTATTTGAGTTACTCATCGTTAGCACTGCTGTGCTAATGGATTAACACCTGTTGAAACTTTTCAAAAACATAAGTAATAACCTATGACTTATTGCATCAGAATTTTTAACAGGTGAGGGCTGGGGTTTTACATTTTTTACGTGCTGAGGATTATAAAATGCACCTCCTGTTGAGAGCTACTGCTATAAAAGATAGTTTTGGTGGTTATGGGAAACGATTTAAAAAAACCCACCACCTAAAGAAAGTATGGTCCCTAGGTAATCTTTTATACTATTGCTACACCTGTATAGGAATCTTCCAATAATATCATTCCAAATATGTTGTAAAGAACACCAGTTCCTCAATATGTTAATAGGTTTGAGTAGGGAAGTTGGGGACGTATTCTATAAAGTTTTAGAATTACAAGTTTCAGAAAACACAAACTTCATATGTTTAAGATCTTCAGAATGTTAAAACAGAGTTGTTTCCCAATTCTTTTATGGATTCTTTTATGGTGGACTCTTTTGTATGTTCTACATACCAGAAACACATAAAACAAAAAAGCGTGGGAATATTCAGACTTAAAACTACATTAATTCTGAGAAATATTCCCACCAGAGGGATGACTGTGGGCAGGGGGACACATTAAGGTTACTGAATAAAAAATGTTGACACTTTCTCTCTATTAATACCAACTTAATTTGCCTACTTCTGAGTAATTATTTGACTCTTTTCAGTCATGATGAGTCAGAATGGAACTCAAAACCTTACTCTTCCCATTCCTGTTTCTGCTGAATCTGTACTCATCCTGAAAAATCATTCTTATACAATACTCTAAGATACTTTTGCTAAACTATTAGAGTTGGCATTAAAGATGATATCCAAAAAAAGTAAGTATTTTTTTTATGTTTCTGTTGAATCAGTACCTGAACCAGAAGTTTAAACAAACATTTTGTGCTGAGTCCACTCTAAGACAGTAACATCAGCTTTTACTCAAATGATTTATGAACTCATTAAATTTACCTTTTTTTCCTCTGCTGTTTGAATTGGTAAAATAAATCCAATGGCAATTATTTAGACAGTGAGTTTAACTCTTTGTATAGTCATCTACAATAATCATGTGACCAACAAGAAATGTGTTACTGTCTGTTGAATACTCATTCTTGAAAGTCTCCATTTCTTTCACCCTCGTGTTTCTATATTTTCTCTATCAAGTTATTTGTCTAAGTTTCTGACCAGTTATTTTTTTTTTTTTATCTTTGGCCTTGGTTAGGCATAATACTTCTCACTTTTATTTAGGGCATTTACAGTTTTTGGTTTTCTAATTTATGTATAATCTATATGTATTTATATAGATATGGATCCATTTATCTATCTGAATAAACACCAACACAAGTACAGACTTTTTTTCTGCTTCTGTACTTTCCCGGCTGTGTTATGGTAACTTCCCTCTGTAACTGTGTTTCTTGGCTAAGATGTCTGGTAACCATTATTTACAAATAATATACTCTTTTGTACAAGGTTAGAATATTCTCCACAAGGGCATTTTAAATGCCAACCGTAGTTTAATGTATTAGGTTTTGAAATCAGTGTTTGCTTTATAATGAATATTACAGGCTGTTTTTTTAGAAGTTATGTTTATGGATAAACAAATCAGTCAAACTTTTATGTTTTTTTTAAAACTTATTTTTATTGGAGTATAGTTGATTTACAATGCTGTGTTAGTTTCAGGTGTATGGAAAGGTGAATCAGTTATGCATATATCCACTCTTTTTTAGATTCTTTTCCCATATAGCACAGGGAACTCTACTCAATATTCTGTAATGGCTTATTTTGCTATTTTTGCTTATGTTTAACTGCAAAAGGTTTGCTCTCTTTTAGAGTCTATTTATAAAATCTTCAGTATTTTCCTTGGTGATGTTTTCAATCAACAATGATATGTTGAGCACCTACAACATACCAGGCAACATGATGAACTATTTTCCTAAATGTCAGTTTATTATGGATTAATTATAAACATCAAAAATGTGGGGATACACAGCATTTACATCATTGGAAAGACATTACTTATATTGGTAGTCTTATCATTTTTTTCATTTTATACAAAATTATAATGCCTAAAAATTTCTAGCTCTTCATAATAACAGTTTGTCCATTTTCATTTTTGACTAAACATTATGGTAAGTGCATCTGTGCAAAAGCTTGTTTTATGAATTTCAGGGAGAGTAAGACACATAACTCTGTGAGGCCAGCTATTGGTATGATGTCCCTACTTCCCATTTCATGATTAAAATACCTTGAGAGATTGAAATTTGGACTAGTCGTTTATGAATTATAGTGAAGTGGCATCATATATATACTTAATTTAACCTTATTTAACTAAATTTTCTAGATAAATACAGATTTTACAAATGAAGAAAATCACAGTTTTAAATAGTTCTGCTGACTGCCTGCTATTCTACTTAACAAGTCTATGTCTACAGTGGTGGATATAATTAAGCCTGACAAGAGTAAATACCATTGTGAAAAACCTAGGAACAAGTATGACTAACTTTAAAGTTTGGGGCTATTGACAAGGAAACGGTAATTACTGATTTAGGTAGCCAAGCAAATAAGGTGATAATGTGACCCAGGAAAAAAAAAACAATGAAAAATTAATTTGGAACCAAAAAGAAATTTGAATAAGAAAGCATCAGAGGAACTGATACATCTTTCATAGAAGGTTAAGATAATGACATTAAACTAGAAGAAGTAGGAATTGAATCTTTCTGTATTGATGATGTGTTTAGATTATTGAAAACCTGGGGTGATTTTCTTTCTGAATGTAATTTCTCTATGAAACTATGTATGGTATTCATTAAGTAGTTATGTATGAACATTACCATACAGAGTTATATATACTGTGTATTATTGTACTTATTGGACAATTTAAGGAATTTTCAAGGGTAGTTTTGCTTATTGTGATTGTTTGCCTTATTCACTGACTTTACAATAAAATTTAACCCCACTTTATCTACTTCTCCTTAGGAAAACCCAAAACAGTTTTTCTCTGTTTTCCTTCATCTGTGACCTTAATCACTCTTCTATACTGCAGTGATAGAAGGAGTAAAACGTACTATGAAGGCACAGAGAAGGGATATCTAATTGACACTTCTAAGGCCTCCTGACAGAGTAATATCTTTACTGAGATATCAAGGATGGGTGTGAGTTAGCCAGTGGGTGGTAGATGGTGGAACACTATTCCTAGAAGAAGATCACATGTGCAAAATTCAGGAGTAGAGAGAGAGGTAGAATGGAACATCAAACAAAATTCAGTAAGGCTGTAAAAGTAAGCTGAATCAGGAAAAGTAGGAGACAATAAAGTTTATTAGGAATTTTATCTTTTTCTTCAAGGCAGTAGAAGAGTACATGACTTGATCAAATTTGTATTTTTGGAACAATTCTCCTAGATGTTTTGTAGGGAATGAAGTGTAACTGCTTTGGCCATTTATAAGCTATAGCAATAATCTAGGTAAGAGATTATGGACGTACTGGGGATGCAGAGAATTATTAGACAAATTTAAGAACTTTTTAGGAGGTGCTGATTGGATGTGTAAGATGAAGTTTTGGAAGGCATCAAGAATGATTGTTTGGCTATTGGCAAGTTGTAGGGATAATGGCATTATGAAGGCTTTGTCCTGAGACTGCACATTACTGAGCAACATGTTGAAAATGATTGTTAGACAAGCTTCATAAACATGTGAAGAGTATATATTCTAACGTGAAGATCTAACGTGAAGAGTATAGATTCATAATAAACTAATAACTTTCTGAAGTATTACTCTCTGTCAAATCAATGCCTAAAATATTTTTTGCTCTTATTTGTTTACTTTTGAGTATTAAGATGAAAGAATATACAAATTATTTGTTTAAAAATAAACACTTTACAGGGTTTTTATTGAAAAATTAAAAATCCATGAGCATTATGAAACAGTGTAAAATGTTTGGAAATGTAGATGTTTGGAAATGAAATTTCTGAAGAAAAACTTTCTCATTTGGGTAAAACATTTAACCCCAAACTAACTTAAAAGTGCTTCAAAATGGTCTGAAAGCACATTTCTTTTTCTTACCAAATTTAGATAATATTAAGGTAATCATTTTTAAAAAGCATAATAACTTAAATTGTAGAATCAAGGCATTTTTTTTTCCCACCGGAAATAACTATTTGGTCTAACTTCTCCACACCTGATTTTGTGGATTAAAAATAAAAACCTTCACAGAATTGTTACGGGATTTACACTAAGTCATTAAGACGTTGATTAACAGAGTCAGGTTTAGGATCCTTGTGAAGTATTTTGCTAATTCTGTGTAAATGTTATCTTAGTTATTTGACCATTTGGCACATATTTTTTTCTTAATCCTTCTTAGTGAAAGTATTACTTTAATCACATTTGGTTTGAAAGATAGTTGGCACAACATGCCTAGCACCACAGATCTGGGAATCTCCCTTTTGAAAAGCATCCCACAGTTGTCAAGGGACACCTCGGAAATTTAACTTCATATTTGCCTCTTCATACAACTACTCCAAACTGGCTAAGTGATACCAGAGAGGCATTTACCTCATTGTAAAGGAGTTTAAATAAGTGCAAATAAAGCACTTTTTCTTAATGTATCAAAGTTATTCTAAATCTAAGATTAAGCAAATACTAGCAAAATGAAGTGGGAAAGTCTATCATGTCACAGAACCACAGTCAAGTTCTTCTTCTTACCCCTGTGAATATTCAAAGAAAGGGTTTGTGCTGCAGGTTAATGACTCTTACCTACCCAATTCATCAGAAGAGGAAATAGAGGTAAGTTTAATGAGTTCATAAATCATTTGAGTAAAAGCTGATGTTATTGTCTTAGAGTGGACTCAGCACAAAATGTTTAAAACTTCTGGTTCAGGTACTGATTCAATAGAAACATAAAAAAAAAAACTTACTTCTTTTGGATATCAGCTTTGATGCTAACTCTAATAGTTTAGTAAAAGTATCTTACGAGTATTGTATAAGAATGATTTTTCAGGATGAGTACAGATTCAGCAGAAAAAGGAATGGGAAGGGTAAGGTTTTGAGTTCCATCCTGACTCATCATGACTGTAAAGAATCAAATAATTACTCAGAAATAGGCAAATTAAGTTGGTATTAATAGAGGGAAAATGTCAACATTTTTTATTTTGACTTGCTAGTTACACTAGTGATCTTGTCCTAGTTCTAACCAGTTCACCTAGAGTCACTGCAGATAATATAATGGTAACACATTATTAAAATAGAAACAAACTGGAAGATTCCCTGTATCATTTCATTAGTTTTTGTATTTCACTTATTTTTGTCCATTTTTTTCAGTTATACTAGTTCAATAAAATCCTCCTGAAGCTATGTAAAATGTCCAGGTTTTATTAAAAGTTGGCCAACATAAAAGAGGATGAAAATTTTAAAAAGCTTTAAATCTATTAAGAAAATGCTGGAAAAAATGTCTTAAGTTGACAGAAGTCCATACCTGACTCATGTACAACAGTGAAAGCTTTATGTTGGCTCCAAACATTGCATGATGTAGGTCATAGGCAGAGACCCCTTCATAAAGCTGGTGAAAGCTGAAAAATTGTGGTTTTGTTTTCTGAAAGCTTATTAACCATTAAAATGACTTTCCAGTGTTTGTTATTTTGAATCATAAAATAATATAAATTGAAGGCTAATGTTGCTCTTTCATAAACTGCTTTTCCCTACTAATATTTTTATTTTCTTAATGTTAACTGGACTGGCAGCAGCAGGCATAGCTAATCGATAGCGTAGTATTTTATGTAGATTTAAAATAATTTTTTTAAAGTTATTTTTAACTCTATTAGTATTTGAAAATTTATGCCAATCAACTAACATTTATTGAGGAATTATTATGTATTAGAAACCATGCTAGTCCGTCTTATACCAACAGTGAATTAGACAAGCTCAGCCCCTGCCTTCATGGAGTTTTATAAATATTAGATAAATTATTAAAAGTATGATGAAATCTACTAAGGATGTTGTGGGGACTTATGAAGGACTACTAGTCTTTTAATTTTCTCCTTTGGGAAACCTACTTCAGAGCTGGCTGATACTAACAATTATGCTTTCATAAGAAATACCCATACAAGAAAAAAAAAACAAACCAAAAACCCAGAATGAGAAATCAGGTTACAATTGGTGTTTCATAATGAAAAAAGAGGAATTAAAGCTTCACAGATTAATTTGGAAAACAGTAAAAGGTTGGAAAATTCTGCCTACCTTAGAACTTTCAAATCCGTGCCTTTATAGTTGCTTGTGTAACTAATAGCTTTCTTGCAAAAATAGTTGTGTCTTTCTGCCCTTCAATTATACACTTTTTGAATACATGGTGATGGTGTCTTTGGGATAGTGCCTGACACATAGAAGCTACTCAATAAATATTTGTTGAATAAGTGAAAGAATAAATGAATCCTTAAGATTTCAAGAACTGAGTTCATTTAATATTAAAATTCTTAGAAATATATTTTTAAGTGGATTGTTTTGTAGATATGGAACAAAACTTAGTATATTCAACTTATATTTTTTTCTACACTGTGAACACTTCTGAAGCCTGTATTTTATCTTTAGTGGCCCACCCTGCCTCTGACATTGAAAGTATTGGATTTCCAAAGATGACCTTTTGGGTTACCCCAGTGTCGGTAAGTATTTGTCATTAAGTCTGACTCCCATCTGTGCTGGCTAAAAGAGGAGCCTGACTTTTGGAAAAGTGTATGCACATGGATGTGCGTGCATACATACACTTTTAAGTGTTTAGTGAGATGTTAATTATCAGTTTATTTGGTGATTGCTAATAATAGGTTAGACCATTGACCTTCTGTGTAAGATGGTCATCAGTTATTCAGGTTAGATTGTGAAAGCTGGGTAGAAACTGATTACAGATTTAGAAAAGGGCTATTTGACGGTGAGGAAAAAATAATGTTTGCTTGTTTGGTCAGATTAGAAATTTACTACCTCAAGATAAGTCACTTTAAGATACTGCTTATTGAAGTATGGTGTGACTAACCTTATCTAAGCTTTTTTTGCTTATCTTTATACCTGTCAGTAAGACAAACTACAGAGGCACATTGATTGGTTATTTTCCTTGGTGAAAGAAAGAGTATGTTTTTTGAAGTTTCAGCTCTACTTAGGGTAGTATTTTAAGGTTTGGATTTTGGTTTTTCCCCTCAATATTTTACATCTTTCAAAAGAAAACACAATGACTTATTGATTCTAACACTTAATAAACATTTATGAAATGAATAAATGAATAAAATAGAAAAAAACAGCCACAGCAGGCTGGCTGATCTATATTCATAACAGATGATAGTTCTGTGACAGTTGGGTTATTTTGAATTTGGAAAACCATGAATTTATTTTAATTTTTTAAATTTAATTTTTATGTGCCTAAGAAGCTTTAGAAGATAGCCTGAAAGCTCTTCAGATTCACCTAAATGAATCTGAGTATACAGGTGTTGAAGGGCACACACATTTTGTTAATAATACTTATTGCTGATATCAAATATTTCTGACAATATCAAATATTTCTGACACTATGATTTATAAAACAGTTATATTATCCCATGTAATCATGGTTAATATACATTTTTTCACAGAGGAACTTAGAGATTCTGTAATACGTCAAAGGTAAATGGCAGAAATAAAGATTCCAACTCAGGTCTTCTAATTGGATTTTTCCCTATACTTCTTCTGAGGTCCATAAGTAAATAAGTTTTGATTAAAAAAATAAGATACACATTTCAAAATAGGAGTTCAAGTCATCACGTTTCTCATGTATAACACGATTGGGTAATACATTAGGAATATAGCAAACTATAAGGCATGGCCTCTAGCTGTTGAGTGTTCATAATCTATTTGGGAAATAGGAGATATACATAAAAAGAATAACAATACAAGATAGTATGTGGAAAATGAGTGGTTCAAACTATAAGCCCTATAGAGAAAGGAGAGATTGCTATGGATTGGAACTACTAGGGGTGACTGAAATGACTGAAATGGGCTGTGCTGAAGGGGAGCACATAGTTGAGCCAATAGAGGATTGGAGGACATTCAAGACAAGGAAAGTAAGGAACAAAAAAGGAAGATGTCGGAAGCCTGGAGCCCTTGGAATAGTTTATATATTATGGTAGAAGGTTTGTGGGAGGTATGGTCAGAGAGGCAGGTGAGGGTCATGTTGTAGGGAGATTTGAATGTAGGACTAAGATCTTAGGACCTTATTTTATAGGTGATGGGGAACCAAAAGTTTTTTGTTTGGATATGGCATATTGTAAATAGCATTCATTTTTTTTCTGCTCCAGGGACCTGAAGATCAGAGCCTTCTTCATTCAGTAATTAAAGAGCTAAGGAGCTATTGCCATGAATAACATGCCTCAGGACATTAATTTTTTTGTGTGGGAGGGAAGTGGGTTCAGGGGCTGGAGATAGGTGTATATGTTTGGTGGGGGACCAGAAGGAGAATGGTGACAATCTCCATTACAGTTCCATAGACTCTTTGTGTATGTGAAGATATGTATATTATGAAGAAGGAAAAAAATCCATAGATATGAGATAATAAAGAATCCCTAATAAAATTAATTATAAATCTGAAAAATGATTTTTAAAAATATCAATATTTAGGTGTTTAATCATCAGAGACTTAAGTTTACCAGGTAGTTTAACTCATGGGGCTTAGGCAGTTTAGCCAACAGTGTCATTTCACTTCAACATTGAGAGCACCCAGGAAGGCCAAGACTCTGCCCCGCTCATGTCTGAACCACTGCTGCCAAGCTCCTGTAGTTCTTCTATCAGATGAGAAGAAGGGTGGCTTTCTGTGGAGCCTCCTTTTACAATAAGAAGGCTTGTGTAAAGATTCCCCATTTTCTAGATGCAGTGAAGCTAATTAGAAATTGAAATTCATCCCACAGCTCTGCCAATCAGTATTTCAGCTGTAGTAAGTTAATTGGCAATAGTTTTTTCTTTTCTTTTCTTTCTTTTTCCTTTTCCTTTCTTTTCTTTTCTTCTCTTCTCTTCTCTTTTCTTTTTTTTAATTTCCTGGAAATGGTGAAAGACACATTGTTATGACAAAGAAACTGATGATAATATTAAAAACTGAGAATTCTGGTTGTGGAATCTCAGAAAAAAGCTCCCCTGTCAATATCAGATTCATACTCTTCTGCCTGGATTTGAAAGCTTGCAAATTTATTTAACATGTCTCTCTATCTTCTTTTTCCTTCCTCTCCTTACCTGCTGCCCATACTTATCCAGTCTCATTTCCTGCATCTTTTTCTCTCATGAACACTCCTCCAAACAGGCCACACTCCTTCTCATTACCCTTTGAACATTTGTTATTCTTTCCAACTATATTCAAACTCTTCCTCACAGCTAAAATGAATATGTATTACCTGGTAAGCTTAATATGAATTGATTTTTTTCCTTAAAAATGGCATGCAAAACTTGAAAGTGAAAACTTTGTCACCATTAAAAATATGTAGGGTTATGAATAATATAGACATTTTGGAAGTTCCATATTTGGCTTTGTGTAGATGTAGTTCAGATATCTTCTGTTGTATATAAAACAGCTTTGCTTGTTTTGAGATCCAGAATCGTTGTTCAAGGCATCCAGAGTCAGAATAGAAATAAAGTATACAGCCTTGAGACCAAATGGAATGTGAGGACCAAACATCAGCACAAGTAGTGGAGAGAGGTGCGATGGCTTGAAATTTGAGGAGTGCTCGAGCTGAGCAATTTAACACGTAGGTACCAGATGTTTGGAGTAGCGCCTCATTTTCCTGGTTACTGGCATTGTAGTGCGAAGAGGAAAGGATAAGATGGAATGTTTTCCTTTTTTAAAAGGCTATATAATTATTATCAAAACTTCGTGTTAAAGACATATATATTAAGTGAATCTATTACAATATGATTCGCTATTGCATGTATGTAGTAAACTGAAGGGAAAACTTTTTCTCATGGTGCAAACACAAACCAGAAAAGATATACTTGGTTTAACCAGTAATTAAGCTTTTACGGTAGTCATTTTTCCTTATGGCAGTGTTACAGAGAGCTACACTGTAACTGTAAAGAGAAAGGAATAAACATGGTGCAGTAAACTGACGTGAAACTCTTGATTATACAAAACTCTTAAGTTCTTTGTGGTACATAATGGTAGCCACCAAGAAGTTTAAACTGTAGGAATAATAATAAATTATCAGATTAGGTTTTCCCACATATACAATTATCAGCTAAATATTTACTAACAAGTAAAGACAAAATAATTCATGAACTTGTTCTATAAGCTTGAAGAAGTTCCAGCTGTGTGTCCTTTTAGGTGTTCCAGTCACCCCCTCATATAAAATGTTCACTTTTGACAAATATAAAGATTCCTGAGGTAGGAATGGCAATTTTTCCTGGCATCAGGCAACCATAATCATCCAGAGTTCACAACTAGACACAGAACTACTTGAAGATTTAGCACAGGGCATTGTCTCTAAGAGTAAACAAACCTCATTGGATTCTTATAGCCTGTTCATAAAATGGTGGGGAGTATCTCTAAAATATTTTAGCCAATTTTTGTATCTTAAATGCCTTTAATTTTACTCATGAGAGCTCATATGCAATATTCATCATGCATATTTTCATACCTTGTTTTCACCAATAGATACACATTTTTGTCATTCAGTATACTAATTAGTGAATCATCAGTTATTGAGATGTAAATAAAATAAGTGCCTCTAGTAGCCCCCTCAAGTATATAGACTTTATTATTAGAATCCCAGAAAACTACTCCTGGTCCGTAATTCTTGAGTAGATGCCACGCTCTTACTAATACACACCTTTAATCACATTGAATTTTAAAATAAATTCAAGGCATTATAACAAATAATATAACCATTTGACGTATAAAATACCCTATTGGGTGCCAATGCGTAAGTTGTTATCTGGAGTTTTGAAATGAATGGCAGAACTTTTATGTAACTTTATTTTTTAAAAGTTCACCTTAGCTTTTAATTTAAACTTAACGTTCTTCCCTCATAATGTCTAACATGTCATTAAATGCAATCTTTCTCCATTTTACAAGTCTATCTACAGTTGAAGCATCCTCTAACTCTGATAATTTTGCTAGTTTTATTCATAGACAAGATTGTACTTTGTTGATTGCTTATGTGATTGAGTAAACCCTGTGTAAGAGCTGACTGGGTGAGAAATCAGAATTATCTTCCTTAGTCACCTCATAGCTTAATAAAAATCAGGGTATCATTCAGCTGGAATACATTCAGAGAAAAACCCCTTTTTATTTAACTTTCTTTATTCCCAATACATTTTTAGAGGTTAATAAAATAATGTATAAGAAATCTAATGGAACTTACATGTCTTAATAACTTAAGCAGCTTTGGAAAGTAAAATATGCTTTGATGAACATTCAGTTAATATTTTATCAATAAGTAATTTGCCTACCAAGCAGAAATATTTTTTAATTGTCATAATGATAAAATATAAAAGCAAAAGCTGGGCTTCCCTGGTGGCGTGGTGGTTGAGAGTTTGCCTGCCGATGCAAAGGACGTGGGTTCGTGCCCCTGTCCGGGAGGATCCCACATGCCGCAGAGCGGCTGGGCCCGTGAGCCATGGCCGCTGAGCCTGCGCATCCGGAGCCTGTGCTCCACAACGGGAGAGGCCACAACAGTGAGAGGCCCATGTACCGCAAAAAAAAAAAAACAAAAAAAACAAAAAAACAAAAAAAGCAAAAGCTGTGTGATTTGGGCAAGTTACTTAACCTCTCTAAAGTCTTGGTTTCCTCATAAATAAAATGAAGTTAGTAAGTACTTCACAAGGTTAAAGATGAATAAGATAATATTTACAAAACCCATAGCAAAGTGTCCAGCACATACATTCTCAAAAATGGTTGTTAGTTCCAGGAAAAAAAATCCAAAGAAGTATTTCAAGAGGGTGGTCAGTAGTGTCCAAGTGATGTCAGGTCACTCAGAGAAACCTGGACTGCACAGAATGAGAACTCAAAATGCAGACTTTTCTTCTAGAATGTGATATATGTGTACCTGAACAACTACTCACTCTGCAAATTAGCACACTAAAATTAATAGAGCTTATGGGGAAAAAAAGTTAAGTTTTGGGCAGAGCACTTAAAGTCTATGCAGCTTTACATTGTTGTTGTTAGTTCTCCAGTTACAATGCTAATAAAAACATCAACTCCATTAAATCTCTAACAACATTTGCACCAAGCATCACAGTCGGCTAACCCTTTGCATCATCATACTTCCTTTTAAACGGAGGAGATAGGAGGTATTGAATGCATTTGATTACACTCGTTTCATCAAAATTAAACATCTGATTTGAGATACAGGGAGAAATGTCTTCACAGCTCTTTAGGTGTAATTGCAGCTTCAGCAGAGAGCTTAACTTTTGAAAAATATAGGGTTCTTGACTCCACTAAACCAGCCCGTTTGTGCTAACGGGATGGACTTGTATAGGATTTTTAGACACTCATCTCCACTTTTTAAGGCCTTTATACATTGCTAAGGTTTTCTCTTTAATTGGGGTGAAAGCTTGCCCCTGATCACTTTTAAACATTAACAAGCTGGAAAAAAATCATATGAACCAACAGGACATCCAGAGTCCAAATTATACTGATATTGTTCATGATTTACCAATAGCAAAGGAGCTCTTTTTTACAGAAATATGTGTTATAGAGAATATACTGTGTATTGGATGAAACAATGAATATTCTGAACTCCCCTAAAGCTCTTGGCAATTAAGTTTTTCATAGAGAATAAAGGAATATAAATCAAGCCTGTTTCTATTGTTGCTTCTGTTTCATGTATATCAAACATTTTTCAGAGTAATTTAATGGTTTAGCCACATTAGAGACATCTGATAGTATTTTCTTAACATTTTTCTTGTGCTTATTCCCTACAGTTGGCTAAAAAGTTTATGAAAATTATCTCTGGATCACTAGAAGTCCCCATTCCTGCTAACAATTACTGTTTTGCTGTCAGTTTGATTCATTATTTCCATAGCAGTATCCCCCCCACCAAACACCTTTTAGAGTTGCCTCTAATTTAGTTTTATCTATGCATTTGAGAAGGTTGTTGTTCAAGATAGGCAAAGACTGTTTTGATCACGTTGTTCCGTGTGTACAATATACTTCAGATTTTATATTGGTATTAAAGTATTATATACTATCTAACTAGCTCACTTCACCAAATCTGAATAAATTAAAAAAGTAATTTTGCTATATTTCAATGTGTCACTTTATATCAGTGCTCAAGCGGCAAGTTGATACTGTGCTCAAAAATTATATGCATAATTTTGTTGGGTCACATTTTTATGTGATTTTATTTTAGCTACTGTAAGAAGAGATGATTCCATTATTTCAAGTCCTGATGTCACTGATATTGCACCAACTAGAAAGAGGAGGCAGCGGATGCAAAAAAATCTTGGGACAGAGCCTAAAATGGCTTCTCAGGAGCATCAGCTTCAAGAAAAGGAAAAGTAAGTCATTTTATTCTTTGCCAAATAGTGAGATGACATTTAAAAATCTAATATATAATCTTAAAATTATATTTTTATTTCTGAATTTACTTATGGCTATTTTTAAGAACAAAAATTATGATTTTGGAAATTGTAAAATGTTTGAATCCATTTATTTTCTCTGGTTTTTGGTTAATTCCTATTAATATTTAAAGTGGAAGTGCTAAAAATATAAGTAAATTTTTTTCCTTGTGGTTTTATGGATTAATTAGAAATGGCATGTAGGATACTAAAAACATTAGAATCCAGCTTGTGTTCAGTAAAGAACTTCGATCGAATTTACTGCTTTAAAGAGACTCATAGAACATTCGGCTTAGCCACTTGATTTGATTATGTTTGGTATTTTTTCAAGTAAAATGTCTCTTTGTAGTAATCAATTTATTCCTATTAGATTTTGGAATTATAAACTGTATTTTTGCTGTTTTTCACTTTTTGCTTCAGACTTCCCTCCTTCAGTATACATCCCAATTTAGTTGTCATATGTTGAGGTGTTGGGATAACTAACATTTCATTGCAGTAAAACAGTCTGCATTTATAAGGAATATTATCAGTTGAATCCAAAATGAATGTACAAATCATTTGTACGTGTGTGATTGATATATATATATATATATATATATATATATATATATATATATATGCCCTAAGGTTTTATTTCTTTTTCTCTAAACTTTTTATTAATTTAGCAAATGGTAGTTGAAAAATAGCCTTGTGACAGATGATATTACAGACCACTGGTATTCAAAGTATAGAATGAGGATCTGAGGGTTCCCAAGGCCCTTTGTGGTGATCCACAGGGTCATCCCTTCTTCAGTTCCATAGCTATGTGAGGCCAGATTTTCTTCATATATTTTAATTAAAATAATTGTCATATCTGTTTGAATGCAGAAGCTAATGAGAATCTAACTGTTTTCATTCAAGCCAGCCATCAACAGATTTGCAAAACATTGACCTCACAAGATTTTTTGTTTGGGAAATATAATGATTTTTGTGAAGAATGTGTTATTCATGTTATCATATACTCGGTTTATTTTTTTTTAATTATTTAATGCATATTTTAAGTTTTTCTCAGTTTTTATTTTGAATATGGCAAATACAGTCCACATGAACAAAAGTTCTTGAGGTCCTCAAGAACTTTTGAAAGTGTAAAGGGGTCCTGAGAGCAAGAAGTTTTAGGATTCTGTTATAGACAATGAGGATGCCAAGACAGGCACAATCCATGCATTCAGGAAACTGAGCCTGATAGGAGGGAATTTTCGAGTTTCTTGCATAAAAGTTTGCATTGTACAGTTAATAGTGGCATTGTTTTGTTGTCTGTTTATCATTGGGTTTTGAGTTTATAGTTGCATTACCATGGCTTATTAACCATTATATCCCATTAAATTTAGCTAGGAAGCCTGACTTCATTACTTGTTTTCAATTCTAAGCATATGCTGGATTTCAAACATTTCTGTAGTCGCTCACAATGGTATTTCCTCTGTATCTCCTGCAGTAGTCTCTCAGTAGAATTTACATTCATTGTATGACTACCACATGATTTCACATTGTCTAAGGAAATGCCCAGTAGTTACTGTTGTTTGTTGAGAACAAAATAATTGTGGCTATGGCCTTCCCTCATTCATTCGTTCATGTATCATTCTTTTAACATATGTTTACATGCTGAGCAAACTTGACACAGTCCCTGATGTCATAAAGCTTAGTCTACGTGAGAGGAGACAAACATTACTCATATGATTACATAGATACGAGGAGTACAGTAGTGGAGTAGAGAGCAGAGATTTAGGCAGAGGAAACAGCCTGTAAACGTGCTGAGGTGGACTGTGTGAGGGTGAGGGCAGTGGAGAGGGAGCAAGGAAGGGAGGGATTGCGATGAGGCTGAAGGCTGCTCAGAGGCCAGTCCTAGCTGGGCTGTGTGACCCTTGTTAAAAATTCAGCCTTGGGCTTCCCTGGTGGCGCAGTGGTTGAGAGTCCGCCTGCCGATGCAGGGGACACGGGTTCGTGCCCCGATCCCGGAAGATCCCACATGCCGCGGAGCGGCTGGGCCCGCGAGCCATGGCCGCGGAGCCTGTGTGTCCGGAGCCTGTGCTCCGCAACGGGAGAGGCCACAACAGTGAGAGGCCCGCGTACAGAAAAAAAAAAAAAAAAAAAAAAAAAAAAAAAAAAATTCAGCCTTTTCTCATGTATATGATAGCATTTCTGGTTCTCACATCGCAGAGGATTTTTCTTTTGGTTGTCCCTACCTTTTGATATTGCTTTTTGACTCTTCTTAAGGGTTATCAAAATATTAGATTGACTAGAAGTCTCTGATATTTTAGTCATTATTGTGTCTTCTTAGATATAGTCATTTAAAATTATCTAAAGCTATCGTCCTTCCTTTCTTTTTCATTTTTTAATTCTGCTTTCAAACTGCTGAATGTTGTACAGTTTTGGATTCCCAATAATAAAACTTTAATTCTTTTGAAACACAGGAAACTAGAAAATTGAAAACATACTGAAACTTATGTAGAGTACTCACAAGGATAATAGCCTAAATTGGCATGTGTTAGCAGTCCTGCGGTGCAGAATTGTACTGACATTTTGCCTTTTTCTTTTTTTTTCGGTAAATATAAATTGTTTTCAGGAATATTTTTAGATCTTTGATGATCTCCCACTTTTAGTAAGACTCTGAAATCCTTGAATCTGGTATCTATTGATAAATATTCATTAAAATTTTTAGTGTGACTAATCCACACAATATGATTATACTTGGGGAACCCTCATCCTGTCTGTCAACTAGCGTCAACACTAAGAGTTATTATTCAACATAACCATGTGGTATACATTCCTTGCTATTTACTATCTTACATCACTTGAAATTATGATTTGTAGAGTTGTTTGGTATGTCCTTTTAATTCTACATATTAAACAAAATGAACCAGCTGACAAAGACTACAGAAACTGTGAACTTATTTTCATCCTTATATACTTTATTAATATCATCAGGTAAAATTCTGAGTGTAAACAATTTAAAATCACTTTCTATAAATATACAATGGCATGGACTTCCCTGGTGGTGCAGTGGTTAAGAATCCGCCTGCCAATGCAGGGGACACGGGTTCGAGCCCTGGTCCGGGAAGATCCCACGTGCTGTGGAGCAACTAAGCCTGGGTGCCACAACTACTGAGCCTGCACTCTAGAGCCCGCGAACCACAACTACTGAGCCCATGTGCCACAACTACTGAAGCCCATGTGCCTAGAGCCCATGCTCTGCAACAAGAGAAGCCACTGCAGTGAGGAGCCTGTGCACCGCAATGAAGAGTAGCCCATGCTGGCTGCAACTAGAGAAAGCCTATGTGCAGCAATAAAGACCCAATGCAGCCAAAAATAAATAAATTTTGAAAAGTAAATTAAAAAAAATATATATATATATATACAATGACACAATATGTATTTAAATTAAATAACACTATATTTGGGCTTTATTAGACACCCAACTTAAATTTTTAATGCTTTATCATATAACATAATAATTGAGGAAGAATTTTCATTTCAATTTTTTAAATTTAAGAGCTCTTATTAATTCTTTCAACATCCTCAGAAAGCTAATATAATAAAAGTCTGTTAATACCATTTTGTTGGTATGACATGAAATCATTATGGCTAGGTAGACTAGTTGGATTATTTTAACAAAATGATTAATCCAGTCATTATTCACTTATTGGTCTAAATTGAATCAATGTCCCAGTCTGTTGAAATTAGCAACCAGTTAACAAAGTCAGCCAATAAACAAAATGCTCAGTTTAAGTGATTTAATCAATACTTTAATGTCTGTTACTTCTTCAACTATTTCAGCTCATTTCTCCCCACCTGCAAATTCTGCTTTACCTTCTTTTGGCTGTTCTGTTTCTCATTTCTGTAGATTTTCTTTATCAAAAGCAAACTACTTTTTTAAGAGATACTGAAATTTGTATCCGAACAAGGGACCTATAAATGAAAACTTTCTCTTAGAATCAGGGCTCCAGACCCTGGGAGAGGTGACCAAGAAGAGAGCCAAACCCAGGTTACAACCAAATCATGTTTGTACTGGAGTCCAAGACAAGGAGCCAAACACAGGGCTACACCATGCAGACCTAGTTACCAAAACCGGGATATGAAGTTCTTATTGGAGCAGGAACAAGGGTTATCGCAAATCTCAAGCAACTCTAACTTAATTCTGAGCTCCTCCTTAAATGACTCTTGACTAGAAAAAGCATTAGCTTCTGTAGTCAGAAAAGCTGCTAAATATATAGGTGGAACAAAATGCCTCTAGCTCCGAGATTTGAATAGGGGGGGCAAGAAAGCTCAGACGTTTATTCAAGTTAAATGATATTGAGTACAGAATTTATTCTTTATGATAGCATTCACAGACTGCATTCTACAGAATTATATAAAAGGAGATCTTAATAGGTATCCCACAGAGGGTTTCATATTCAAATAAGTTTAGAAATTGCAATTTCTAAATTCAATTGGAATTTCTAAACTTATTTGAATATGAAACCCTCTGTGGGATACCTATTAGTAAGGATCTCCTTTTACATAATTCTGTAGAATGCAGTCTGTGAATGAGAAGGAAATCCAAAAAAGAGGGAATATATGTATACGTGTAGCTGATTCACTTTGCTGTACAGTATAAACTAACACAATATTGTAAAGCAACTATACTCCAATTAAAAATAAATAAATAAAACTAAATTTCCCTCTCAAAAAAAAAAAAGAAAAAGAAATTGCTGCATACCACGCTCCCTTATGCTCCAACCCCTAAAACTTGGAGATTTATATGTTAAAGGATCTAAAAAAATCCATAGTAAATAATTCATTTGACTTGTTTAATCATTTTTCAAAAGTACTCAAGCATAGCACCATCATGCAGTCTGCTTTCCTCCCTCCCAAAAAGGGATTAGAGACAGTCCAAGGGGTAGCATTCTTTAGGGCCGTAGTTTGGGATATGAACTCTCAAAATTCTCAAACATTAGTGATTTTAAGTATATAAGATCCTTTCAACCATAATTATAGGGTTTTAGGCATTAAATGTATCTCAAGAACAAAATGTTAGTTTGTATATAGGACCTTCCTCCCCACCTCCCCATCTCCCCACAATCCTATTGCTTAGAAAACCTCCTACTTGTCCGAGCAACTGCCCTTCTGGGAGCAGCAGGGTCATTTTCCAAGAGAATTCTAGTGATTGGAACACATTCGTACACCCCTAAAAGAAGGAGTTCAACATCATCTCAGCTGCAGGATAAAATCATTAAAATAGTTTGGGCCAAAAGTACAAAAAAATACTTGTATAGTCTTTAGACACTTTTTTTTTTTTTTTTTTTTCTTTTTGCGGTATGCGGGCCTCTCACTGTTGTGGCCTCTCCCGTTGCGGAGCACAGGCTCCGGACGCGCAGGCCCAGCGGCCATGGCTCACGGGCCCAGCCGCTCCGCGGCATATGGGATCCTCCCAGACCGGGGCACGAACCCGTATCCCCTGCATCGGCAGGCGCACTCTCAACCACTGCGCCACCAGGGAGGCCCTGGACACTTTTATGTAGTCTTTGTTTCTGCAGGCTAGCAAGTAAAAATGTATAGGTTCACATATCTCATGTAAGGCACACAGACATGATTTAGTCTTCTTTGTGATGGATGTTTTCTGAAAACACAGAGTTCTAACACATTGTTCCAAACAACCTTAAAAATATTACCAAATTATAACTTTTCACAGATGTTGCTTCTTGAACTGTAAGGAAGAAGTTTTAACTGTGTGTTCTGAATCAACCTTTAAGTGGTCCCGTTAAGCAGTTGTGTAGCTGCAATATTTTAGGTGTTAGGTTGTAAATCAACATGTGCATCCGCACGCACATGCAGAGTCATGCACCCCTACGTTAAGTTCACGATTTAATTAGCCAAGGTTGCACAATCTTATCATAGTCCATGTGGCTGCACAGAGCAGGAAAAGGTGCAGCACATCTTAGCACAGTATTTCTTCACCTCCTTGGAGTGGGGTGAGGTACTACACAGCCACCACTGATACAATTTGTTTAAGATACAATCTTCCTCGACTCAGAAAAGCTCAGTCTTTCCTTTTTATTCTAGAAGCTTACAGCATCATCCAGGATGAAATTGCACAATCCATGCACTTTTGTTTAGAGGAATAATTATACACATCAGGCTCTCCTGGCTCTGAACCAAAGTTCTCATGTCTATCAGAGCTTTCCAGGGTTCTAGAGAGTCCACTTCCCCACTGTAGCCCAATTGCAGTCAAATAGAGTTTAAATGAAATATTTACTATTACTAAGATTCTTCTTAGGATGATGTGTTGAAGAAAGTTATTTGCCTTCTTCCTGTGTTTCTGTTATCAATGTTATAGATTATAAAAAACTAAATAAAACCTAACAGTAGGGAGGGAAAGAGCCCAGTATTTATTAATTAATTATCTTGCTTACTTTATTTTTTTTTAACATCTCTATTGGAGTATAATTGCTTTACAATGTTGTGTTAGTTCTGCTGTATAACAAAGTGAATCAGCTATATGCATATGTATATCCCCATATCCCCTCCCTTTTGCGTCTCCCTCCCACCCTCCTTATCCCACCCCTCTAGGTGGTTGCAAAGCACGGAGCTGATCTCCCTGTGCTATAGCTGCTTCCTACTAGCTATCTATTTTACATTTGGTAGTGTATATATGTCAGTGTTACTCTCTCACTTCATCCCAGTTTACCCTTCCCCCTCCCCGTGTCCTCAAGTCCATTCTCTTTGTCTGTGTCTTTATTCCTGTCCTGCCCCTAGGTTCATCAGAACCATTTTTTTTAGATTCCATATATATGTGTTAGCATACGGTATTTGTTTTTCTCTTTCTGACTTCACTCTGTAGGACAGACTCTAGGTCCATCCACCTCACTACAAATAACTCAATTTCGTTTCTTTTTATGGCTGAGTAATATTCCATTGTATATATGTTTTAGGGTAGTTTTAGGTTCACAGCAAAATTGGGTGGAAAGTACAGAGAGTAGCCATCTACCTCTGTCCCCACACATGCACAACTTCCCCCACTCTCAGCAGCCCCCATCAAAATAGTACATTTATTACAATTGATGAACCTACCTCGACAAATCATTATCACCCAAGGTCCGTATTTTACGGGTTCACTCTTGGTGTTGCACATTCTATGATTTGGACATATATATAATGTATATAATATAATATAATAATTTGGACATATATATAATATATATAATGTATCCATCATTGTAGTATTATACTGAATTGTTTCATTACCCTAAAAATCCTCTGTGCTCCACCAATTTACCCCTCTTTCCCCTTAACCTCTGGCAGCTACTAATCTTTGAAATATCTCCATAGTTTTGCCTTAACCAGAATGTCTTATAGTTGGAATCATACAGTATGCAGCCTTTTCAGATTGCATTCTTTCACTTAATAATATACACTTAAGTTTCCTACATATCATTTGATGATTTGATAGCTCATTTCTTTCTGGTGCTGAATAGTAATCCATTGTCTGGATGCACCACAGTTTATCCACTTACCTACTAAAGGAATCCATTTATTTCTCAATAAAATGAGGTTCATCTTCTTTGTTTCCCAATTGTAAAAGCACCGCATGCTTATCTCCCTCCCAAAAGCAGAAAGTATACAGAAACAAAATGGTAGCTAGGATATGCATAATCCCACCCACATGGAGACCACCACTATTACCACCATGGTATTCTGTATATTTGCAGATCTCTTCTCTTCCACACTTTACGTGCAAAACAAGGCTCATACTGTTTATGATGTAGCCTGCTATTTTATTTTATTTTTTGTGGTACGCGGGCCTCTCACTGTTGTGGCCTCTCCCATTGCAGAGCACAGGCTCCGGACGCGCAGGCTCAGCGGCCGGCTCACGGGCCCAGCCGCTCTGCGGCACGTAGGATCTTCCCAGACTGGGGCATGAACCGGTGTCCCTTGCATCGGCAGGCGGACTCTCAAACCACTGCGCCACCAGGGAAGCCCGAAGCCTGCTATTTTAATATTTAAATATATATCTCTACTTTAATAGATACATTGCTTCAACATCATTTTATATTTATAGTGTCCCCTTGTGTAAATGTATCATAATTTCTTTAACCATTTCCCATACTATACATTTAGGCCTTATCCACATTTGTCCTATCGCAAAGAATGTTGTATATACTTGTACATAAATTTGCACATATGACTGATTGTTTCCTTAGTATGAATTCCCAAAAGTGAAATTACTAGGTTAGTAATGTACTTATTAGGCATATGTACTTGTTAGTCCTTTGTTATGTTTTGACAGAGTTCCTCCAGAAAGCTATCACAGCTGGTACTCCCACAAGCAGTGTTTGCCTTTTGTTCTTTTGTTTTCCAATTCATTCTGATCATTGCTGGGTCATTTTAATCATTTAATCAATAAATAGTATCTCATTGTTTAAGTTTTGTACCTAGCCTTTAGAGACATCCTTTTTCTCTGACATTTATTGATTATTGATATTTCATCTTTTTTTATTACCTATCCATAACCTCAGCTGATTTTCAGTGGAGGTCTTTGTCTCCTATTGCTTTATGTCTAAAAGTATTAATTTTATTTTACCCAGACTATCATTTGCCTTTTAATTTTTGTTAATGATATTTTGTATTTACATAAGTTATTAGTTAATCAAATCCATCTATCAATAATAATGATAATATTTAACATTCACTGAATACTTATGTCCTAGATACTGTGCTAAACCCTTTATATACGCCCTTTATATGTCTCACTAAACTATACCCATTTTATAGATTAGGAAGCTCAGTCCTAGAGAGATTAGATAACTTGCCCAAAGGCAATGCTACGTCTGTGATTTTGAATCTAGGATCATCTTATTCCAAAGACCATACTTTTTAGCTACTTTATTATACTGCTTCAATAAGTAATATTTAATACGATTAGTGTGCGCCAGGGGTTGTGTTAAGCACTTAAATTCCTTTAATTCATTCATTTAATTCATTCAATTCTTACAGAAACTCAGTGAATTAAGAGATGAGTAAATATGAGATTCAGTGACTTTCGACTGTTTGTTCAAAATTTCTACAATAACACAGTAGAGATAGAACTGCAGCTCTGTGGGTACAAGGACTGGTTTAATAGTACCTCCTGCCTGCCTTTCAACATGGATATGAGGGTCAGATGAGATCACATGAATGAAAGCACCATCTAAGTAGGAAGCTCTAAGACTGTGATACACTGTTATTTTTAAAGCACTGTTTTCCCAGGGCTTTTGGCTAAATCTTGGAAATCTCTTCCTGGAAAGGAAACTTTGTTTATGGAGTTTTTTAACCTGTAGTGTTTCCTTTCCTCATAATTCTTATGGAAATGAGGATTGCCCATACCTTTCTATGGCACATTTGCTGAGTGTTAACTCAGCAAATCTTCTTTCCTTCCAATTAGCAGTCAATAAGATTATATTGAAGGAAAATAACACAATTGGAAGACCGGGTTTTAAAAGCAGTTGATAATACGTAAGTAAATAAATAGATAGATATTTACATATATTTACATTATATATATGCATTTGTATTCTATCATTTTGTTTCATTCAAAATTTAATTTCTAACTCATTCAAACATTTACTCATTTTTTACAGTTTATTCATTTGCATCTGCCAGTTTAGAATATGGTAGTTGACCATCCTATTCTTTCAAAAAGAAACTATTTTCATGTTTATACCTTGATTGCTTTTTTTTCTAATTTAAACCTCAACATATCTGATGTGTGTGTGTGTGTCTGTGCACGTGTGTGTATTTAATTTTCGTGGATAATATAATTTATCAGATTTAAATATCTAATTCTTGAAGGTTTTTGGTAACTGAACTTTAAACTTCTCTAGTGTCAAATTAGGGACATAAAATGTATGTGCAATTGCTATATATTTGCTTTGGTCATCATTAGCAAACCTCATTTTTTATACAACTTTAATTTTATCATAATGTTTATCTTAGTTGCAAAAGTAAACACAGTGGTGGTTTTAAAATGAGATAGGTTTTTATTAACTTCACTGTGTGTTTACCTAACTCTTCAGGCTGCGGCTCTCACTTTCCTTGCTGCATGTTTTGATTAATGGCCCCCTGGACTTGTTCCAGAATATACTGATTATGGTCAGTGCATTTCAAAGATGATTTATTAGTTGTGTTTGCAACTCAAAATAATTAAGTAAAGATTGATCATATGCATTATTATAGGTTTGCCAATAAAATCAGCAGTTACACTTTAAGATACAGGTTGCCTGAGTGGACTTTTTTTGCTATACAGAAAGGACAAAATATTAATATTTTTAAAAAACATATTCAGTATCAACCACAGCTTTATGGCCTTTTAAAGCATGATTATTAAATATGTCCGAAGCTTAGGCTTATAAGTACATGCATTTTAAGTTCTTTTTTAACATAATTTCAAAATAATATGTTTCAATGGAGATTACATAGATGTTTAAATAGAGTATTTCCATGTTTATAGCTCACCCTGGGAACAACCTGTACTACAATTCCCTCAGGCTATTACATGCATTTAGATTTCAAATTACTGACAGACTTGGATTTCTGTTTTAAAACAATTTTAATAAGAAGCTATTATAATCTTTCTGTGTTTTAGGTAAAGGGAATTTATCACATATTTCATATATATTATATTTCTGTCACTTGAAAGACTTTCTCACATAAAATTTTTCCAAATTTCACTTGATAATCATTATTGTTTCAGGCATTTTAAGTACTCTACCAACACAGAATAATGTGTAAATATTCATTATACCTGGTCAGAGGGGTTATTAATCAAAGGAAGTGACTCCCTGTTCATAATTTATAGTTTAATATTCTTTTCTTTTTTTTTTGCGGTACACGGGCCTCTCACCGTTGCGGCCTCTCCCGCCGCGGAGCACAGGCTCTGGATGCGCAGGCCCAGCGGCCATGGCCCACGGGCCCAGCCGCTCCACGGCATGCGGGATCCTCCCAGACCGGGGCACGAACCCATGTCCCCTGCATCGGCAGGCAGACTCTCAACCACTGTGCCACCAGGGAAGCCCTCATATATATTATATTTCTGTCACTTGAAAGACTTTCTCACATAAAATTTTTCCAAATTTCACTTGATAATCATTATTGTTTCAGGCATTTTAATTACTCTACCAACACAGAATAATGTGTAAATATTCATTATACCTGGTCAGAGGGGTTATTAATCAAAGGAAGTGACTCCCTGTTCATAATTTATAGTTTAATATTCAAAGAAATATAGGAGCATTTATTTTTTATTATTTGGCATACTGTATTCAAAATTTACATTTTAACAGTGAAATTCTATAACTTAAATCATCTACTATGATATGTAACTAAATGTTAAATAGGTATTTGTTTTGTATTAAACATCCTGAAATGAAATAAAATGGCTGTTTCATGTTCTAAGCTTGTGTGAAAGCATAAACTACTTATGTCAAAATAAGAAGATATAAACCCACAAGTAACTGAGATCTTGGCAAGTAGAGTAAGGAAATCAAATATGAGGATAAAGAAACAAGAAATGAACAAACAGAAAACCTAAATAAATTAAAAGTATATAACTATTCATAAGTATTATTCAAGGATTTTGTTCAGTTTTGGTAAATCATTATGAAAGGACAAAGAATACAGACATGCTTTGTTTAAACATCATTATTAAAAGTTTTTTCAGTAAAATTTTAGGACATTGTTTACTTGAAAATCTTTTACAATAATTTTGTTTCTAAGTAATTCCTTAAATTATAATTTATCAGTGACTTGAATAAAGCAATGTTATCATTACCAGCATTATTGAATGCTGTCTTCTGCATACACCACTTCTAGAAATGCAGAATAAAGACTGTGTCTTCTACAATCTTTGTATAGGAAATAAAACAATGAAGGAAGATTAATCAATAGCATACATTTATCTTTTCCTTTTTGGCCACATTATTTTTCCTGACAGACTATCTTTAATATGTATATAGCTAAAATGTGCTAAACTCCATAATAGGTACAAGAACTTTGAAATTTCAGAGAAGGGAGAGTTGATATTCCATTCGGAGGACTATGGAATAAGCAGATGTGATAAGATCAGAGAAGACTGGCTAGAAGAAGGTGATATTTGAGTTTAGCTTTGTAAAGTAAATGGGGGTGTCTAGAGACAAAAACTGAAGAAAGATAATGCAGAAACTAATAATTGAATCCAGGCTCCCAACTCCCCTTCTTTCTTTTAGTAATAGAACCCGTTCTGCCATCCCATGCATCTGCGTGTTTTAACAGGGCACATGGCTCCCAGCCTAGAGGATACATTTCCCAGCCTCCCTGGCAGTGAGTTATGGCCATGTGACACAGTCCTTGCCAATAGGATGTGAATGGGAATGATGTGTACAATTTGGGGATCTTGCCCATAAAATGATTCGACATACATTCTTGACAACCCTGTCTCTTTCTCCCTTCTCAGCCCATCTTCTACCAGGCATTTAAGGAAAACATCCTAGGAGATGCTAGAGTAAAAAAAGAGGAAGAATTGTAGTCCCTGGACAATCTTATGGGGCAGGGCAGCATATCCACCACGGACTACCCACTACCTTTAGACTATTGTGTGAAAGAGAAATAAATGTCTAGCTTGATTGAGCCATGGTGCTTTTGGGGTCTGTTACAGA